>NC_086445.1:693425959-694113459 GCF_028390025.1 Pseudophryne corroboree | reverse complement strand
ATGAGTGAATTAGGTGAAGAACATGAATTTAACCCTATTCAAAATGATTTTAGTAAAAAAAAACAAAAAACTGTTTTTTTTTATTTTTTCAAACATCGAAACATCGATCGTGACCATCGGAACATCGCGGCTTTCATTTTGAAAGCCGGGACAGCCTCCAGGTATACAGGGGGTGGGGTCTGGGGGTGGCTTGGGAGGGTTTAATTTACACTCCCCAGCAGCTGTCATTGTCTGCAGCCGCTGGAGGGGGGGAATCCTGCCATGCTGACCGATCAGCAGTGATCGTCAGCACGGCAATCATTAGGGGAGAGTGCAGGGGAGCAGCAGCGGAGGGAAGTTTTCCTTCCCTACCGCTGCTAACACAGTTTATCAGGCAAGTGGTTAAGAGGTATATTCAATTTGTGCTGGTTTTTCCGACAGTCGGCAAAACGGCCCTTTGACAGATTTAGGTCGAATTTGCATTAGACCTATTCAATGAAAGTGCAGTTTTTTTGACTGTCGAAAAAAACGGCACTTGTCGGGAAAACACGTGGATCCCACGTGTTTCTGTCAAACGCGGCTGTTTGGCAGTTTGCCACTGACGCAGATTCAACTTTTAATCAAGTTGAATCTGCATTTGTCGGAATGCTGGCCGTTTCCAGCCAGCACTGAATAGTGACGTGTCGGATCCTCTCTGTCAGAGAGGATCCGACATCAATTGAATATACCCCTTAGCACGGAATCAGTCTCTCAGCAAGTCAGTCTGGTTGGCAACTGGTCATCTACTTCTACTGGGAGTTTATACACACCAGGAAGATTAATTCTTGGCTTGCAAGATTTCTGCCGTCTTGTCAGAAGCACTTAATTCCTTATAACTGGTGGGCATGTTCTAGGTTTTTAGAGCTGGTATTAACAACAAACTTAGCTACACTTCTTTCTCGCTGACTATAGATCTGCTAAGCAGGAATCTGGTTACAAAGAGGGGAAGCTGCAGGTCTATATTTCATGTTATTATGGTACTGTAAACATTGCCTCTATGAGGTGGGAGCACAACTAAGCAATAGTTTATTACTATGGCATCCTACAAGACCTCGTCTTTCAATTGAAACTCCACCTACTATTGGTTGGATTTTTCAATGAAAGTTTAATTTTAAAGAAACATTTGGGAGCAGAGATGTATCAAACCTCAAGAGATATAAAGCGAAGAACTTGCCTATAGTAACCAATCAGCTTCCAGCTATCATTTATCTAGCACTGTCCATAAAAAGACAAGCTGACTGGTTGGTGTGGTGTGGATAATTTCTCCCCTTTATCTCTCACTACATCTGCCCCTTGAACCAAACAGCTTTTCCAAAAGTCTGGTCCCATGTAGCATTTGTTACACGTATTACTGCATTAATTATTGATTTTTCATGACAGTAATTAGACTTTGTATTATTAGCTAATTTTTAACACATACAAAAAAATTAAGCGTAATATATATATATTTTTTTTAATATATTTTTTTATGTTTTATTTTTTACAAAAACATATCGTACCATGGAACGTCACCCATTGGTTCCTTATATATAATACAATACAATTTATACAATGAATAAATGAATGCACTGAATACACTCACGTCTGATGCAACAAATTCATCCACCTCATTATGAAAGGTGTCAAAGAGCAGAGACAGCGCCTGTCTGAAAGGAGACACATTTATCAGCTTTATCCATAGAGGTTCCCAAAAACACATCCTATTATAAAAGCTTGCAAATGCACAGACTACAGGAAACAAGAAGCAGAGCCTTGCCGAAGCACTAAACATAATAAAAGCACTACTGATTTATCTGCAAGAGAGCAATGACATGTAAAACAAGAATAATTCAATGATAGTTTAAGAAAATATTTAGACTTTCAGTTGTCGCATAACATAGCAGCATGAGACTACGTGACTGTGAGATGTTTCAGACATCCTGTTTCTCCTACCTGGTGATGGTCTGTTTGACTGGTCTCTCCTGGAGATGGACATGATGGTTCAGAGTAGATGGGCTCTGGATATCACTGGCCTGAGAAAAGAAGATTTTAATTGTACCCAATACACATTTAGGGGTCTATTCATGAAGCAGTGAAAAGTGTGGAGAAGTTGCCCATGGCAACCAATCAGCATTGAAGTAACTTTTATAATTTCCATACTATACAATCAGGGCCGGTTCTTGCCCTTGTGGCGCCCCGGGCAAAAGTTAGGGGTGTGGCTTAATGTGGGGGCGTGGCCAGTCACACCCCCATTTGTAGCGCAGCTGAAAGGAAATTAAAAACAAACAAAGTATACTTACTATACCCCGCTCCTGATTCCAGACCTGCAGACCTCCCCCCGAGCCGCTCTTCTCCTCGGATCTATGGGAGAAACGTCAGTCATAACGTCTCCCCCATAGCACAGCATAGGCACTAGAGGTCAATTATGACCCCTAGCGTCTGTGCTACAATGCTGTGCGGTGCGCGATGACGTCATCGCGCACCGCACAGCAAAGGTCCTCTCCATGAAGGGAAACTAGACGCTTAGCGTCTGATTCCCTTCACAGCGGGGGGGACCAGCGCCACGAAGGGAAACTAGACGTGTAGCGTCTGGTTCCTTTCTCACAGCGGGGATAGGCACAGCGCGGGGGCACTGCTGGGGGGCACTCTGCACAGTGGCGGATCTTGCCATGGTGCGGCGGCCTCCGGATGACGCCGGCGCCCTCCGGAAGGCGGCGCCCCGGGCAAAAGTCCTGCTTGCCCGTGGCAAGATCCGCCACTGTATACAATTGTACGGAGCAGCTGATTGGCTACCATGGACAGCTTCTCCACTCTTATCACTGCTTCATGAGTAGACCTCGTAGTTCCTTAGGGGTCTAAAATAAGAATTTACTCACCGGTAATTCTATTTCTCGTAGTCCGTAGTGGATGCTGGGGACTCCGTAAGGACCATGGGGATTAGCGGCTCCGCAGGAGACTGGGCACAACTATAAAGAAAGCTTTTAGACTACTGGTGTGCACTGGCTCCTCCCACTAAGACCCTCCTCCAGACCTCAGTTAGGATACTGTGCCCGGAAGAGCTGACACAATTAGGAAGGATTTTGAATCCCGGGTAAGACTCATACCAGCCACACCAATCACACCGTATAACTCGTGATACAATACCCAGTTAACAGCATGATAACAACTGAGCCTCTCAACAGATAGCTCAACAATAACCCTTTAGTTAAGCAATAACTATATACAAGTATTGCAGACAATACGCACTTGGGATGGGCGCCCAGCATCCACTACGGACTACGAGAAATAGAATTACCGGTGAGTAAATTCTTATTTTCTCTAATGTCCTAAGTGGATGCTGGGGACTCCGTAAGGACCATGGGGATTATACCAAAGCTCCCAAACGGGCGGGAGAGTGCGGATGACTCTGCAGCACCGAATGAGAGAACTCAAGGTCCTCCTCAGCCAGGGTATCAAATTTGTAGAATTTTGCAAACGTGTTTGCCCCTGACCAAGTAGCAGCTCGGCAAAGTTGAAGAGCTGAGACCCCTCGGGCAGCCGCCCAAGAAGAGCCCACTTTCCTTGTGGAATGGGCTTTCACTGATTTAGGATGCGGCAGTCCAGCCGCAGCATGTGCAAGCTGAATCGTACTACAGATCCAGCGAGCAATAGTCTGCTTAGAAGCAGGTGCACCCAACTTGTTGGGCGCATACAGGATAAAGAGCGAGTCAGTCTTCCTGACTCCAGCCGTCCTGGAAACATAAATTTTTAGGGCCCTGACTACATCCAACAACTTGGAAGCCTCCAAGTCATTTGTAGCCGCAGGCACCACGATAGGTTGGTTCAGATGAAAAGCTGATACCACTTTGGGGAGAATCTGGGGACGAGTCCTAAATTCTGCCCTAACCATATGGAAAATCAGATAAGGGCTTTTACATGACAAAGCCGCCAATTCTGAAACACGCCTGGCCGAAGCCAAGGCCAACAACATGACCACTTTCCACGTGAGATATTTCAAATCCACGGTTTTCAGTGGCTCAAACCAATGTGACTTTAGGAAATCCAACACCAAGTTGAGATCCCAAGGTGCCACTGGAGGCACAAAAGGGGGCTGAATATGCAGCACTCCCTTAACAAAAGTCTGAACTTCAGGTAGTGAAGCCAATTCTCTCTGGAAGAAAATCGATAGAGCCGAAATCTGGACCTTAATGGAACCCAATTTAAGGCCCATAGTCACCCCTGACTGTAGGAAGTGCAGGAACCGGCCCAGCTGAAATTCTTCCGTTGGGGCCTTCCTGGCCTCACACCACGCAACATATTTTCGCCATATGCGGTGATAATGGTTCGCGGTTACTTCTTTCCTAGCTTTTATCAGCGTAGGAATGACTTCCTCCGGAATGCCCTTTTCCTTCAGGATCCGGTGTTCAACCGCCATGCCGTCAAACGCAGCCGCGGTAAGTCTTGGAACAGACAGGGCCCCTGCTGCAGCAGGTCCTGTCTGATCGGTAGAGGCCATGGGTCCTCTGACATCATTTCTTGAAGTTCCGGATACCACGCTCTTCTTGGCCAATCCGGAACAATGAGTATAGTTCTTATTCCTCTTCTCCTTATTATCCTCAGTACCTTTGGTATGAGAGGAAGAGGAGGGAACACATAAACCGATCGGTACACCCACGGTGTTACCAGAGCGTCCACAGCTATCGCCTGCGGGTCTCTTGACCTGGCGCAATATTTTTCTAGCTTTTTGTTTAGGCGGGACGCCATCATGTCCACCTGTGGTTTTTCCCACTGGTTTACAATCATTTGAAAGACTTCTGGATGAAGTCCCCACTCTCCCGGGTGGAGGTCGTGCCTGCTGAGGAAACCTGCTTCCCAGTTGTCCACTCCCGGAATGAACACTGCTGACAGTGCTAACACGTGATTTTCCGCCCATCGGAGAATCCTTGTGGCTTCTGCCATCGCCGTCCTGCTTCTCGTGCCGCCCTGTCGATTTACATGGGCGACCGCCGTGATGTTGTCTGACTGGATCAGTACCGGCTGGTTTTGAAGCAGGGTTTTGCCTGACTTAGGGCATTGTAAATGGCCCTTAGTTCCAGAATATTTATGTGCAGGGAAGTCTCCTGACTTGACCATAGTCCTTGGAAGTTTCTTCCCTGTGTGACTGCTCCCCAGCCTCGAAGGCTGGCATCCGTGGTCACCGAATCTGCGGCCCTCTTGAAGATGAGCACTCTGCAGCCACCACAGCAGAGACACCCTTGTCCTTGGAGACAGGGTTATCAGACGATGCATCTGAAGATGCGATCCGGACCACTTGTCCAACAGGTCCCACTGAAAGGTTCTTGCATGAAACCTGCCGAATGGAATCGCTTAGTAGGAAGCTACCATTTTTCCCAGGATCCGCGTGCAGTGATGCACCGACACCTGTTTTGGTTTTAGGAGGCCTCTGACTAGAGATGACAGCTCCTTGGCCTTCTCCTCCGGGAGAAACACTTTTCTCTGTTCTGTGTCCAGAACCATCCCTAGGAACAGCAGGCGTGTCGTAGGGACCAGCTGTGACTTTGGAATGTTTAGAATCCAGCCGTGCTGTTGTAGCACTTCCCGAGATAGTGCTACCCCTACCAACAACTGCTCTCTGGACCTCGCCTTTATCAGGAGATCGTCCAAGTACGGGATAATTAAAACTCCCTTCCTTCGAAGGAGTATCATCATTTCCGCCATTACCTTGGTAAAGACCCTAGGAGCCGTGGAGAGACCGAACGGCAACGTCTGGAATTGGTAATGACAATCTTGTACCACAAACCTGAGGTACTCCTGGTGAGGATGGTAAATGGGGACATGTAGGTAAGCATCCTTGATGTCCAGCGATACCATGTAATCTCCCTCGTCCAGGCTTGCAATAACCGCCCTGAGCGATTCCATCTTGAACTTGAATTTTTTTATATATGTGTTCAAGGATTTCAAATTTAAAATGGGTCTCACCGAACCGTCCGGTTTCGGTACCACAAACATTGTGGAATAGTAACCCCTTCCTTGTTGAAGTAGGGGCACCTTTACTATCACTTGTTGTGAATACAGCTTTTGAATTGCCTGTAACACTGCCTCCCTGCCTGAGGGAGTGGTTGGCAAGGCAGATTTGAGGAAACGGCGGGGGGGAGACGTCTCAAATTCCAGTTTGTACCCCTGAGATACTATTTGAAGGATCCAGGGATCCACCCGTGAGCGAGCCCATTGATTGCTGAAATTTTTGAGACGGGCCCCCACCGTACCTGGCTCCGCCTGTGGAGCCCCAGCGTTATGCTGTGGACTTAGAGGAAGCGGGGGAGGACTTTTGCTCCTGGGAACTGGCTGTATGCTGCAGCTTTTTCCCTCTACCTCTGCCTCTGGGCAGAAAGGACGCGCCTTTAACCCGCTTGCCCCTATTGGGCCGAAAGGACTGTACCTGATAATACGGTGCTTTCTTTGGTTGTGAGGGAAAATGGGGTAAAAATGTAGACTTCCCAGCTGTTGCTGTGGAAACGAGGTCCGAGAGACCATCCCCGAACAATTCCTCACCCTTATAAGGCAGAACTTCCATGTGTCGTTTGGAATCTGCATAACCTGTCCACTGCCGAGTCCATAACCCTCTCCTGGCAGAAATGGACATTGCACTAATTTTGGATGCCAGCCGGCAAATATCCCTCTGTGCATCCCTCATGTATAAAAGTGCGTCTTTTATATGCTCTACGTTTAGCAAAATAGTGTCCCTGTCTAGGGTATCTATATTTTCTGACAGGGAATCTGACCACGCAGCAGCAGCGCTGCACATCCAGGCTGAAGCTATAGCCGGTCTCAGTATCACACTTGTGTGTGTATATATAGATTTCAGGATAGCCTCCTGCTTTCTATCAGCAGATTCCTTCAGGGCGGCCGTATCCGGAGACGGTAGTGCCACCTTCTTTGACAAGCGTGTGAGCGCTTTATCCACCCTAGGGGATGTTTCCCAGCGTGACCTATCCTCTGGCGGGAAAGGGTACGCCATTAGTAACCACTTAGAAATTACCATCTTTTTATCAGGGGAAGCCCACGCTTCTTCACACACTTCATTTAACTCTTCAGATGGAGGAAAAGCTACTGGTAGTTTTTTCTCTCCAAACATTATACCCTTTTTTGTGGCACAGGGGGTAACATCAGAAATGTGCAACACATTTTTCATTGCCTCAATCATGTAACGTGTGGCCCTACTGGAAGTTACATTAGTCTCTTCGTCGTCGACACTGGAGTCAGTATCCGTGTCGACATCTGTGTCAACCATCTGAGGTAGCGGGCGTTTTAGAGCCCCTGATGGTTTTTGAGACGCCTGGGCAGGCACAGGCTGAGAAGCCGGCTGTCCCACATTAGGTATGTCGTCAAACCTTTTATGTAAGGAGTCGACACTATCACGTAATTCCTTCCACAGCACCATCCACTCAGGTGTCGACCCCGCAGGGGGTGACATCACATTTACAGGAATCTGCTCCGCCTCCACATAAGCCTCCTCATCAAACATGTCGACACAGCCGTACCGACACACCGCAAACACACAGGGAATGCTCTGACAGAGGACAGGACCCCACAAAGCCCTTTGGGGAGACAGAGAGAGAGTATGCCAGCACACACCAGAGCGCTATATAACACTGGGCTCCCACTATCAATGAGTGTTTTCCCTATAGTTGCTTTTTTATATATATTACATATATATATATATATATATATATATATATATATCTATACTGCGCCTAAATTTAGTGCCCCCCCTCTCTTTTTTACCCTTCTGTAGTATTCTCAGACTGCAGGGGAGAGCCAGGGAGCTTCCTTCCAGCGGAACTGTGAGGGAAAAATGGCGCCAGTGTGCTGAGGGAGAAGCCCCGCCCCCTTTTCGGCGGACTTTCTCCCGCTTTTTCTGTGATACTGGCAGGGGTAATTTTACATCTATATAGCCTCTGGGACTATATATGATGTATATTTTGCCAGCCAAGGTGTTATTTATTGCCCTCAGTGCGCCCCTTCCCAGCGCCCTGCACCCATCAGTGACCGAAGTGTGAGGTGTACATGAGGAGCAATGGCGCACAGCTGCAGTGCTGTGCGCTACCTTGGTGAAGACCTAAGTCTTCTGCCGCCGATTTTCCAGACCTTCTTCGTGCTTCTGGCTCTGTAAGGGGGACGGCGGCGCAGCTCCGGGAACGAACACCAAGGTCGGGTCCTGCGGTCGATCCCTCTGGAGCTAATGGTGTCCAGTAGCCTAAGAAGCCCAAACTACCACCTGTTAGGTAGGTTCGCTTCTTCTCCCCTTAGTCCCTCGCTGCAGTGAGTCTGTTGCCAGCAGATCTCACTGAAAATAAAAAACCTAAATATACTTTCTTTCTAGGTGCTCAGGAGAGCCCCTAGTGTGCATCCAGCTCAGCCGGGCACAAGAATCTAACTGAGGTCTGGAGGAGGGTCTTAGTGGGAGGAGCCAGTGCACACCAGTAGTCTAAAAGCTTTCTTTATAGTTGTGCCCAGTCTCCTGCGGAGCCGCTAATCCCCATGGTCCTTACGGAGTCCCCAGCATCCACTTAGGACATTAGAGAAATATGAATAATCGCAGCACTGCTGTGAGTATTAACGCTCAGTATTGCTATGGATATTTTCATTTTGAGCTGGGAGAGCTGTAGCGAAAACTGCTGTACCTGCAATATAGATCAAGGCTGCACTGGAGTGTCTTTCATATTTATGAAAACCGGGGAATCTGACACTGCGCATGTGCACAGTGGCAGATTTGGGAGCTGGCCTGAAGCTGCGGGAGAGGGATCATAAAATCTCTCCCCTGTGAATATGCCTCCATAGGCAAAAAAGCAGTTTATATCACCAGAAGATGGCATAAACCAGAAGGGCCAGATTGAAGTCCCCATTAATCATAAAGGGGACTGCACTCTGCAGATGTACCACAGTAAGCCTTTTAGAGATTTCTGTGAAATATCATGCATTAAGCTTTTAGTACACATCAACAATACATCAAATTATTACTGAAGTTTTTGCATAATTTTCTGAAAAACTGCCTGGATAAATATGCCCCTTAGTCGTATATTTACAAAGGTCAATTTTAATCAATTTCCATCAATTTCAGATTGATCTTAATCGATGTTGGGATTCCATGGCTAAAACACACACTTACTCTGATATGATTTTTATATATTAACTTTGATATATAAGTAAATGATTTTAATCCATCTGAAATAGAAGGAAATTGATTAAAATCAACCTTAGGCCCCCATTTATCAAGCCTTGGAGAGTGATAAATAGCACGGTGATAAATGTACCAACCAATCAGCTCCTAACTTCCATGTTACAGGCTGGGTTTGAAAAATGACAGGTAGGAGCTGATTGGCTGGTACTTTATTGACAAGTTACCAGCAGGCCACACAGGGTGTACCCAGGTCTGACATCTTGGTAGCTGTCAACTAAATGTAGGGGACATCACTATGTAGCTGATCCATTGCAGTATGCAAGAAATATCTGCACGTGTTTTGTCATCTAGCCATGCCCAGGCTCTATTATCAAGGCCATCTGGCAATCTTTGTGTATGGCCAAACTGGACAGAGATGGCTTGCCTGTCATTTACACAAAACAGGATCTGCAGAATCGGTCCTGCTGTGATGCATTTTATATTCACAGTCTAAAATGAAAAGAGAAGCAGCAGTGGTTACAGTGTAAATTAATAATAATATTTTTTTTTAAATATAGTCCCAAATGCACCATGCACAATTTAATATCTGTGATTGTACTACGGTAAATAGGCACCTAAATGCTAGGCAAATCCTTTGATTCTCACTGATCAACGTAAACAGTGAGTCAAATACTGTAGGTGTTTATTGCCAAACATAGAGCTTAGAATTAAGTATGACACAATATTTGTTAGGTGTGTTCTCCTCTTACCGTTCTTGCAAGATCACCCAGAACCATCTCCTTTTTAATCAGCTGAAGCCGGACATCTGTGTCAAATTTCCTGCACTGTTGAATGTATTCATGACTTCCAAGGGGCTGTTCGCTGTAGAGAAAACCAAATACATTACATAGGAGGGCAATTAGAATCTATATAATGAGCAGGTTGTGGTAAATACAACCCATTACTGTTGACAAACGGTACGCCTAAAACAATAAAAAAAAAAAAAAATGACATAGAAGTGTGTGATATAAAGCAAATATTTCAAAGGAACACTTTCATAAATAAACAGATTTCTTTACTGATTTGGACTCATTGGGGGAGATTCAAATGTTTGAAAAGTCAGTTGGGAGTCTGTTTTTTCCTATCTAATAGACAGGTAACACCAAACACCCAACCGACTTTTCAAACATTTGAATCTCCCCCATTGGGTGGAATTCAAATGTTTGAAAAGTCGGTTGGATGTCTGTTTTTTTCCTGTCCATTAGATAGGAAAAAAACAGACACCCAACTGACTTTTCAAACAATTGAATATCCCCCATTGTGTGTACAGGAGTAGTATCTCTCTAAAGTAGGCGTGTACACTAATCAGGTGACAGCATGGTAATATCTCTTGATACACTCGCTGAAGCCAATATTCACATGGATATTTCGGTTTCTTGATGTAAAAAGCAGCCTGTTGGGGATGGTATCTAGTCTCTAGGTCGACATGCATTAGGTCGATCACTATTGGTCAATATGCATTAGGTCGACATGGTTTCTATGTCAACATGTTCTAGGTCAACATGACACAAGGTCGTCATGAGTTTTTCACAATTTATTTCATTTTTTTAACTTTTTCATACTTTACAATCTACGTGAACTACAATTGGGAATGGTAACCTGTGCCGAGCGCACCTTGCTCCGCTACCAAGGGGACACAGTGCACTAATCTGGGTTCCCAGTCACTCTGCGAAGAAAACGACACCCCAAAAAAACAAAAAAAACTCATGTTGACCTTTTGTCATGTCGACCTAATGCTTGTGTCGACCTATTTCAGGTTCCAACCTAGTTACTGTCGACCAATAGTGGTTGACCTAGACACTGTTGACCTAAGTGTGGTCGACCCTATGATCCACACCCGTTGGGGATTCGGATCAATCGGATGTATCAAATCTGACCATCCACACATGTGAACAAATGGGATGTAGTCATGTGACTGGCGGTCACAATATTTCCCCCTATATCCCGAAGTTTCACAAAACCCGATAGTCGGCATGCCGACTATAAGGGACTATCCCCACTCGTGGGTGTCCATGACACTCATAGAGTGGGAATAGAACCTGTGACGAGTGTAGGTGTGGGTGTGCCAGGCACAGTGTTCTCCTGGACCAGGCTGTCCGTATCCTATGGCCATACTGAGTAAGCTTCGGCTTACGCAGATTGACCGCTGTCTGCTAAATCGTAAGTCGTGACCGATGGTCATGATGGTGATCCGATGCTGCATCCGCAGATGTAGCACCCTAAACTTGCAGATGCATGCATTTTATCTGTACGTAATTGCACAGCTGCTTCTCTGCGAGGGGACGCAGTGCACTAATTGGGGTTCCTGGCCACTTTACGGAATAAATGACACAAATAACAAACTAAAATATCATGTCGACCTTTTCCTGTGTCAACCTTTTTGTCATGTTGACCTTTTGGGGTTGACCTAGTCACTTTCAACCTTTTCCAGGTCAACTTAGACAGCCATGCCCCTCAACATCCTGGTATTAAAATGTTAAATGTCGACATTATGAACATGCTGGTATTTTAAGCAGTCAGTATCTGTGAAAGTCAACTTTTCATTAACACACCCACCACAGTAAGGAAAGCACCTGCTCTTTGCTGCACAGGGTAATGGGCTGCTTTTGTTTTTCTGTCTTCGACACCACACAAGCAGCTGCAGCATAACCATCATAGGGCATTGTCATTTTGGAGTCACCAGAAATGCAGCCACGATGGAAAACATCTGCGTGTGGTGGGTGTTATTAGGTGTGGGAAGATGTCAGGGGCTCTGGTTTAAACTGTAAACTGAGGTCTAAACAACTTTAGATACATCAATGATTGTTATCTAGCAGTGTAGAAAAGCATTGTTCTCCACTAGCCTGGCTTCCTACAGATTTTCTTTAATAAACTTAATATAGGGTCTGTGATGTGCATATAAATACACTTCCTTCACAAATCATACGACTTATTTACAAAGATTATATGAATGCTAATAGCAGCACTTTCTGACAAAGCAACTTGCGAGAGGTTCTTTAAAGGGGAAGCTGTCAGGATCATGACAGTCAGAATACCAACAGTTGAATCCCAATGGATCCCAAAGGTAAGTACCTGGTTGGGGTTAGGCAATAGGAGAAGGGTTAAAGTCAGGCTGCAGGGGGGAGGTTAGGGTTAGGCTGTGGTGGCAGAACAGTTAGGCTTCGGGAGGGGACTGTGAAGGCTAGACTGCGGAAATGGATGGTTAGGATTAGGGGTAGGGTTAAAATACTTACCAGGATCCATTGGGATTCTGACCATCAGGATCCCGACTGTTGGGATATCGTACCCAACCCCTTTAAAGAAAACATACTGAGATAATGAGAAGACAGTGCCTGAGTGACTCAAGTGCCTGTGTTCAGGGGCGACAGTCCTGCTTTGGATACACAGGGGTGTATTCAATTATAGTCGGAACTGGCGTCTTGTCAGAAAGATGGCAGTTTCCAATTTTTTTTAGGTCGGAAACTGTTCCGACCTATTCAATTTGGCTGCCGTTTTTCCGACAAGTCGGCATTTCCGACTTGTTGGAATACATGTGGATCTGCGGAATAGCCGCGGATCCACGTGTTTTGTTGGAATCACGGCCAAATCCAACAGATTTTAGCCCAGTTTCCGACAATGACAATCCGACTTTAAAAAAAAGTTGGATTGGCATTGTCGGGAATGGCCAAATCCTGTCGAATTTGGCCACTAACTGAATACTCAAATATCGGATCCCTTTCCGTCGGAAAGGATCCGACATAATTGAATATACCCCACAATCTTCCTGTTGCATTTCACCTCTCATAGGTCTGTATGGACACACTCCTCTGAAAGATGACATGCTTAACTTGTAGATCCTAAATATGTCATATTGTACAGCTGTCAGTTGTTGCATGTAGTAAGCTGAGCTTTGTGTTGTAAGCTTTCATTTCTGATCAATTTTAAACAGAGGGAAAATACAGATCTTTCTAAAACAAATATAAAATGTCCATCAATGGCCATGAAGAACGTTGGGATGAGACTGAGGAGAGGGCGACAAAGTTGTTGAAATAGAGATTTAAATAAAACCAAACACTATGATATGGAAAGGAAATCCCAACTTCCGTGCAAGAGGGAAAAATACATAAATCACTAAGCGTGTTCCGGTCTAATGCCAGCTTAGCTCTTACACTGGTTTCTATTGTCTGCTGAGTTGCATAGGTCAGGGCAGAGTTACCATGAGGATAATAATACCGAAGTTGCAACACCAAACACATGGCTTTCACTAAGTGACAATCCAGCAAAAAAATATATTAAAGAAGAAAGAAGGCAAGTGTAATCAGTTATTTATTTTTATCAATCAAGATAAAGTTCTACAATCTGATTTATACAGTATTATATATTGCAGTAATACAGTCAGTGCTACAGTATTTGTCAGCGGGAACTAGCAGGAGCTGGGTTCCTGAACCTGTCCTGGGCCAAAATGCACTTTCCATTATTATTTATTTTAAAGTCCATTTTGAGTGACTTCTGTTCTAAAATCTATTTATCATCTATCGCTCTATCTATACCTTTTTCAAAAGCTCCACCCCCAGACCCGTAGTTCCTGAACCTACAGTATCTTTCCAGAAAAATAGTACTGAATACAGAGTTTCTGAAACTCGGTCCTCAGGTTCCCTTATCAGTTCATGCTTTCCAGACCAACTTTGGATCTTTCAAACTATGATAAAGTTAGTAATGAATACACCTGTGCACCAGCAAACAAAGCAATGTCAAAAGATGACACTGAATTTCTACACAAACTAGATGCACCTGCTTCTATTGCATGCACACCAGCTCTCTCACTTTGGCCCAGATTTATCAAGCCTTGAAGAGTGATAAATTAGTCAGCTCCTAAAAAAAAAGTCAGCTCCTAACTGCCATGTTACAGGCTGGGTTTGAAAAATGACAGTTAGGAGCTGATTGGTTGGTACTTTATTACTGTACAATTTATCACTCTAGGTAGTATAAGGTTAGATTTAAGGATGCCGCACAGGAATGGGTGGTTGTGTTTAAAGTTTATTTGTAAGTGGTTTCCAAGATAACCGACCCATCAGAAAAATTCTGAAAATGTATCACCATCTACCAATAGAAATATTTTTGTGTAGATATGAAAAGTGATTGTCGATGGTGCTCCCATAGGTCCAATGCATATACAGTAAGGGGGAAAGAGAAAGAAAAAACTGACCTTTGTTGGGAGCACTCCCACTTGGAAACAAATAGTATTATAGATAATGAGTAATAATATGAAAAATGAAATAATTAAAATGTAACCTTTAATTATATTAAACTAAAATATTGGTACACCAGTTATATTGTTTCACTATATTAATGGCTAATAAATGTAAGCCACCTGGTAAAGCTAAATTGTGAAGATATCGATGAAAATACACGGCATTAATCACCAGGCTCAGAGTACTTGGATATATGGAGTTGGTACTATAACCAAATTAATGCCGTCAAAAAAAACCTACAACACCTGGTATTCCTTAGTGGTCCACCACCTAAGTACTGACCAGGCCCAACACCGTATTGCTTCCAAGATCAGACGAGATTGGGCATGCGCGGTGTGGTATGGTAGTAGATCAACATTGATCTGGCAATTTCTACCACTAGTATATGAATGGTAGAGGGATATTGGTAAGCACCTTGTTACCAAATTGTCCGAGTAACCTCTAGGGAGAAAATATGTGTTTTAACCATCATTGCACCAAAATGTAACCCAAATCTGTAGGTATACGTGGATTTAAATCATGTGGTTAAAGGTTTCTCAGCCCGCAAGAGATGCCTGTATGTTTCATTATGTGCTGTGCAGCACCTATGAAAGTTGGGTTTGCGCTGCGAATAAGGCAGATATAGATCACTTTTTTACTGATAACATGCCACGGTGTTAGTATATGATCCAAAGAGAAATCGTCTCTATTGGTTAATTGGATCACCCTATTAAAGGAAAAACAAGGTTATTGTGAAAATATGAGCTCAAAGATTATACATACACCTCCTATTATATCATAATCAAATAATGTGCAGAACCAAGAATGATATAGAAATTATTAGGAGGACAAAAGACAAACAAGTTGTATAGCAATCTCAATTATCCAATTAAGAGCTAATTGATGCCATATTGCATAACAAAGTATAGATGTTTGTCTTTTAAAAATAGGAAGATTTTGTCACAATAACTTGAAAAGCATGTATCCACAGTGTATCTATAAAGTGTCCGTCTTCCATGTAATAGACGGACAGGATTTGCCAGAAAATGAACCCAAGGAGGGGATATATACAATAATCCCCAAAAGAAAGATCATATGCTAGGTGATTTTTTTCCTCAATACATTTTGCTATGATATGCACAATAGTTTTTATGTTCCAAAAAAACAATGATAATAACTTGCATATGGATAGGTACTGATACACTGTCATATGATTACTGGCATAGCATTTGCCAAAGAGACCAATGCACACTGTTTCTTTTTTTTTATAAAGTAATTTTTATTCAGCAGTCTGGAGATTAAGGTACATACATTGCAGAGCATAATCATGTCTCAAGCATTACATCTATTCAAAATATGTCAAGTCGCGTTTTACACATATCTTACATCAAAAAAGTATCAATACATTTTCAGTATAGATGTATACTAGGATTTCCTAATGCTCTAACCTTCATGACTTACAAAATCCGCACCCATCTATATTAGTCCTCATTTATTTTTTATATTTAAACCCGTAATCTAAACTATAGAAAAATAACAAACAACCAAAGAAAAAGGCAAGGGAGGCAAATTAAGGAGTATTTTGATTCAGGGCTCCACTAGTCATACACGTGTGTGAGCATGTGGGCTCACAGGGCCCAACCGTCATTGTCTCAGTACACTTCAGTCATAGTAATTTATTGACATGCTTGCACTTTAGTGTCTACTATATTTGGGGAACAGGATGAGAGTGGGGGGAATCTAGCCATGGAGACCAAACTTTTTCAAACTTAGCTGATGCGTTTTGCTTCATGTAAACATATCTCTCCTTAATTATAGTGTCATTAATTAAGGCCTTAAGTGCAGATATTAACGGTCCTTTAGGGGCCATCCACACTCTTGCAATGCAAACCTTAGCCAAGGCACATACATTTAGAGCATAGAGACCCATTGAACCAGACTCAGGAGCAAGGCACCCCATTCCCAATATACAGAATTGTGGGGTAAGCAGTCCGCCAGGCACCCCCGTACTCTCCAGAATTGACCCGACCCCCGACCAGAACACCCCCAACCTCGGACAGTCCCACACTAAATGCCAGTATGTTCCCACCGCCCCCCCACACTTAGGACAGAGAGGAGATCTGCCTGTGCCAAACGTAGCCAGTCTAGCTGGAGTCATATAAGTTCTGTGTAAAATGAAGAATTGAATCTGTTGATATCTAAGGGACTTAGTAACCTTAGCAGGGTATTCTAAAGCGAGGACCCAATCCTCCTCATTTATTGGACCCAGATCCTCCTCCCACTTTCCACGGAGACGCGTCAAGGGGTCCGCATGGAGCTTGGTGAGAAGATATCCATACGCAAGTGAGACCATCTTAGCCTGACCCAAAGTGGTCACAAATGTCTTGATGGGAAATGGGAGGATTCGCGGGGGTGATTCAGCAAATTGGGTCTGGAGGGCATGACGAAGCTGGAGGTATCTGAAGAAGTAGGAATTGGGTAGGTCAAACTCATCCCTCAGCTGTTGAAAGGATTTTAATGTAGTATCTAGATAAAGTTGAGAGACAGAGATCACCGATCTAGGAGCCCACACCTCCCGCCCCTCAAGCGCATGCAATTCAGGGAGCCAGTCAGAGTACCACAGGGGAGTATCCGGGTCTAGGTCGTCATATCTCAGGAGGTCTCTCAGGGCCCTCCAAATCTTTAGGGCCTGAAAAATGATAGGGGGAAGAAACCTAGCTATGCTCCCACTCAGTAGCACCTGCATAGGAGAGAGGTAGGGAAAGTAACAACGGATAAACTCACAATGTAGAGAGTCGGTCTCAGAGTTTTGTGCCCATATAGTGATATGAGTCAGCTGAGCAGCGAAGTAATATATCTGAAAGTTAGGTAGAGCCAGGCCACCGTCAGATCTCTGTCTGGTAAGAGTATTTAACTGTATCCTAGGTCTTTTATTAGCCCAGATCAGTGAGGACAGAACGCTATTCAATTTTCTAAAGAATGTTGGATAGATATATACCGGGGATTGAAGAATAATATATAGGAGTTTAGGCAGTATAATCATTTTAATGAGATTAACCCTGCCAGAGACCGTTAGTGGAAGCCTACACCAAGTCTTAGATTTGCCCATGACCCACTGCATGGTCGGATCCAGATTCAGGGGGAGAAAATCAGAAGGGTCATTAGTTATTTGGATTCCAAGGTACTTAAACTGTACCGTCCAACACAGTGGTAGGGGGATTTTGGAAACAGTAGGAGGGGGGCCTATGACTGGCATAATGTATGATTTAGGCCAGTTAATTCTAAGGCCCGAGTGATCTCCAAATCTTTCTATCACACGCAGCAGGATGGGCATTGACCTGGCGTAATCCTGCAAAAACAGCAACATGTCATCGGCATAAAGAGCTATCCTATCCTCACGTGATCCTGTACATATTCCCACAATATCCGGGTGTGATCTAATCAAGCATGCCAGGGGCTCTATGGCCAAGGCAAACAGCGTAGGGGACAGGGGGCAACCCTGTCTAGTACCTCGGGTCAACTGAAAAGATGGGGATACATAACCGTTCACCAAGATCCTGGCACTCGGATGTTGATACAGTAGTTTAATCCATTTTATATAATTGGGTCCAAATCCCATACGAGCCAACACCTCCCACAAATAAGCCCACTCAATGCTGTCAAAGGCCTTGGCCGCGTCCAGCGAGACCACAGCCGAGTCAGAAGGGAGTCCGTGTGGGAGCTGTAAAATGGTATGCAATCTACGTAAATTAATAGACGTGGACTTTCCTGGCATGAAGCCAGTCTGATCCGGGTGAATGAGGGAGGTTATCACTGTGTTAAGCCGTATTGCCAGTATCTTTGCCAGGATCTTGGCGTCGGTGGGAATCAGGGATATCGGTCTATAGGAGTCCAGAGATTTGGGGTCTTTACCGGGTTTTGGGATCACTATTATAACTGCCTCTGACATGGAGGGGGGGAGATCGTTTCTGGCAAATATATCTAAATATAGGGCATGCAGCTTGGGGCCAAAAAAATCAATATGATTCTTATATACCTCGGAGGGAATTCCGTCGCATCCCGGAGCCTTGCCATTAGGGGACATACCAATGGCCGCAGTCACCTCCTCGAGCGTTAAAGGTGCCTCCAGCAACTCGCAGGCCTCAGAGGAGAGTGCAGGTAGCGGGACACCCCCCATGTAGCGTGAAAGATCAGAAGTAGAGCGCTGCAACTGAGAATTATAAACCTCAGAAAAGTAAGATCGGAATAACAGCGCAATGTCCGGTGTGGTGTCGACAAAGGAGCCATCCGCTCCGGACATCTGGGTGATCGTGGTCCCAGGGCGATCGTAATGTATAAGGCGGGCCAGAAGGCCCAACGTCCTATCAGCCTGCATATATATATTAGTAGCTTTGAAAAGAAGGGAGCGAGAGTTTCTATCAGACAGGTGGGCCAACCAGACTGACTGAGCCACCAGCCATCGTGTCTTTGTCGCAGGGGCGTTGTCAGATAAATATTGGGACTCTAGGTCTCTAGCATCTTTTTCAAGGGCCTGTTCTCTCTCCCTAGAGGCCATTTTATGAGCCGCTATCCGTCCAATATATGAGCCTCTCAAGAACGCCTTAAACGAGTCCCAAACTACTGTACCCGGGGCAGACCCTATATTGTCGCCAAAGAACCCCTCCCATTGAGTCTCCAAGTCACCGCAGTCCCCCAGCTGGGTCAGCCAGGAGGGGTGCAATTTCCAATAGGAGTGCCCCCTCTGACTTTCCACAGCAAGAGTCATCATCAGAGGAGAGTGATCAGAGACCCCTCGAGCCTCGTAGTGGACGTCAATTATCCTAGGGACGAGGGTGGGGGACACCAGCATCAGGTCAATTCTGGAGAAGGAGCCATGAGTACTGGAGAAGCAGGAGAACTGACGAACCGCAGGATGACGAAGTCGCCATACATCTACCCATTGCAAACTATTTAAAAAATCCGCAAACTTGGTAGGACCACCTCCCGCCAGCGCAGCCGGTGGGGAGTGCCATCGGTCCATAGACAGATCCAGGACATTATTAAAATCCCCCAAGCATATCACTGGGGTATTAGGGGAGGGGGCTATGAAGGACGCAGCTTGTTGCAGCACATTGTATGAGAAAGGAGGGGGGACATACACTGCTAATATGTAATAGGGCTGGGAGTTCAGCTTGCACTCTATAAATACATATCTTCCATACGGGTCAGTTTTAATCGATATCAACTCGAATTGCACTGTCTTCTTAATCAAAACTGAGACCCCCCTAGAAAAGGAGGAGTGGGAGGCATGATATGCCCAGCCCACCCAGGCCCGTCGTAAGGACAGTAACCTCTGTCCCTCCAAGTGGGTCTCACTGAGGCATGCAATATCCGGGTCATATTTCTTAATCATATTTAGTATCAAAGAGCGTTTGATGTTGTTATTCAGACCTCGAACATTCCATGCCAGAATTTTCAGATTAATCATGACCCCCTATAAACTCTATACACCTCCCGGATGGACCTCTCCCAAAATACATTTTGAGTATAAGCATTATCAATACCCATAAAACATGACGTATATGAGCCCTGCGTTGTAAGCCACAGCATCTAAATATGAAACATCCTTGCCTCCGTAAATACTTGAATAAGAAAAATAACAAACTAAAGAAAAAAATAAAACCCCAAAAATAGTAAAAGGAAACGCAACTAGCAGCTTCCCAAATAACCATTCCCTCCCCGTATACCACCCCCAACTTCGGCATACTTATATCCCGAACAATCAGCTAGCTACCAAGCGCTAGGAAGGCTAGATTCTTAACTGAACCTCCAACCCTTCTCTAGCCAACGCCGCTTGGCCGTACAAGTCTTGAGCCACCAGTGCAAAGAGAGGGGGCTCCCTGAACCATGATCAAGCCTCCGGTGGATCAAACCCCGGGCTGTTTTCGTAGGAGATCACTCCGGAGCCAGTTGCCGAGCACCCGGTGCATATCTGTCCAGCCACTGGGCCGCCTCTCTGGGGGAGTTGAAAAACTTGGTCTCCCCATCCGCCACAACTCGGAGCCTTGAGGGAAACAGCATAGAGTATGAAATGTTGAGGTCTCGCAGCCGTCTTTTGATGGGCATAAACTGGGCACGGTCCTTCTGGACGTCAGCGGCAAAGTCCGGGAAGGCCGAAACCCCAACTCCATTGCGGATCAGCGAGCCCTTCGTGCGACCTAAACGGAGAACCGAGTCACGGTCTTTATAGTGCAGGAATTTAGCGATGAAGGTGCGAGGAGGGGCACCTGGGGGTAAAGGCCGAGATGGTATCCTATGTGCACGCTCCACCGTAAAATGGGCCGTAAAGGACTCAGCGCCATATAGTTCTTTAAGCCAGGATTCGAGGAATTCCTCCGGCTGCGGACCCTCTTCTTTTTCAGGCAGGCCTACGAATCTGACGTTGTTCCTACGCAGCCGTCCCTCCATGTCTAGGAGCTTGGTTTGAAGTGAGGAGACCTGCTGGGTCACCCCGGATACAGATTGCTTAAGGGGACCACATAAATCTTCCAGGTTGGAGACCCGTGTCTCCGCCTCACCCACTCTCTCTCGGATACGCTGTACATCTTGGCGGAGCAAGGAGAGATCGCACTGCACCTTTTCCATCTTATCGGAGAGACGCTGTTCACTGCCGGCTATAGCCTCCAGCACTTGTTGAATAGACGGGGCCCCCACCACTTCCGGGGAATCAACCGCTGTCTCAGGAGGGAAGGTCGAGTGTGTTGGAGAGGCTTCTTGAGAAGGAGCCGGTGCAGCCCTAGGGTTGGGTTGCCTGGTAAATTTTTCAAGTTTGGCCGCGGCCGCACTCCGGCCGCCCCCCACCATGCTGAGCAGGAGCAGTCACACACTTCCCAGATTAAGGCTATAGTATAGGGTTGTGGCTAGATGACGGACGCAGCCAGGCCGCGTATAATCAGTGGCGGGAATCAGCCGCGTACAGTCAATATGTCAGAATAGTAAAATAGGATGATGGTACGTAGTACACTGTGAGAAATTGGTGCAGCACAGCAGTGTAGGCAGATCTGATTTAAGTGCAGTTCCAGTATGTTATATTGGAAGGGCAGTGCACAATAAATAGCTGAGTTTGTCTCCAGTCTCAGGTAGGTATTAGCATAGTCATTAGGAGAGTAGTAGTAGAAGAAATCAGTGTGCATTAAAGGATCCTGTCAGGAATGGGAGAGAGCAGCATGCAGAAAGGTCTCAGAATGCAGGGACAGTTCGCAGGGCATATGAGAATATGTGAATCCCATCAGGTGATTTTACATGTGACCATGCGTGGGCAGCAGCCTATAATCAGCTTCTAAGATGGCCGCCGTGCCTCTTCCCCTTCCCCAGGAGTACCTTAATCTTTTCCAGCTACCAGGGCCCCAGATCACGGCCCGACAGGCAGAGGAGATGTTATCCCCTGTTTCCAGACTCTCAGCGGCTTCCGGCAGCAGCAGCAACCCGCCGTTCGAGCTGCGGGCGACTCGCGGTCCGGGTCGCCGAAAATCGAGGCCGGGGATCCGGAGGAGGTGCAGGCCGCAGGGCTGGAAGTCGGGAAATGCCGCTCCACGAGTCCCGGAGAGTGCGCGATGAGGTGCCCGCCGGTGCCCACAGCCTGTGGTGATAGATTCCGGCCGGGCAGAGACACCAGAGGGGGTCAGGATTGATTGCAGGAGTTAATGGCCAGGGAGCTCCCGAACTCCGCTGCCTACTCCTCAGCCGTCGTAGCCACGCACACTGTTTCTTAATAGTATATGTGCAATTGCAAAGTGAGTTTGACGTGAGACAAAGTGGCAGATAGGACAATGCATTAATTGAATTTTGCCCGCTCTTAGTGCGCCGTTATCCACTGAGCTCAGACGTCAGTGAGATCTGAGAAATAACATCTCCTGTTACTGAGAGAGCGATACACATATGAGGACAAAATGAATACTTAAGTGTCCATCTGCTCGTGCCAAGCCGCTGATCGCCGAGCTCCAGCGTCTATGCTGCCTCTCTAATCTCCTCTCCTTGCGGTCTCAGGTCATGTGAGCGTCCTCATCATGATCCTCCTGTTCACCTCCCTGACGTACGTTTCACAGAATTAGCTTGTTCACAGGTGGTGTGACACCACCTGTGAACAAGCTAATTCTGTGAAACGTACGTCAGGGAGGTGAACAGGAGGATCATGATGAGGACGCTCACATGACCTGAGACCGCAAGGAGAGGAGATTAGAGAGGCAGCATAGACGCTGGAGCTCGGCGATCAGCGGCTTGGCACGAGCAGATGGACACTTAAGTATTCATTTTGTCCTCATATGTGTATCGCTCTCTCAGTAACAGGAGATGTTATTTCTCAGATCTCACTGACGTCTGAGCTCAGTGGATAACGGCGCACTAAGAGCGGGCAAAATTCAATTAATGCATTGTCCTATCTGCCACTTTGTCTCACGTCAAACTCACTTTGCAATTGCACATATACTATTAAGAAACAGTGTGCATTGGTCTCTTTGGCAAATGCTATGCCAGTAATCATATGACAGTGTATCAGTACCTATCCATATGCAAGTTATTATCATTGTTTTTTTGGAACATAAAAACTATTGTGCATATCATAGCAAAATGTATTGAGGAAAAAAATCACCTAGCATATGATCTTTCTTTTGGGGATTATTGTATATATCCCCTCCTTGGGTTCATTTTCTGGCAAATCCTGTCCGTCTATTACATGGAAGACGGACACTTTATAGATACACTGTGGATACATGCTTTTCAAGTTATTGTGACAAAATCTTCCTATTTTTAAAAGACAAACATCTATACTTTGTTATGCAATATGGCATCAATTAGCTCTTAATTGGATAATTGAGATTGCTATACAACTTGTTTGTCTTTTGTCCTCCTAATAATTTCTATATCATTCTTGGTTCTGCACATTATTTGATTATGATATAATAGGAGGTGTATGTATAATCTTTGAGCTCATATTTTCACAATAACCTTGTTTTTCCTTTAATAGGGTGATCCAATTAACCAATAGAGACGATTTCTCTTTGGATCATATACTAACACCGTGGCATGTTATCAGTAAAAAAGTGATCTATATCTGCCTTATTCGCAGCGCAAACCCAACTTTCATAGGTGCTGCACAGCACATAATGAAACATACAGGCATCTCTTGCGGGCTGAGAAACCTTTAACCACATGATTTAAATCCACGTATACCTACAGATTTGGGTTACATTTTGGTGCAATGATGGTTAAAACACATATTTTCTCCCTAGAGGTTACTCGGACAATTTGGTAACAAGGTGCTTACCAATATCCCTCTACCATTCATATACTAGTGGTAGAAATTGCCAGATCAATGTTGATCTACTACCATACCACACCGCGCATGCCCAATCTCGTCTGATCTTGGAAGCAATACGGTGTTGGGCCTGGTCAGTACTTAGGTGGTGGACCACTAAGGAATACCAGGTGTTGTAGGTTTTTTTTGACGGCATTAATTTGGTTATAGTACCAACTCCATATATCCAAGTACTCTGAGCCTGGTGATTAATGCCGTGTATTTTCATCGATATCTTCACAATTTAGCTTTACCAGGTGGCTTACATTTATTAGCCATTAATATAGTGAAACAATATAACTGGTGTACCAATATTTTAGTTTAATATAATTAAAGGTTACATTTTAATTATTTCATTTTTCATATTATTACTCATTATCTATAATACTATTTGTTTCCAAGTGGGAGTGCTCCCAACAAAGGTCAGTTTTTTCTTTCTCTTTCCCCCTTACTGTACAATTTATCACTCTAAACAGGCTTGACAAATCTGGGCCTTTGTCCTAAATTCATGTGAGCCATAAAGGCCCCTTTCACACCGCACAAATAATCCGGCATCGACCCGGCATATTGACGTGTCGACACGGGTCGGTGTGCGGTGTGAAATGGGCCATGGTTGAATTCCCAGGTCACCTGACACAGCCAAAACAGCCAGCCAGTTGGGAGGTACGCACTAGTTATGTACTAATAAGTGATTCTGACAATACCTTGTTAATGTAACAAGGGAGCAAAATCCCATTTATCAATACAAGGATAATTGCAAGCACACATTTATGCAGTCCCAGAAAATGGAAATGTTACTTTGCCAAAAATGAATCAGAATGGGTGAGAATAAATTCATATCATATTACTTGCTCTATAAATGGATGTTTATCTAGTACAGGAACCGGGCGGTACACTAGAAATTGTTTGCCCAGACCTAATCGCAGCACCTCCTGCATCCTGAAGTGAGCACACTTGATAATATAGGGGAGGTGGATTTTTATACATTTATAAAGCACCACACATTTTACAGGAATCTAAAACAAATAAACTAAGAAAATGCAATGTATTGGCAAATAAAAAAGAAAGGGAAGTGTAACGTTTTATATAAATTTGACTGAAGCTAATAACGTGCATAGAGCCGTCTTTTCGTATGGGCTCAATGGGCACTTGCCCAAGGGCCCCAGGAGTCTAAGGGTCCTATGCTGATAGCTGGGTGTCCCCTCTTTCCAGGGGTAAAAATCGGCCCTGGGGAACCGGAGATATCCAACTTCAAAGTAGTGGTCCCTATCCAATTCTGTTAATTGCTCTTCCAAGCCAGATAGCTCGGGTTCTGTCTGACTTATACCCCTTTCACACCGCCAATGCCGGATCCCACCCAGGAATTGGAAACGGGTCCTTCTCGGGTGGCATTACACGCTGTTGCTGGCTTCCCCGACCCGGCAATACGTTGGGGCGGGTTGCCATAGCGGTGCAAGGGCATAGCCGGCAGTGGGGTCGGAGCTGGGAGATGAGCTCATTCCCGCGCAGCCGCTCCTGGTTGTAGTGAACGGGTCCCGGGTCGCATCAACCCGGGTGCCGGTTTACACTGACACTGACCCGGTATTCAACCCGGGAATAACACTACTTTATTCCCGGGTCGAATTGCCAGATGAGGCGACCCAGAATTTTGGCTATGGCACTGTCACACCGCACGTTGACCCGGCAATATGCCGGGCCGATACCGGGTTATTTGTGCGGTGTGAAAGGGGTATTAAGAGTTTTTGTGAGGATATACTCCAAAAGCTGGGACTCTCCCCTATTGGTGTACACTGACAGCTTGTCTCTATTATGGCCAGAACCAGGGACGTCAGCCTTCAGCCAGCTGGCCCCTGCTCCAGCTCCACACGCCTGGTATGCAGTTTGTTTTTTTTCGTTGGTGGATTGCTCTGGCTCCTGAACTCTGATCCCCAAGTCCCCAGTACCTCCTGAAAGGTGGGACTCCCTAGTTTTTTTTATCCCATTCAAAGCTAAGAAATCTGTTTTCAGGAACTTGAGATATCTGCAGTCAAGCAATCTGCCCCCCCCCCACCAGAAAATGATGACTATTAAGCCCAATCCACTATCCACCCCTCCCCTATGTATTAAACAGCCCCTACCACCCTGGAAGTCATGTACCAGGGCCCCCTTCTACAGTTTAGTGTTCTCCCTCCAGGCCCATCTGTGCAGTAAAGAAGCAATTGGCAGAAATTACTGCTCCAGGTAATACATGGGGAGTGGAAGATATAACACCTACTACTGCCCGTGGGACATCAAAGCTGCCATTGATAGCACCCTCCACCCCTACCGCTGGAGGATGGGTAGGGGCTCCAGTGCACTGCTGTGCCCAGGGGCCTTTACTGTTGTTGAGACGGAACTGAACGTGCAGGTCTGGTAGCAGTCAGTGACAAAAAATGACTGTTCTTTGCTGCATGTTTATAAGCAATTGCAACACGTAATTCACACAATTGAAATTATATGACCTCTGTGTGACTTTTTCATGTCTGTTTCATTGTTTTGAAACAATATCTGTAATAAAGCTTAACATAAGGTGTCTGCTTTATTATTGTGAACTCAGGAATTATTTTTGTAGCTTTTTAAAATGTAGTCCCGGTAGAGGAAGGATATCCTGCAGTCACAGCTCTATTTGCACTGATGAAGAAACCAACTCCCATCATCCAGTAGCTGCAATTATTCAGGTTCGGTCTCCTCTGTGACTTGACCAAGATGCCTGCAGCACAATTAGAACATTTAAAGTTACCTAACAAAACCATACTTCCTGTATGGTTTAACGGGATTTTGCTGTAGATCAAAGGAAGGCTTTGTAGTACACTTTGCCAATTAATTTCAAAGCACACTTTACCAAAGGGTGTGATATAATATACAGATGGTCGGTATACAGGCGGTCACATGACCAACTGCCTCATCCGGACATTATTCACTCCCCTGCCCCCTACCCTAACCCGCCTGGGGTGGTGGCTAGGGCCAAGATAGTGGGGGGTGTCGGCTACTGCTAATCACAGAGGATGGCAGCTAGGGCGAAGACATGGAGGGCGGCTACGGCCAACTCCCCTGTAGTGACTAACCTTTCCGCTCCCCCCGCCCGGGCCTTAACCACAGCCCTCACCCCAATACTTACATTTGGATGCTATCATTCGGGGTTCAACCACCGGTTTTCAGAGTGGTGTCAGGATTCCAGCATCTGTCACCTGACCTAATCCCGGACTGGGATCTGAGTATCACTCGCTTTTTATTGCTGTAATAATCAGTGATAGTAAATCTTCTTACGACCCAATATCAAACACTAGGCCCCTTCAGTAACTACACCTCCTCCTCAGGTGGGAGGAGGAGATGTGTCAGACCACTGGGAGAGATAAAGTAAAAAAGTTGAATATAGCAATAACAAATCAGCTTCCAAGTGCCATTTTATAGACTGTGCTAGATAAATGACAGAAGCTTGATTTCTACAGTATGTTCAACTTCTCGACTTTAGCTCTTTCAAAAGTTTGATATATGCCTCCAGATGTCACATTGCTGACTCTGTTACTGGTATATTTTTCTCCTTTGTGAATACAGACAAATCTGTTTTATATATTTTTGTACCTGTCTGTTCTATCTTCTACAATTCATCTCCTGGTACAGACCAGAGTGTGCTAGAAGCACCACAGCAGACACCCCTGGCAGGAAAGAACAACTGCACGGGTTGTGACAGGTGCAGTATCCTAGAATAAATACTAATATAATAACAATTCAAATTAAATTACGCCAAACCAGTGCCCCCGGGAGAAAACAAAATGTTCCAAATTCAAGATCCAGACTACAGATTACCCCATTCGTTCTCCTAATAATTTTGACTGCAGTCATGTTCCCCATCTTTTCTGGAGCAGTCATTCTCCTGGTTAGTGGAAGTATCCTAATGCAACACTACTACTCCTGACTTACAACCGCAGTATCAAACAATCTAGTGTATGTAGTCTGATGTGTTAGAGGAAAGAGTGTCAACGGGAAAGTCCTGAGCTATCCCCCAGCTACCTACAGTATATCACTATGCTGCTCTCCAATGCCTCAGCCTCCTTCTACAATGGCCCCAAATTTTGCAAACAGAGGGGGTAATACAGACTGGATCGCGGCAGCAACAGTCTGAAACCTTTTGTGGAGTGCGCACGCGCAGCGTGTCCGTACCATTGAGAGGGTGGGCCGGGGTGGCTTCATGATGTCACACGCAGGTGCAGCGGACCCGGGACGCTGGCGAGTAGCCGCCTGCCAGCGCAACTAGGCTTCGCAGGCAGGGAGCTACTCAGCGGGTGCAAAAACAAATGCCAGAAGGGCCGATGGCCTGTTGGGCTGGTGCAGCCACAGAGAGAGCTGGGATAGCCGCACGTAGCGCAGCTTCTGGCTCTCTATTTCGCCCGCCCCCTCGATGTGCATGTCTGTAAGAAAGATGGTCGCGTGCCGTGAGTCTACGCCCCCCTGACTTGCAGCATGCCACCGTAAGCAGTGTTGGCGCCCCTTGTGACGTGTGGAGGCAAGCGCGCACACATTAATGCATGGGCCAAAAAGCAGCCTCAGTCCGTCCCTGCGTACAACTATCCTCAAATCACGCCAAATAGCCCCATCAAAGACTTTGAAACTTATCAGCATCAAATCACGAATCCTAAATATCTAGCGATCTAAGGCGTAAAGCTGAGAAAAAAGAAGGAAAAAACTGAGGAAAAAGTGCACAATGTACTGTAACAAAGGTTCTCAAACACGGTCCTCAAGGCACCCCAAAGGTCCAGGTTTTAAGTATATCCATGCTTGGCCACAGGTGACTTAATTAGTACCTCAGTCAATTTGATTTAATCATCTGTGCTGAGCTATGGATATACTTAAAACCCGTACTGTTGGGGGTGCCTTAAGTACCGCACTTGAGAACCTCTGACAATTCTTTTGTTACAAAAATACTAGTCCTAAGTACCTGGTAAACTGAAAGCAAAGTGAGAGGCTCAATTTGCAGAGAAGTAGCAAATCTGAAGAAAAAGTAGCCAATTAAGAGAAAAGTATACTGATTGTATAAAAAGGAAAAAGATAGGTGTGACACACCTTATATTTATTTGTTTTAAAATAATTATTTTGCATCAAAAAAACAAATCCCTAGTACCTAGCAAACTATATGCAAACTAAGGTGCAACACTGAGGAAAAGTAGAAAAAAAATGAGGAAAAAGTGCACAGCATAGGAATCACGCTATATTACACAAAAAGGATTGTAGTCTCAGAAAACGTTAAATGTTACTGATAGCCAGTGAAGTGTTTCAATGGTCACATGTTCATTTTACAGAGGGTAGAAAAAAAAATACATAGGGCTGACAGATGAGCACAGAGTATACTTCTTTATGAAAGCCCTCCAGGGAGAAAAAAAAATTGTGAAGTTCACATTTGCTGTAAGCAGTTGCTAAGTTACAAAAAGTTTATTATATTACAAAGATAAATAGACTGTTCATGAAAAAAATAGGATTTTAATACCTACCGGTAAATCCTTTTCTCTTAGTCCGTAGAGGATGCTGGGACTCCGTAAGGACCATGGGGTATAGACGGGATCCGCAGGAGACATGGGCACACTATAAGACTTTGAATGGGTGTGAATTGGCTCCTCCCTCTATGCCTCTCCTCCAGACCTCAGTTAGAAAACTGTGCCCAGGGAGACGGACATTTCGAGGAAAGAATTTATTGTTTAAACACGGTGAGTGTCATACCAGCTCACACCACGAACATACCGTAAAACGTGGCATTCAATAGAATACCAGCCAACGGAATGAAAACATATACAGCCACATGCTGAGAAAATATGTAACACAACCTGTGTGTCAACACAACCAATAATAAGACACCGCACGCCATGGCATGAACAACGTCAGCAACAACCTGACAGAAAAGATACACCACAAGAGTGTAACCATAACCAATAACTGCAGACACAGCACGCACTGGGACGGGCGCCGAGCATCCTCTACGGACTAAGAGAAAAGGATTTACCGGTAGGTATTAAAATCCATATTTTCTCATACGTCCTAGAGGATGCTGGGGACTCCGTAAAGACCATAGGGTTTATACCAAAGCTCCAGACCGGGTGGGAGAGTGCGGACGACTCTGTAGCACCGATTGAGCAAACAAAAGGTCCCCATCAGCCAGGGTATCAAACTCGTAGAGCATAGCAAAAGTGTTTGAACCCGACCAAGTAGCCGCTCGGCAAAACTGAACCGTCGAGACTCCTCGGGCAACCGCCCAAGAAGAGCCCATCTTCCTAGTAGAATGGGTCTCCACCGACTTCGGTAATGACAATCCAGCCGTAGAACGAGCATGCCGAATCGTATCACAGATCCAGCGTGTAACAGACTGCAAAGACGCAGGCGCCCCAATCATGCAGGGAGCATAGCAGACAAACAAAGCCTCTGTTTCCCCAATCTGAGCCAAATTGGCGACCTAAATATTCGAAGCCCTGCCTACATCGAGAGGCTTTGAATCAGCTAATGTCGAAGTACCCACCGGCATCAAAATAGGCTGATTTCTGCGAAACCCAGAAACCACATTTGGCAGAACTATTAACTGAGTTCTCAATTCCGCTCTATCCACATGGAAGATCAAACAGGGCTCTTGTGAGACAAAGCCGCTACTTCGGACACCCACCTTGCGGACGTCAAAGCCAATAGCATGACCACTTTCCAAAAGAGAAATTTTAACACAACCTTTCACAAAGGTTCCAAACAGTGTGACACAAGAAAACGCAACACCACGTCAAAGTCCCACAGTGCCAACGGGGGCACAAATGGAGGTTGGATGCGCATTACTCCTTTCACGAAGGTCCGAACTTCCGGAAAGGTTGCCAATTCTTTCTTGAAAGAAAATGTATTAGGCCAAAACCGCACTTAAATGGAGCCTAAGTTTAGGCCTGCACCCACACCTCTCACCTGAACAAACCGCTGACGGATGTCTCACCCATGCACAGGGTGATAACAAGCGGCTTTCAACTACCTATCCCGTGCAGTAAGAGATTACAACGTCTCAGTGAGTAACAGCAACCGGTTAGTTTATTATTCATATTTGCTCCAAGGAAACAGCTATTTAAATCTGGACACTTCTATATGGTCATAGACGCTAATTACACCATCTTGCAGTACTTCATTTCCATTTGAACTGTTAGATATGGAACTAATGTGAGAGATTAATCCTATCCTACAGAGACGGGCTCTCCCTTATTTCAGCGTCCCTTTCACATATTAATACACCATATGTTTGTATTAGAGGCTTATAATACCTCAGTTATATGCTCTGTGTATTGTTGTGGTCTTTTAATTAGTCTGTTATCGTTTTTATGTTAATAAATTGTTTTTTTATCAACATCATTGGTACTGTGCGCCGACCTGGTGGTTTGTTTTAGTTGCACCTACACCTGCTTGCAAAGAATGGAGAAGAACGACCCAGCTGAAAGTCTTCCGTAGTAGGCTTCTTGGATTCACACCAAGACACATATTGTCTCCAAACACGGTGGTAAGGCTTTGCCGTTACTTCTTTTCTAGCCTGAAGAAGTGTGGAAATTACTTCACTGGGAATAGCCTTTCTGACTAGGATATGACGTTCAACCGTCACGCCGGCAAACGCAGCCACGGTAAGTCTTGATACACGCCCGGATTTTGCTGTAACAGTTCCTCACGTAGAGGAAGAGGCCATGAGTCTTCTATGAGTAAACCTTGAAGAAACTGGATACCAAGCCCTCCTTGGTTAGACCGGAACAATGAGGATCGCCTGAACCTTTGTTCTTCTTACGTTTATCACCTTCAAAAGAGTGAAAACGGAGGGGACACATAGACCGACTGAAAACACTCAAGAAGTCCCGAGGACGTCCACTGCTATAGCTTGAGTGTCCCTTGACCCGGAACAATATCCTTGAGATCTCTCGTTGAGGCGAGAAGCCAGCATGTCGACTTGAGGCACTCCTCAAAGACTTGTCACTTCAGTGAAAACTTCTCGATGACGACTGTATTTCTCCCGGATGGAGATCGCGTCTGCAGAGGAATCTATTTCTCCGTCGTTCACATCCGGAACGAAGGCTGCTAATATAGCGTTTACCAGTCTTTTCACCCAGCGGAAAATCTTTTTGCGGCTTCTGCCATTGCCGCTTTGCTCCTTGTTCCGCCCTAGCGGCTTACTTACACCACTGCTGTCAGATCGTCCGACAATTAAAACGGGCAGATCATGAAGTATATGTTCATTGAAAATAGCTCTTAATTCAAGAAAGCTTATTGAAGACAAGCTTCCCAGCTTGACCTTTTCCTCTGGAAATACTTCCCTTGCAAGGACCGCTCCCCAGTCTCGGAAATCTGCATGCATGGACACCAGGATCTCATCCTGGATTCCGAACCTTCGTCCCTCTAGGAGGTGAGAACTGAGCAGACACCACAGGAGCGATATCCTGGCCATTAGGATAGTATTCCGGTGCATGTGCAGGTGAGACCCGGACCACATTTCCAACTGGCCCCATGAAAACCACTCTGGCATTTGACCAGCTCACCGAAAAAGGCCTCTTAGGCCGCACCCATCTTCTTCATCAACGGAACATATTGATGGATTGTCATTGCAAATCTGATCCGACTCCGGATCCTCAGACCTCTTTCCACAGGAACACACAGAACTTCAACCGTTCCGTATCTACTCTGATACCCACCTCCGACGTCTGCGTCGTTGGGAATAACAGGCTTTCCCTGCGTTGAAGAACAGTCAGAGAGAAAACAACGATTTGCACCACTCACTTGTGTCTTTACCTCGCCTTATATATATATATATATATATATATATATATATATATATATATATTAGAGATGAGCGGATTCGGTTTTACTCGGTTCTCAAAACCGAATCTTATTGGCTATCCAAAACACGTGACATCCGTGAGCCAATAAGATTCGGTTTTGAGAACCGAGTAAAACCGAGTAAAACCGAATCCGCTCATCTCTAATATATATATATATATATATATATATATATATATATATATATATATATATATATAAGCGGATTGTCCGGAACCGTCGGGTCCCTAGTGACATTAATGTGTTCTGAATGTGTATGACCATGTACTGAATGCCTCAATTGTGGATCTAACAGGAAACCTTATGGTCGACAGAACACCTAGTATTCGTCGACAGCAGGGAGTAGTAACCAGGCAAAATAACATATTTGCGACCCCCGAGGGGTCAGAGGGAAGTATACACATATAATTTTAATAACACTCCCCCACATATACTACCATGTCTGTACTCGAGCTACAGGCCCATGGAACCGTACCATACATATACATATAAATATACATACAGGTATAAGGCAGTTACAGCATGTTAATTTACACCCAGTAATAACAGTTGGTGCCGACAGGGTCACCCACATACTACTGTGTCTCCCATACAGTGTTTACTTTTGACAAGCATACAACTACCAACCTGTTGACTCTGCATCTACTGTATCAAGTACCAACAGGCGTCGGCGATGCAGACAGTGATCCCCATAGCGGTTTGTGACAGAGCACTCACGCATGTCGACACATGGGGACTATAGTGGGTATATCTGACAGGGAACACACAGAGAAATATGCACAACAATGATTACATGCCCATTATCTAAAAAATAGTGCTATATTTCCCTCAAAATAGCACTAAAACACTGTGCCCCCCCCCCCCCCCCTCGTTTGCACTGTACACATTTTTGGCGGGGACAGAGAGAAAATGGCGCTGAACACTGTTGTGAGGGCTAAGCCCCGCCCCTCTTCGGTGCGCTTCAACCCCTGTTATGAATATAGCTGGTTATGCAGGCAGGGGACCATATATAGTGTCTACACACTGTATACCAGTTTTTCCCGACTCGATTTTTATATATATATATATATATATATATATATATTAGGGCTGGGCAAGTTAACGCGATAATATCGCGTTAACGCATTAGCTAATTAACGGGCGACAATTATTTTAACGCGCACCGGCAGCTGCCTTGGAAGGACAGAGGCTAAGCCGTGGCGCTATTCTAACTACAATGCCGTCCGTGAGCCAATCGGAGGTCACGGACCGGCAGCCAATCAGGAGCTGCCATTTGGCACCTACTGATTGGCTGCCAGCCCGTGACCTCCGATTGGCTCACGGACGGCATTGTAGTTAGAATAGCATTGCAGCTCTGTTCCTCCTTGCCGTGGCTGCCTGGCGGTTCGCAGGCAGCTGGCCCTGTCCCGATCTTTGCTGCTGCCTCCCGGGTCCCCTCAAAATGTAAGTTTTGTAGAATGCAGGGGGGAGGAATGGGCAGCAGTGCAAGTATGCGGGAACTTAGATATCTGGCACTGGGGGGGGGGGGGGATGTATACCTGGCACTGGGAGCATATCTGGCACTGGGGGAACTTGTGTACCTGGCACTGGGGTATAACTGGCACTGGGGGCATATCTGGCCCTGAGGGGCATGTATACCTGGCACTGGGGGCTTACCTGGCACTGGGGGCATATCTGGCCCTGGGGGGCATGTATACCTGGCGCTGGGGGCTTATCTGGTACTGGGGTATATCTGGCACTGGGGGCATATCTGGCACTGGGAGGACATGTGTACCTGGCACTGGGGGCATATCTGGCACTGGGAGGACATGTGTACCTGGCACTGGGAGTATATCTGTCACTGGGGGGCATGTATACCTGGCACTGGGGGAACATCTGTCACTGGGGGGCATGTATACCTGGCACTGGGGGCTTATCTGGCACTGGGGGATATCTGGCACTGGTGGGACATGTGTGGTGCATACAGTAGTTAGCTGCAGGCAGCCATGGAGACCGTGACAGCGCCGGTGCCATTTCAAGTGTATTGCTGGCCACCAGCGAGCCAATAGGAACTTGAGTACTGGCAGCCAACCAGGAGCGCAATACACTACTTTTGAATTCATTATTGAATCTTGCGCATAACAATGCGATTAATCGCGATTAATCTATGAAAATCATGCGATTAATCGCGATTAGAAATTTTAATCGTTGCCCACCACTAATATATATATATATATATATATATATATATATATATATATATATATATATACTGCTGTCCAGGGCGCACCCTCCTGCGCCCTGCACCCATGTAAAACCGTTGGTGTGTGGGAGCAATGGCGCGCAGCGCACCCGTGGCTGTTATACTGGCGGGGGTATCGTACACGGTGCCCAGGCACCGAATATGCTTTCTTGCCAGTGTAAAATAGACCCTCAGTAACTGCTGCCCAGGGCGCTCCCCCCCAGCGCCCTGCACCCTGTGAGTGCCGTTGGTGTGTGGGAGCATGGAGCGCAGCACTACCGCTGCGCTGTACCTCCGTTACTGAAGTTTTCTGCCGTCTGAAGCCTTCTGTTCTTCTAATACTCACCCGGCTTCTTTCTTCTGGCTTCTGTGAGGGGGGTGACGGCGCGGGGTCGGGAACAAGCAGCTAGGCGCACCATGTGATCGAACCCTCTGGAGCTAATGGTGTCCAGTAGCCTAATAAGCAGAGCCCTTGAACTAAGAAGAAGTAGGTGTGACTTCTCTCCCCTCACTCCCACGATGCAGGGAGCCTGTAGCCAGCAGGTCTCCCTGAAAATAAAAAACCTAACAATAAAGTCTTTAGAGAAACTCTGTAGAGCTCCCCTAGTGTGTGTCCAGTCACTCCTGGGCACAGAATCTAACTGAGGTCTGGAGGAGGGGCATAGAGGAAGGAGCCAGTTCACACCCATTCAAAGTCTTATAGTGTGCCCATGGGTGGTCTTCAGTATGCCGACTGACGGGATCCCGGCGCACAGTATACCGGCGCCGGGATCCCGACAGCCAGCATACCGACAGCCGGCATACCGACACTTATTCTCCCTCGTGGGGGTCCACGACCCCCCTGGAGGGAAAATAAAATAGCGTGGCGCGCGTAGCCACACTGTCATTTCATTTTGCTCATTTGCGCTTGCCACACTGTCGGTAAGCCGGCGGTCGGGCTCCCGGCGCCGGTATGCTGGTCGCCGGGAGCCCGACCGCCGGCATATCGTAGTGAACCCGTGCCCATGTCTCCTGCGGATCCAGTCTATACCCCATGGTCCTTACGGAGTCCCCAGCATCCTCTAGGACATATGAGAAACACAAGAAAAACAGATATCAGAGATTAAGCGATATTTGTAATAGGTTCCGATTTGCATAAACCCGCATGATTAGGGTGATATAGCCACTAACTTTAAAGAGGCAATGTAACTTAAAGCAAAACTAGGTAATTGTTCTAACTCGTCTATACCTTAGCATGGATTACTTATGGTACTTACTTCTGCAGGAACTCCTCCAAGCCACAGAGCTTGAGCACATAATCAGATACACTAAGATCCTTCAAATCATCAATGGTGTAGCAAAGAGTCTGGTAAATCAGTAGATCTACAGTAGAGGAACCTGGGAGACAAACAGTGGATGACATTAAAGCAGCAATCCCACTTATGAGCGTATTTACTTAGTTAAGTCCTGTGAGCTACATGCACTGACCACCCACAAATCTTTTAAGATTAACACTTTAAAATATTTCAGGAGGGGAATGTGGTCAAGATGACCCGTAAAAGCAGTCATTTTGCCAAATGCGGTATCTTATTGGTCCACATGGTCAAACCTTTATGCACTTTCATACAGTCCATGACTTTTACTGCCGTGGATGCAGAGATCCTTTTTCGCCTTACCTAGCAGCGCAGCTTTAAATAGGCATATACCTGACAATCTATTTCTAACACATTCATCAGAATCAGCTTTATTGGCCGTGTATACTTGGGTATACAGGTTGAGTATCCCTTATCCAAAATGCTTGGGACCAGAAGTATTTTGGATATGGGATTTTTCCGTATTTTGGAATAATTGCATACCATAATGAGATATCATGGCGATGGGACCCAAGTCTAAGCACAGAATACATTTATGTTTCATATACACCTTATACACACAGCCTGAAGGTAGTTTTAGCCAATATTTGTAATAACTTTGTGCATTAAACAAAGTATGTGTACATTCACACAATTAATTTATGTTTCATATACACCTTATACACACAACCTGAAGGTCATTTAAAACAATATTTTTAATAGCTTTGTGTATTAAACAAAGTTTGTGTACATTGAGCCATCAGAAAACAAAAGTTTCACTATCTCAGTCTCACTCAAAAAATTCCGTATTTCGGAATATTCCGTATTTTGGAATATTTGGATATGGGATACTCAACCTGTACTAGGAATTTGTCTTCGGTTTGCTATACAACAGCCAAGTAGGTAACAGATAAGCAGGTGGGGGGGCAAGTAAAGTCACACAGGTAGGTATACCGTAGGGACACAAGTGAGTTACATGTACGTCTAGTAAGTCAATGTTCAGGAGTTCGGCAGGTGGACCGCTTGGGGACAGAAACTTTTGAGGCTTCTGGTGGACCTGGCGGGGACGGCCCTGTAACGCCTGCCTGAAGGAAGCAAGTTAAACATGCTGTGGCCGGGGTGTAGCTGGTCTTTTACTATCTTCGTTGCCCGCTTTTTAGCTCTGGACAGGTATAGGTCCTGGACTGAGGGAAGGTCGGCCCCGATGATCTTCTCTGCGGTTCTGACCACCTTTTGGAGCCTGCATCTGTCCCTCGCGCTGGCAGAGCTGTACCATACCAGTATCGAGGAGCACAGTACCAACTCCACAATCGCGGAGTAGAAGAGGAGCAGAAACTTCTGTGGGATGTTGAACTTCCTTAGTTGCCTGAGGAAGAACAACCTCTGCTGCGCTTTCCCGACAGTGGCATTGTTTTTTTTGTGGAAAGTTTATAGTTAAGAGATCAGTATTCCCTTTCTGTGTGTCAAATAATAAGATTTTAAACCTACCGGTAAATCTATTTCTCCTAGTCCGTAGAGGATGCTGGGGACTCCGTAAGGACCATGGGGTATAGACGGGCTCCGCAGGAGATAGGAAAAAAGAACTTTTACTATGGGTGTGCACTGGCTCCTCCCTCTATGCCCCTCCTCCAGACCTCAGTTAGAGAACTGTGCCCAGAGGAGATGGACAATACAAGGCAGAATTTAGAAATCCAAGGGCAAGATTCATACCAGCCCACACCAAGCATACCATGTAACCTGGATCATACATAACCAGTTAACCGTATGAACAATAACAGTAACGGTCCAAGACCGATTCCAACTGTAACAGAACCCTTATGTAAGCAACAACTATATACAAGTCTTGCAGAGTTTCCGCACTGGGACGGGCACCCAGCATCCTCTACGGACTAGGAGAAATAGATTTACCGGTAGGTTTAAAATCTTATTTTCTCTTACGTCCTAGAGGATGCTGGGGACTCCGTAAGGACCATGGGGTTTATACCAAAGCATCCAATCGGGCGGGAGAGTGCGTATGACTCTGCAGCACCGACTGAGCAAACGCTAGGTCCTCATCAGCCAGGGTATCAAACTTGTAGAATTTAGCAAAAGTGTTTGACCCCGACCAAGTCGCCGCTTGGCAAAGCTGTAATGCCGAGACGCCTCGGGCAGCCGCCCAAGAAGAACCCACCTTCCTAGTGGAATGGGCCTTAACCGAATTTGGTATCGGCAATCCAGCCGTAGAATGAGCCTGCTGAATCGTATTACAGATCCAGTGAGCAATAGTCTGCTTCGAAGCAGGTGTGCCAATCTTATTAGCAGCATACAGGACAAACAGAGCCTCTGTTTTCCTAATTCTAGCCGTCCTGGCTACATAAATCTTTAAGGCCCTGAATACGTCCAGGGATCTGGAATCCTCCAGGTCACTTGTAGCCACAGGCACCACAATAGGTTGATTCATATGGAATGAAGAAACCACTTTAGGCAAAAATTGCGGACGTGTCCTCAATTCAGCTCGATCCACATGAAAAATCAAGTAGGGGCTCTTGTGTGACAAAGCCGCCAATTCTGACACTCGCCTTGCTGATGCTAAGGCCAACAACATGACCACCTTCCAGGTAAGAAATTTCAACTTAACCTTGTTAAGCGGTTCAAACCAGTGTGATTTCAGGAACTGCAACACCACGTTCAGGTCCCATGGTGCCACTGGAGGCACAAAAGGGGGCTGGATGTGAAGCACTCCCTTTACAAACGTCTAAACTTCTGGAAGAGAAGCCAATTCCTTCTGAAAGAAAATTGAGAGGGCCGAAATCTGTACCTTAACAGAGCCTAATTTCAGGCCCATGTCCACTCCTGTCTGTAGGAAGTGGAGAAAACGACCCAGATGAAAATCTTCCGTAGGTGTATTCTTGGTCTCACACCAAGACACATACTTTCGCCAGATACTGTGATAGTGCTTAACCGTCACCTCCTTCCTAGCCTTTATTAAAGTAGGGATGACCTCTTCCGGAATCCCCTTTTTCGCGAAGGATTCGGCGTTCAACCGCCATGCCGTCAAACGTAACCGCGGTAAGTCTTGAAATACACAGGGCCCCTGTTGCAACAGGTCTTCCCTCAGAGGAAGAGGCCAGGGATCTCCTGTGAGCATCTCTTGTAGATCCGAGTACCAGGCCCTTCGAGGCCAGTCTGGGACAACGAGTATCGTCTGTACTCTTCTTCGTCTTATGATCCTCAACACTTTTGTGATGAGAGGAAGAGGAGGAAACACGTAGACCGATTTGAACACCCACGGTGTTACCAGACCGTCTACTGCTACTGCCTGAGGGTCCCGAGACCTGGCACAATACCTCCGAAGCTTCGTGTTGAGGCGTGACGCCATCATGTCTATTTGAGGAGTTCCCCAAAGACGCGTTACGTCTGCAAAGACTTCTTGATGAAGTCCCCACTCTCCTGGATGGAGATCATGTCTGCTGAGGAAGTCTGCTTCACAGTTGTCCACTCCAGGAATGAAGACAGCCGACAAAGCGCTCACGTGATTTTCCGCCCAGCGAAGAATCCTGGTGGCTTCCGCCATCGCGACTCTGCTTCTTGTCCCGCCTTGGCGGTTCACATGAGCCACTGCTGTGACATTGTCTGATTGAATCAGAACCGGTAGGTTTCGAAGAAGACTCTCCGCTTGTCGAAGGCCGTTGTAAATGGCCCTGAGTTCCAACACATTGATGTGTAGACATGACTCCTGGTCTGACCACAGTCCTTGAAAATTTCTTCCTTGTGTGACTGCTCCCCATCCTCGGAGGCTCGCGTCCGTGGTAACCAGGATCCAATCCTGAATTCCGAACCTGCGACCCTCCAGCAGGTGAGTACTTTGCAACCACCACAGGAGAGACACCCTGGTCCCTGGGGACAGAGTTATTTTCCGATGTAAGTGCAGATGGGACCCGGACCACTTGTCCAGAAGGTCCCATTGATCCTTGCATGGAACCTTCCGAAGGGAATGGCCTCGTAGGCCGCCACCATCTTTCCCAGAACTCGAGTGCACTGGTGAACAGACACCCTTTTCGGTTTCAGCAGGTCTCTGACCATGTTCTGGATGTCCTGGGTTTCTCCATTGGAAGGAAGACCTTCATTTGTTCCGTATCCAGTATCATACCTAGGAACGGTAATCGAGTTGTCGGAATCAACTGTGACTTCGGTAGATTTAGAATTCAACCGTGTTGCTGGAGCACTCTCAGAGAGAGCGCCACACTGCTCAGCAATTTCTCCCTTGATCTCGCTTTTATCAAGAGATCGTCCAAGTATGGGATAATTGTGACTCCATGCTTGCGCAGGACCACCATCATTTCCGCCATTATCTTGGTGAAAATCCTCGGGGCCGTGGAAAGTCCAAACGGCAACGTCTGAAATTGGTAATGACAATCCTGTACAGCGAATCTCAGGAATTCTTGATGGGGGGGATATATGGGGACATGAAGGTACGCATCCTTTATGTCCAGAGACACCATAAACTCCCCCTCCTCCATATTGGCTATTATCGCTCTGAGCGGTTCCATTTTGAATTTGAATCTTTTTATGTACAGGTTTAGGGATTTCAGATTCAAGATAGGTCTGACCGAACCGTCCGGTTTCGGGACCACAAAGAGGGTTGAGTAGTAACATCTTCCCTGCTGGTTCATGGGAACCCTGATTATCACTTGCTGTATACACAGCGTTTGAATTGCAGCTAACACTACATCCCGTTCCGACGTGGAAAAACTGGTAGGGCCGACTTGAAAAATCGGCGCGGGGGCACCTCTTCGAATTCCAGTTTGTAACCCTGGGAAACTATTTCTAACACCCAGGGATTCAGGTCTGAGCTGACCCAGACCTGGCTGAAAAGTCGAAGACGTGCGCCCACCGGTGCGGACTCCCTCAGGGGAGTCCCGGCGTCATGCTGTGGGTTTTGGAGTAGCCGGGGAGGACTTTTGTTCCTGGGCGCCTGCCAAAGCAGGTGCTCTTTTGCCTCTGCCCTTACCTCTGGCAAGGAAGGAGGATCCCCGACCTCTTCTGGACTTGTGCGACCGAAAGGACTGCATCTGATAGGGTGGCATTTTCTTTTGCTGTTTGGGAATATATGGTAAAAAATTTGATTTACCTGCTGTAGCTGTGGAAACCAGGTCCGTCAGCCCATCCCCAAACAATACATCACCCTTGTAGGGTAGTACTTCCATATGCTTTTTGGAATCCGCATCACCCGTCCATTGGCGAGTCCATAAGGATCGTCTCGCTGAGATCGACATGGCATTGGCCCTAGAAGCCAGCAATCCAATGTCTCTTTGAGCATCCCTCATAAATAAGACTGCGTCTTTTATATGGGCTATAGTTAAGAATATAGTATCCTTATCCATATTATCAAAATTATCTGTCAGCTCATCTGCCCAAGCTGCAACTGCGCTACACACCCATGCCGACGCAATCGTCGGTTGTAGTACAGCACCCGTATGAGAATAAATACACTTTAAGGTAGTTTCTTGCCTGCGATCTGCAGGGTCCTTAAGGGCAGCTGTGTCAGGAGACGGTAGCGCCACCTTCTTGGACAAGCGCGTCAGGGCCTTGTCCACAGTGGGAGGTGATTCCCAAATCTCCCTGTCCTGTTTAGGGAAGGGGTATGCCATATAAATTCTTTTGGGGATCTGCGGCCTCTTCTCCGGAGTCTCCCAAGCTTTTATAAAGAATTCATTTAATTCATGAGATGTGGGAAAATTAATAATCTGTTTCTTTTCCTTAAACATGTGTACCCTTGTGTCGGGGATCGAGGGTTCTTCCTCAATATGCAAGACATCCCTAATTGCCACAATCATACACTGAATGCTTTTAGTCATCCTAGGGTGCAATTTTACTTTGTCATAGTCGACACTGGAATCAGAGTCCGTGTCGGTAGTAGTGTCTTGTGTTAAGGGACGTTTTTGAGACCCCGACGGGCCCTGTGAATCGGTCCAATCCGAGGATTGACCCCCTGATGTTCCCCTTAATTCAGCCTTATCAAGCCTCTCATGTAAAGATGTCACACTTGCATTTAACCTATGCCACATGCTCATCCAATCCTGAGTCGGCACCAGCGACGGGGACACACCACTCATTTGCTCCACCTCCTCCTTGGAGAAGCCTTCCGCTTCAGACATGTCGACACACACTTACCGACACCCCACACACACAGGGAGTTACCTATAAGGGGACAAAACCCCAACCAGGCCCTTAGGAGAGACAGAGAGAGAGAATGCCAGCACACACCCAGCGCCCAAACACTGGAATATATGACCAGATAGCGCTTTTATATATTTATAATGTTAATCTCCACTCACTGCGTTGCCAATGTGCCCCCCTCCTCTTTTTTCCAGCCTGTGAAGCTCAGCAGGGGAGAGAACAGGGAGCCAGCGTTTTCTCATGCAGCCTCTGTGGAGAAAATGGCGCTGGTTAGTGCCGAGGATCAAGCCCCGCCCACCCGACGGCGGGCTTCGGTCCCCTCATGATATTGTAAGAAAATGGCGGGGGTCCGTGGATTTACTGTCCCACAGCCTAATCCAACATATTTATGCCCAAATTGAGGTTTATTGCTGCCCAGGGCGCCCCCCTGCGCCCTGCACCCTACAGTGCCTCTTGTGTGTGTGTGACTGGGAGCAATGGCGCGCAGCTTACCGCTGCGCGCTTACCTCATGAAGATCTGATGTCTTCTGCCGCCTGAAGTCTTTTCCTCAATACTCACCCGGCTTCTATCTTCGGCATCTGTGAGGAGGACGGCGGCGCGGCTCCGGGACGAACCCCAGGTGAGACCTGTGTTCCGACTCCCTCTGGAGCTAATGGTGTCCAGTAGCCTAGAAGCAGTGCCCAACCTTACAAGCCAGCTTTGCTTCTCTCTCCTCAGTCCCACGATGCAGGGAGCCTGTTGCCAACAGGACTCCCTGAAAATAAAAAACCTAACAAAATTCTTTAAAACAGCAAACTCTTGAGAGCTCACTGCTTTGTACCCTTTCTCCTCTGGGCACAGAATCTAACTGAGGTCTGGAGGAGGGGCATAGAGGGAGGAGCCAGTGCACACCCATAGTAAAAGTTCTTTTTAGGTGCCCTATCTCCTGTGGAGCCCGTCTATACCCCATGGTCCTTACGGAGTCCCCAGCATCCTCTAGGACGTAAGAGAAATATATAATTATTTCAGGTGGTCTATCTGGTACCACAGGGGTAAGCACGGGAGTCGGGGGGTCATTAAAGACATCACACCCAACGTGCACGGCAAGCAAATCAGATCCTACTTCGTACACATTAGGTGTGGAGAGGACATGCCAGGAGAGGAGCAGAAACAGAGCAGGACAGGTATAATAGGACAGGAGGGGGAGAAGGGAAGAGAGAGGGAGGGTGGAAAGCTGGTGGAGAGTGGGAGGGACAAGACGGAGAAGATGGGTGCGGCAGCCGCCTAAGGTTGACCTGGCAGATGCCTGGTCCGTAACCATTAGTATATATAAGAAGAACTTACAAAAAAATGATTACAATTGGATGGATTTCAGAAACACTGCAGTCCCCATAAAAGACTATGGCGACATGATAGCCACACAAACATAAAAGCCAGAAAAAGGGTTTGTCCCTCAAAAAAAATTTGAAGTTCTCTATCTTCAAATAGGTTGTACAAGCTGTTGGACCCAAGTAATATGTAGCCTGTCTGGGTCCAATCAAGCACCATACATGATATTCATCACTAGCACAACCAATTGTCCATGCACAAGTCCCAACAATAACTCAACTAGTTTAACACTGTGTGCTAAGTACTAAAAGCTCTGAACATACCCACTTGTAATGAAAAGGCTGCCCATTTATACCACCTGAAAAAATAGCTTTGTTTTCTCTACTAAATTAGGTCATTTGTACATTGAAATTATGAATGTATGTAAAATCCATCAACTAACAGTTTTGTATACAGGTTGAGTATCCCTTATCCAAAACCCTTGGGACCAGAGGTATTTTGGATATCAGATTTTTCCGTATTTTGGAATAATTGCATAACATAATGAGATATCATGGTGATGGGACCCAAGTCTAAGCACAGAATACATTTATGTTTCATATACACCTTATACACACAGACTACAGGTAATTTAATACAATATTTTTAATAACTTTGTGTATTAAACAAAGTTTGAGTACAGTGAGCCACAGAAAACAAAGGTTTCACTATCTCACTCTCACTCAAAAAAGTTCATATTTCGGAATATTCCATATTTTGGAATATTTGGATATGGGATACTCAACCTGTATATGTAAATTTGCAGTACATATCCCCTATGGCACAACATAACCCTTGTGGCACCATCTAATTTAAGATTATTATGATTTAATGCAAAACAGAAATATGTAATGATTGTTTTTAACCACCATATAAATGTGAAACCCAGGGGTTTGTAGTACATATGCAATGTATGGTATGACTAGGAGTCTCATCATTTTAAGCTTGGACACCAACTGCATGTGATTTGAGGTTTGTTCATACCTCATAATCTACCTCATTCTCCCTTTTGGATAGCTGGTCGAATGGTGAACAGTAACCATATTGACAATCATAATGTCGACACCACTAGATCAATATCAGAATGTTGACAACTGTCAACAGGCACTAGGATGACATCCTCAAACTGTCGATATGTTCACAATGTTGACATCTGAAATGTTGCCATGTGACATGTCGACAGTTTCAGGACGATGAGTGTTAGGGATAGGTGCTGCCTGGAGGGTCAGAGTTAGGTTTAGGATGTGGAGGAAGGAAGGTGTTGGGCGTTAGGGATAGGCACCAGGGGGAGGATTAAGAGTCATGGGGAAAAATAATTGTTTAGTAAAGATTCCTAGAACTGTATAAAAAAATTTAGAAGACAGCCTGTGCTTGGAAAATCAGGACATATTGGAGCTTTAGCAGACTAGAATCCTGACTTCTTATGTACACATAAAAATAAAAAAAAATACATGACTACAACTTTAATTGTCGTACAACATAATAAGTGGTAAATGAATGGATGTTAACTTACAATCACAGGTGAAAGTCAGGGGATCTCTCAGTTGGTCAATAATCACTGTAACTTTCAAGCTCACACCAGGACCCAGGTGCTCAGGACTGAGGTTAACAGGACTCCAGACAATGCCTGTGTGTATTTGATCGGTCATACTTTGTGCAGAGCGCAGACTGAGTGGAGCAACATAGGAAAAATGGAGATATTTAATTAATATAACTATCCATTTACCTATGAAAGCAAAGTATTTGTGTAGCAACATAAATGCACTGCTTTCCTCTGTATATTTTTACCAGAGCTGTTCTGACATTTACCGAAAGGTTAAGAGAATATAGTTTACCTTTGTATTTCATGGTTAACACCAGATTTAATTCTAGAATGTATTACCGCAGAGACAATATTCCCACCTGTCATATGTGACTCCTGCCTTCAGGCATTACTAAACGCTGTATTTACTCACACATCCAGCATGTGACAAAATGCAGCCGTGTCCTCATCCCTCTGCTCTGACATCTCAAACAGCTCGCAGCCGTTCTGCTGGGGGTACGGCCGGATCGAGTCCTGTACAACAGAGAAACATTACAAATCAGGGGGGCAAAAACCAAAACAGTCCTGTAGGTTCTCCTCATCCGGTCACAAAGTATCCCTGCCAAACAGTATCTTGTATCACTCATACGTCTTTGTAGGGAGTTATTCCTCACACAGCCTAAATGCTGCTGATAATGAGAGAGCGTGTGTAGAAGAGTGACAGAGCAGCAGGGCAGGTAGGGTAGGAAACTGTAGCACAATATGGTCTCCCATGATAATAGAAAACAATTCACTCAGTTGGAGCATTATGCTGAAATAGGTCCATACTTGAGTAACTGTATTTATTGAATACACTTTTCAAAATACATAATCAACAGGAAACAGAAGTTCTCAGTTCCCAGCTTTATAGTCCATCTCCCTTTCCTTCCCCTTCATCCTTGCTCCTTTCCGCTCTATCCCTGCTGGCCTCTCTTTCACCCACATACTACTCCTGTGCAGGTAGCACGTGGGGAAGTGATGCTAAATTAAACACAAACACTCCACGTAAACCTCCATGGCCTGAGAGGGCACTGGTTCAACATTCCTATTTCTATTACATTTTGGGGGTATGAAGGACAAAGGTGGCTCGTGTGGGGACAAGGTCTCTGCGATGCAGCTTAGCGCAATAGCTCAGAATACTGATGCAAATGTAAAAATAAAGTAGCTGGTAAATATGGTATCTATACATCTAATGTGTTATTCAGTATGAGCCACAAACTATGGCCAATAAAGATCTGAAGATGCAGCTCCCAGCAGGAACAAATATTGCTGAAATGTATTCTAAAATCATTTTGCTGAAGAGGGAGAGTGTTACCTCTTCAGCAATGCTAGCCAGTCCTGTAGCCCTGCTGGTTTCATGTGAAGGCAGGCAAATAGTGCACATGCATAAATTACGCACCTGGGCGAGTCAACCGGTGAATGTGCATGAGACACGCCAGGGTTGCTCTCAGTAGACTGCCAAAGTGGGATGCCCGATAACGACCCAAAGGACATGCCGATATCTTTTGAAGCTGTCAGTTACAACAGTAAATGCCTCATGATTGGATAAGTTATGATCTGCAATCGCTGTTGCAAAGTATGGCGGCTCCAATATAGACGAAATGTGTGACTCAATACATATTGGAAAGTGGTAACTACTGCACACAAAAAGCGCATTTACCGATGTTGCGCCTATTACCCTTTCAAACATTTATCCCTTTATTCTCTAGAGCAGAGATTTTCAACCTTTTACAACTCGCGGCACACTGAACAAGATTTCAATATTGCCAAGGCACACTCAAATATAATGGTGATGCATGGTGCAGTTGCGTGTCCTAGGATGTCATGTTGCAGCTTCTCCATAGGTAACACCTGATCCACATCTGAGAAAGCCAGAAGAGCCCAACACTGCCTGGGCCCAAAATTAGAACTGGCTCTGCAACCACTAAACCCACCAGTATTGATCGTTCCAGGGCCTCAGTAGCGGCAAAACACTGATGGGTCTGGCTCTGCTTCAATGGCGGCACACCTGGAGACTGCTCAGGACACACTAGTGTGCCACAGCGCAGTGGTTGAAAAACACTGCTCTAGAGGGTCTCACAATTGATTTCCCTTAAAGCAACTCCACTTATTCGAAAACCACAGAAATAGCAGAAATTAAGAACCGATAACAACATCTTGCTAACCTTTTATATTGTCCTACTAAAATGTCTTTCTTACACAAATTGCAGTAGATACTGTAGGGCCCTGACTCCTCCTTCCCTCACAGATCTCACTGGCTGCCTGACCCCCAGGTACAGCCTGTCTTCTCCAACCAGCCAGCAAAAACAAACCTGCAACGTTGGGCGCAACAGCTAGCAACCTGATGACTGATGTAACTAAAATACCAGTAAAATAACAAAGCAACAACTTTTAGAGCAAACAAAACAAATATTATGCCATCCTCATAACTTACTGGTCCAATAGAAAACCTGGTGTTCCTGGATTGTTTCTGTCCATAGGTACGAGGTGGGACTTGTGGTGGCAACGTGTTGCTTCGAGCTACTGGTTTTCCAGTGATACCTTTTCGTAAACCTACACCCTTCCAATGGCCTTCTGCGTTACGTAGTAGCTCAGAATCATAAGTAGATGCCAAATTGAGGCGAGTTATTGTATCATTTATTCCCTCATAGTCTAAATCCGAGAAGCCAGCTCTCCTTTCCAATAAGTTATCATCTTCCTCCTCCATTTCTGAAATCCTGCGACTGAGCAGCTTCCCTCCCATGTCTCCTGTGTACACATTTATGTCCCGTGAATGAGAAACTTTTGCTTTGGACGGGGACAGCTCTTTGCATTGGCTCAATATGTGTGTGCGAGGTGGTAGTGGTGGAGGCGAAAGATTTTTGGGGGACCTCCTTCCTTCATCACATCCATTGCTGTGGTATTCATCTCCATAAATATACAGGTAGTCTCCAGAAGGCGGAGGTTTGGTTTGAGGGGGTGATGGGACAGTAGATGGGGTCTGTGGGACATCATCCCAGGAGATGAGATGGCTCTCATTACTCAAAGAAGGTTTATTATCTTTGCGGAGTCTAGAGAGAGCATCATACTCCATTTGCAGGGCCTCTGCTAGAGCCAGTTCTTTTCGGCTCATTCCCAGTGATTCTAGACCATTCCACTGCTCTTTCTTTCCACCCGAAGTTGACATTGCTGGAGTTAGGTGGGCAAACAGGAACACAGAGCAGTCTATTGCTGGGAAAACGCACTGATTGCCATTCAAGACATAACGCTCCAGAACTCAACCTTCAAAAGAGACAAAAAAGTTCAGCATGAAACACAAATATGTCACACCACATCCTTGCATTGACCGTACAACATTAATTCAGCTACATAAAACAGAGTAAAATTATTGAAATAGGGAACTTTTTCAGCAGGCATTGCAGCTTCACGTCTAGCCTGACCACTGTTTCATAGCCAATACCACATTTATCTGGAGGATATTCTACATGCTGTCTCTGTAAAGTAATGCTTCCTTCCCAAACCCATGGCTGCCTGGAATATTTATAGCACATTCTGTGCCAGTCCGTTATTGTGTGCTTTTCTTATTTTAAATTATTATCATCACAGCCACCATTGGGTGGTCTGTATAAAATAGACAAAGGCTGAATGCACAAGGAATTGCAGAAATGTAAGAGATCCTACACAATATATCCTAATATTTGAAGAGTAGAGGTCACTTGACTCATTTTGAAAGTGATCTATAAACTGTCACTAAAGGTAAGTCTGCTTTTTTCAAATTAATACTTACATAATGTAAGGCATAATGGGGAAAATAGATCACATCTAAGCTAGAAGTTGATTGGTAGATATGGGCAACTTCTCCACCTGCCCTCTTTAATACATATCTCTTAAAGGTGCATACACACTGAGCACTTTTCCCCGCTGCCCAGCGTTGTCAGCGGGGATGAGCGGCTTTCCATAGCAGGACGCTATGGAAAGCCGCCCACCCCCCCGTTCATCTACTGGTAATACCAGTAGATGAACGGTTGCCGATGGCGATGAAGCGGGAGCGCGCATCAGCGCTCACTGCTCTTCATTTGGCCATACGGCTTTGAGCTGAAAGCAGCTCACTTTTGGTGTTTTGAGTTGCTTAAGGCCCATACACACTGGGCGATTTTGAGCTGAAAGCAGCTCACTTTTGGTGTTTTGAGCTGCTTTCAGCTCAAAACTGCCCAGTGTGTATGGCCAAACGATGAGTGGTGAGAGCTGATGCGCGCTCCCACTTCATCGCTGGCGGCCGCCGTTCATCTACTGGTATTACCAGCAGATGAATGGTGGGGTGAGCGGCTTTCCATAGCGTCCTGCTATGGAAAGCCGCTCACCCTCGCTGACATCTCTGGGCAGTGGGGAAAAGCGCTCAGTGTGTATGCACTGAGCGCTTTTCAGCCCAGCGATGTCAGCAATCATCGCTGTGCATACACGCTGGGCAAAAACGCCCGGTGTGTATGGACCTTTAGTGTACCCTCTGTACGGTCAAACAAAACATACCTCACACTTTGCTAGATTTTCATAATGGGGCAACATGGCCCCATCACTGTAAGGGTGTGACGACATCCCCATGAAGGTGCGGCCACACCCCAGGAGGCAAATCTAGCGCTTCTAAGGTTGCCCTTACACAACATACCTCCCCTAAATAGATGGCCTGCAGGAAATACCTGGAAACCTTCTGATCCATGAGACAACGCTGTCTAATGGTGGGACACAGCAGCTAAATTGGGATATTTGAGAGGTATCAATAAATGTATATTACAAATAAGCTAAGTTTTATTGTGACCAGTACCGAGTATATCATGCTTTTATATGACTATGGTACTATTCTGTTTTCTGTACTTAATATTTGCAATAGAGAAAACATGTGTGTGAGAGTCTTTAGGATAAAACTACGGACTGCAGACCAAACACAGCACACCCTTTGCTCAGGACTCCTTCAGGACAGCTCTGTACGGACTCCAGAGGCGTTCTCTACAGTTCTAACGCCAGTTTGCCCAGTCTTTCTCAGAGTACTCTGCAGGTGTGTCACCATTACTGGGGTGAGTGACGTGGGTTGGGGCAACTAAAGGAAACACACAGAGACAGACATGGAAAGGAAAATGTTTTAGTAAGGTAAGTAAGGCAAGGTCATGAGGGGGGCTTTGGGCTGGCATATAGGGCCATGAGGGAGGCTGAGCTGGCAAGTAAGATCATGAGGGGGAGCTCTGGGCTGGTATATAAGGACAAGAGCGTGGGCTCTGGGCTGCCATATAAGGGCATGAAAGGGGCAGTAAGCTGGCATATAAGAGAGTGAGGGTGGCTCTGTGCTAGTATATCATGCAATCAAAGTCACAACTCCACTGACTACATTATTACAGCATCTTACCAAAGTGAGTAATCAAATCATTTAAATATATTCAAGATATTGATATTAGTTTTAGTGTTTCTTAGAATAAGATTTTCTTAGCAAAGAACCCTTACCTAATTGCTGGGAGGCATACTGTAAGAAAACATTTTGTGGCCCTACTTTCAAAGTCAATTCCTTAATATGGCAGCTGCGACAAAATTATGCCAGGCCAGGCGACTATAAAGTGCGGCTGTTGCTGCACTTACTCGTGGGGGCAAAAAGATTGCCCGCAATTGGATTGACCCCTTAGTTTATATTCTATGTAATGGTTCCAGATGCATTCTGATTGTCCAGCCTCTCAGAGAATACAATGAAAACTAGTATAGAACATCAATGTTCATTGATCACGGATAGTTTGTGCTATTGTTTTTCTTGCTCTCCCCCAGCTATGGAGAAAGACTGATCGTTACAGCCATGAAGAGTCATGTGTCAATGCTAGCAATGATTCCATCCCTTGAACTCACCAACTGATTTATATTTCTAGAGGCATGTACACATGTCAAAATCACTTGTATGTATACAACTAGATTTTGCACCTAATCCCCATTTACTGAAAACTTGGGCACCTGAGCCCTTCTTTACCCCTATCTAATAGGGCAGCTAGTCTGCAACATAACAAAGTGTCAGTCATGCCTGCGTCTTGCAGGCATAGCCACAACTTCTGTGCCTAGCTTGGCTTTCCCAACTTCCCATGCACAGTCACAGAGTTTTATGGTCCTCTGTCTCCTGAAGATGTGAACAATGACCTCCTGGTTAATTGGGCTCTTTGATTACTACTGTCTGTCTCCACATATACTCCAGCCACATCATTGTCTACCACAGTCCCTTCTGAATCATCTACACTGGGTAGCTCATAGGTGTGATCACACTTCTGTTTTCATCAGTATATAAGTGGATCCCCACAGCCCTGCACAGAATCCACGGCTCACCATTGACACCTATTGTGTTGCTGCCACACTCCCTAACACTAGAAGTGTTGTACAAAATATCTATTCAAGTGGCTCAACTAGTTCCACAGATCCATGAAGGGAATATATATATATATATATATATACATAAATAAATATATATATATATATATATATATATATATATATATATATATATATAGAGCTGATCAACTGGTAGCTAGCACATTGTCCCTAGTGTAACCATACTATATCATTTAGCTACAAATACTATAACTCTTACCCCCTTGCTTACGAAAATCCCGGGTTCAGTGGAGTAATTTAACATGGGTTTCAAGCCATGTCACAGCAACTTGAAACCTGTTCACACTGCAGGCTGGCCTCGGGTTACTGCCGGGACACTTATTCTCCCTCGTGGGGGTCCACGACCCCCCTGGAGGGAGAATAAAATAGCGCGCCACCGTGCCCGTAGTGTGGCGAGCGCAGCGAGCCCGCAAGGGGCTCATTTGCGCTCGCCACACTGTCGGTAAGCCGGCGGTCGGGCTCCCGGCGCCGGTATGCTGGTCGCCGGGAGCCCGGCCGCCGGCATACCGTAGTGAACCCCTTTTGCAGCAGTGTGAGAGGGGTATAAGTTAAAATGACTTACAGGGGGAGATGTATCAAACCTTGGAGAGATATAAAATATCAACCGATCAACTTCTGTCATTTTTCAAACACAGCCTGTAAAATTTGCAGTTAGGAGCTAATTCGTTGATACTTATCTCTCTCCACATTATAGCTAAGGGTTGATACATCTCGCACTTAAGCTGGATACACCTGTTATGTCTGTGTCCCACGTCATTCACAGACATACCAGCCCTACAGCACAGCCAATGCCTAATATATTTGCAGCTATATCTGCGCATCCAGGTGATTTCTGATTTCCAGTATGTAATAGCGTTTATAACAGTAATGATGATAATATATTGAATATAATTTTAGGAGACAATGTTTTAATAAATATGTCAAAAAAAGGTTTTAATTGTTTTTACATAGATGTGTTTTTTCACTGTTTGGTTTCCATCTTGGTAGTGTAAGAATCTTTACACTTAGGGCTGTAAGTTTATAAGCAACATTACAGATCCATACCATCCTCTCAAAGATTGAGTTTCCCTGTCAACATTAACGGATACCATTGTTGGGGATTATATTAGGAGAGATACTACAGTATGTCTGACAGAGCGCCTTCTTGATGTAATTTGACGTACATACTTAGTTGAAACCCCTGCTAGTAGGCGGTTTATCAAGAACTGCTAGCAATTCCTTCTCATTTAGAACAATCACACAGCTTTAAATCATTGCAAAGTATGTGTGTGTGTGTGTGTGTGTGTGTGTGTGTGTGTGTGTATATATATATATATATAAATATATAAAACAAGTCAGCAAAGATATGCAGAGAGAATATAAGTACATGCACCACACAATTCTACTAATTAAAAGAAAAAAAAGAAAAAACTCTATAGATCAAATACAGAAAAAATATGGAGAGACAAGAAACCAGTCACAATATACTCTTAACACAAGCTAACACACAAGACCATAGACCACAGACATTGACGATCATGAGTAACCTCAATACACAAACAGGCCACAAGAGGTTTATGTGGCAAGACCGACAATTGACCCAGCAACTACTTGCTTTGTGCCAGAATAACACCACAGGCGAAACTAGACATGCAGACACTAGAAGTATACAGTACAGTACGAACACTTCAGTACATACAGAATCATGCTGAGGTGCACATTATATATATATATATATATATATATATATACATACACACACACACACACACACACAAAAATAAACATCGCTAGGGACCTTGGGGTACTCATCCAGGTATTAACAAGTTAATGTACAACATAGCAGTATTCTCCAATTAGGTACGGACAAAGTGGTCATATTCCCCTAATGCACAGGAAGAGGAGTCATGAACAGCAAAAAGCCTTACAGTCTATTAGAAAAAACATACACACCCATGATGCTAAACCAGAAAAGTGCACACACTATTTCATCCTAGACCTCTGTACCCTACAGCCTTTATCTATTCCAGACTAATGCATGCAGCACTGTCCCCACACAAAGAGATTCCATTACAACAAAATAGATCTGCATAGCTTGGAGGCATTATTAATTCGCGAAAACCAGCTGCAGCACTGGTACTGAAAAATAAATATAAAAAATAAACTTTTTTTCGTTGTAGCCTACAGTATATCTTCTAACAATTGATTATATATAAATTCACATTTTATGTGCATTTATTTTCCGGTATTCTAAATTGTTTTCTGTTCAGGTGTCTAAAGGTTTAAAGATGAAATTAATGTGGCACTTGATTGTGTATGCGTGGAGACATATTACTTTTTTTACTTTACTTAATGTAGTTTTTGTTACGTATTACTGCGATTAAGGATAATGTGTGGCCCTATTAAGAGTCAGAGAATTACACATGCAGCCATGGGAAAGAGGGCGCATCATCTGCACAGTCCTAGGTAAATCGAGTCACAGTTGAACCCCCATGTGCCTTTCTCACTACGTAATAAACAAATACAAATCCACTCTAGAGCAGTGATGGGGAACATTTGGCACTCCAGCTGTTGTTGAACTACACATACCAGCATGCCCTGCTACAGTTTTGTTATTTGGCTCTGCTAAAACTGTAGCAGGGCACGCTGGGATGTATAGTTCAACAATTGCTGGAGTGCCAAAGGTTCCCCATCACTGCTCTAGTGCCTCCTGATATGTTTCCTTTGAGCAAGACAGACTTTAATGGTAATATTTACTAGGTCATTTTAGCTGTAATAATAAAAAAAACCTCTGTGCCGGTAATCGGGACTGAGATTCTGCATTATAAGTACTTGACTAAACTATGATTTCAATGTTCTCAAACTCAAATGATAAAAAAGAAATTGTAAAAAAACAATGTGCATGTTTTCTGCAGTTTGAACAATACAGTGCTTTACATTTACCAAAGCTGTGCTGCATGTTTTCTTTTATCACTGCTAAACTACAGATGAGACTAGTGCATAAAAACACATCTAAGTCATACAAAGTGCACAAGTGTGACTAAATGCTAAGAGAATAGAAATACATACTCCCAAATATAGAAATAATAAATAAAAGTAACTCATTATTAAATGTATCATTTTTATATACCAAATGTCAACCAATTTTAGGTCTCTCTCCTCTGCTTTTCAGATTACAGGCTTCTACATAAGAATGCAGTTTGAATATTTACTAAGAATAGCAGCATTTCATCACAACCCCTCCCCCATATTCCCAGGGTACCGTCTTCTGAAACTCCCAGCATCTCTCTAATGACTAGCAATAGGAGAGGAGGAGGGGGGTACCCATCTGTAGAGGAAGAAGCACAAGTCAGGGAGGGGTTGGGGGGTTACACTGTATGATCACAAACCCCCTCCTCCTTCTGATGCTTGTGTCCTGCACCTGCTGCCTCAGCTCTGCAGCTGAATCAAGCGGAAAATTCATGACAATGTCTGGGGGAATGTTTATTCCTGTAACGCAGTTTCTGACCACATGCCCAAAACTAATGCTCCTAGCTCTGCTTACACCACTGTACACTTACCGGGCACTGTGCGAGGGCACTGATGCTGGGCAATAACTGCAACACTGGTGATGGATCAGAACGTCAGCTTCTGCCTTCACAGCAACACAGTCTGAGCAGCTGTGGGTCCTTCTAGGCTTGAAAAGTGGCTTTCAGATAATGATCTAGGAATGTCTGAGGCAAAACAAATTAATGAATTAATGTATCCCAGTACTCATTTATACAGCTACAAAAGTAGGTTCTGACCTGTTGCAGACCTTAAGCATAGCCCATCACCCATACACAGTGGAGCTAGCAATACTGTGGGTTGTACCAATATTCCACCTATCAAACCACTAAAAATAGTGAAACCAATAAGGCATGAGGCACAATACACATCTGTAATGTTGCTAGTCTAGTTTTGTATTTCTCATAATTTAGGCTACAAATTGGACATCTCCAGCTGTTGTTAAACTTTCTAAAAAGCAACACAACCTACTGCAAGCTAGAGATGAAATTCATGTCAGCCTCATCTTTTCTGACAAGTGCCTGCCTGGCTAGCTGAAGCAAAGATTATATCACTACTGATTAATAGAGGGGATGCTGTTACATGAGAGATTATCTTATAGCCAGCTTCACACGTATCTGGATGTATTGACTGGCTTGTACAAGTCACAGCTATCATGAAAAGGTTAAACTGAAAAAAGGACCAAATAGCTGTTGCAAAAAGTCATATAGAAAGAAGATTTATCAATGCAAATTTCATAATATAACTGACAGTCCTTCTTGGACATTTGTGATACCATTTATTAAGGTCATACCGCAAGCCAGTCTATTTTACAAGCTGATAAGCGTTCTCTCTGCTTAGGAATTCCTGTAAACATTATGAAATGTAGCCAATTAAATTATAATCTAGGTATCGGGTAAGTCGCTCCACAACTTTCACTGCCAAAAAGATGACAGCGGCCATTCCTAACAAAAGTGAAACTCTACATACAATAAGGCTGCAATTGGAGACCCCACAAAACATTTCATTTTAAGTCTTTACATAGAGTCTTTGTTGATTTGCAGATACTGACAGTATGGAAGGCTATTATAATGTATAATAAACAGTAAAAATGTATTGTGATAGCATATACTCATTCACTTTCATCTGTGCTTAAGGGAAAAGGAATGTTTAAAGGATGTTTCAGGGGCTGTGAGCTCCAATTTTTGTTACCCATATTGTATCCTCTTCTATCACTGTCTTACTTTCTCAAGAATTTTCCCTGCTACACTTGGGAGGTTACAGAGCAGTATCCAAAGCTATTGAAGGGTATGATTACAAAGTTAAATTATAGTTCACAACGTAGTGTAATTACACCGTGTGTTATTCCAAGTTGTCCTTTGGTAAACAAATGCTTCTATAAGAGTCAACTTGCCTCTTGGCAATAAGGTGTCCACAGAATTAATAGCCACACATGATCCAATTCTCTGTATGTGTTACACAAAGCAAGAGAAAAAAAAATAGATGAGTATGATTTTATAGGGGCATTACACTATGCAGAACTCGTCTTACAGCATAAACTGGAGCAGTATGTATCAGAGATTATTGATAAACCAAATATGCAGTAACGCTAGATAAGTATTAATAAATGTCACATGCAATTTGCGCACTCTTACTGAAATCTCTATGTGATCTGATTTTATTTTCAGCCAAGCACGCTGAATGACAGTTATAGCATGTAAATACATTTGATTATTTATGCAAATATCCCATGCACGTTTTACTGTAAATGTAAAGAAATATACAGAAAAAACCTCAACTAAAAACGCCCAGTGTGTATGCACCTTTAGTGGGATAAGTGCCTCATACAAAGGGACACACATAAATAATGTTTGGGAAAGTTACAATTTATGAAAGGAATAAAATAAGATTTTACTCACCGGTAAATCTATTTCTCGTAGTCCGTAGTGGATGCTGGGGACTCCGTAAGGACCATGGGGAATAGACGGGCTCCGCAAGAGACTGGGCACTCTATAAGAAAGATTTGGTACTATCTGGTGTGCACTGGCTCCTCCCTCTATGCCCCTCCTCCAGACCTCAGTTAGGATACTGTGCCCGGAAGAGCTGACACAATAAGGAAGGATTTTGAATCCCGGGTAAGACTCATACCAGCCACACCAATCACACCGTATAACTCGTGATACTATACCCAGTTAACAGTATGAAATATAACAGAGCCTCTCAACAGATGGCTCAACAATAACCCTTAGTTAGGCAATAACTACATACAAGTATTGCAGACAATCCGCACTTGGGATGGGCGCCCAGCATCCACTACGGACTACGAGAAATAGATTTACCGGTGAGTAAAATCTTATTTTCTCTGACTTCCTAGTGGATGCTGGGGACTCCGTAAGGACCATGGGGATTATACCAAAGCTCCCAAACGGGCGGGAGAGTGCGGATGACTCTGCAGCACCGAATGAGAGAACTCAAGGTCCTCCTCAGCCAGGGTATCAAATTTGTAGAATTTAGCAAACATGTTTGCCCCTGACCAAGTTGCAGCTCGGCAAAGTTGTAAAGCCGAGACCCCTCGGGCAGCCGCCCAAGATGAGCCCACTTTCCTCGTGGAATGGGCTTTCACTGATTTAGGATGCGGCAATCCAGCCGCAGAATGCGCCAGCTGAATTGTGCTACAAATCCAGCGAGCAATAGTCTGCTTAGAAGCAGGAGCACCTATCTTGTTGGGTGCATACAGGACAAAAAGCGAGTCAGTCTTCCTGACTCCAGCCGTCCTGGAAACATAAAGTTTCAAGGCCCTGACTACATCCAGTAACTTGGAATCCTCCAAGTCCCTAGTAGCCGCAGGCACCACAATAGGTTGGTTCAAGTGAAAAGCAGATACCACCTTAGGGAGAAACTGGGGACGAGTCCTCAATTCTGCCCTATCCATATGAAAAATCAGATAAGGGCTTTTACAAGACAAAGCCGCCAATTCTGACACACGCCTGGCCGAAGCCAAGGCCAATAACATGACCACTTTCCACGTGAGATATTTCAGATCCACAGTTTTAAGTGGTTCAAACCAATGTGATTTTAGGAAACTCAACACTACATTGAGATCCCAAGGTGCCACGGGAGGCACAAAAGGGGCAGAATATGAAGCACTCCCTTTACAAAACTCTGAACTTCAGGCAGTGAAGCCAGTTCTTTCTGGAAGAAAATCGACAGGGCCGAAATCTGGACCTTAATGGAACCCAATTTTAGGCCCATAGTCACTCCCGACACCGACCCAGCTGAAATTCCTCTGTTGGGGCCTTCCTGGCCTCACACCACGCAACATATTTTCGCCAAATACGGTGATAATGGTTCGCGGTTACTTCTTTCCTAGCTTTTATCAGCGTAGGAATGACTTCCTCCGGAATGCCCTTTTCCTTTAGGATCCGGAATTCAACCGCCATGCCGTCAAACGCAGCCGCGGTAAGTCTTGGAACAGACAGGGCCCCTGCTGTAGCAGATCCTGTCTGATCGGTAGAGGCCATGGGTCCTCTGATATAATTTCTTGAAGTTCTGGGTACCAAGCCCTTCTTGGCCAATCCGGAACCACGAGTATCGTTCTTACTCCTCGCCTTCTTATTATTCTCAGTACCTTTGGTATGAGAGGCAGAGGAGGGAACACATAAACCGACTGGTACACCCACGGTGTCACTAGAGCGTCCACAGCTATCGCCTGAGGGTCCCTTGACCTGGCGCAATATCTCTTTAGCTTTTTGTTGAAGCGGGACGCCATCATGTCCACCTGTGGCCTTTCCCAACGGTTTACCAACAGTAGGAAGACTTCTCGATGAAGTCCCCACTCTCCCGGGTGTAGGTCGTGTCTGCTGAGGAAGTCTGCTTCCCAGTTGTCCACTCCCGGAATGAACACTGCTGACAGTGCTAGTACGTGATTTTCCGCCCATCGGAGAATCCTTGTGGCTTCTGCCATCGCCATCCTGCTTCTTGTGCCGCCCTGTCGGTTCACATGGGCGACTGCCGTGATGTTGTCTGACTGGATCAGTACCGGCTGGTTTTGAAGCAGGGGTTTTGCCTGACTTAGGGCATTGTAAATGGCCCTCAGTTCCAGAATATTTATGTGTAGGGAAGTCTCCTGACTTGACCATAGTCCTTGGAAGTTTCTTCCCTGTGTGACTGCTCCCCAGCCTCGAAGGCTGGCATCCGTGGTCACCAGGACCCAGTCCTGTATGCCGAATCTGCGGCCCTCTAGAAGATGAGCACTCTGCAGCCACCACAGTAGAGACACCCTGGTCCTTGGGTACAGGGTTATCAGTTGATGCATCTGAAGATGCGATCCCGACCACTTGTCCAAGAGGTCCCACTGGAAGGTCCTCGCATGGAACCTGCCGAATGGAATTGCTTCGTATGAAGCCACCATTTTTCCCAGGACTCGTGTGCAGTGATGCACCGATACCCGTTTCGGTTTTAGGAGGTCTCTGACTAGAGATGACAGCTCCTTGGCTTTCTCCTGCGGGAGAAACACTTTTTTCAGTTCTGTGTCCAAAATCATCCCCAGGAACAGTAAGCGAGTGGAAGGAACCAGTTGTGACTTTGGAATGTTTAGAATCCAGCCATGCTGTTGTAGCACTTCCCGAGATAGTGCTACTCCGACCAGTAACTGCTCCCTGGACCTCGCCTTTATAAGGAGATCGTCCAAGTACGGGATAATTAAAACTCCCTTTTTTCGAAGGAGTATCATAATTTCTGCCATTACTTTGGTAAACACCCTCGGTGCCGTGGACAGTCCAAACGGTAGTGTCTGGAATTGGTAGTGGCAATCCTGTACCACAAATCTGAGGTACTCCTGGTGAGGAAGGTAAATGGGGACATGCAGGTAAGCATCCTTGATGTCCAGGGATACCATGTAATCCCCCTCGTCCAGGCTTGCAATAACCGCCCTGAGCGATTCCATCTTGAACTTGAATTTTGTTATGTAAGTGTTCAAGGATTTCAAATTTAAAATGGGTCTCACCGAACCGTCTGGTTTCGGTACCACAAACAGTGTGGAATAGTAGCCCCGGCCTTGTTGAAGTAGGGGTACCTTGACTATCACCTGCTGGGAATACAGCTTGTGAATGGCCTCTAGCACAGCCTCCCTGCCCGAGGGAGTCGTCGGTAAGGCCGATTTGAGGAAACGGCGGGGGGGAGGCGCCTCGAATTCCAGCTTGTACCCCTGAGATACTACTTGAAGGATCCAGGGATCCACCCGTGAGCGAGCCCACTGATCGCTGAAATTCTTGAGGCGGCCCCCCACCGTACCTGGCTCCGCCTGTGGAGCCCCACCGTCATGCGGCGGATTTGGAAGAAGCGGGGGAGGACTTTTGGTCCTGGGAACCTGCTGTGTGTTGCAGCTTTTTCCCCCTTCCTCTGCCTCTAGACAGAAAGGAACCGCCTTTTCCCCGCCTATTTTTCTGGGGTCGAAAGTACTGTACTTGGTAATACGGTGCTTTCTTAGGCTGTGAGGGGACATGGGGCAAAAATGCAGACTTCCCAGCTGTTGCTGTGGAAACAAGGTCTGAGAGACCGTCCCCGAATAACTCCTCACCCTTATAAGGCAAAACTTCCATGTGCCTTTTGCATCTCTTGTCCACTGCCGAGTCCATAAGCCTCTCCTAGCAGAAATGGACAATGCACTTATTCTAGATGCCAGCCGGCAGATCTCCCTCTGTGCATCTCTCATGTATAAGACTGAGTCTTTTATATGCTCTATGGTTAGCAATATAGTGTCTCTGTCTAGGGTGTCAATATTTTCCGACAGGGAATCTGACCAAGCAGCAGCAGCACTGCACATCCAGGCTGAAGCAATAGCTGGTCTCAGTATAACACCAGTGTGTGTGTATATAGATTTTAGGATAGCCTCCTGCTTTCTATCAGCAGGTTCCTTTAGGGCAGCCGTATCCGGAGACGGTAGTGCCACCTTTTTAGACAAACGTGTGAGCGCTTTATCCACCCTAGGGGGAGTTTCCCAACGTGACCTATCCTCTGGCGAGAAAGGGAACGCCATTAGTAATTTTTTTGAAATCACCAATTTTTTATCGGGGAAAGCCCACGCTTCTTCACACACATCATTCAATTCCTCAGATGGGGGAAAAACTATTGGTAGTTTTTTCTCCCCAAACATAATACCCTTTTTTGAGGTACCTGGGTTTATATCAGAAAGGTGTAATACCTCTTTCATTGCCTCAATCATGCCACAAATGGCCCTAGTGGACAATTTATTTGACTCATCGTCGTCGACACTTGCATCAGTATCCGTGTCGACATCTGTGTCTGCCATCTGAGGTAGTGGTCGTTTCAGGGCCCCTGACGGCCTTTGAATCGTCTGGGCAGGCACGAGCTGAGAAGCCGGCTGTCCCGCATTTGGCATGTCGTCAAATTTTTTATGTAAGGAGTCGACACTTGCACGTAATTCCTTCCATAAGTCCATCCACTCAGGTGTCTGCCCCGCAGGGGGTGACAACACATTTATAGGCATCTGCTCCGCCTCCACATAAGTCTCCTCATCAAACATGTCGACACAGCCGTACCGACACACCGCACACACACAGGGAATGCTCTTAAAGGAGACAGGACCCCACAAAAGCCCTTTGGGGAGACAGAGAGAGAGTATGCCAGCACACACCAGAGCGCTATAATAATACAGGGACTAACTGAATTAGGACCCTTTATAGCTGCTTATTGTATTAAACTGCGCCCCAATTTTAGTGCCCCCCTCTCTTTTTTACCCTTTCTGTAGTGTAGACTGCAGGGGAGAGTCAGGGAGCTTCCTTCCAGCGGAACTGTGAGGGAATAATGGCGCCAGTGTGCTGAGGGAGATGGCTCCGCCCCTTTTTCGGCGGCCTTTTCTCCCGCTTTTTTCTGTATTCTGGCAGGGGTAATTACCACATCTATAGCCTCTGGGGCTATATATTGTGGTTATTTTGCCAGCCAAGGTGATATTATTGCTGCTCAGGGCGCCCCCCCCAGCGCCCTGCACCCTCAGTGACCGGAGTGTGAAGTGTGTATGAGGAGCAATGGCGCACAGCTGCAGTGCTGTGCGCTACCTTGGTGAAGACTCAAGTCATCTGCCGCCGATTTTCCGGACCATCTTCATGCTTCTGGCTCTGTAAGGGGGACGGCGGCGCGGCTCCGGGAACGAACACCAAGGACGGGTCCTGCGGTCGATCCCTCTGGAGCTAATGGTGTCCAGTAGCCTAAGAAGCCCAAGCTAGCTGCAAGCAGGTAGGTTCGCTTCTTCTCCCCTTAGTCCCTCGATGCAGTGAGCCTGTTGCCAGCAGGTCTCACTGTAAAATAAAAAACCTAAAATAAACTTTCTTTCTAGAAGCTCAGGAGAGCTCCTAGTGTGCATCCAGCTCAGCCGGGCACAGAAATCTAACTGAGGTCTGGAGGAGGGGCATAGAGGGAGGAGCCAGTGCACACCAGATAGTACCAAATTTTTCTTATAGAGTGCCCAGTCTCCTGCGGAGCCCGTCTATTCCCCATGGTCCTTACGGAGTCCCCAGCATCCACTAGGACGTCAGAGAAATAGGACATACAGGAGACAACTTAGCTAGGGAAAATATACAATATAAAGTGAGAAGAGTGAAAAACATTAAATGCCACACATTGTGATACCATTTCTGCCAGATAAAACTGCAATGCATTGTTGTACATGGCTCCTGATGCAAGTAAAGCATGACCTTGTGTTTTAATGAGACCAAACCCAGCTTTGAATTTTAGAAGTAAAGAGAAAGCTAAGCATCATCTCTTATGTTGTCCAAATAAGGCTGCCTCCTTTGCTCAACCCTGAGACTCTCCCTGCTACTGTCTGCTCTATGCATTCCTCGGAATGTCTGCTATTAATAAGGAAAGCAACAATTAGTTTTGAGGAAAAATATTATAACCCTTTAACGCAATGTAAATGCTGATAAATAGATGGAAACATATGCACATACCTCCATGGTTATAATCAGCCAGGTAGTGACATACAGTACTGGGATTCTATCACACTGAAGGACATGCAGAAAGACCATTCCACTTGCTTACACTGAGCCACAAGTATTACCACTGTAAAGTAAAAGTCCATTTCACAGAAACTAATAAAGCACCTTCTGTATACTGCAAACAGTGAGTAGCACGAATCATTACAGTACACTATTCCCAGGAGTGTACAGGTCAAATCTCACGCACCACCTAAACAGTACTGCAACTGAGCTCACAAGCAAGGGTGCTAATTAACAATGTCCTTTAAATTATTCATTAAACTATTGAAATCATTATAGATTGGGACCTGGGAAGGGTTGCCATTCTCCATGCATGGGTAATCTCCAACCCATCAAACACTGTATAAAAACACCTCATGATCTTTTTTTGACACCGTTTAATGATTTGGTGTGCTGCTTCAAGTCAACAACAGCAAGATATACTGTACAAAAAATGACTTGCACAAAAGGAAAATAGGCCCTGTACAGCAGTGGACAAATTTGTTGGTACCCCTAGAGCTCATCGAAACATGAAAGGTGATGAAAGTAAAAACTGTATACCTAACTGCGGGTCCATAACTCAGGGTGTGCGATCAGGGTCATAGCACAGAGTGCAGGGTTCTGGAGTCGCTGCCATCACTGCCCCGTGGCACCTGCTACTGGCTAGCAGGGTGCCTCCCAGAGCATTCTTTAAACATTCTAGATACACATTCTTCAGTCTGCACAGACAGTCAAATCAGCTGCCAGCACTGGCACATAGAGCATTTCTTTCTACATTTCATTAGAGCAATACAACAATATGTCCACAAATACTCAAAACAGTATAAATGAATGTAACCTTCATCATACACATCAAAATCCCATTGAATACATCAGTTTATATCAATACATGGTTCAAGCAGTAATCATGAGACCCCTTATTGCAGGCATAGGAGGAGCCCAGAGTCCAAAGGGGTTGCATCACCTCAGGAAGGCGAACCATTAAGTAATACAGGGGGATCTCCCAACAGCAACCTAGTCTCATACCACTCCGTGTTTTTAAGGGAATCTCTAATCCTCCTGAAAGTCTACTAGGATAGTGGAGATATAGCTTTCCCAAGAATCAAACATTTTGAGGCATGTTTTTCCCTATTCAAAGTGGTCGAACCAATCCATCTGAAATATATGCATTTTCCCTTTAAAAACAGTTAGAGAAAGTAGATGTGGAGGATCCATGTCTGTTAAGATAGTCTTGCAGGATGATGCTCTAACGGTTACTAACGACTTCCTAAAACCTCAGGTGACCATCTGGTCTACGGGGATACGCCCACAAATTGCCAATTCTTCAGTAAAAGTCAATTCATCGAGTAGATGCATACCTGCAACCAAAAGTGAAGTAGCAAAGGACATGTCCAGAAGCAGTGTAAAAGATCTGCTTCCGGAGTAATACACTGACATACCAGAAGACCCACTTTTCAAACGCAACCTAAAAAAGCCAGTGTGGAATTTTCTAATATGCATACGGCCACAGTGCTTCTGGGAGTATGTTCTTTGGAGAAATTAGTAAAAACTGGCAAATCACACTAGTTCTATGTTCACAGATTAAATTAAACTGTAAAAGAAAAGCACACCATACCTACTGTGAAATATGGAGGAGGCTTGGTTATATTTTGGGGTTACGTTGCTGCGTTTCGCATGTACCTTGAATCTGTGCAGGACAAAATGAAGTATCTGTGCTCAGATACAGACCAGAGTGTGCTAGTAGCACCAGAGCAGACAGCAGCAATGCAGGCAGGAAAGAGGAACTGCATGGGTTGTGAGAGGTACAGGGTTCTAGAGTGAATACTAATATCCATTACTGATAAAATTCCAAATATTTATCACAATCGGAATAATCACTTTGCTATGCAAAGCTAAATAGGTCAGAAAATAATCAGAAAAGTCAATGTCCTTAAGTTTCATTTTGTGTATATATATGAACAGGACGGAGTTAATTTGCCGGCAGTCGGGATCCCGGCGGTCAGGATACACACCAAATACTAAAAATGTATGCACCGCAATGCGCTGGCGCGCCGTACGGTTACAAAGCGGATCGTTGTTGTGCACTGGTTCTAGCGAAGAAACCATTCACACAGCCGTTCGCAAGGAGATTGACAGGATGAGGGCGTTTGTGGGTGGCAACTGACCGTTTTCTAAGAGTGTTTGGAAAAACGCAGGCGTGTCAAAGCGTTTGCAGGGCGGGTGTCTGACGTCAATTCCGGCCTCGAATAGGCTGAAGTCATCACAGCAGCTGAGTAAGGTCAGAGCTACTCAGAAACTGCACAAGCTGTTTTTGTACAGGGCGGCTGCACATGCGATCGCCCACTTGCACAGCTAAAATACACTCCCCTATAGGCGGCGTCTATCTGATCGCAGCGCTGCAAAAAATAGCTAGTGAGCGAACAGATGATCTGAAATAGGCCCTTTATCTCCAGCGACTTTAGTAGTTATTGTCCAAAACAAGCAATCAGAGTCTAACTGTCATTACACTGGTACTCCACTTTATCTCTCTCCTAGGATTGATACATCTCCCTCTAAAGCTTGGTACACACTTAGCGCTGTGTACCCAGCCCAACAGCGCTGCCGATGGGACCCAGCATGGCGCAAGTGCATACACACTTGCCAATGCCAGATCTGGCAGGGGGTGGGGGAGCATGTCCTCGCTAGCGACATCCCCCGCCAGCCCTGCAGCAGGGCCAATGGGGGATGCCGTTAAAGACCCGCGGGAGCACACAGTAGTTGATGCACCCATTATGTCACTCCGATCCGCAGGATCAGGCGACATATCACCTAGTGTGTTCACCCAGCTTTAAGACTTTATTTTGTCAAGTCATATTAAAATGTAATTTTTTACAACTCATTATAAATCTAAACAAGCCATACATCAGCACCGCGAATCCTAGACGTCAATCCGCTCTGCGGATCAGAAACACAGCATGCTAAACTTCCCAGACTCAGCAATACCGACCATTTGTTGGTCAGAATCAATGTTAGATTTCTCTTACCCCCTGAGCCAGCCGTCAGCTAAATGGGGAATTGCGGCAATCTGTCACAGATGTATGGACTCCAGTAGTGTTTATTTTTTATAGAACTATACCATTATGAACAAAGACATCTGGATCCATTTTGCTAATAATTACGTCTTAACGCTCATCAGAAAGAGACAGTGGGGTCTATTCATAAAGCAGTGCAAAGAGTGGCGGCACAGACCAGTGGAGAAGATGCCCATGGCAACCAATCAACATCTCCCATGCATTTTTTAGAATGTACTTGATAAAGGCTTCCTTCAAAGCTGATTGGTTGTCATGGGCAACTTCTCCACTTGTACTTTTCTCCACTCTTTTCATTGCTTTATGAATAGACTTCTCTATAAGTAACAGTGCAGCTCCTCTAATGTCTAACATCACTGTTCTGTGCATTTTCAATTTTAAGAAAAAAAAAACAACCTGCTATCGTCATTTTATATTGCTCCCTTCCTATTACTGTGGAAAACAAAAGTGGTCAGTGGGCCTAATTCAGCATGGACTGCTAAATTGCAAAAACGCAAATCAGCCAATTACTGGCAGACTGCACATGGGCTGCAAACGCACTGTGTGCGCGCGAGGGGCGAATTGCAATTGCAGTGTGTTTGCACACTCAGTGAGATGCGATTGCAAATTGATTGACAGGAAGTGACCGTTTGTGTGAGGCAACGTAGCGTTTGTGGTGAGTGGTTGGGAAAACGCAGGCGTGTCAAGGCCATTTTCGAGGCATATATCTGATGTCAGCTGCAATCGACTGCAATTAAAAATACGGCACCAGGGCGACAGCATCCGCATTAGTTTGAGTAACTATGGTACTCTGTTTCTGCGTATGGATTGCAATTCTGCGAATGAATACGCAGAGTTGCTATCGCAATGGTGGACGTCTTTTACCATTTCCGGGCGGCTCTTCACATGCGATTTTTAGCAGTAGCAGTTTTGAGACAATCGCAATTTCAGCCTCAATAGCGAATTAGGTCCTGTGTTCACAATGCAGATAATGGGGGTCATTCCGAGTTGTTCGCTCGTTGCCGATTTTCGCTATACTGCGATTAGTCGCTTACTGCGCATGCGCAAGGTTCGTAGAGCGCATGCGCTTAGTTATTTTACACAAAAGTTAGGTATTTTACTCACGGCATAACAAAGCTTTTTCATCGCTGTGCTGATCGTAGTGTGATTGACAGGAAGTGGGTGTTTCTAGGCGGAAACTGGCCGTTTTATGGGAGTGTGCGGAAAAACGCAGGCGTTCGAGTTGCAAAACGCAGGAGTGGCTGGAGAAACGGGGGAGTGGTTGGGAAAACGCTGGGTGTGTTTGTGACGTCAAACCAGGAACGAAAAGGACTGAGCTGATCGCAATGGCTGAGTAAGTCTGGAGCTACTCAGAAACTGCTAAGAAATTTCTATTCGCAATTCTGCTAATCTTTCGTTCGCAATTCTGCTAAGATAAGATACACTCCAGAGGGCGGCGGCCTAGCGTGTGCAATGCTGCTAAAAGCAGCTAGCGAGCGAACAACTCGGAATCACCCCCAATGTCAATTACACCTTGTCTGTATCTCAGCAAGTCAAACTGACCTTTGACAAGACATATCATCATCACACATACACTAGCTGCACTGTGAGAATCAGCAACACTGCTCTTCTACAGGCATACAGGGGAGGCTGAAATTAGGTGCAAAAGGAAAAATATAAAAGGGAATTGTAATGATGCAGTATGTTGAAAACGGGATGCAGTCAGTGTTGTGCAGTCCACAGGAAGTGGGCAGCACTGTCTATGGAGTGCCCCCGGAGGCCAGAGACCAAGCCAGTTTCCAGGGATGAGAATAGACCTAGTTATTGCCTGCTCTATGCAAGGTATTCTTGAGGACTGCAAGACATAAGCCGGTCTTTTCTGTTTGGTTTGAATCCTCTACTATTTCACAATAAGTTCTGTCAAATTTGAATGACTTCATCACTGTGTTCCCATCATGTTTTCCCATTACAGATTTTAACACTTGCGAAAGAAAAGTATTTTTAAGGACGGCTGCTGTCATGACGTGAGTGACAAACATGCAGTCTTATCATGCTGTATATGTATTGTGTGGTTTATTGCCTTATGCTTTCTTCTGCATCTATATCACCACATTTCCTGGTTAATTATAGGGGAGGATGAGCAATCAATCAACCAATCAAAAACCTCAAATTTCAAAATCATACCTCTGTTTGGTTCCTGAATGTGTTGAAATTGCAAGTTTGTCTTTATTTACCCAATAAGTGTTATCTGAAGCTGACACAAGTCAGAGGAGATGGCATTAACAGTAAACACACCTTTGGTAAACACACATTGGAATGAACAGGAATATGTGTGCACAGGGAACCTTGGGTTTACAACTCCTGCACAAAAGATACACTCCCTACAACGCCAGTAAATCCTGCTACATTAGCATGCATAAGATACTGTGATACAGGTTCCGTAAGAACAGAGAGCTCAACACAAAAACTCCAAACAACTCATGCACCTAAGCATGTTTTCTACTAATCTCTGCAAATGAACAAACCCAGTGAAGACGCATACTTTAATCATAGTATTAAAGAACAAAGCATTTAATAGATTTTATTGGTTCATATTTACCATGAAAGCCTTCTGTCCTTAATGTTACCATTGTTTATTGTATAGTAACACTATAAGATTACCTGTCCAATCTTTATGCTTGGAATGAAAAACTGGTAATGTACGGGAGAAAATAACAATTGACCATTTGCTCCCAAACACTGAAAAACAGACAGAAATGGTCATTCAGATATATTGGTTAAATCCAATTTATCCAAACGACCATTCTTGCCCATTTTCCAGCTTTTGGGAGCAATTGGTTGACTGTCATTTGCTCCCAGACACTACCAGATTTTCATTCCAAGCATAAAGATTTGACAGGTTTATCAACAAGTGATAAAACTGGTTTTGAATGACAAAACTTGTTGCATATAATAAACGGTGATCCAGCCAATCAGCTCCTACCTGTCAGTTGGGAGTTGATTGGCTGGAGCACCATTTATCATGTTTTAGCATTCACAAAGAGTTTTAACACATGTTGATAAATGGGCCCCATAATCTTATAGTGTATAATAGCGTAGATTTCTCTTACGTCCTAGAGGATACTGGGGTACCATTTAGTACCATGGGGTATAGATGGGTCCACTAGGAGCCATGGGCACTTTAAGAATTTGATAGTGTGTGCTGGCTCCTCCCTCTATACCCCTCCTACAAGACTCAGTATAGAAAATGTGCCCGGAGGAGCCGGTCACGCTTATGGAAACTCCTGAAGAGTTTTCTGCATTTATTTTATATGTTTGTTATTTTCAGGCAGGGCCGGATGGCACCAGCCTGCCTTCTTCGTGGGACTTGGGTGGTGGGGAACGGCCCAACCACTTGAAGGGTTAATGGTCCCGTTCCCCACTGACAGGACACTGAGCTCCTGAGGGAACTATTCACAAGCCCCACCACAGCGAGCATACATTCCTGCAGCACGCCGCCATCCCTAACAGAGCCAGAAGAATGAACAGTGGTGAGTACTGAGCCGGCGTCCTGGTTCGCGGGGCGCCGGCCATTATGGCGGCATGAGGGTACGGAGACGCACGGCTTCTAACCGGGGCAGAATGCGTCTCCAGACACAGTATACAGCTGCGTCTCAGTACACTGTACACAGTACCCACACTGGCAAAAACAACCTTAAAACAGTTTTCTCTCCATTTTAAGCCCCAGATTACCTCAGCAAGTATAAAACATAGGGAAGACAGTGCACCATTGAAGGGGCGGGGCCTTCACTGAGCGGATCCAGCAGCTCACCAGCGCCATTTTCCCTCTGCAGTGGATACAGATGCTGACTGACAGGGACGCGCAGATTACAGCAGCGGTACCATGGGGTCATAGTAGGGGGGGGGGGGCGATTATTAGTGTACTAAGTCCCCTATCAGGGTACTTAGTCTGCGGCCCGACTAAGCTTGGCATTAGCGATAAGGGCGCGGTGGGGGCTGGCTCCAAATAACTGTGTGTCTCCCTGAAGGGCTCTTTGTGGGTTAATTGTGCTTAACCATTTCGTGTGTGTGTGTGTGTGTGTGTGTGTGTGTGTGTGTGTGTGTGTGTGTGTGTGTGTGTGTGTGTGTGTGTGTGTGTGTGTGTTGTCACATTCACATTAAGTCAGGCAAGAGAGTGTGTTTCTTGTACAGTGGAGTGTTCCTCTTCATCAAGGGGCTCACTACTGGGTACTCAGGGCGGTGCACCTTCCCAGAATAGCGGGGCTGAACCGGAGGGTGTTAAATCCATTAAAGGAATGATCTCCAATATTTCTACGAAATTATCCTGCAATGAGAAAGAGACGCAATACTTAAGACTGACTGTGGATGAGTTTATGAATAGAGACTCATTCCCCAAACCAGCGTCTCAATCTCCTCCCATTTGTTCGCAAAAACGATCTCTGGCCCATATAGTGCAGTCTGACTCTGACGGGTCAGACATGGAGGAGGGCAAAGTGGATTTGGAGGCTATCAGAGATGTTCTGCAAATTCCAGATAAGGTGCCAGAGGAGAGTGAGGAATCTTATTTTAATGTAAAAAATAAGTCCTCAGTCACTTTTCCTGCGTCAAAGGAATTGCATACCCTGTTCGAAGAACCATGGGTTAATCCTGATAAATTTAAAATCCCTAAAAGGTTGCTCTCATATTTTCCTTTTCCTGTGGAGGATAGGAAAAAAATGGGAAAATCCACAGATAGGGGACGCATCAGTCTCTAGGCTGTCACGAAAAATTGTATTGCCTGTCTCTGGTGCAGCCTCCCTAAAAGACATGGCTGATCGTAAAATTGAGACTATACTCAAATCACTGTACACAGCTGATGGGATGGCCCAGAGACCCACTATTGCATGTGTGTGGATCACAAAAGCCATTGCTAAATGGTCAGGTAACCTAATTGAGGGGTTAGATTCCTTGTCTAGGGGAGGATGTTATTTTACTCTTGCAGCATAAACAGGACTCTGCGAACTTTATGGTGGAAGCCATAAAAGTGATAGGCTTGCTTAATGTACGCACCACCGCTATGGCAGTGTCAGCACGCAGGGGCTTGTAGCTATGCCAATGATGCGGACTCCAGGAAAGGCGTGGAAGGCCTACCACTCATAGGAGAGGCCTTGTTTGGAGATAAACTAGACAAATGGATTTCCAAAGCTACTGCGGGTAAGTCTACGTATCTTCCTTCAGCAGCTCCCCCAGCCAGGAGAGCTTATTCATCTTCAAATTTACAGTCCTCTCGGATGGCCAAGTTTAAGGGCAAATCCAGAGGTGCTTCTATGGTGTCCAGAGGCACAAGAGGTCAACCACGCAAATCAGCAACTGCAGGTACTCAGGAACAGAGCTCAGGCTCTGCTTCCTCAAAACCTTCAGCATGACGGTGGACCGCGATACCTGGAGGGCTGTCAGGTGGGAATCCAACTAAAATTCTTCAGTCACATCTGGTCAAGTTCGTGACGGTATCCCTGGGTCATAGATCTTATTTCCTAGGGCTACAGACTGGAGTTCCAAGAGCTCCCACTTCACAAATTCTTCAAATCAGGATTACCAGTTTCACAAGAGGGAAGTATAACTTTAAAGCATGCCATCCAAAAACTGGTACAGACTCAAGTCATTGTTCCAGTTCCACCTCATGGTTGTCATTCCAAGTTGTTCGCTCGCAAGCTGCTTTTAGCAGCATTGCTCACGCTAAGCCGCCGCCTACTGGGAGTGAATCTTAGCTTATCAAAATTGCAAACGAAAGCTTTGCAATATTGCGAAGAGATTTCTCTGTGCAGTTTCTGAGTAGCTCGAGACTTACTCTTCCAGTGCGATCAGTTCAGTGCTTGTCGTTCCTGTTTTGACGTCACAAACACACCCAGCGTTCGCCTAGACACTCCCCCGTTTCTCCAGCCACTCCCGCGTTTTTCCCAGAAACGGTAGCGTTTTTTCACACACTCCCATAAAACGGCCAGTTTCCGCCCAGAAACACCCACTTCCTGTCAATCACATTACGATCACCAGAACGAAGAAAAAACCTCGTAATGCCGTGAGTAAAATACCAATCTTCATAGCAAATTTACTTGGCGCAGTCGCAGTGCGAACATTGCGCATGCGCAATTAGCGGAAAATCTCTGCGATGCGAAGAAAATTAACCGAGCGAACAACTCGGAATGACCACCCATCTGCACAACAAGGGGTACTATTCCAATTTGTTTGTAGTACCGAAACCGGACGGTTCAGTACGGCCGATTCTGAAACTCAAGTCCTTGAACCCGTTCTTAAGAGTGTTCAAGTTCAAGATGGGGTCTCTGAGAGCGGTGATCTCAGGTATGGCGGAAGGGGAATTCCTAGTGTCTCTGGATATCAAGGATGCGTACCTTCACATTCCGATCTAGCCGCCTTATCAGGCTTATCTATGGTTTGCACTGCAGGACAGTCACTACCAGTTCCAGGCCCTGCCATTTGGTCTCTCCACGGCACCGAAGGTGCTCATCAAAGTGATGGCAGAGATGATGTTTATACTCCGCAAACAGGGAATTAATATATTTCCGTACCTGGGTGATCTTCTGATAAAAGCGCAGTCCAGGGAAAGGTTGCTGGACAGCATTGGCCTCTCAACCAAACTTCTCCAGGATCACTGGTGGATTCTGAACCTTCCAAAATCTCTCCTAGAGCCAACACGGAGGCTTCCAGTCCTGGGGGTGATACTGGACATGGAATCGCAGAAAGTGTTCCTTCCGCTGGAAAAGACATTGCTAATCCAGTCAATGGTTCGGGATGTCCTGAAGCCAACCCGGATATTGGTGCATCAATGCATTCGCCTTCTGGGGAAAATGGTGGCCTCTTACGAGGTGCTTCAATACGGAAGGTTTCACGCAAGACCCTTCCAGCTCGATCTGTTGGAGAGATGGTCCGGATCACATCTTCACATGCACCAGAGGATCCATCTGTCGCCAAAAGCCAGGAACTCCCTTCTGTGATGGCTACAAACTTCTCACCTCGTCGAGGTTTGGAGGTTCAGAATTCAGGACTGGATTCTGTTAACCACGGACGCAAGCCTCAGAGGTTTGGGAGCAGTCACCCAGGGGGTGCAGTTTCAAGGAAGATGGTCAAACCAGGAAGTCATCCTACCAATCAACATTCTGGAACTCAGGGCCATATACAACATCTGCAGGCCTCACATATTCTTCAAGATCGTGACATTCAGGTCCAGTTGGACAATGTGACGGCAGTGACGTACATAAACCGACAGGTGTCAAGAATTCTCCTCTGGGCAGAAAAAAATGCTGTGGCGTTGTCAGCGGTCTTCATTCCAGAAATAGACAACTGGGAAGCAGACTTCCTCAGCAGACACGACCTGCACCCGGGGAAGTGGGGCCTTCACACGGAAGTGTTCAGGTGCTTGACACGTCAATGGGGATATAAACAAATCGACATGATGGCCTCTCGTCTCAACAAGAAGCTCAAGCGGTATTGTTCCATGTCGAGAGACCCACAGGCAGTGGCGGTAGACGCTCTGATGACTCCATGGGTCTATCAGATGGTGTACGTGTTTCCTTCACTTCCTCTGATCCTAAAATATCTAAAAAGAATAAAAAGGGAAAAGGTTCAAGCAATACTCATTGCTCCAAGCTGGCCAAGAAGGGCCAAGAAGGGCCTGGTACGTGGACCTTCTGGAGATGCTCCTCAAAGATCCGTGGCCTCTACCTCTTCGCGAAGATCTTCTGCAACAGGACCCGTTCGTCTATCAGGACTTACCGTGGCTATGTTTGATGGCATGGAAGTTGAACGGCTGATTTTAGCCACAAGAGGGACCCCTAACAAAGTTATCCCGACTATGATCCAAGCCGGGAAGGGGGTAATGTCTAAACATTACCACCATATTTGGAAGAAATACGTCTCTTGGTGTGAGCCCAGAAATTATTCTGCGGTGGAATTTCATCTGGGGCGTTTCCTGCTTTTTCTGAGGCAGGTGTGGATGTGGGCCTACATCTGGGCCCCATAAAAGTCCAGATTTCGGCCTTGTCCATTTTCTTTCAAAAACAATTGGCTTTTCTCCCTGAGGTCCAGATGTTCTTAAAAGGTGTTCTGCACATCCAACCTCCCTTTGTGCCTCCCACGGCACCTTGGGATCTCAATTTCAGTTCCTCCAATCGATCTGGTTTGAACCGTTACAGGAGGTGGACGTAAAATATCTTTTGTGGAAGACCTTCACACTACTGGCCTTGGCTTCAAAAAGACGTGTCAGAGCTGGAGGCTTTGTCTCACAAAAGCCCTTATTTAATTTTCCATGAGGACAGAGCTGAATTCAGAACTCGTCAGCAATTTCTTCCTAAAGTGGTGTCTGCATTTCACATCAACCAACCTATTGTGGTTCCGGTTGTCATCGAAACCTCTGCTACTTCAAAGTCTTTGGATGTTGTGAGGGCTTTGAAGGTAGATGTAAAGAGGACAGCTCGTCACAGGAAATCCGCTGTTTGTTCTCTATGATCCCAATAAAACTGGGTGTCCTGCTGCAAAGCAGACAATTGCACGCTGGATCAGGCTCACTATCCAGCATGCTTATTCCACGGCAGGTTTGCCGTGTCCAAAATCTGTACAGGCCCACTCTACTAGGTCGGTGGGTTCTTCCTGGGCAGCTGCCTGGGTGTCTCGGCTTTACAGCTCTGCCGAGTGGCTACTTGGTCTGGTTCAAACACGCTTACTAAGTTCTACAAGTTCGATACTTTGGCCTCTGAGGACCTTCAGTTTGGTCAATCAGTTCTGCAGGAGCCTCAGCACTCTCCCATCCGGTTTGGGAGCTATGGTACATCCCCATGGTACTAAATGGAACCCCAGTATCCCCTAGGACAGGAGTGGCCAACCAGTCAGAGACATAGAGCCAAGATATCTTGTTAAGTACATCAAAGAGCCGACTTCGAGCCGAAGGCGCACTTGCAAAAAATGGGGTGTGACCTTGTGCCTGCTAGGCCACGCCCCTGGTATAAAATACATTGAAAAAGCCAGATCCAACATAAAATACAAAGAAAAAGCCACTTCTACATCAAATAATTGAAAAGGCCAGATCTGCATGAAATATATTGAAAAGCCAGATTCACATAATACACTTCAGTTCCCCCATGTGTCACTTCAGCCAGCACCCGCCTGTGTCACTCCAGCCAGCTCCCCCATGTGTATTTGGCTCCCTCAGTTCTCAGTCTATGTAGTGCTGCTGCATGTCTGGCTGTAGTGCGGCAGTTTACAGATCTCTTGTGGTCACGTGACTTTGAGTGTTGGGAGCCACATTTGAATAAAGAAAGAGCCGCATGTGGCTCAAGAGCCACGTGTTGGCCACCACTGCCCTAGGACGTAAGAGAAAATAGGATTTTAAATACCTACCGGTAAATCCTTTTCTCATAGTCCATAGAGGAGACTGAGTCTAGTAGGAGGGGCATAGAGGTAGGAACCAGCCCACACTATCAAATTCTTAAGTGCCCATGGCTCCGAGTTGACCCTCCTATACCCCATGGTACTAAATGCAACCCCAGTATCCTCTGCGGACAACGAGAAAATGATTTACCGGTAGGTAATTAAAATCCTATTTTTAAGCATATCAATGGTTGTGCACAGATGGTATAATCAAATTGACTGAAGCACTAATTAAGTCACCTGTGCTTAACTATGGATATCCTTAAAACCTAAACTGTTCAGGTGTCCTGAGAACCAAGATTGGGAACTGCTGGCGTACATTTTTTACCTCATGAATAGGCCCTATAAACTCAAATATACCATTATGCACAATATGCCTGTTTATCTAAACTGTTCATACACTGGACAGGACAACAGTCAACTGAATTATTTAAAAAATATATATATTAATGGATAAAAATTGAAACATGTTGCCGTGGGATAAATGTGAAAAATATTTATATTGTGGCAAGGAGCATGTGGTCTAATATTTTTAGGTGTTCTTTTATTTTGAATTAATTTAATTCTTCTAAAGAAGGGATTAAAATCACAATCAAAAATGACTGCCTCTTTTGACTTAATGCAGTCCACAAGCAAAGATACTGCCATTTTGCGTTTATACCTAAAACAACAATAAACGACAGTCAGAAGACCGACAGCGGGATCTTGATGGTCAGAATCCCAAAACAAACTGGTGAGTATTTTTACCCTACCCTAATCCAACCCGTCCCGCAGCCAACCCTAACCGCCCACCCTCCATCCCCCCTGTGCAGCCTAACCCTAACCTCCCAAATCCCGCTAGTGCCTAACCCAAACCCCAGTACTTGCCTCGGGCATGCGGCGGGATTGTGCCCGTCGGGATGCCGATGTCAGCCTCCTGACTGTCGATATGTCAACAGCATCCCCACTAAACAGCCTTACTTTATGAAGCATTATCTGCCATTTTTGCTCTCCTGTTTTTCTACTTTTACTAGATAACAGTTTATACAGATATTGGACATCAGAATTTACTGCATTTCACTAAACAGCTTAAAAAGACATTGCCCTTGGAGTGTAAGGTCTGTGGTGTACTGCAACTAGCGGCTTTCACTAAAGAAAAACCCAGCATAAGACATCAGTGAACACTGCAATATGGGCAGATTTCCTGCCTTGAAAGGTCAACATATTTTCCAAATTCAATAATACCACTTTCACACCGCACAAATAACCCGGTATCGACCTGGTAAGTTGCCAGGTCAACCAAGGTCGCTGTGTGGTGTGAAAGGGTCAGTCCCGAATTCCCGGTTTGCCTGACCCGATAATTTAACCCAGGAATAAAGAAGCCCTGTTCCCAGGCCATTATTATCAGGTGCAGTGTGAATGGGTTTCCCAAGTCGATGCGACCCGGTACCCGTTCACAGCATAGGGAGAGGCGGCGCAGAGATGATCTCGTCACCTAGAGTCGCCTCAGCCCCCACCCCCAATGACGCCGTGGTCCCCGCCTCCGATGGCAACCCAACCCGGCAATATGCCGCTCGGGAATCCAGTTCTCAGGGTCCAATCCTGAGTCGCACCAGGGAAGGACCTGTTTTCAGTTCCCGGCTGCGACCCAGCATTAGCAATTTGAAAGCTGTATAGACCCTGAGTTCTCCTCTGTAGACCTATAACTAGACCTAGAAGAGGACCAGATATAATGGTTGGATGGCACCATGCATCCTTTCCCTATAATCAGCATGGCCAGCTAGATTGGAGAATGGATTTTAATATTTGGGAGCAACCAATGCCAATGGAAGATTTAATATTTTAATGTTTGTACATAGAAGTCTGGTTCCATCAACGGACCATCCCCAAATGGCCATACACACCAGATGATTTAATAAAAGACTTAATTATACGTAATTCCGTACTTCATTGATATGCACAGAAGCGCATGTGATACAGTCCGGTCGGCTGTGCCGCACAGCCGACAGGAAGATGTTGCATGCCACCCATGGGAGCACGCAACTGAGCGTACACATCAGACAATATGCACAATTTGTCGTTCCTATATCAGCCTTATGTGTTGCCACCCTCAGTGTGCCTTGAGGACTGTTTTTGGAAACCCCTGCTGTACAAGTTCCATTTGTAATATTTTATAAATGTAACACCTATATTATCTTAAAAAATTTCCTACATACACTGGGCTAGATTCAAATGTTATCACGGGTCCCGGCACCAGCGAGCGACTGCCGGCAGCTATTCAAATGTTGCTGCCGATGAGCACGAGACCTTAATTTCAGCTCGCTACCTATGGTGGTAGCCTGAAATACGCGAAATGGCCCACGATAAAACAATTTATTCCCCCCACAGTGTCTATGGGGGGTATTTGTCAAAGATCGGAGCGAGCTAAAATTGTGAGAGATAAATTACCAGCCAATCAACTTCTGCCTTAGATTTTACAGGCAGTGTTTGAAAAATGACAGATAGGAGCTAATTGGTTGGTACTTTATCTCACAATTTTATCTCTCTCCAAAACTTTAATAAAAACCCCCTAAGGGAGAATTGTGTATAGTATTTATGTCCTAAAGCTCTCACCATATTCGGTGCATCATAAACCCAATGTCATGGCTTTTGAAAGTTTCTTGATTCAATACCCAAAGACATCAGACAGCGAATGCGGTGTGTCTCAGATAAGTACTAAATAAACTACACTAGTCAAATTATTTAGAAAATGCTTACCTATATAACACACATTCTATGTATAAAAGACAGGGGTAAGGGGGGGTTAAATGTTCACAACATAGCCAAAGGAACATAAAAAAAAAAGGCCATGGAAGTTGAGAGGCAGTGGTGCTCCACAGGTGAGCATCAAGGGTTACATGGAGCCTTCCTCACATACTGATGTCCCATTTGAGTCTCTTTCTTTTGGATGATTAGGGAAACGTACCCATAAGTGTTCTGCATGTCTTCTTTTAACACTAGTAAATTACCATTGGCTAAATGTAATAGCCTGCGAGCTGACGAAGATGAGGGACTTTGTGCGAGTATGGCCAGTTTTTTAAAGCAGCAATCATTTACAAGGTAAAAACAGGTTAGTTTTGCCTTGTAAATGATTGCTGCTTCAAAAAAGAACAACTGGTAGACTTGCACAATGTCCCTCACCTCCGGCAACTCGCAGGCTATTACATTTAGCCCAATATCTAACGCATTTGGTTTGCATCTTTACTGGCGTTTGTGTTGTGTTTGAATGCCCACAGGTATGGAAACACTAGAAACAATAGCTTGTAGAATCAAACATGTTTACATGCATTTAAAAACATTTTTAAGCAAATCGGTGGTTATGAGGCGTAATAGTGCGATCACAGGGCATTCACACACACTCTGCGGCAAATTAATCCTCAAGAATGTAACTTATACCCCTTTCACACCGCAGCTTGTACCCGGTAATTTGCCGTTTTTACTGGTTTCCTAAACGGTTCGAGCTGCGATGTGAAAGGGTCACCTTCAATTCACCGTTTTCAAAATACCGGTATTTTGAAACGGTAAAAAAGCAGGGTCGTTTCAGAGCCATTTCATTGTGCAGTGTGAAAGGGTCTGAAACTGTATTTGCAAGCCCCAGAAGGTGATAGGCTGTCTCCATGTGTGATGTCACCAGGCAGAAGCAGGAAATAAACATTTAAAATGACAACCACTGTTTTGTATGGGTGAAACGGGTTCAGTGTGAAAGGTACCAAAACGGTAATGAAATGGTAATATACTGGTTACAACATGCGATGTGAAAGGGGTTTAACTGCTCAGACCCGTTTTAAGAACCATTTAAAGAACCGTTTCAAAAGCAGGTTTTGCGATGTGAAAGCAGCATAACCAACCACACTCTCATGACTAGATCTCAGTTTCTCTGATGACCCTTCATCATGACCAGTTCACCCAGTTCAATGCTCTGTTCCTGATTTTCCCCGAACTTCCCACTGTAGGAAACTTATCTGAATTAATTGTGGTGGGTTCAATTCAATGCAAATTGAATAGCGACAGGAGGGAGCTTCTGGAGCTATTCAACTCAGTCCAATGTTATGTTGGAGAATGCCGGTTCTCGCGCCTTAAACATGGTGTTTAGTCATGAGAACTGGCATTCTCCGACTTAAGTGCGGGGAGCGATGCTGTTTCTAGGGAAGAAAACAGCATTACGCCATCAGTTTTGTCAGATTTATACGGTCACCCCCAGAGGAGTGCGAGAAGAAATCCTTAATTCAGGCATAACATTGCTCTGAATTGAATTGCGCCGGCTATACAATTCGAGTTGAATTTAATTGACCCCACTGATGTCCACAAACACCTTTCTAATCGATGAATTCAGCCCAGATTACTACAGTACAGAGATATACATGAAAAGTTCGGGAGCAGTATAATTGTACCATGCACCATCGGTCAAAAATTAGGTTCTATCGGTGTAATAAGCAGCACATTTTTGGGCAGCAGAGCGCAATGGCAGGCATGATAATGATGGGGGCGTGGCTAAATCATGGGGGTGTGACAACAGCAGTTTGTGGGTATACATCTGTACCCCTTACACATGCCTGGGCCTTTGCTGAACCCCTTGGACAAGCCTTGGCTCCTGTAATTAGTACCTGCTCTCCCCCTCTTCTCGGCACCTCTGCATGGGTGACTTGTAAAGCTATGGAAGTTACCATGTTACTGATTTAAAGTAGTGCACCTGCTAAGACCCATGTATAAAAGGGATGTAATAACAGAATGTCTAGAGTATAATTTGCCTTTCCTGGCCATTAATATGATGATTAGAAATCTGTTATAGCCTGGAAAGGAGGTGACTGAAATTATAATACACAAACTCATCTACGCACTTTAAACTGTTATTTCAATAATTTTGGCCTACCAGTGGGAACTTTGGTAAACGGTAACAAAGACAGTGTTTTATAGTACACCAGTGATTTTAACATAACCCAAGTAAACACAGAAAGCACGATTGCACACTGTTGCTCTGTTCCTGGACACTGCAGGTTTCCTCTATTCACTCATATACCAGTACTGCCAGCTGATCAGTAACAGCTCTCAGCAATACATACCACAAAGTGCAAATACAGCCTACTATATATCACAGGCACACATACCATACACAGCCCCCTGATCCCCAAAACACAGTGACAGCAGATAGTTACCACTGCAGTATACAATGTGAAGCATAGCCATACTCCTCCCTCATTCCCAACAAACACCACACTAATGGATCTCATATAATACGTTAACAAAAAAACAATATATTTATTAAATGGCTTTGCAGAATACATATGTGCACATCATTTTACACCTTGCATACATACATCAACATTAATACCCTGAGATATACACATTGCCTCCAATGTAAAACAACTACTGTAGGTTTAGATAACCTGCTCCCTTCAACTATACACCCCAAATACTTTTCGCCCTGAAAAGCAGTTGATGTTAAAATCGAATGTAAAAATAATAATAATAATAATGACCAACTGCACCACTGCTGATACCACTTAGCAGTGCTATGCATTGCTGAGCATAAGCCCTGGAGCAGCAGAGGGGTTAATTACACTGGTAATTGAAAACACTGGAACATCACAATTCTCAGACAATTTTCCGTTCCCAAATTACGCCCTCTCACCTGCTTTCTTGTACAGTGGTCCAGTGCAAACCTCCGTGGGGACCAGGGAAGATCCGAAGGAAATCCCAGTGATTTCCCTAAAGGATGTTAATAGCTTCTGTAGAAAAAGGAAGCTGTGTATGTGCAGCAGGCACGGAGCACACTGAGCGATGCACAGGGCAGACAATAGAGTGCAGTCACAAGTGGCGCCATCTGATGGACGCACGCGAAACTGCAGCCTATAAATTTTACATAGGCGATGTACCAGATAACCACGAGTAATAACAAAGTTTCACTGTAACCTTCCTCCTATACAGTGGATAGATAGATAGATAGATAGATAGATAGATAGATAGATAGATAGATAGATAGATAGATAGATAGATAGATAGATAGATAGATAGATAGACACACACACAAAAAAATCAGATTTATTTAAACTTGCGAAATTAAGCTTAGTAGGAAAAAAAAAAAACACCTGTATAGATTTCTAATAGATAACACTATTTGCTGGGCATATATAGTGTACTTCGGGATCTGATGTCATGTGTGAGTATGATGGCCATGTAAGGGGACATTTGGGAGAGTCTGATGGTATGTGGAATATAGATAGGTAGATAGATAGATAGATAGATAGATAGATAGATAGATAGATAGATAGGGGATGCCGTGCCAGGATTCCGGCGTCCGTATTTCGACAGCAGGGATCCCTACCGTCAGGATCCTGAATGGATTCCAAAACAGCTGGTGATGCGCTTTAGCACTCACTTTAACAATTATAAGGAACAAGTCCCAGAATGAATCCTTAGCTATTTAAACTTTTAGGGGGAGATGTACTAAGCAGTGAAAAGAGTGGAGAAGTTGCCCATGACAACCGGTCAGCATTGACGTAATATTTATTATTTGCATACTATAAAATTATACAGAGCAGCTGATTGGTTGCCATGGCCAACTTCTCCACTAGCTCATTTCCCCACTCCTTTTCACTGCTTAGTTCATCTCCCCCTCAGAGAATCAGAATCAGCTTCATTGACCAGGTATACTTGTGTATACTAGGAATTTGTCTTCGGTTTGCTATACAACAGCCAAGTAGACAACAGGTAAGCAGGGGGGGCATGTAAAGTCAGACAGATAGGTATACCATAGGGACACACGTCTAGTCAGTCAATGTTCAGTTCAGCAGGCGGACAGCTTGGGGAAATAAACTTTTGAGGTTTCTGGTGGACCTGGCGGGGATGGCCCTGTAACGCCTGCCTGAAGGAAGCAAGTTAAACATGCTGTGGCCGGGGTGTAGCTGGTCCTTTACTATCTTCGTTGCCCGCTTTTTAGCTCTGGACAGGTACATGTTCTGGACTGAGGGAAGTTCGGCCCCGATGATCTTCTCTGCGGTTCTGAACACCTTTTGGAGCCTGCATCTGTCCCTCGCGCTGGCGGAGCTGTATCGAGGAGCACAGTACCAACTCCACAATCGCGGAGTAGAAGAGGAGCAGAAGCTTCTGTGGGATGTTGAACTTCCTTAGTTGCCTGAGGAAGAACAACCTCTGCTGCGCTTTCCCGACAGTGGCGTCAGCGTTGGACCCCCATTTAAGGTCCCGGGAAATTGTGGACCCCAGAAACTTGAAGGAGTCTACTAGCGATACCACACTGTCAGCAATCAATAGTGGAGGTGCACTTGCTGACTTCTTCCTGAAGTCCACTATCAACTCGACAGTTTTGAGGGGGTTGAGCTCAAGGTTGTTGTGGATGCACCACTGGGCCAACCAGTCTACTTCCCGTCTATAGGTCAATTCGTCCCCGTCCTTGATGAGGATAGAGAATAGTCTACTATGCAGGAACAGGTAGCTTCTGGGAACCCTAGACGAAGTAATTTGGGGTGGAGGATGCTGGGGACGATTGTATTGAAGGCCGAGCTGAAATCTACAAACAGGACCCTCGCGTAGGTACCAGGAATGTTTAGGTGCTGTAGAATGTATTGCAGGCCCAGTTTGACTCGACACACCGATTCGATCAATAGGCAAACTGTAGGGGGTCCAGTTGAGGGCCATTCACAGTTTTCAGGTGATTCAAAACCAGACGCTCAAATGTTTTCATGACCACAGATGTCAGTGCTATCGGCTTGTAGTTGTTCAGGTTCGTGATAGAGGGTTTCTTGGGGACCAGGACGATAGTAGACCTTTTGAGGCAGGAAGGGACTTTCTGTAGCTCCAGCGATTTATTGAAGATCTTGGTGAATAGGGGGGCGAGCTGACCCGCACATGCTCTTAGGGCAGATGGTGACACTCCGTCAGGACCCGGTGCTTTCCTGGGTTTGGCCCTTTTGAACAATGCCTCCACCTCTTCTTAGGTGACTTGCAGTGCCTGGAGTTGGCCTTCGGTGTTCGGGGCATCGTAGAGGTGATTGTTTGGGTCGCAGGGGACTTCTTTTGCGAACCTGCAATAAAAGTGGTTCAGCTCATCTGCTAGGTCTTGGTGCATGGTGGTGGACTTTGATGTTTTCTTGTAGTTGGTTATGGATTGCAGTCCTTTCCATACAGATACGGGGTCATTGGTGGAGAGATCGTTTGTCAGTTTGTCCGAGAACTGCTTTTTTGCTAGCCTGATTTCTTTAGTCAAAGAGTTCCTAGTTCGGTTGTATAGTGTTCTATCACCGCTGCTAAAGGCCTCCTCTTTGGCTCAACGAAGTTGCCTGAGCTAGGCGTTGAACTAGGGCTTGTTGTTGTTGTAAATGCGGTAAGTCTTGGTAGAGTTCTATTATAGTTCCAGCACTAGGGGTACATTTACTAAAGCTTCTAAAACAGACATTTGGTGGTGTTGACCATTGGCAACCAATTATATTCTATAATTTTCTAGGATACAATAATGAAATGATTGTTAGAATCTGCTTGGTTGTTATGGGAAACACCACCACTTTTCATTTTTAGAAGCCTTAGTAAAGCTACCCCTAGGTGTACTTAGGCCAGGTTAGGTATAACCAGGACTGATTACTGGAACAATGATAAGTCATAGTAATTATTGATACACTGTAACAATCTTTACCTATTGTATGTATATTTTAACCACGATTGAATGCCCAAATAAGATTGTTTATCATTTTATGCACTATGTGGTGTCCCCTATCAGGGGGTCCAGACAAAGTCATAGTTGATGATGAAATGCATTGGGTGTACTCAGAGACGGATTGGCCATAGGGTCTACAGGTAAGATTCCCGGTGGGCCGACACACCCGTGGGGCCTGTTTTGTTTGAGGACATGTTGTCCTATTTATAGACATAATGAATAAGATGCCAAACAATTTGCATATATGAAAATGACTTTGCCACTTAGCCTGTGATTGCAGATGATTTAGTGTATGCTCTGTCTGCCTGCTTGGCTGACATATAAGATTGAGTGAATAGTGATTGGGATATGGTTGGTGTAATAAGCAAGAAAATAGATCTTTCTAAAGAATTACCGTATATACTCGAGTATAAGCCGACTTTTTCAGCACTTTTTTTTGTGCTGAAAAAGCCACCTCGGCTTATACTCGAGTCAGTGCAGGCAGAGGCAGAGCAGTGTGAAGGAGGGACATGGAGCGCACAGCGCGCGGCGCTCCTGTGTCCCTCCTGCATCTCCGGCGGCAGCAGCGGCGGTTCTATTACAGGAAATACCCGTTCGTGACCTCTGATCACGAACCGGCACTTCCTATAATAGACCCGCCGCGGCCGCCGAAGATGCAGGAGGGACACAGGAGAGCCGCGCACGCTGTGTGCTTCGTGTCCCTCCAGAAGACAGCGCGGGATCGACGGAGGGGTAAGTAACAACACTGTGGGGCATACCTGGCACTTGGGGAGGGAACGTATCTGGCAGCACTGTGGGGGCATATCTGGCAGCACTGTGGGGGCATATCTGGCAGCACTGTGGGGGCATATCTGGCAGCACTGTGGGGGCATATCTGGCAGCACTGTGGGGGCATAACTGGCAGCACTGTGGGGGCATATCTGGCAGCACTGTGGGGGCATATCTGGCAGCACTGTGGGGGCATATCTGGCAGCACTGTGGGGGCATATCTGGCAGCACTGTGGGGGCATAACTGGCAGCACTGTGGGGGCATAACTGGCAGCACTGTGGGGGCATATCTGGCAGCACTGTGGGGGCATAACTGGCAGCACTGTGGGGGCATAACTGGCAGCACTGTGGGGGCATATCTGGCAGCACTGTGGGGGCATATCTGGCAGCACTGTGGGGGCATATCTGGCAGCACTGTGGGGGCATATCTGGCAGCACTGTGGGGGCATTTCTGGCAGCACTGTGGGGGCATAACTGGCAGCACTGTGGGGGCATAACTGGCAGCACTGTGGGGGCATATCTGGCAGCACTGTGGGGGCATAACTGGCAGCACTGTGGGGGCATAACTGGCAGCACTGTGGGGGCATATCTGGCAGCACTGTGGGGGCATATCTGGCACTATGAGGGCATATCTGGCACTGAGGGCTGTGTACGGCTAGAGCTGCATTTCCCACCCTAGGCTTATACTCGAGTCAATAAGTTTTCCCAGGTTTTTGTGGTAGAATTAGGTGCCTCGGCTTATATTCGGGTCGACTTATACTCGAGTATATACGGTATATAGTTTCCTAAATACTAAAGATGTATCATATAATGTGCTCATAACATTTAATTTTATTTCCTTTTAACCTACCCTTGATGCTGGACATCCCCACTATCTGGAAAGTCTTGGGGGGAGGGTGCTGCTGCCATGGCCCATGGCTAGACATTACACCTCTGGTGCTGCCCAAGTGGGGCCACTAGTACAAATTTTTTCCAGGGCCGCTTTTTGTTCCCAATCCGCCCCTGCGTGTACTTTGGGCTGACATCACGTATTCGGTGAGTGGAGAGCAGGACTATACTGCCGTGGCTGCATTATGGATACAAGTTGCAATAACTGGAAGACGTGAATAAAGTACCAGGACTGTGAGGCAAATAATGTGCTTTTTGCTCTTTTGAGCTTAACTGTAATTGTGTGTGCAGTGTTTTAGAAGCTATTGAAATTGTGACTGAATTTTGCGCCCTTTTTTTGTTTTATATATATATATATATATATATATAGTCTCTAGAAAATCTGGCAATCGGTGTAATTAAACAACAGCCTGTGTGCCCTTGTCCAAAATCACAAACATGGCAAACTCGGAACAGGGAAAAGTTCCAAACGGACACGGCACTCCAGGACTTGATTTCAACAGCAATTTTTAATGTCTATCAAAGTGAAATCTGCATACATACATATCCAGGGTGGCAATCTCCATAGATACAAGACATGCAGAAAGCAGAAATAAGCTCATGCATATATACAATGCGGCATTTCGGGCCACAGCGGGTCCCTTCGTCAGGTTCAGCGTGTGCTTCAGAAAAACGTGCTATACTCACATTACACATAAACCTTACCTATATAGTGTCCCCATGCCGGCGTAGTCAGTCCCGGAGCAGCGGGGAGCTTCCGCTCAAGGCAGAGTGCCTGAAGATTACATCATCCGGGGGCGACGGTTACTGTGGCAACCCGATGTACGGAGACTCCAGCGCTATCCCTGGACGATCAGCCTGACAGGGGACTCTACATAATACAATAAAAGCATACTGTGTCATTAATGCAATCAAACAGTAAATACACAAAAACAATAACAATAATAACGGACAAAAAACTAAAATAATGTACAGTCTAATTCTTCATATAAGCTCTTATAGAAACATATACTGTACTCAAAAACTGTACACTGAATATACATAAAAATTAAAAATCATCATGGAAACTGGGCAGGTAGAAATATCTACAGGGCTACAGCATCTAGAATAGCAAAATCTAATCGAGGGAAAATAGTAGCAATAACTCCTAGTCATAAATTGGATACAAGTATTCCTCAATGCACTGTATCACTGGCAACATTATACTACACCCCCAAGGACAAATCACTCCTAAGCTACTAACTGTATCTACCTTATTTGTATTGTAAATAGTTCCAGTTTATTTTTTCATTCAAACCAGCCGGTTGAATGGTATTCAACTTTACAATCCATCTAGCTTCCAATCTGCAAAGCTAGAACCCTATCACCCCCTCTCCGTAAAGGAGGAACATGATCTATGATTTGATAGCGAAGTTCTGATAATGTATGTGCTTTTAAACAGCAGTGTCTTGACACGGGCTGTTCATTAGCATTACCTGCTAACGCCTGGCTGATGTTAGAACGATGGAGAGCCATCCGTTCACGAAAAGTACGAGTAGTCAAACCTACGTATAATAACCGACAAGGGCAGATGATATAATAAATGATAAATTTAGTGGTGCAGTTCAGGACATGGCGAATGTTAAATTTCTTTTTCGTTTGTGGATGCTCAAAGGAAGACCCAGTTATTAAAGATGAACAGGTAATGCAAGAGGGACAACGGTAGCACCCAGTCTTTTTGACTGAGCCAAAAATACCAGGTTTCGGTGTGTAATCTGTAATGTCAGTTTTGACTAAATAGTCACGTAAGTTGCGACCACGTTTGTAGCTAGTCATTACCTTGGTCTGCTGAAAGCACGGCAATGATTTATCGGTCTTAATAATAGGCCAAAGTGCTTTGGTAGCACGAGGTATAATGGGGCTTGCTGTAGAATATCTAGTAGACCAAATAAATGTGTTTTGTTCACTTGTCTGTTTCGAAGATCTCTGCAACATAGCTAAACGATCTTGTATCATCACTTTATTCTTGGCTACTTCCAGATCCCTCCAATTATATCCTCTGCTTTTAAATTTATCAACAACCGTCTGTAATGCAGCATCTAGCTGTGAGGGGTCACTAGTTATGCGAGCCACCTGTAGCATTTGAGAGTAGGGGTGACCCCTCTTCAATGGTACTGGGTGGTGACTGCTCGCATCAAGGAGTGAATTACGATCTGTATTTTTGTAAAATACTGTAGATGCTAGTTTCCCTTCTTTCAAATGGATCTTAACATGGATGGAGCTAATTATTTCACTTGTCATTCTGTGAGGAGACCTGAAAACATGCACTGTTTGGAGTCCTGAGTTTGAGAAAATATGCTCTATTAAAAAACAAGGAATGCCATCACCCCTAACACTTCCCCCGACCTACCACTACCACCCCCACCGGACCTAATACATCATCATCATCATCATCATCATCATCATCATCATATTTTAACACATACTGTAGGTTGAGCAAGAGACAAATATGCTTCTGTTTTTCAGCCCTGTCTTGGTTGCATTTTCCTCAACACACCCTTACTGTATTAACCGAAAACATATTAGGCCTAATTCAGACCTGATTGCTAGGCTGCATTTTCATACAACCTGCGATCAGGTCTAAACTGCGCATGTGTATGCACTGCAATGCACAGGCGCGTCGCACAGGTACAAAGCGGATCACTGCTCAGCGATGGGTTTGTGCGAAGAATCCAAGCAGATTGACAGGAAGAAGGCGTTTGTGGGTGTCAACTGACCGTTTTTAGGGAGTGGTTGGAAAAACGTACGCGTGCCCAAGCGTTTGCAGGGCGGGTGTCTGACGTCAATTCCGTTCCCGGACAGGCTGAAGTGTTCGTAGCGGCTGAGTAAGTCCTGGGCTATGCAGAGACTGCACAATATCTGTTTGTACAGCTCTGCTACACAAGTGTTCGCAGACTTGCACAGCTAAAATACACTCCCCTATGGGCGGCGACTATGCGAACGCAGGACTGCAAAATAAACAGGTCATGGCCTCTACCCACCCCTATTCTGCCTCTCGAAGCTTTGTGGTAAATCCACTACTGCCCCCCCAGATAGATCATCATCTCCCTTAGCATAGAATAGCCCCTTTCCCCTCAGACAGATCATTTCCCCCTAGCATGGACTACCCCCTCCCCCATACTGTAGGTCATCTTACTTTAGATATAAATAACTCCCCTCCCCCTCAGACAGATCATCTCTCCCTAGTAGATTCTTCCTCCACCTAAGCCAAATCATCTCCCCAAAGCATAGAATAACCCCCCGCCCCTCAGACAGATCATCTCTTCTAGCACAGAATACCCCTCCAGATTGATCATCATATCCCTTACCATAGAATTAACCCACCCAGATACAACTCATACCCCCTTAGCACCAAAAACCCTTCCCCCACCTACTACAGAATATCCCCCTCCCACCCCTGAGACAGATATCCATCAGGGCCGGTTCTAGACCTTGTGGTGCCCAGGGTGAAAATTTGGCTTCATAGGGAAGGGGCGTTACCACAGAACAGTAACAGTTCACATTACACCGCACAGCAGCGTCTGTCAGTCACATTACACCGCACAGTAGCGTCCGTCAGTCACATTACACCGCACAGTAGTGTCCGTCAGTCACATTACACCGCACAGCAGTGTCCGTCAGTCACATTACACCGCACAGCAGTGTCCGTCAGTCACATTACACCGCACAGTAGCGTCCGTCAGTCACATTACACCGCACAGTAGTACCCCATAGACACATTATGCCACACACCGTAATGCCCATTATATATTATGCCACACACCATAATACCTATTATACATTATGCCACACACCATAACACCTATTTCAACTTATGCCACACACAGTAATGTCTATTACATATTAGGCAACACACCGTAATATCCTTTACATATTACGCCACACACCATAATGCCCATTACATGTTACGCCACATACCGTAATGCCCACTACACATTACGCCACACACTGTAATGCCCATTACACATTGCGCCACACACCGTACTGTTCATTCACATTACGCCATACACTGTAATGCCCATTACACGTTATGCCACTCACCGTAATGCCCCCAACTCCATTTTACACCCCACACTCAATGTCTCTTATAAATTATGTCCCACAGCTTCTAATTCTTTTTTAATTACCTGCTCGCTGTTCATTGCCAAGGGTCTCATGCTCAGTGGCAAGGGTCTCTCGCTTGTTGCCAGGGGCCTCATGCTTGTTCCCAGGGGGTCTCATGCTCATTCCCAGGGGGTCTCATGCTTGCTGCCAAGGGTCTCATGTTCACTGCCAGCGGTCTCATGCTTGTTCCCAGGTCTCATGCTCATTCCCAGGGGGTCTCAAGCTCGCTGCCAATGGTCTCATGCTCACTGCCAAGGGTTTCATTCTCACTGCCACGGGATTCATGCTCATTGGCAAGGGGTTTATATGCACCCAACCCACCTGCTCCCCTGCACTTCTTCTGCAGCAGGTGCCCTGGGCTACATGGGGTCCCGCTGCAGCCGATACCATTGAGAGAAACACTCAGATGCTACAGATCCTACTCAACCTCTAGTGTCTATCTCCTTTCTCTCCTCCAGTTGCTATAGGTCAAGTAGTATTTCTCTCAATGGTATCAGCTGCAGTGGGTGCCCATGGCGCCTGCTGCAGCTGGGGTTCAGGCAACTGCCTGTGTGGTGACTGCGGCCGCTCATTCAGTTCGCAGCGCCCTTGACGGCACACAGCTTGCCTGCACCTGGAACTGCTGCTGAGCTCTATTTCTCCCTATCATCCAGTACAGCTCAGCAGGCAGCCTGACAGTCTTTTCAAAATAAAATGTGCTGCAAGCTGCATGAATATTGTTGGTTTTTTCAAAACAAACTGCAGCAGGAGCCATTAACAGCTCAATCAGAGGACTTCTCCCTGTCAGCCCCGACTTTCCCCATTGTGTCCCCCTTCCTCGCTGCACAGTCTGGAAAGTTGCAGCTGATGGCGGCCCGGGGAGCACAGTGCAGGCTGCTGAACTGATCGCAGCCTCTCTTCCTCCGAGGTATGTGACGTCACTCACTGTCGTTGTGGCGCTCATACCTCCTTTCAGGTTGGCGGTGGCCTCTTCTGCTGACAGCGGCCGCACTAGTAGCTTTGATTGGTGTGCGGGGCCGCCTGTCATCTGTTTCCCCGCCCCCTTCGTACGTCACCCGCTGGCTGGCTGTAATGCACAAAAGATGTGACCGGGTGAGGAGCTAAGGGGGCGGGGAAACAGATGACAGACGGCCCCGAGCACCCATCGGCCCACCGGTAATCTCCCCGGTCGTTGTAGTGGCCAATCCGGGCCTGTACATATGTTACCTTATACTGGATTATGGTTTATTTTCTACAGTGCATTGCTGTTATTAATCTGGTACATTATCATGCATGCAGCAGCTGAATTTACTGTATATATTTATGAAGGGGCCCAGACGTTGCACTCTCTAATGGTTAGTGAAATCAATAAGGTGGCAGGCCACACCCCCTCTGCAGACTGGCCACATCCCTAAACATGGGCCCCTACCACTGCATTCTCCCAGTGGGCCCAACGTGCCCCAGTCCGACACTGCTGGTAGTGCCCACAGTGGTAGTCCCCCTTATATAAAGCCCATAGTAGTGGTGCCCCTTATGCAATGCTCCTTATGTAGTGCCCATTATGTCCCCAGGAGTGATGCCCCTTATGAAGTGTCCCCTTTACAATGCCCTCATTAGTAGTGCCCCCATTAGTAATTCCCTTAATGGTAATGCCCCAGTGTAGTATTGCCCCCAGTAGTAATGTCGCCTATAGTAAGGCCCCCAGTCGTTTAGCCCCCAGTAGTTTATCCCCCAGTAGTTATGCCCCTGCAGTTATGACCCCAGTAGTTTACCTTCACTTTAGTTCAGCCTCCCAGTGGTAATGTCCCCTGTAGTTTAGCCCCTGCAGTTAAGCCCCCAGTAGTTTAGTCCCCCAGTAGTAATGCCCCCAGGAGTTTAGCCCCATGTAGTTTTCCCCAAGTAGTAATGCCCCCAGTAGTGTAGCCCCTGTAGTTATGCCCCCCTGTACTTTGCCCCCTTGTAGTTTAGCGCCCCTGTAGTAATGCCCCTGTAGTTATGACCCCAGTAGTAATGCCCCTGTAGTTATGCCCCCAGTAGTAATGCGTCCCTGTAGTTATGCCTCAAGTAGTAATGCGCCACTGTAATTATGCCCCCAGTAGTAGTGCGCCCCTGTAGTTTGCCCCATGTAGCTTGCCCCCAGTAGTTTGCCCCAGGTAGTAATACCCCCAGTAGTTTAGCCCCCTTGTAGTTTGCCCCCTTGTAGTTTAGCCCCCAGTAATAATGCCCCCTGTAGTTTGCCCCCTTGTAGTTTAGCCCCCGAGTAGTAATGCCCCCAGTAGTTTAGCCCCTGTAGTTATGCCCCCGGTAGTGTGCCCAAAGTAGTAATGCCCCCCCTGTAGTTATGTCCCCAGTAGTAATGCGCACCTGTAGTTTGCCCCCTTGTAGCTTACCCCAAGTAGTTAGCCCCATGTAGCTTGCCCCAAGTAGTTATGCCCCCAGTAGTTTAGCCCCCTTGTAATTATGCTCCCTGTAGTTTGCCCCCTTGTAGTTTAGCCCCCAAATAGTAATGCCCCCAGTAGTTTAGCTCCTGTAGTTTGCCCCTAGTAGTTTACCCCTTGTATTTTGCCCCCAGTGGTTAGCCCCCTGTAGTTTGCCCCCAGTAGACGCGCCGCTAACACACTTAAAAAACCCCAAAACACCATACTTACCAAGCCCCGCTGCCGCGTCCGCCAGCTGCAATCCTCTTGACATCCGGCTCCCCAGCACTATGAGAGAGACGTCATGACGTCTCTCCCATAGCGCGCACTGATAGGGCCGGGAGCCGGAAACTGGAGCTCAGTAGTGAGCTCCTGCCACCGGCTTCCGCTGTGGAGAGAGAGCTGGTAACACAAGTCCCAGTGAGCCACAGCAGCAATTAAGGCTCCAGGTTTATATGCACAATCTAAAATTTAAGAGGCTCAGTGGCGTCAATAAACATAGTGCACGGCGGCACCTAAGGTATTGTAATTCTAGTGTGCATCTGTGGAGGTATTGTAATTCTAGTGTGCATCTGTGGAGGCTGCGGTGTCACGTTTTGGTATATATCAAAGCAGCAGTTGTATCCAAGAGTACAAGTAGACATGGGATTTATAGGAAACACCCCATCCTGAATTCCTCGTTCAAGCCATTGGGTGCTAGGCATTTTAGTCTGTGAATCCACCTAAGTTCCCTCTGCAGTAGCAGTTTCTCTCTGTCACCTCCCCTCTGTAAGGTTGGTATCTGATCGATAACACAGCATTTCAACTGGTTTATGGTGTGGTTTTTATCACAAAAGTGTCTTGCTACAGATTTTTCATGTCAGTCTGTTCTGTAGAATTACTAAAGCTCTTCTTAATGGAAGAGCGGTGCTGACTGAGTCTTTCTTTTAGCATCCTGTTGGTTTTGCCCACATAAAGTAGGTTGCAGGGGCATTTTAGTACATAGATTAAATATTTACTGTTGCAGTCTAGTCTATGCTTCATGGTGTACTTCTTGTTGTCCTGCGGGTTTGTAAAATTATTGCCAGTAAGTAGAAAGCAGCAGTTGGGGCATCCTGTACAGCAGAATACTCTGGATTTACTGCTTAACCAGTTAGTTTTCCTTACTGATCTCTTGGAGTAATTCATAACGACCAGTAGATCTTTTAGATTAGGCATGCGCTTGTAAGCAAATCTAGGTGCATCGCCACCTGCAGTAGCACGAGCACAGGATCACTAACCACTAGATGCCAGTGCTCTAGGACCTTTTTGCAAATAAAATGTGAAGATGTAGTGAACATGCTGATGATCTTCTCTTTTTAGTTGACCAATTTTTTCAAGTGCTTCATCAATCTCTGCCTTCGTGCTCCAGATTGTCGGGAGGGATCATTACAGACAAACACACACACACACACACACACACACACACACACACACACACACACACACACACTTTTGTACTTTTGCACATTTTTTGCGCCTTGTTCCCGGGGACAGAGGTGCCGATTTATGTTTTTGATGGTGGGTGCTCAAACCTGTTGAATTGGTACTATTCTGTGGCCAAGCCCCCTCCCCGTCATGCCATACCCCTATTACACCTATGAGGGGGGGGGGGGGGGGGGGGGCACCAATGGAAACTTTCAGCGAAACATGGGGGTGGGTTCCAAAATCATGCTGCAGCCCAGTGTGTTACAGTTAATACAGAATGGTACTGGCCTGTCTGTGTCTGGGACATTAATAAGCTGTGTCCAGCTGTGTGGAATCTGGCAGTTGAATGAATAACTGCAGTAATTATTTAGTATTATAAGCCAGTCAGCAGGGACAAGTTTAAAATTAATATTATTCAATATACTGTAGTGTCCCTTTTATTAAAGAAAGCACCATATTGAATGATAATAATAATAATTTTAAACTTGTCCCTGCTGACTGGCTTATAATACCAAGAAATTACTGTCAGCCGGGCATGAGAAATGAACACCTAAATAAAAAAGACAAACTCACCTCTTCTGGAAGCTTGAGCGCGGAGGAGGGAAGGCGGGCTGCAGGCCACCCACTCAAACATGTCTCTCTCCCCCACTGAGTCCAGGCTCCAGCAGCAGCAGAGGGCGTCCTGCCCCTGGGCATATTGTAATGAGCGGCGTGATATCATTACGCTCCGTTGCCCATTACATATGCATAATGTGACACCACACAGGGTGGGGGGCACGTAGCGTCCGCAGCAGGCAGCAGCTCTTGACTGTGTTGTCATGCAGGAGGTCAGCGAATCAGTGAGTCAGGCTGTCGGCTCTCAGTTACAGTTCACGGTCATAGCGGTCCGGCCCAGCGTGGCTGCTCATCATTTTTCGTGGGTGCTCGAGCCTGGGAGCACTCACAAAATCAGCGCCTATGCCCAGGGTTGGACTGGCCCACAGGGGTGCCAGGGAAACCACCGGTAGGCCCCACTGCCTGAAGGCCCACTCCTTCCTCTATGGATGAGATTCCAGACTGTGCACTTGTATTATACATGGTAGATATGTTGCATTACACTGCACTAAACTATTGTATATTTCAAGCATCTGTGGAGGCTGGCCACACCCCCTTTGTAGGCTGGCCACACCCCTAAGTATGGGCCCCTATAACTGCATTCCCCCGGTGAGCCCTTCATGTCCCAGTCCGACACTGCTCGAACGTGATTGGTATTGTTTCAGATGGAGGCGTGTCTGTGCGGCTTCGTATAAATACACCCCAAACTGTCCGAACCTCGTGGGTTTAGCTAGTGGAGAGGTGAGAGATTGTGGTCTGTGGTGTTGGAGAGTTGTTTAGTGGTCTTGGTGTGGTTTAGTGATTTCTGAGTGCTGTATTGTGTTTGAAAGTAGTCTTGCCATTCTTGTGTAGTTTGTTTGGAATTTGTCTATTTATTTGTGGTTGTCATTTTTGGTTAAAGTCTGTTGTCATTGTGTGTGTGTGTGTGTGTGTGTGTGTGTGTGTGTGTGTGTGTGTGTGTGTGGTTGCTGTGTAGTGGTAGTGGAGGAGTGTGTTTATTTATTTTTTCTCAGTGTTAATTGTTGTTTGTCTCTACGATGTCACAGTCAGAGGTGAGTGAGGTGGAGGAGGTCATCAGTGAGGTGGAGGATGTGAGTGAGGTGGAGGGGTGGAGTGAGAGGGAGGAGGTGAGTGAGGTAGAGGGGGTGAGTGAGGTGGAGGAGGTTAGTGAGGTGGAGGAGGTTGGTGAGATTGCTGCTGCAGCCTCTAGTGACAGTGACAGTGATGGTAATGTAGCTCCGCAGCCACGCACCACTACTAAGACTGGGCACAATGTCAAGTTTAGTTATGCTGAGAATGTGGCTTTGGTGCGTGAGCTGATGCATTATCATCGTCAGCTGTTTGGCCGTGAGTCCACAAAGGTGACATCTTGCAAGAAGAGTGTCTTGCAGGGCAAAGTGGTTGCGGCAGTCAACAGCAAGGGTGTGGTCAAGCGGACCGAGGCCACGTGCCGCAAACGGTTTTATGACATATAGTGCCGTGTCAAGGTGAAAATGGCCAAGGAGGCGAAGTCTGCTTGACAGACAGGTGGAGGACATCCCTTTATAACAACATTTCTGGAGTACGAGGACCCCCTGAATTATTCCTGAAGAGGTCAGTGCGACTTATGTCCGTGATTCGGATCGGCCCAGGCAGGATGGTAAGTGTTGTTTTTTTTTTTTTTTGGTGCATTTCTCAGTGCGTTTGTAACTGCTAAATTATTCACAATATATCTTTACTGTTTTGTTTTTTTGTAATTTACTTTATTGATGTGTGGTTACTAGTTTTTTTTTTCCTACAAAGATTGGAGTATGCATATTTAATGTGTGTTTAGACAATCCCAATAATATTACTGCAGTAGTTAATTTATGGTGAATGCCTACTTATTTTGCTTATTTTGTTTTTGGTGTGGCTCATGAGGCACAGCCAATTAATCTTTGCATGGTGAATGAGTTTTGTACTATGAAATTTATGTGTAGCATTTTAACATATATTCCTTGCGGTTTTTGAGGTTCATTTGGATTCTTAATGTTGTTGTGCAATATTTGGTGTTGATGTACACTTTGTTTGACATGTGTCCTTTGTTTTTGTTTTTTTGTTTTAGCGGACAATGTGTTTTGCATGTGTTTGGTCATTTGGTCCACATTGTTGGTTTCTCTGTTGCTTTTGGTTGCGTGTAATAGTGTTTGTGCATGTCCACCCATACTTCGGGAAAAAAAAGTATGTTTTGTGTGTTTGTGATTTTTTTTATTTTAGGTTCTGTTCCGCTCCTAATACTGCTAAATAATTAGGCTGTGTGGCAGTGTGAACTAAGCACATGGCCCAATGTTTGTTGATTTTGTGGTGTGTGGACTTAAGAAGCAAAAACGACTAAATGTTATTCACATTTTATTTACACAGTATTTTTATTTAAACATTACATTTCATATCTTCACAGTGTCACACAAAAGCACAACAAGCCATCCTCCCACCACTCAGGCCCAAGATGATGATAATGGTGAAGCAGGTAAAGTATCAATAGATGGACATTTGTGTGCAAATGTTTTGTCAAAACATTAATGGTTGTTTTTTTTGGGACAGGACCATCAAGACAACGGCACATTTCCAGAAGGCACCCTACCCAGGAATCGGCCACTCACAAACACATGGCACACAAGAGACCCCGTCCGGATGTCCCCACTAGACAAGCCACATCTCCACCACAACGACGTATCTCAAATGTGTCCTCAAGCCCCCATTGCAACTTTTGGAGAGTCCGCCAACACATGAACCACAATCCCCTCAGCTGCCTGGTGAGTTGAAAAAACAGAACATTTTAACACATACTTACACAGGGCACTTTACACATAATTTGCGTGGTTAAAGACCACACACTCACCTACGTACGGATCTACCCCAACAACAACATGCATAACCAATGTTAGGGGATAACAGGTAGACACTAAATATATGTGTGTACACTTGAGCCATAGAGTAGCATATTAAGAGGAAAAGGCTGCACCAAAAGCAGAAGTGCAAGCTTCACAAGTTAACCTCCTTTGCGAATTGTGTGTGCTTCTATATTTAGATGTAGTGTGTAGATCTGCCATACCCTTCATAAATGTACTCCAACCAAGCCAAATGTTACCCACGGAAAAACAAGCCATAAACAGTGTTTGCATAGTTATTTTTGTGTTTGGGATCCGGATTGTAAGTATGAGATAAAATACACAAAACACATAGAATAGAGTACCGAGGCCTCGCCTTAATGTTAGTGGAGTATTGATGTTACCAGGAAGTACAGCATTTTTAATCATATTTTCCATGTCTGTGCACCAAAAAAACTAAATAAAAAATGCTACAAATATCTATGAACCCTAACTAAAATGTTGTTCCATACTTCCATTACACCACATACAGATGCTGACAACATTACCCCAGACACCCAGCAGGACACACAAATGGAGGAAACCTTTGTCCTACAGCTCCAGCCAACAAAACCAACAATACCAACAACCCCACCTGTGAGTACACCTCCAACACAAACCACACCTCCACCACAAATGAGTCCTACATCACCACAAGTCACAACACAGGAACAGGCATTTTGGAATAGTTGGTTAAGCCAGCAGGCCAATAACCTGGATTGTCTGCGCAGGCAAATGCAATTTCTAGCTTCTCTGCCACATCAGCTTCCACGAAAAAGTCATAATAGTAGTAGGCTAAATGTGCAAGTCACTAGGATTGCTAATACTATGGAATTAATGCGTGCAGACAACACACATATGATGAACACATTCCAGAGAGTAATGGATGAACAACGCAGACAGCACCAAAACTACCTCAACATTTTGGAATCAAACCAATTGCTAATCGAATCCATAAGCAGAATTATGGAAAGTCACACTGCAGCTGCCACAGAACTCACTGCTACTCTGAGTAACCTGAGCCAAAACATCAGTTTACAACAAGCTACACAACCAAGCACCAGCTCAGGAACCACAACTCCCATCATTACCCCAGTTACCTCCCCACTAAGGCGATCCAGCCGTATATGGACAAATGTCACTGGGAAAGGCACAGTAGCCTCCAAAGTGCCTTCCAAAAAATAACCAGCCGGTCTTGATGTTCATTCTGTTTAGGAGTAGAAAACTGTGTAAGTTGTACTGTATGAAGGACACTGAAAATGTACATTGTGCCTTATTTGAGTCACCCATTATGTTATTTATGGGAAGTCAGATTCACTCTCAGTCTTACATGACCATTCATACAGTTAATCACAATAATATAACTAACAAATTGCCCTTGATCAGTGTCCATATTCTTAACAATCCTAATTGTAATTGACATTATTGTTGTGTTATTTGTTTGGAGTTTGTTTATTTTTTGGTCCTTGTAATATTTGGCTTAAGTCTATTGCCATTATTCCTTGGTCAGTAACCATATATCCTGCAGGACTAATTCCAATCATTTAAGCAATCATTCAATCAATCAATCAATCAATCAATCAATCAGTCATTAATTAGTATTCCTTGCTCAGTAACCATATATTCTGCAGGACTAATTCCAATCATTTAATCAATCAATCAATCAATCAATCAATCATTAATTATTGGTACGTATTCCAATTCTTTGCAGGCCTAATTCCAATCAATCAATCAATCAATCATTAATTAGTGGTCAGTATTCCAATTCTTTGCAGGCCTAATATCAATCAATCAATCAATCAATCAATCAGTCAGTCAGTCAGTCAGTCAATCATTAATTAGTGGTCAGTATTCCAATTCTTTGCAGGCCTAATTCCAATCAATTAATCAATCAATCAATCAATCATTAATTATTGGTCAGTATTCCAATTCTTTGCAGGCCTAATTCCAATCAATCAATCAATCAATCAATCAATCAATCATTAATTATTGGTCAGTATTCCAATTCTTTGCAGGCCTAATTCCAATCAATCCATCAATCATTAATTATTGGTCAGTATTCCAAACACTATTCCTAAGTCATTATCCATATTGTTTAGCACAACAAATCTATTTAGTCATACTTGAGCATTATGTGTGTGCATTGTTATCAAAACCAATGTTATTGTTAGGTTGTCATGTATTTTCATTATGACATTTTCATGATTCATTCTGTTAAATGAGGCTTTACACCTATTTGAAACAATGTATTTTGTATGCGTTGAGTACGCCATGTTTAAACACAATTACAATGGCCATGTATCCACATTATGAATCTGGAAATTGTAAACATTATGTTTTGTTCTCAAACCATTACGCAATTTCAACGTACAAAAAACAAGTCATGTGTGAGTTAATGCCTTGTATTGGTACTCTGTGGTTTGGCCACACAATCATGTGTCCTTAAATAAGGAAAAATGTCAAACAAAATTTATACCATCTCAACACATGCTTGGCTTCCCGAACAACCCATGAGTAGCACACATAATATTTCTAACACACAGAGCCACAATATATATTACACATGCATCTTTCATATGTGACTAATGCACTGTTCATATATATATATATATATATATATATATATACAGGTTGAGTATCCCATATCCATATATTCCGAAATACGGAATATTCCGAAATACGGACTTTTTTGAGTGAGAGTGAGATAGTGAAACCTTTGTTTTTTGATGTCTCAATGTACACAAACTTTGTTTAATACACAAAGTTATTAAAAATAATGTATTAAATGACCTTCAGGCTGTGTGTATAAGGTGTATATGAAACATAAATGAATTGTGTGAATGTAGACACACTTTGCTTAATGCACAAAGTTATAAAAAATATTGGCTAAAATGACCTTCAGGCTGTGTGTATAAGGTGTATATGTAACATAAATGCATTCTGTGCTTAGATTTAGGTCCCATCACCATGATATCTCACTATGGTATGCAATTATTCCAAAATACGGAAAAATCCCATATCCAAAGTACCTCTGGTCCCAAGCATTTTGGATAAGGGAGACTCAACCTGTATATATATGTCTAAATAAATTTGATAGTTATATATACACATATATACGTATTTTTTAAGAAAAAAGTAAAAATATAGAGAGCAAGATATATATATATATATATATATATATATGTATATATATATATGTATATAAATACAGGAATAGAAAACAAAAAGTACAACTACTAAAACACGTATACTTACAGGAAAAATGCAGGCGGATTAGTTCTTGCCTTACCTGCCTCCCTACATCTGTACTCCAAGTATCGCCAGATGTTTCTAACTCCCCTACTTGCTGACTGTTTTCATCCTACTCCTCCTCCTCAACATGTGGCAAATGTTGTTGCAAACACATGTTATGAAGAAAACAGCAGCAGAACACAATCCTAGCACCTTTAAGGGACTCACTATATAACAAAAGTCCACCCGATTTATGAATACACCGAAGCCTAGATTTCAGTACCCCAAAACATCTTTCTATCATATTCCGAGTGGACTTATGTGCATGATTGATATTGTGTTCAGCAGGGGAAACAGGACTGGATAATGGAGTCAGAAGCCAAGAGAAACAGCCATATCCCCATCACCTGAAAGACATATATAGTATAGATTGTAAATAGGTATTTAGCCACACATTGCTAGCATAGTGCTCATTAAAAACAAATATAGATGTATACACATATGTAGTTACATACCCAGCAACCATCCATCGGGCATTTGTCCGGCCTCAAATTTATCAAAGAGGGATGACTGACTGAGGATGAAGGAGTCATGGCAGCCGCCTGGGTAACCCACAACAACACTTATTATTTTAAGGTTTGCATCACAACCCACCTGGACATTAGTGGAGTGGTCCAGATGCCGATTGGTATAAATACACTGCCTGCCCCGAGGTGGTCTCAGCTGAACGTGTGTGCAATCTATGGCACCTAGCACATTGGGCATGCCAGCAAGGCCATAGAAAGCTACCCTGACTGCATGCCACTGAGACGCCTGGGTAGGGAAGCAGATAGGGGCATCTACGTGAGGTTGCAAAGCATCCAACACCTGTGTGTACATTTGAACAAATGAGGTGAGTGACATGAGTACAATTATCAACAACACTGTGTAATGTAACATTCCGCATAAATAACTTTGGCATAGATGAGTATGTATGGTATACATCAATTTAAGTATTTTGCAAAGGTGGGCTGTGAGATTCCAATGACACCGCCACACACAGCCTGAAAGCTACCAGTAGCCAGAAAGTGCAACACAGCCAGGAGTTTGTGCAGGCCTGAGACAGAGCGAGAGTGTGATGTCTCAGGATCTAGGTCCAGTTTGACAAGGTCATACAGATGGAAAATATTGTTTCTATTTAGCCGGAACATCTGTATGACCTGGTCATCAGCCAATGTGTTTAAGATTAAATGCCCCCTAAAAAAACTAGGCCTGTGCAGCCTCCACGGAACCTGTACAACCTGCTGACCATGTTCAGTTTCATGGCCCTGGTTTCTTCCAGACTGATGGAGCAGTCTCAGGAATCTCACAGCACACAACACTTCACTGCTACACAGCCCAGCAGCCATTTAAGAGTGAGGGATGTGAGTAATGTGCTTAGGCCCCTTTTAAAGGCTCACCAATTAAGGTGTGATTAATGGTGAAGTTGAAACACATGTAAACATGCCAGCCAAAAGCAGGTCTATTTTTTTCCCGCATTTTATTTCGATTAGCAAATTTTCACACCCGCAATTGCCCTTTCATGGAGGACATTTACCTAAACAGCCATGTTTGACCGATGGTGTATTCATTCGTATTTGTGAACTCTGCCATGAAAAACAATACGAATAGCCCCAACACTGCCGAGATTTGCGTTTAGTAAATTCCCGAGATGACACTTAGTAAAACAAAACAAACTCGGACAAAATCGGGACCTGAGTAAATATACCCCCATGTATCAGTAAACAGGGCTTACATCAATTTTTCTTGAGAAACCGTATGATACGTATGAATCTCTACATACTATAGAACAGAGTTCATCAATGTGATGTATCTTTAACCGTTTAGGCAGAGTAAGCTAAGAAAGTGCTTGGACAGCCATTTTTTCTTTGACTTGCTTCACTAAAATCGTCACTGTTTGCTCCCTTTTGTCATAGATTAATATTTCACACACTTATACCTTACTCGACAAATGCTCTCTAGAATTGTTAAAAATACATCAAAATCCTTAGCCTGAACAAACACACAGATACCTACTGAGAACTTTATTTTATACTATGTAGATATATATTGTCACTGACCTGGTTTGGGAGTGTTGTGGACTCGGGGCTTCTTCCGATGACCGGGAAGGGGAACCGCTACTGGGTCGCAGTAGAGATGGCCGGATGTAGGTCTTCCTCATGCAGGATTAAGACGGCAAGCAGGAAGCACAGAGGAATTCTTGAAGGTCTCCTGAAAGACAAGACTTGTAGAAATACTGAAGGCTGAGGTACTGAGATATTGAAGGCACTGTGGTGTTGGAGACACTGTGGTGTTGGAGGCACTGAGGTGCTGGGAGTACAGGGAGTGCTGGGAGGCACTCGGAGGCACGAGGGTGCTTGGAGGCACGAGGTGCTTGGAGGCACGAGGTAATTGGAGGCACGGAGGTGCTTGGAGGCACGGAGGTGCTTGGAGGCACGGAGGTGTTTGGAGGCACGAGGTGTTTGGAGGCACGGAGGTGCTTAGAGGCACGGAGGTGCTTGGAGGCACGAGGTGCTTGGAGGCAGGGAGGTGCTTGGAGGCATGAGGTAATTGGAGGCACGGAGGTGCTTGGAGGCACGGAGGTGCTTGGAGGCACGGAGGTGTTTGGAGGCACAAGGTGTTTGGAGGCACGAGGTGTTTGGAGGCACGGAGGTGCTTAGAGGCACGGAGGTGCTTGGAGGCACGAGGTGCTTGGAGGCAGGGAGGTGCTTGGAGGCAGGGAGGTGCTTGGAGGCATGAGGTAATTGGAGGCACAGAGGTGTTTGGAGGCACGAGGTGCTTGGAGGTACGGAGGTACTTGGAGGCACGGTGGTACTTGGAGGCACGGAGGTACTTGGAGGCACAGAGGTACTTGGAGGCATGGGGTGCTTGGAGGCACGGAGGTACTTGGAGGCACGGGGTGCTTGGAGGCACGGAGGTACTTGGAGTCACGGGGTGCTTGGAGGCACGGGGTGCTTGGAGGCACGGAGGTACTTGGAGGCACAGAGGTACTTGGAGGTACAGGATGCTTGGAGGCACAGGATGCTTGGAGGAACAGGAGATCACAGGGACGAGGGAGCTCTGGAATCACAGCTTCCGCAGGAGAAACGAAGATACTCAGGCACCGGATCTCTGCCTGGTGTCTGGTTTTAAATCCCCCGCCCTAGCCTGATTGGCGGAGCAGGCAGGTGACGTCAGACCTGCTCCGCCTCCTTGCCCTCGCTCATGATGGCGGCGTCCTTGCTTCCGGGAAGCCGCCGGAGGGACGCACCGACCCGCCGCCGAAGACCGCCAGGAGAAGAGAGGTGCCGGGCAGACCAGGCCACCCGCAGGGACAAGCGCGGTCGCCGCTGCCCGAGGTGCGTGACAGTACCCCCTCCTCCAGGAGTGGCCCCTGGACACTTCCCGGGCTTAGTCGGATGTCTGGAGTGGAAGATCCGAACCAGACGAGGAGCCGTTACTTCAGTAGCCTCAATCCAACTTCTCTCCTCAGGACCATAACCCTTCCAGTCCACCAAGTACTGTAATTTTTTATGAAGATAACGAGAGTCAAGAATAGCTTTGATTTCAAACTCCGCTCCAGCTTCTGCCACTACAGACGTTGGCCTAGGGAATGCTGAGTGGAACCGATTCAGAATGAGGGGACGGAGTAGAGAAACATGAAAGGCGTTAGGTATTCGAAGATGGGCAGGCAAACCCAGTTTACAGACCACAGGATTTAAGACTTGTAGCACCGGATAAGGACCGATGAACCTTGGAGCGAATTTCATGGTGGGCACCTTCAACCGGAGATTACGTGTGGACAGCCATACCCTGTCCCCAACTTTATATTGAGGTGCGGCTCGCCGTTTCTTATCTGCGAAGAACTTGTACCGGACAGAAACCTTCTTAAGATTAGCATGAACCTTTCTCCAAATTTGTCCAAAGTGTTGTAGAGTGGACGCTACAGCAGGAACCTCTACTATCGGAAGGCTTGGAAATTCTGGAACACGGGGATGGAACCCGTAGTTGACGAAGAATGGTGATTCCCCAGTGGAAGAATGAAACAAATGGTTATGGGCAAACTCCGCCCAAGGCAACAACTCCACCCAGTTGTCCTGTGAAGGAGAGAGATACAAACAAAGAAAAGTCTCTAGATCTTGATTGACTCGTTCCGTTTGACCATTTGTTTGGGGATGATAAGCGGACGAAAACTTAAGTTTAATTTGTAGGGTTGAACAGAGGGCTTTCCAAAACCTGACGGTGAACTGTACTCCACGGTCAGAAACAATCTCTTGTGGCAACCCATGCAAACGAAAATGTTCTTGGATAAACAGTAGAGCCAGTTTCGGAGCTGTCGGGAGACCAGTCAAAGGCACAAAGTGTGCCATCTTCGAAAAACGGTCAATGATAACCCAAACGGTGTTGCAACCCTTGGAACAGGGCAAGTCAGTGATGAAGTCCATGGAAATGTGAGTCCAGGGTCTCACAGGGATAGGCAGAGGACGAAGTAACCCTGCAGGAGGCAGACGAGGAGATTTATGTTGTGTACATTGGGGACAAGAATTAACGCAATCTTGTACATCCTTCCTCATGGTGTTCCACCAGTAAGACCTTTGCAGAAACTTGTACATCTTCTGGGCACCGGGATGACCGGAAAACTTGGAGTTATGAACCCACAGTAGTATTCCTGGCCGGAATCTAGCTGGTACGGACATTCTTCCAGGAGGAGGAGCTGGAGTAGTTAAAGCAGCAGAGACAGAAACTGGATTCAGAATTAAACCCCGCTCAGGAGGTTCATCCTCGTCTGGAAACTTGTGAACGGGAAAGCGCATCTGCTTTAATATTGAGAGTCCCGGCCCGGTACTTGATAATGAACGAGAATCGGGAAAAGAAAAGTGCCCATCTCGCCTGGCGAGGATTCAAGCATTGTGCGGATTTGATGTACAGCAAATTCTTGTGATCCGTGTAGATGGTAAACACATGTTTAGCCCCTTCCAGAAGATATCTCCATTCTTCCAAGGCAGATTTGATAGCCAAGAGTTCCTGGTCTCCAATAGTGTAATTTCGTTCGGCCGGAGAGAATTTACGAGAATGGAAGCCACACGGATGTAATTTCTTATCAGAGGAGTACTGGGAGAGAACAGCCCCAACCCCGACTGAAGATGCATCAACTTCTAAGAAGAAGGGTTCATCGAAATTTGGTTGTTGGGGAACTGGAGCCGTCATGAAAGCTAACTTTAAGTGAGAAAAAGCTACAATGGCTTCCGGAGGCCACAAACTTGGATTAGAACCCTTCCTCGTCAGGGCGGTAATGGGCGCAACAATGGTGGAGAAACCCTTAATGAATTTCCTGTAGTAGTTCGCAAAGCCCAGGAACCTTTGTATTGCTTTCAAAGAAAGAGGCTGAGTCCAGTCACGAATGGCAGACAGCTTTTCCGGATCCATGCGAAGCTCCGTCCCCGAGATGATATAACCGAGGAACGGAATAGATGTTACTTCAAAGGTACATTTGGAAAGTTTGGCATAGAGATGATTCTCTCGTAAACGGTGGAGCACCTCTTTGACTTGAGTCCTGTGTTCGACAAGATTCTTGGAAAAGATCAGTATATCGTCCAAATATACCACAACACTCTGATACAGCATGTCACGAAAGATTTCATTGACGAATCCCTGGAAAACCGCGGGAGCATTACTAAGACCAAACGGCATCACCAAGTATTCGTAATGCCCATCTCGGGTATTAAAGGCAGTCTTCCATTCATCCCCCTCTCGGATGCGTATAAGATTATAAGCTCCCCTCAAGTCGAGTTTGGAAAAAATGCGGGCACCACGAACCCTATCAAATAATTCTGTGATTAGTGGCAAGGGGTATTTATTCTTAATAGTAATGTCGTTTAAGCCGCGGTAGTCGATGCATGGTCTCAACCCCCCGTCCTTTTTCTTCACGAAAAAGAAGCCCGCACCAGCAGGGGAGGAAGAGGGGCGAATAAATCCCTTGAGCATATTGGACTTAATATACTCCGACATGGCTTGAGTCTCGGGAAGAGACAGAGGATATGTGCGACCACGGGGTGGCGTCTTCCCTGGGACAAGGTCAATAGGGCAGTCCCAAGGCCTGTGAGGTGGTAACAGGTCAGCAGCTTGTTCCGAAAATACGTCCTTGTACCCTTGATATGCCTCCGGAATGTGCTCTTCATCCTTTTTGGAGGTGACACGGAGCGGACAAACAGGAGTAAGACAATTAGTGTGACAAAAGGAACTCCAGGACAGAATTTGTGACGACTTCCAGTCGATGTGGGGATTATGACTTTTTAGCCAAGGCATTCCAAGAACCAGATCATGGGGCATTTCTGGGATTACCAAGAGTTCCAAATCTTCCTGATGTAGAGCCCCGACCTGCAGCTTAACTGGCCCCGTGCGCCACATTATAAGACCTTTGGAAATTCTAGTCCCGTTGATAGCCGTCAGTGAAATTGGCCGCTCGATAGGCCGTAACTTTAAACCCAAGCTTTGGGCACAGAAGGAAGAAATGAAGTTCCCTGCAGCTCCGGAATCCAATAGGGCTTCACAAGACTTGGAGACTAAATCGGAGACTAGAGTTACTGGAAGCAAACAGTCCGAAGTTGGAGAAGCTTTTGTCGTAACCCCCAGCTTGACTCCTCCGGAACAAGCTAGGCCTGCCCGTTTCCCGGACGAGATTTACAAGATTTAAGAAAATGATCCGCGGCTCCACAGTAAAGGCAGAGTTTACCCTCACGACGACGCTGTCGTTCTTCCGGAGACAGTCGGGATCGGTTAATTTGCATGGGCTCATCTGAGCTAGGTGAGGCCACCGGTCTAGGAGTAGGATTCCGGAACCTGGAACGATCCGGACGGCTACGTTCTCTTCCACGCTCCTGCATCCAAAGATCCACCTTGACGCAAAGAGAAATCAGATTTTCTAATGGATCCGGCAGATCTCTGGTAACCAGCTCATCTTTCAGCCGGTCGGAAAGACCGTTCCAGAAGGCAGCTCTCAGAGCGTCATTATTCCAGCGTAGTTCGGAAGCAATGGTCTGGAAATGAACCACGTACTGACCCACGGAACGGGCGCCCTGTCGAACACGGAGCAAGTCGGAAGAAGCAGTGGTCATTCTGCCGGGTTCGTCGAAAATCCTTCGAAAGGACGAGATGAAGTTGGTATAGTTGGAAACCATGGGATCAGATCGTTCCCATAATGGAGACACCCAATCCAAAGCAGAACCTTCCAACAGAGAAATAATATATGCTACCTTGGACCGGTCTGTAGGAAAGTTGTGTGCAAGTAGCTCGAAATGTACCTCGCATTGGTTCAAGAAACCACGACAATTTTTAGGATTCCCATTATAGCGGGACGGAGTAGGCAGCTGAAGGCGTGGAGTGATACCGGCCGATGGTTGAACATTGCTGGCAACGGCAACTGGTGCGACTACTGGAACAGGTGCCGGAATTACTGAGGCTAGAGACGCCTGAATCTGATCCAGACGCCCGGACAACTGCTGGAGGTACTGCATCACCTGGCCTTGTGCCGCTTCCTGACTTTGTACTCGAGAAGCCAGGTTCTGGATGGCACTTGAGTCCGTGTTCCGATTCCCCGGGTCCATGGGGCCTGAGTATACTGTCACTGACCTGGTTTGGGAGTGTTGTGGACTCGGGGCTTCTTCCGATGACCGGGAAGGGGAACCGCTACTGGGTCGCAGTAGAGATGGCCGGATGTAGGTCTTCCTCATGCAGGATTAAGACGGCAAGCAGGAAGCACAGAGGAATTCTTGAAGGTCTCCTGAAAGACAAGACTTGTAGAAATACTGAAGGCTGAGGTACTGAGATATTGAAGGCACTGTGGTGTTGGAGGCACTGAGGTGCTGGGAGTACAGGGAGTGCTGGGAGGCACTCGGAGGCACGAGGGTGCTTGGAGGCACGAGGTGCTTGGAGGCACGAGGTAATTGGAGGCACGGAGGTGCTTGGAGGCACGGAGGTGTTTGGAGGCACGGAGGTGTTTGGAGGCACGGAGGTGCTTAGAGGCACGGAGGTGCTTGGAGGCACGAGGTGCTTGGAGGCAGGGAGGTGCTTGGAGGCAGGGAGGTGCTTGGAGGCACGAGGTAATTGGAGGCACGGAGGTGCTTGGAGGCACGGAGGTGCTTGGAGGCACGGAGGTGTTTGGAGGCACGAGGTGTTTGGAGGCACGAGGTGTTTGGAGGCACGGAGGTGCTTAGAGGCACGGAGGTGCTTGGAGGCACGAGGTGCTTGGAGGCAGGGAGGTGCTTGGAGGCACGAGGTAATTGGAGGCAGAGAGGTGCTTGGAGGCACAGAGGTGTTTGGAGGCACCAAGGTGTTTGGAGGCACGAGGTGCTTGGAGGTACGGAGGTACTTGGAGGCACGGTGGTACTTGGAGGCACGGAGGTACTTGGAGGCACAGAGGTACTTGGAGGCACGGGGTGCTTGGAGGCACAGAGGTACTTGGAGGCACGGGGTGCTTGGAGGCACGGAGGTACTTGGAGTCACGGGATGCTTGGAGGCACGGGGTGCTTGGAGGCACGGAGGTACTTGGAGGCACAGAGGTACTTGGAGGTACAGGATGCTTGGAGGCACAGGATGCTTGGAGGAACAGGAGATCACAGGGACGAGGGAGCTCTGGAATCACAGCTTCCGCAGGAGAAACGAAGATACTCAGGCACCGGATCTCTGCCTGGTGTCTGGTTTTAAATCCCCCGCCCTAGCCTGATTGGCGGAGCAGGCAGGTGACGTCAGACCTGCTCCGCCTCCTTGCCCTCGCTCATGATGGCGGCGTCCTTGCTTCCGGGAAGCCGCCGGAGGGACGCGCCGACCCGCCGCCGAAGACCGCCAGGAGAAGAGAGGTGCCGGGCAGACCAGGCCACCCGCAGGGACAAGCGCGGTCGCCGCTGCCCGAGGTGCGTGACATATATTTTGTGGTAAAGTTGCCGTATAATACATTAGAAGCATACCTTGACTCAGGACTTCTTCACCACTGTTTTATTTAGTTGGGATGACCACAAACCAGTCATTTTCAGAGAGAACACGTTCATAGCCCTATCTCTTACTAACAAACACCTACTCCCTAGTCACCGGACACTAACTGGCTTTGGTCATGCAGACAAATGACCCAAGCAGGGCTTATATCCCTTAGATTCCTCCCCTTCCCAGATTGACAGGAAAACCACACTCCCTTCTTGTGGCCTTCACAGGTGTTCTGTTTTGACCAGTCAGACTGCCAAACTGCCGGAAGAGAAACAGTGAAAACAGCAAACAGGTAAAACACACATTTTGTCCTTCAAATACATTACTTTCCCTGGGCTTCCCTGGCTCCTTTGTAGCACATTTGTGCCCTTTTTGCCACATATACAGTGCATCCAGAAAGTATTCACAGCACATCACTTTTTCCACTTTTTTTTGTTATGTTACAGCCTTATTCCAAAATGGAATAAATTCATTTTTTCCCTTCAAATTCTACACACAATACCCTGTAATGACAATGTGAAAAAATGTTTTTTTAGTTTTTTGCAAATGTATTAAAAATAAAAAAAACTAATAAATCACTGGGGTAATTCTAAGTTGATCGCAGCAGGAACTTTGTTAGCAGTTGGGCAAAACCATGTGCACTGCAGGGGAGGCAGATATAACATGTGCAGAGAGAGTTAGATTTGGGTGGGTTATTTTGTTTCTGTGCAGGGTAAATACTGGCTGCTTTATTTTTACACTGCAATTTAGATTGCAGATTGAACACACCACACCCAACTCTAACTCTCTCTGCACATGTTATATCTGCCTTCCTGCTGCGATCAACTCAGAATTACCCCCCACATGTACATAAGTTTTCTCAGCCTTTTGCCATGAAGCTCAAAATTGAGCTCAGGTGCATCCTGTTCCCACTGATCATTCTTGAGATGTTCCTACAGCTTAATTTGAGTCCACCTGTGGTAAATTCAGTTGATTGGACATGATTTGGAAAGGCACACACCTGTCTATATAAGGTCCCACACTTGACAGTGCATGTCTGAGCACAAACCAAGCATGAAGTCAAAGGAATTGTCTGTAGACCCCTGAGACAGGATTATGTTGAGGCACAAATCTGGGGAAGGGTTCAGAAAAATATCTGCTGCTTTGAATATGCCAATGAGCACAGTGGCCTCCATCATCCGTAAATGGAAGAAGTTCGGAACCATCAGGACTCTTCCTAGAGCTGGCCGGCCGTCTAAACTGAGCGATTGGGGGAGAAGGGCCCTAGTCAGGGAGGTGACCAAGAACCCGATGGTTACTCTGTCAGAGCTACAGCATTCCTCTGTGGAGAGAGGTGAACCATCTAGAAGGACAACCATCTCTGCAGCAATCCACCAATCAGGCCTGTATGGTAGCTCACATGGAGTTTGCCAAAATGCACCTGAAGGACTCTCAGACCATGAGAAATTAAATTCTCTGGTCTGATGAGACAAAGATTGAACTCTTTGGTGTGAATGCCTGGCATCATGTTTGGAGGAAACCAGGCACCGCTCATCACCAGGCCAATACCATCCCTACAGTGAAGCATGGTGGTTGCAGCATCATGCTGTGGGGATGTTTTTTAGCGTCAGGAACTGGGAGACTAGTCAGGATAAAGGGAAAGATGAATGCAGCAATGTACAGAGACATCCTGGATGAAAACCTGCTCCAGAGTGCTCTTGACCTCAGACTGGGGCGACAGTTAATTTTTCAGCAGGACAGTGACCCTAAGCACACAGCCATGATATCAAAGGAGTGGCTTCAGGACAACTCTGTGAATGTCCTTGAGTAGCCCAGCCAGGGCCCAGACTTAAATCCGATTGAACATCTCTGAAGAGATCTGAAAATGACTGTGCACCGACGCTTCCCATCCAACCTGATGGCGCTAGAGAGGTGCCGCAAAGAGGAATGGACGAAACTGCCCAAAGATAGGTGTGCCAAGCTTGTGGCATCATAATCAAAAAGACTTGAGGCTGTAATTGCTGTCAAAGGTGCATCAACAAAGTATTGTGCAAAGGCTGTGAAAACTTATGTACATGTGATTTCTTATTTTTTTTTTTATAAAATTTTATTAAATTTGCAAAAATCTCAAAAAAACTATTTTCACGTTGCCATTATGTAGTATTGTGTGTAGAATTTTGAGAACAAAATGTAATTTATTCCATTTTGGAATAAGGCTGTAACATAACAAAATCTGGAAAAAGTGAAGCACTGTGAATACTTTCCGGATGCACTGTACCTCCCACTAGCATCGACAAGTCCAGTGATGTGTACCTCGTGAGGAGTGTAAACTTCTAGGATAGGGCATTATTGTGTGGGATCCCAGGAATATGCTCTACTGTAAATCAAAAAGATAGCGCCAGGAACCACTTGCTATCCTTGGCACTCACCTCTCAATTTGTGATTGAGGAGAACTCTCTCCCCAGCAAATAGTACCAAAGTGTCTCTATGGCCCACTTTATAGCCAGACACTCCTTCTCTACTGCAGAGTACTTTTGTTCCCTCTGCAAAAACTTCCTGCTCAAGTGCAATACAGGATGTTCTACCCCCTCATTTTCCTGGGAACCTAAGCCAACATCAGAAGTGTCTTTCTATAGAAAGAACCTGTGAGTGAGATTGTGTGCCTGCAGTACTGGAGAGGTAAAGATAAAGGGCCAGCCTAAGATCTACCCATGTCGTCTCAGCAAGACTAGTCCACCCCAACTGATTAGGACAGTGTTTCTAAGCAAGTCTGTCAATGAAGCTGCTCTAATCACAAAGTGCAGCACTGGTTTTTGTGTGGGCATAGGTTTTGCAGGAGGCTTGGCCATTTATTGCAATGTCCCAAACCTCTCCACCAGCGTGGTGAGTTATTTGGGGTTGCGGGGCCTGCCTGCATCACCCACTTTTGCAGATCCTGATCCAACCACCAGCAGCTACAAGACCCATTGGGACGAGTTTTTCTCTGGCTTTAACCACATCTTCAGTATTTTGATTAAAGCGGCCAACCGAGATCTGACTGGAGATTCTTTGGAGTAATGACACTAATGGAAGCTGAGCCTGGCCTGGTACCCCCGACATGAGACAGTATTTCAGAGCCTAATTCAGTAAGCACTGCATTTGCAAAGCTGCTTGCATTTGGGATGAACATCATGACCATCGGTCGGGGTGCCCACCCTTCTTCCGGGGCTGTGAGGGACTACCCCAAAAATTGGGTGTCTCCCACAGGATCTGGTAGAGTGGACAAGTATGCTACTTTCCCTACCTTCCTAGTGAAGTGGGAATATTGGAATACAGGCCCAGATTTATCAACCATTGGAGAGTGATAAATTGCACGGTGATAAAGTACCAACCAATCAGCTCCTAACTGTCATGTTATAGACTGTGTTTGAGAAATTACAGTTAGGAGCTGATTGGTTGGCACTTTATCACTGTGCTGTTCTGCACCCCTGCACTGTCTTTCCACATGCTTCCATACAGTGAATGGATGTCAGCACTCAGATTGGTGAATAGCTCCAACCACCCACCAATCAGTATGATGACAGCTATTCACTGTCAGTCTGCTGGCTGGGAGGCAGGTAGAGAATGCTGCCTGGCTGCTCTGATTGTGTGACTACCACCCACCCCTGCTTGGAGGCCCCTAGAATTGTGGGGCCCTGGACACCTGTCCAGTGTGCCTACGTGTTAAGATGGCCCTGGCTGCATCATCTCTCCTGGCTTCACCCCAACAGAAGCAAGTAAAAGTCGGCAAGTATGTGTAATTGATGTGAATACATATTATACAGGGTAACAGATTTATTATACTTCCTGATCTGTACGTTTATTGAGATACAACGCAGAGCTGCTTTACGCCTCTCGAGTAATAAATCACATTTGTTTTACTTTTGTGGACCATGTTACTGAAATGAGATAAAGGAGAGCAGAGGTGGAACTGCTGGAGACAATGGAGTCGGCTGCCGCCGGGGTCCATCGGTGTACGGGGCACCTTTCCTCCATTGTCTCTAATTCCATGTGATAACCTGTTATATGAAGGCCAAGTGGAGTACCATCAGCAGAGGTGGAACTAGCAATTAAGTGGCTCACAGCCGGTGGCATATACACCTTGTGACCCGCCTTACTGCCGCCAGGGCTGGTGAGAGGAGAGAGCGCGATGCTAGCATTACATCATGGCCACTATTCCTGCCCTGTCTTGCTCCTGCCGCGAAGAAGCGGTACCTGCCTGTCCTCACTAGTGTCCGCTGGCTGACTGTCATACAGGTGAGAGTGGCTACCGATGAATGGAGGGGAGAGAGGAGAGAGAGAGGTCGGGGAATCTTGAGATACACAGTACGAAGGAAGATGCAGGCTGAAAGACACAGTGAAGGGGGGGTCAGGCTGAGAGACAGTGCAGGGGGCATCTGAGTGGCACAGACAGAAGGGGGAGGCTGAGAGGCACAGAGTGAAGGGGGACAGCTGAGAGGCACAGAGTGAAGCGGGAGGAGACTGAGAGTCACAGAGTGAAGGGTGGCAGGCTGAGAAACACAGAGGTGGGAGACTGAGAGGCACAGAGTGAAGGTGAGGCAGGCTGAGAGACACAGAGGTGGGAGGCTGAGAGGCACAGAGTGAAAGGGGGCAGGCTGAGAGACACAGAGGTGGGAGGCTGAAAGGCACGGATTGAAGGGTGGGAGGCTGAAAGACACAGAGTGAGGGATGGGAGGCTGAGAGGCACAGAGTGAAGGGTGGGTGGCTGAGAGGCACAGAGTGAAGGGTGGGTGACTGAGAGGCACAGAGTGAAGGGTGGGAGGCTGAGATTCACAGGTTGAAGGGTGAGATGCTGAGAGACACACAGTGAATGGTGGGTGGCTGAGAAGCACAGAATGAAGGGGAGAGCCTGAGAGGCACAGAGTCAATGGGGGATGGCTGAGAGACAGAGTGAAAGGGAGGCTGAGAGGTACATGGTGATGGGGGAAGGCTCAGAGCCTCAAAATGAGGGGGATGGTGAGAAACGCAAGTGGGAGATGATGGAGTGGATGAGAGGCGACGCAGGGAGATGATGGTATGGCTGAGAGATGACACAGGGAGGAGATGATGGTTTGGTTGAAAGATGCAGGGGGGAGATGGTGGGGCTTAGAGACAATGCAGGGCTGAGATAATGGTGTGGCTGAGAGACGCAGGCGGGAGATGATGGTGTGGCTAAGAGATGCGGGGAGGAGATGATTGTGTGGATGAGAGACCCAGGTGGGAGATGATGGTGTGGCTGATTGACACAGGGAGGGGATGATGGTATGGCTAAGAGGCGCAGAGGGCAGGAGGTGACACAAGTCTGGTTGAACTTCTGTTGTATGATGAGGACATTGATTATATTCCTACACAAACAGGAATCTTCTGGACCATGTGTTATACAATAGGGGGTGCTAGACACGCCTGACAGGCAGTGCTAGACACGCCCAGTAGGTGGTGCTAGACACGCTCCTTCAACGGTGTACCACATAATAAAATGTGCTGCGCATGCAGCTATGTATACATCTATCTATCTATCTATCTATCTATCTATCTATCTATCTATCTATCTAAATCTATCTATGGGGGTTATTCAGAGTTGATCACAGTTTTTCAAAAATTGCAGTCAGATGGTTATCATCCATCTGTGCATATGCAGCATTCGCATTGCACATGCACTGTTTTCCACTATGCGATCGCATCCCAAAATGATTGACAGGCGGCAAGTGGTCAGGGTGGTAACACGGCGTTGGTGGTGTAGGAAATGCAGGCGTGTCATGGCCATTTTAGGGGTGGTCGGATGACATCACCGTCTATGGAAAATATGGCATCGGACCGCCTACACAAGCAACCTGGCTACGTATGCAGGGGGTCCGCCTCTATTTCATGATTCCTGCAATACGATCCCATTTGAAATACAGTTGTAATGCAGGGCAGCGCTGCACATGCAGGGTTGCCTAATCCTGTGCTGGGCGGCCCCCAGCATGTGATTTTATGAGTAGCAGTTTTGCGTTTTGTTAACAAAACTGCTACTGAGTCTGAATAATTCCGAATATATCTATCTATAGAGGAGAGGTGCCCCCCGCCCCACCAACACCTATCTTGCCTCCTGGCGACTGGGGTAGAACTTATGCTACTGGAGGAGAGTGTGTCTCTTTTAGGGCTTAAAATATTGGGGCAGATGTATTAACCTGGAGGAGGCATAAGGAAGTGATAAACCAGTGATATGTGCAAGGTGATAAAGGCAGCAGCCAATCAGATCCTAACTGTTAATTTACATATGGGATCTGATTGGCTGGTGTGTTTATCACCTTGCACATATCACTGGTTTATCACTTCCTTATGCCTTCTACAGGTTAATACATCTGCCCCAGAGTTTGTAGTCTTCAGGTCTTGCCCTGACTTTAATACTACTCATTTTGCACCTTCATGTTGCACTTCAGTGATGAAGCACTTTTTCTGGTGCTTGCTAAACAATGTAACAAAAAGATCAACATATAGCCACACTCAGAATTTTTACATGTAATAATGTCAGTCCCAATGTGCTCCCACTATCATGATTACTATAAATGTCACAAGCAACTATATTTCATTGCCATCTTTTCTAATGTAGGACCCCAATGGTAAGGACACAAGCATTATATGGCACTGAACAACCTAAATTATGCCTTATACATGATTGCCCCTTTAAAAAAATGCCTGAGTTTGCAGGGATCCCACATGGCCACAAAATTTGGACTTAGGGCCTATTCATTATGGATCGCTATTGAGGCGGAGATCATGATGTTCACAAATCTTCTATTGCTAGAATTCACATGTGAAGAGCCGCCTAAAAAGGATAAAAGACGCCCATCGATGCATTCGGAAATCTGCATAGGCATTAGCAGATTCACAATGCATATGCAAAAAATTAACACCATCGACATTTGTGGCTGACCCCAGTATACTCAAATCAATGAGAATACAGTCGCACCAGGCACCATGTTTTTGAATGCAGTGTTTGCAGATGACATTAGATACACGTCCCGAAAATGGCCATGACATGCCTGTGTTTTCCCAGCCACTCCCCACAAACGCCATGTTACCACCCACAAACGGGCACTTTCTGTCAATAAAATGCGTTCTCTTTACAATTAGGTTGCATATGCAAGGCGATCGTATTTTGGCCTTCGCGCATGCACAATGCATTTGCAGGGCATGCACAGTCTGCCAATAATCGCTTACTGCATGCAATCTCACATTTGCAATTGGAAATGTATCAGGTCCTCAATTACATCCTGCCCCTAGTATCAGCTTCATGTAGTCAGACATTCCAGAATTGATATATAGGGCCTTATTCAGGTTTGTTAGCAAACCAAAAAATCAAGCAACTGGGCAAAACCATGTAGCGCTGGAGGTCGGGCAGATGTAACGTGCAGAGAGATTAGATTTGGGTAGGGGGTGTTAAAAATTAACTGTAAATTGCATTATAGAAATGAAGAAGCCAGTATTTACCCTGCACGGAAACAATACAGTCCATACAAATCTAATTCTCTCTGCACACTGTTACATCTGCCCACATCTACAACATGGTTTTGCCTAATTGCTTACTTTTTTGGTTTGCTAACTAAAGGCCAGTACTCACTGGCCGATGGCAGAGAGATGTGTGCTGAGCGAACCGCTCAGCACACATCTCTCCCGGCGCTCAGCACAGCGCGATCTGTGCTGAGCGTGCGGGGGGGAGACGGGGGCCGCTCACTTCACCCAGCGGGTGAAGTGAGCGACCCGCTAGATTGGCCTGCATGCAGGCCAATCTAGCAGCAGCGATAGCGATGCGCGGGGCTGCGCATCGCTATCGCTGAGGGGGCTACACACGGAGCGATCGTGCTTAAAATCTAAGCAATCTAGTCAGATTGCTTAGATTTTAAGCAGCGATCGCTCCGTGAGTACCCCCCTTTACATGAATAACCCCCATAGTCCAGGGATCCTCAACAGACAAGGATATGGTGGGATGCAGTCAATATATTGGCTGTCGGGATCCCGTAGTTCAGGAGACTGATGCAGCCAGCGAAATGCCGACGACCAGACCCCCTTCTGTCTCTTCAGCCAGTCCTCCTTCTGTGTCTGCAGCCTGCCCTCCTTCTGTGTCTGCACCAGCTCCCCCTTTCTATCTCTTCAGCCAGCCCCCCTTCTGTCTCTCCAACCAACCCCCCTCACATATATAGCTCCATCCATCTAGCGAGGGGCAGGCTTTTCTCTCTGAGGGATGCAGTTAAAATGACGGCTGCCGGGATCCTGGCATTCAGGATACCGACACAAACATCCCGACAGCTGACAATACCAACAGCCGGAATCCCGGCTCACCAGGGCTATTCCCACTTGTGGGTTTCCATGACACCCATAGAGTGGGAATAGATCCTGTGGTGAGCACAGCGAGCCAGCAAGGGGTCTCTTAGCGCTCGGCCCGCTGATGGCGTTCTGACAGCCGGCATCCCGTCCGCTGGTATAACATATGTGACTCCTCCCTGATGACGGACCAGAGCTTCCACCCCACAGTCCTTCAAAGACACAGTCTTAGTGATGCAGCCCACAGCCCCACACACTAATCTCCAGGTGTACTGTGTGAAATGTCGCCTGAATCACCATGGGAGGGACTTTTATAGAATTCAAAACATGCAATAGCCAATGCCAGGAATATGACGTTTTGCCTAGTTTTGAAATCTGAGCCTGGCAAAGAAAGCCAAGCCCCGGCTCAGAAATACTCTGAAATGGTAAATCCGGTTGGGTTTGGTTTTCAGAAATCTGAACCCGCACATCTCTACTAATAACTAAAAATAGATAATATTGGCACCTTCACATTGGCCACATTGTTGCAACCATAAAGACACATATTTGAACTGTAGAGACTGCATTTAATGACAAATGTAAATATAATTTTCTCTTTATGTATATATATATATATATATATATATATATATATATTCCAAGTAGTTAGGTAGTATGACCATATAGTGATTAGCAAGGGAAGATACTTACAATGTTGAATTATTTTGTATAAATTGTAATATTATGGCATACTTTTATAATTTGCTGTAAAAGAAACTGTACTCCACATGATACAGTGTTTGTATCTGAGATAAAATCAGTTAAATTCTAACACATTCTACTCCAAAAGCACAAACAATGGAGTTCCCATAAAATCAACTGTTAGAACTTTAGTTGGTGTGAATTATATATGTGTTTATTGTTTGAAGTGATGTATTATGGAAAGCTGTTCATGTGACTTTTATTGCCATACGTTTCTGTGGAAAAATATTCTTGTATAAAGGAAGTTTACTAAAAAAAAAAAAAGTACAATTTTTGTGTCTGGACTAAGCCTCCTTACCTCTCTGGTGGAAAAAGAGGATAAAAAGATCCGAAAAAATTAAGAAGAATCCATCCTTACCTGGTACAAGATAATACACCTTTAAATCTCCTAGCGGGGTATCACACATGGATATTGCAAAACCATGGTCAGTAAACAGGTCCTGACAGTACACAGTAATTGAATATTGGAGAACACAGAAGAGTAATCAAGAAGACAGCCAGAGGTCACAAGCTGGTGTCTCATTCATGTGTTGAATGTACACAAGAGCAGGTTCACAGAATAATCACCTAGCATTGACTGTTAGGTAAGGTCTCATTATAAATGTTAGGGTGTGTGTCTCCCATCACCAACAGGTTAGCTATCATCATCCCTTTTTACATCATGGCTGGAGATGGAGACCCATGTTAGCCTATGGGAAATATTCTAGAATCTCTGACATTTATATCACCAAGCCAATTTGTCAAAGTAAGTGGCAAAAGTACTGAACGAGCAGTGCATTCATTTATTGTTCAAATGCACTAATAGTGGCCAGTCAGATTCTTCAGATTTTATTACACATAGTCACTGGTGTATGTACATGCAGTATATGGCAAAATCTAACAGAGATTAACTACTTACTTTATAGAGTTTCAAATATCAACTTGTTGATAAAAGGACAAAACATTTTATTGTGAATGTTCATTAATATTGTATAATACACATGTTGAAAGAAGTGACATTACAATGCTTTGTTTCCATAGCTGTATGTGAATGTCTGCAGCTTTCCGTCTGTTGCATTCTGCACAGTCTCCTGACCCTACCATTCTATTCCGGGTCAAAAGTTACAAGGGGCTTAATATATCACGTGAGAGCTGAAACAGAAAGACAAAATGACAAGACAATATTTCAGGGCAGCACACTATAAAAATAATAATTTACCAGAAACATGAGTAAACCATATTCAAAGTGGTTTCTATCCACAGCATTACACAATATTAAATAAATGACCAATTATAAAATTTGCTTTTTATAGATTTATAACCACGTAATCTGGTTACATATTAATGGGCATCTTTATCAATAAATAACACCCATTTCAGGGGGGTATCTGCAAATATTAAGTATCCCCTTGACAGAGCCAGCCCTGACCTATTTGATTCCAAAGGCAAGATTTTATAGCAAGTGCCTATGTAGACTATGCTCAGTGCTGACCCTGACCCTGAATGTATCTAGGGCTGGATCACAACAAATATCAGAGCCGCTATCCCTGCATGTTTTTTTTTTTATACAATCAGGGGTGAACTAATATTTCTCATGTGTTTTTAATAAATTCGGGGTGAACTGATAATTAGAGATGTGCGCAGGCGCAAATCTCGGCTTTTGGGTTCTTGTTTTGGATCTGTATCTCCAACGTGTTTTGGATCTGCATTGGTTTTGCCAAAACCGCCCTTGTATTTGAAAAATAACAGCAAAAATCACAGAATTTGGGCCTGTTTTTGTTCCTACAGTATTATTAACCTCAACAACATTAATTTCTAGTGGTTTCCAATTAATTTTGATCATGTCACAGTTCACAATATTGTTTTCATCCATTTTAGGACAAGGTTGCAGCGAGCCGACTGGTCAATAATCGACACAGCAGAGACACAAACATAGCAGTTTATAGCACATCTATGAAACATTGCCACACAGCAGTGTAGAAATGAAAAGTGTTACAAGATGGAATTTTCCTTGGGCCCTCCCTCCCACCCTTGGGGTTAGATATTAAAAAGGACATGCACAATTTAACAAAGCAAGCACTTCATACACTTTTATGCCTGAAGTGCTTGCTTTGTTTGGGCCCCCACAAAACTATTTTTTCAGAAGGACTAGCTCTGATAACTAATGATGAGGATGTTGATGATGATGGAGTTAATCACTAGCATGTTCTTCTTGCTCTCCTCTCAATTGTTCGTTATCCATATCTATCATCAAACACGAATGAAGTGGGGTACAGGACTGTAGCGGGTAAGTTTCAGATGAACAATAGGAGGCAGAGGTATTGCAAACAAGTAAGCTTTATTTCTGGATAACAGACATAGCCACTGTAATAGCGTCTTACAAAGGGCACCATCAACAGTTCAAAAATAACATTTGAGCTTACTTGAAGACAGCAGTGCAAACAGAGCAGAGTAGTCACAGCAGTTTCAGTATGCAGATTTCCCCAGGACAGAGAGAGTTGCTAAAGGTGCAGCCTCTCCCACACATTCCCCACTACTAACTCATCTGGTCTTGTTTTTATACCTTAGCTGGTCCTGATTACGGAAAGGGTGTGGTTCCTCCCTGATCTGCAGGTGATTAACCCCTCCCTCAGAATGTGGGAGAGAGCCACTCTGCCACATAACTCCCCACTTAAAGGGCAAACCTAGACCGCCCGTGGCAGAAGCATGGCTTTCCAGCGCTGTTCAGGACAAAAAATAGGCATTCATATGTAGATGTCCCGGTCGATGCCAGACTTCAAGAGAGAAAGGCTGGAGAGCCAGGTACCACCTTGTCAGTCTTGGATTAGAATCATTCATAGAATGCAACCATTTTAACGGTGCATGATCTGTGACCATGGTAAACTTGACCCCACAAAGATAATATCTCAAAGCCTCAGGAGCCCATTTTATAGCAAGCATTCTTTTTCTACTACAGAATACTTAGTCTCTCGTGGAAACTATTTTCTACTCAAATACAGAATGGGGTGCTCAATGCCATCAAACTCCTGACACAAAACTGCCCCCAAATCTACATCTGAGGTGTCCGTTTGTACCACAAATGGCATTGCAAAATCTGGAGACTTTAAAACCGGGCCTTTACACAAAAGCACCTTAATTTTAGTGAACGCAGACTGACACTCAAGTTTATTTGGGGCAGAATTTTTCATACAATCTTTTAATGGAGTCGCTAAGGTAGAAAACTGAGGCAAAAACCTTCTTTAATGGCCTGCCAAACCTAAGAAGGATCTCAACTCTTTTTTGGTAGTTGGAACTGGAGCATCAGCTAGGGCCTGTACCTTACTCACAAGAGGCTTCTTCAGACACCCATTGCCCACTACATAGCCTAAGTATTTACTTTCATTTTTACTCAGAACACATTTCTTTAAATTAGCAGTTATACCTGCTTTGCGCAAAGACTGAAGAACAGCCCTAAGCGTGTTAACATGGGCACTCCAATGCTGACTATAAATGACAATATCGTCCAAATAGGCTGCAGCTTAATTTTGATGAGGACGAAGCACCCGGTCCATTAACCTCTGAAAAGAAGCTGGGGCACCATGCAAGCCGAAGGGCATTGTTTTGAATTGAAAGAGGCCTAATGGAGTGTAGAAAGCATTCTTCTTTTTAGCTTCCTCCGACAACTCAATTAGCTTCCTTTTGACAACTCAACCCTTCGTAAGGCCAAGGGTAGAAATATATCTGGCCGAACCTAATCTTTCAAGCAGATTGTCGAGCCTTGGCATTCGGTAGGAAAATTTTGAGATGGCATTAACTTTTTGGAAGTCGACGCAAAACCTTCTAGAACCATCTGGCTTTGGAACCAACACAATAGGGCTACACTAGTCGCTAAATGACTTCTAAATTACCCCTAATTTCAACATCTCTTTACTTCCTTGATTACTTGTGCTTGTTTCCCCTTTGGAAGTCTATAAGGTCTTTGTCTGATGTCATGTAAGACTATATTGGTTCTCCCCGGTTTATCTGAAAAAACATCTGAGAACTCTTTAAGAAGGCTCCCCAAGGGAGGTTTAAAACTGTCTGAATCTAGAGGTTCATGGGGAGAAGAGATCCCTTCCAACTAGGGAACCTGTGGACCAAGGTCAGTATGGCCACTAGCAGTGTCTACATAAAAAGCCTCTTGGTCCTTCCATGCTTTCAACAAATTAACATTATACAGTAGATCTGCCTACCTCTATGAGAGTCAGGTTGAGAGACCTCATAATTCACATCCTTAACCTTTCTAATCATTTCAAATGGCCCCTGCCACTTTGCTAATAGTTTACTACCCTGAGTAGGCAGCAACAAAACGACTTTATCACCTGGTGAAAAAAAATCTAGTTTGGGCATTGCGGTTATAGAGAAGTTTTTGAGCCTCCTGGGAACTCACCAAATTCTCCTGGGCCAATTGACCTAGTAGGTCCATGCAATTACACATCTGAACCACATATTGTAGAACACTTTCCCCCTCTATCAGCTGTTCTTCCCATGCCTCATGCCAAAGGTCAAGAACACCACGTGGTTTCCTCCCATACAGAAGCTCAAAAGGGGCAAAGCCAGTAGAAGCCTTGGGTACTTCCCTGATTGCAAATAATTAAGGCAGAAGCTCATTCCACCATTTTTCTGTTTCCATAAACTTCTTTAACATAGATTTTAATGTACAATTGAACCTTTCCACTAAGCCATCAGTTTGGGGATGATATACTGAGGTTCTGACAGATTAAATTTTTAACAACTTTAACACCCCCTGCATTAATTTGGACATAAATGGTCTAATTTAGACTTGATCATAGCAGCAAATTTGTTAGCAGATAGCAAAATCATGGGGGTCATTCCAAGTTGATCGTAGCTGTGCTAAATTTAGCACAGCTATGATCACTCACACTGACATGTGCGGGGACGCCCAGCACAGGGCTAGTCCACCCCGCATGTCAGTACCGCCCCCCACAGAAGTGCAAAGGCATTGCACAGTGGCGATGCCTTTGCTCTTCAAGAGTAGATCCTGACCAGCGCAGCTTTAGCGTGCTGGCCGGGAGCTACTCGTCACTCCCCGGCCCGCAGCGTCACGCTGCTGCCGCTGCCCGCACCCCCCATGGTACGGCCACACCTGCATTGGCTGAGCCACGCCACCTAGATGGTGGCTTAACGCTGCCATCCAGCCTCCTCCCACCCAGTGACCGCCTCTGCCTCAGAGGCGATCGCTAGGCAATGACGGCTGACATGCGTCAGCGCACTGCAGTGCATGCGCAGTTCCAGCCCGATCACTGCACTGCAAGAAACTGCAGCGAGCAATCGGGTCGGAATGACCCCCCATTTGCACTGCAAGGGAGGGCAGATATAACATGTGCAGAGAGAGTTAGATTTGGGTGGGTTTATTGTTTCTGTGCAGTTTAAATACTGCTTTATTTGTATACTCTAATTTAGATTTCAGTTTGCACACACCACACCCAAATATAACTCTCTGCACATGTTATATATGCCCCCTCACTGCAGTGCACATGGTTTTGCCCATCTGCTAAAAAAATTTGCTGCTACGATCAGGTCTGAATTAGGCCCAAAGTTTGTTCCTTGGTCGGTAAGGATTTCTTTAGGTAACTCAACCCTGGAAAACAGATCCAACAATTTAGTTGCAACCTGTTTGGCTGTGGCATCCCTCAAGGGAAATGCCTCCGGATAATGTGTGGCGTAATCCACTACAACTAAGATGAATTTATAACCTTTAGAAAGTGGTTCAATCGGACCCACTAAATCAACCCCTATTTTTTCAAAAGGGTCCCCTACAATTGAAAGAGGTATCAGTGTAGCAGAAGACGGTCTGTTTACTGCAGTTTTTTAACACTCTAAACAAGCAGCACAATACCGAGAGACTGCAGCATAAACACCCGGCCAATAGAACCGGTAGGTTATTCTCTCCACCATCTTATTATGTCGCAAATGACCACCCCAGGGAACTGCATGGCCCAAAACCAATACCTGTTTTCTGAAAGGGCCTGGGACCACCAGCTGTCACACCACCTCCCCCATTTGTTTGTGCTTGTCCAGACAAGCAACACAAAATGGGGATATTTTAACTTTGTTACATATGACAACATGACACCATGCACTGAAAGAACATTTTGAAAGGCCCTTTTTAAAGCAGGATCTTCCCGTTGAGCCTTTCTTAAATCAGGCTGAGGCACAAGGGAAAGTGACAAGAGCTCTTCATTAATACTACTACTGGACCTCAGCATGTCTAGGCACAATAACATTGACAGGTTTATCAGGATTAATAGGCATGTTAGCACGAGCAGGCACATCAACATTTACAGACACCCTACGATCAGCATTGTTATGGGAAGGGATCTTTTGTACCACTAAAACATCACGAGTAAGCCAGCCTCTGATCCCTTATCCTTTGTTTCTTAGATTTAGGAGCCTTTACTAGGGACAGAAACAAATATGGGAAAAAAGGAAATGTCTCCTCAAGGGTCACTGTGGACACCTGTTCCTCTGGCAAAACAAGGACCCGGAAGTTAGGCCAGTCATGACCTACTAACACAGGTGCTGGTAACCACAGGCAAACACCCACACGTAATTTGCAGTCTTTCCCCTGATCACCAAAGGGACCATGGCGGTAGGAAAGGCCCAAACATCTCCATGTACACAACAAATGCGGACTAGTACATGGGGCAACAACAACTCTGAGGACAACAGATCCCTTTGTATCAGGGTAGTAGCAGAGTCAGAGTCAACCAAACCCTCAACAACTCTATTTCTGACTTGTACACGTACCTGTATCCTAGGTGGGAGAGGACAGGTCTTTACAGCTGTAAAGACACTGGAGAAAGAACAATCCATCTGCGGACATACCCACTCTGGGTGCCAATCTTGGCCACATGAGGAACAAACCTGCGCTGGAGTTGTTGGGGAAGTCACCAGCTCTGGACCTCCAACTTCCAGGAAACGAGCGGCTAATGCCTTCCCTGTAAAACAATCTCTTGGCCCAAAACACTCTTTACACATAGTGAAGGGAGAAGCTGTGGGTCTCAATTTCTCTGAGGTCAGCATCTGAGTGTGAGACTGGCGTTTATCCGAATCCTGATGTGGGGACACATTACCCCGAGACAACAGGGACAGATGTGGAGATTTCATCGTATGCATTTTCCAATAGCCAGACTGCAGAGTCTAAAGTGTCATCCCAATGCCGCTGGACCCAGTGAGCAATCTTGGCAGGAAGGAGAGCAGTAAATTGATTCAAGGTGATTAACTCCACTAGCCGGGCAGAGTTATTTCTGTCTGGCTGGAGCTACTTAACAGAAAGGCCTGCTAGCCTCTGGGCCATAACACGCGGCCTCACATCAGGGTCATAGGAAACAGACCTGAATTTTCACCAGTACGCTTTGGATAAAGGCCAAATTAGTCAGCCACAGCAGCCTTCACTCGGTCATAATCCTTTGCATCTTCCAGCGACAGGGCAGCACATGGAGCTTGGGTATCCCCTGTTAGCAGAGGGGCAATCCATAAGGCCCAGGATTCTTTCGGTCATGCATGCAAGGTAGCAACCCTTTCCAAGGTTGTAAGAAAGACCTACACATCATCTGAGGCCTACATTTTGAAGAGTACTGGAGAATTCACTACTGCTTGCTGCTGTTTAAAGAAGTCCAACATCTGTTGCATAATGGCTTCCATGGTCACCTGTTCAGGATCCTTTGCACAGGATGCACTTATCCCACCTTTGACACCAAAATGTGGCAGGTAAGTTCCAGATAACCAATCGGAGGCAGAGGTATTGCAAACAAGTAAACTTTATTTCTGGCTGACAGGCATAGCCACTGTAATAGCTTCATACAAAGGGTATAATCAACAGTTCAAAAATAACAGTTGAGCTTACTTGAAGACAGCAGTGCAATGAGGCAGAGTATTCACAGCAGTTTCAGTATGCAGATTTCCCCAGGACAGAGGGGGTCATTCTGACCCGTTCGCACACAGCGTTTTGTCGCTGCGGTGCGAACGGATCCGGAATGCGCATGCGCGTCATTGCCCAGCAACAGGGGTCACCAGGTTATGACGCGGATTAAGAAGAAAGTGGTTGCAGCGGCAGCCGCAAGAAGATTGACAGAAAGAAGGCGTTCCTGGGTGTCACCAGACCGTTGGCGGACGTTTTCGGGGAGTGGTGGAGAAAATGCAGGCGTGGTCAGAAGAACGGAGGGCGGATGTCTGACGTCAAAGCCGGATCCTGCATCGCTGGAGCCGTCACACAGGGTAAGTAGGTCTAGAGCTAGTCTTCTTTTACACAAAACTTTTTTAGCTTAGCAGGGCTGCACAAGCGGTCGCAGCCCTGCTAAGCTAAAATACACTCCCCCATAGGCGTGGACTAGTTGATCGCACCAGCAGCAAAAAGTTGCTGGCTGCGATCAACTTGGAATGACTACCAGAGAGCATTGCTAAAGGTGCAGCCTGTTCCACACATTCTGTTACGTTCACTGTACTTGGAACTCCTGGAACTGGGCGGATGAGCCCCAAGTACAGGAACGTAATGCTGGAGCGAGAATTGAGTTCAGCAGCAACCCCTACAGAACCCTGACTCCATTGTTCCACACGCGTGGTCAGTCTACGCCTGCGAGACTATGTTTGCTTGGACCCACGGCAGCCGCGTTTGAAGGGCGGATTATGTCTGCCCAACTCCGATGCCCCCGGTTTTAGTTGGAGACAAGGCGTAAACTCAGACGGGGCGAGAACAAGCGGAACCTCTAACTAAACAGAAACCCGAATTAGGGGCAACTACAGAACTCAAACAAAAGTATGTGCGGCTCAGCCGCCAAGATAAACAACAACAAAGGAAATGCTGTCCACACGCCGACACAATACTGTTGTGTACCGGCGGTGACAGCATACGCAGAACCCTCTGCAAAAAATACCAAAGGAAAATAATGGACAGATACGGCCAAGGCCGTAAGGTGCAGAAAAGCCGCTACTCACAACACCGGTGCTAATACAGGCAGGTGAACGGGAACCCCGAGACTGCAGGCACAGGCTCACAGGAATGGAAAGCTGGAAGAATCCCAACAACAGGCCACAGGACACCAGGACTCAGGATTACAGGATCAAAGGTAGACTGTAACTCAGGATTCCAGGACAGGAAGCAGCTCACCAGAAGCTCCGGACTCTGACAGAGCTGAGTACACAGGATTCCAGTATCAGACAGGGCCTGGACACAGATGCAATACTGGACAAGACACTAATCAGGAAAATACAGGTATCTTAACAGAACGTCTATCACCAGCTCAGAACTGCATAGCTAGCTAGGTAATAAGGGAACACGCCCCAATCAGGATGGCTGGAAGCCAGGCACAAGGTAATTGCACAAACATCTACAGGTGAGAATTAATCCATAGAAAACAGGCTGCAATTACACAGACTCACCACCGTCGGCCAACAAGAGACTTCTAAACAGGTACAGTAGAAAACCTGGCATGTAAACAGAACTATAATACAAAATACATAAACGGAAAGCAAACAGGAATGAACCACTGCTTCTGGTTCATAACAGTACCCTCTCCTTAAGGGTGGACTCCGGACACCCCACAAAAGCCAAGGGGGACAGAAACAGGAGTATAACATAAAATACATAACCAAAATACACATTCCCCACTACTAGCTCATCTGGCCTGGTTTTTATACATTAGCCGGTCCTGATTAAGGAAAGGGTATGGGGGGTCATTCCGAGTTGTTCGCTCGTTATTTTTTTGTCGCAACGGAGCGATTAGTCGCTAATGCGCATGCGCAATGTCCGCAGTGCGACTGCGCCAAGTAAATTTGCTATGCAGTTAGGTATTTTACTCACGGCATTACGAGGTTTTTTCTTCGTTCTGGAGATCGTAATGTGATTAACAGGAAGTGGGTGTTTCTGGGCGGAAACTGGCCGTTTTATGGGTGTGTGCGAAAAAACGCTACCATTTCTGGGAAAAACGCGGGAGTGGCTGGAGAAACGGAGGAGTGTCTGGGCGAACGCTGGGTGTGTTTGTGACGTCAAACCAGGAACGAAACTGACTGAACTGATCGCAGATGCCGAGTAAGTGTGGAGCTACTCAGAAACTGCTAAGAAGTGTCTATTCGCAATTTTGCTAATCTTTCGTTCGCAATTTTGATAAGCTAAGATTCACTCCCAGTAGGCGGCGGCTTAGCGTGTGCAAAGCTGCTAAAAGCAGCTTGCGAGCGAACAACTCGGAATGACCCCCATGCAGGGCCGATGCTAGGGTGTTCGGCGTCCTCCTGCAAACTATACATTTTGCGCCTTTCTACAAGCACAGATGTGGCCGAACTAATCCTACAGCAATGGGGCGTGGCCTCGTTAAAATTGGTGTGGCTTTGTTAAGATAGGCGTGGCCTCATCTGATCTCATCATGACGGCCACCACAAGATAAAAAAAAAAGTCCTCATTTTACACATTACAGCAGGCACGTGTCCCCGTTTTACACAGCACGGCAGGCAAGTGTCCCCATTTTACACATTGCGGCAAGCACGAGCCCCTATTTTACACATTGCGGCAGGCAAGTGTCCCCATTTTACACATTGCGGCAGGCACGAGCCCCTATTTTACACATTGCGGCAGGAAAGTGTCCCCATTTTACACATTACAGCAGGCACATGTCCCCATTTTACACAGCACGGCAGGCAAGTGTCCCCATTTTACACATTGCGGCAGGCACGAGCCCATATTTTACACATTGCGGCAGGAAAGTGTCCTCATTTTACACATTACAGCAGGCACGTGTCCACGTTTTACAAAGCACGGCAGGCAAGTGTGCCCATTTTACACATTGCGGCAGGCACGAGCCCCTATTTTACACATTGCGGCAGGAAAGTGTCCCCATTTTACACATTGCGGCAGGCACGTGCCCCCATTTTACACAGTACAACAGGCAAGTGTCTCCATTTTACACAGTACGGCAGGCAAGTGTCCCCATTTTACACATTGCGGCAGGAAAGTGTCCCCCTTTTACACATTGGGGTGTTAGGGTCTCCTGCTCTGTGCTGCCACGTCGTCATGGCAACCGGGAGACAAGTGCTAGCGGAGTAACCTGAGCGTAGCTGATACTCCGGTTCGGATCTTTTGCTGTGCAGTGGTTACTGGCTCTGTGCACGGCAGGGGATCCGGTGCTGATTTTTGCGCTCACAGTCTGTGAGGTCTGAGTGGGGCGTGGACAGCACCTGCTATATAAACCCTCTTCTCAGGTTAGGCAGATGCTGCTGAATCTTTGTTGGTTAGTCAGTTCCTGAAAGCTTGCTAGTACTGTGTAAACTTTGTATTTGTTTGTTGCTTACTGCAAATAGGCCTTGGGATTTGGTATTACACTCTGCCAATCCAGACCTAGCAGTAAGACTGGAGTCAGTCATTTAACCTGCTGGGGTTCTTTTACTACTCTGTGAACCTAGCAAGTTTGCGGCTGTATTCTCAGACTTGCCTGCCAAAATCCTTTCTCACTGTGCAAGGTGTTGAGGTGTCAGTTTAGTGGCAGTAAGCTGAACCAGTGCACTGCAAGTGAGGACTAGGATTGTGGAGACTCTCCTTGTGTCTATTATTTCATCTCTGACCAAGGAGTTTACTGCCACACCCGTTGGTAACCCTTTAGGGTTTTGCTGTTGCCCTTAGCAACAGCATTTCGGGTTCTCTACGTATTAAATCACTACATCTCGCTTCTTTCCATCTGAGCATTCCTAATACTAGGGAGACACCCAGTGTCTTAGCCTTTGGGCTTCTCTGTTCACTTTGTGTTTATTTTGTTACCCTATCACCTTCTGTGTATGTAATGTCATATTCCCCAGTCTGTCTGTGAGTTCATTTGTTTTGCATCCCTCACCGTTCAGACACCAGTACATTCCTGCTGGCACTGGTGTGCATAACATGCGGCAGGCAAGTGCCCCCATTTTACACAGTCTGGCAGGCAAGAGTCCCCATTTTACACATTACGGCAGGCACATGTCCCCATTTTACACATTGCGGCAGGTACATGTCCCCATTTTACACATTGCGGCAGGCACGTGTCCCCATTTTACACAGTACGGCAGGCACGTGCCCCCATTTTACACAGTACGGCAGGCAAGAGTCCCCATTTTACAAATTGCGGCAGGCACATGTCCCCATTTTACACATTGCGGCAGGTACATGTCCCCATTTTACACATTGCGGCAGGCACGTGTCCCCATTTTACACAGTACGGCAGGCACGTGTCCCCATTTTACACAGTACGGCAGGCAGGTGTCCCCATTTTACACATTACGGCAGGCAAGAGTCCCGATTTTACACATTACGGCAGGCACGTGTCCCTATTTTACACAGTACGGCAGGAAAGTGTCCCTATTTTACACAGTACGGCAGGCAAGTGTCCCTATTTTACACAGTACAGCAGGCAAGTGTCCCTATTTTACACAGTATGGCAGCACGTGTCCCCATTTTACACAGTACGGCAGGAAAGTGTCCCTATTTTACACAGTACGGCAGGAAAGTGTCCCTATTTTACACAGTACGGCAGGAAAACATCCCTATTTTACACAGTACGGCAAGAAAGTGTCCCCATTCTATACAGTACGGCAGGCAAGTGTCAAGTGGGGGGGGTAGGGAGAAGGAAGGGAGAGGGGGGGAGGATAGATAAACAAAGTACATGTCAACAAGATCTTCCCGCTCCTTGTGCCGGCCGCTGACGTCTCCTCTTAACAGCTTGGCTCCCCCTCCTCCCTTTTCCCAAGTACTCCTGCTCGGGGGGCGGAGTTTCACGGATTGACGCGGTTGCGTCATGACGTCACAATGCAACCGCGTCATTCCGCGAATCTCTGCCCCCCGAGCAGGAGTACTCGGGAAAAGGGAGGAGGGGGGAATCTGTGACCCGTAAAGTGCTGCAATAAACGGCACTGTGAGAATCATAGGGTGACAGGGAGCGTTTAACAGGCGAAAGAGGTGCACTGTTCCCTCTCCCTGTTTCTGGGCATCAGGGGAGGGTTGCGATGCAGGGAGAACTGTGTCCCGGAAGGGCGGGCGGCCGCGGCGCTGTAGAGAGTGAGTCACGATGACTCACTGTCTGCAGCAGCGCCCTCTACTGTCTGGCGCTCTATGCGGCTGCGTAACCCGCATATGCGCCGGGACGGCCCTGGTGACAGGGAGAGAGTGACAAGAGAGAGGGTGAGAGTGAGTGGGTGACCAGATAGAGAGAGAGAGAGAGAGGTGATGCAGCGGGTGATAGGCACCCCCCAATGACTAATTAAGCAATTAGCTTAGTCTTTAATTACTTACCTTCTGCAGAGATGCGTCTCCTCCGATTCTATTTTTCTTCTCTAGCGTCGCAGAAAGATCTTCCAGGGACCGTCTGGGCACATGAAAGGTACATACTACCCCTGTACCCCCTCCACGCACACTACACTGCAGCCACTGCCCTGAAGCCCCCTCCCACACACTACACTACCCTGCACCCCACACACTACATCGCCGCTACCCTGCACCTCTCTCCCTGCACAAACTTCCCTTACCGTCTCTGGCTGGCTTCTTTCTTCATGCAGGAGTTGGTCCAACGGTCAGAGGATGCAGCAGCCTGGAACAGAAAACAGCGGACCGCCGGAGCAGGTGAGTATTCACTTTTTTGTTGTTGTAGCACCACTGGATTTCCAAAGCAGAAAACAAAGCATGCAGAACATATTTTTAATATGCCACGTACCCCCCCCTCTCCCTCCCCAGTACACATTGTTTATATGACACTTTCCCCACTCCTCAGCACACATTGACACCCCACCGCCACATAACACAATGACATGCCCCCCATCCCCAGCACACATTAATATTACACCTACGCTCCCCCTCCCCTCCCCAGCACACATTAATATTACACTTACACTCCCCCCCTCCCCAGCACACACATTATTACACCTACACTCCCCCCCTCCCCAGCACACACATTATTACACCTACACTCCCCCCCTCCCCAGCACACACATTAATATTACACTAACACTCCCCCCCCAGCACAGACATTATTACCCTTACACTCCCCCCCAGCACAGACATTATTACACCTACACTCCCCCCCCAGCACAGACATTATTACACCTACACTCCCCCCCTCCCCAGCACACACATTATTACACTTACACTCCCCCCCCTCCAGCACAGACATTATTACACCTACACTCCCCCCCCAGCACAGACATTATTACACCTACACTCCCCCCCTCCCCAGCACACACATTATTACACCTACACCCCCCCCCCTCCAGCACAGACATTAATACACCTACACCCCCCCCAGCACAGACATTATTACACTTACACTCCCCCCCAGCACAGACATTATTACACTGCACTCCCCCCCTCCCCAGCACAGACATTATTACACCTACACTCCCCCCCTCCCCAGCACAGACATTATTACACCTACACCCCCCCAGCACAGACATTATTACACCTACACCCTCCCAGCACAGACATTATTACACCTACACCCCCCCCAGCACAGACATTATTACACCTACACCCCCCCAGCACAGACATTATTACACCTACACTCCCCCCCCCATCACAGACATTATTACACTTACACTCCCCCCCCCACCAACACAGACATTATTACACCTACACTCCCTCCCAGCACAGACATTATTACACCTACACCCCCCCAGCAGACATTATTACACCTACACCCCCCCAGCACAGACATTATTACACCTACACTCCCCACCATCACAGACATTGTTACACTTACACTCCCCCCCCAGCACAGACATTATTACACCTACACTCCCCCCCTCCCCAGCACAGACATTATTACACCTACACTCCCCCCCTCCCCAGCACAGACATTATTACACCTACACTCCCCCCCTCCCCAGCACACACATTGATATTACACTTACACTCTGTGCCTGTGGTGTGGCTGCTCCTCTACTCATGTCTGCAGGCTCCTCCATCACTGCACAGTGCACACAGGCAAGTGCACCACGTGACTTCCTGGGTTTTAGTGATTCCACGGAGGGGAGGGGAGAGAGGGAGTGGGTCTTCAGAGTCAGGGGGAGGGAACAGGGGTGGACAGGGATGCTGCTGTCGGTCTCTAGCTTGACGTGCAGCGGGAGGAGCAAGGAGGGGACGGAAGGGCCCTGACACAGGAAATCCTCACACTGACTGAAGAGCTGCTGGTTGGTTCTATATTGGAGTGGGAGAAGGGACCTTCTGACGTACCTAGGGGAGGAGACCCATCACCAGGGGGAGGAGCTGCGGCCGAACAAGGTACCCGAAAAGTACCCTCGCGGGCTCGCTTCGCTCGCCACCTAATTACTAAAGGTAATAGTTGGTGGTGTGGATACTAGACCAACTGTACCGCTGGCGTAGCTCCTCCCCCTTGTGTCGTGGCTCCTTCCCCTGACGGAAGAGGTCCCTTAGGCCACTTGGATCTAGCCTCTACCAAGAGCTGCTGCCGGCGCTGCTGCTGCCTGTCAGTGTGACAGCACTGCGCATCAGCAAGTCTGCAGAGCGGGGAGCGCCTCTCTTGCCCAGCGCCTCCCTGCTTTGCAGACCTTGCTGAATGGGTAGCGCCGGGCCTGCCCCCATGGTTCCTCCCTGAGCTGCAATTGATTAACCCTTTCCTCAGAAAGTTGGAGAGAGCCACTCTGACACAAGCACACACCACAATTTGTACAAAAAAATGAATAGTCAGTTTTAGAGCTGGCAGGGGCATTGCTGCGTAGTGGAGGCAGCGATGCAGTATTGATGGGGGGGGTGCAGTCCAGACAATAGAGATGTGTTCTGAGCATTTGTGGGGCGGGCCGTGGCAGCTACGTGACCTTACACGCATCCACTGCGATCTATAACATGGCGGCCCAGCTACCGTCTTCGCAGCTATGCTGCAAATGCAGCGGGCTACCCTCAAGATGCTAGCTCATCAATGTTTACCGATGCACTCTCATTTCAGTGGGGGGAGGACCCAGCATGCAGGGCAGCCTTGCCCCGTGCTGGGCTTCCCCGCATGCTAGAGAAAGGAGTTATAGTTTTGCAATTTCTCCCAAAACTACAACTCATGCTGAAGAACGTGATTTTGATTTTGATACCCCAATAGGAAACATCAGCGCAGTTTTTACTGTATGTACTATGGGGCAGACAATTGCCCCTTCTATTCCTGATGCAGCTGTGGCCTGTTTTTTTTTTTTCAAAGTATTTTTATTAGGTTTCACAAGTATACATACAGAAACATAGAAAGGATAACGGTGAGTTACATGGTAAGGGTTCCTGGGGAGATCGATAATCTCATGCAATATCGGTACAAACAAATAGATGATGCGTAGAGATAGGCTAGGTGATGAAAGGGGTAATGGGTCCTGAGGTATCGCATCTAATCAGCGCAGTATAAAAAACAATATCACGTCAAAATATCAAGCCGGTGCAGGCAACTACATAAGAAAATACACTCCGAAACCCTTACAAAAAGAAAAACTGTAAGTATAGCATACTTGATTAATGTAAGAATAATGGGCCCAACACACTGGCAGATCCGCCACCGAGCTGCCCGATGGCGGATGCGGCCGACTGGCAACCCGGGGGTGGGGGGGAGAGGCAGGCAGTGATGGGGTGATGGGGGGAGTGAAGTTTCTTCACTCCCCCTGTCACCCGGCTCCATAGCAGTGCAGGCAAATATGGACGAGATTGTCCTTATTGGCCTGCATGCACAAGCGACGGGGCACCAGCGATTTCATCGGTATCTTGTTCATTAATGAACGAGATCGTTCATATCTTTCAGTATTATCACCCAGTGTGTACGGCCCATTAGAAGAAAAAGTTAGAAAGGAGAAAGAGAGGAAGGAAGAGAAGAGGGGATAGAAGGGAAGGGAGGTAATATGGTGAGGGAAGGCGGGAGGGGACGCACTACATGTGTCGGTCCCTATAAATTAACAATCGACAATCGTCTGTAGTACATATAGATTAAGATAAAGAGAAATACACACATAAGGTAAGTAAAGTGACCATCATCTAACAGAGCAAAGAGAAAATATAAAATAAATGTAGAAATAATCATACATTAGAGAGAACACCTTTAGTTCGCTGTGTGAAGAGCTTCAAAGGGGCCCCATCGGTATACAAAATGAGTCTGATTGTGATCATATATAGAAGCATCGTAGTTATCAAAATGCATATATTTAGACAATAGTGCTAGCAAATTCGACAATTTAGGAGAATTGGAGGATATCCATAGTTTAAGTATAAGTTTCTTTGCTGAAGTAAGAAGAATAGTTAAAAAGGTATTAGATGTCGTTGATGTAAAGGAAGGTTCCAAACATTGAAGTTAATAAATAACAATGGAATAGGGTGCAAGGTGACATGCAAATCAAAGGCGGTATTGATGTAGTTAATAATTTTATTCCCAAATTTTTATGTGCTCACAGGACCACAGATTATGGGGAAGGGTGGTGGAGGATTGACCACATTTGGGGCATAGGCCAGATTCTTGAGGAATGAAATTACGTCTCTGACGTATGCCCTATAAAGCGCCTTAACATGTTTTTCTTGCAGTGAGGATGATCGAAGAATACGTAATATTTTGTGGAAATACTGAAATAAAGTATGGCGTTGAGTTAATAAAGGCAGATCTGATGTCCATTTAGACATTGCCTGCGTCCATAATTCCGTGGTCATAGGGGTAATAAATATTTTGTAAATCATCCTGGTTTTGAATGTTTTCAATTTAAATATCCTGACAATATTATGCAAAGGGTCCAGTGGGGATTTGATTACATTTATAGGGGGCAGAGATGTAACATAGTGAGACAGATGCATTATTGATATAAAGCTGTAAGATGGTATGCCAAACATGGATTGGAGTTGTTGAAAGGTTAGGTGCTTGACACCTGGCTCAGATACCTGGGATATAAGTTTCAAACATTTTGCTGAAGGCATCTAAAATCAGAGTTGTCAATACCTGGCAAAAACATTGGGTTACCCCAAATGGGAAGCCATTCCAACACTAAGTGGTTCCTAGGTAATGTTAGGTTCCTGGTGCTCAGAACAAGGGAGATGTTCATGAAGTGAGTCCAGAGCACCAGGACGTAACGCTGGGAAAGGGGAATGGAAAGGGAATAGCCCCTGGCGCCCTAACTCTGTTGTCTCACCCGTGCTATCGGAAATCCCTTGCGAGACTATGGTTTCTTGAGCCCTTGGCAGCCACGTTTGAAGGGCGGATTATGTCTGCCCAACTCCGGTGCCCCCCGGTCTTAATGAGAGACAAAGGGAAATCCGAGGCAGAATGATAACAAGAGGACCTCTAACTAAGCAAACAGGCCAGGGGCTACAAGCTAACTAAAAACCTAAAGTATGTGCGGAGAAACCGCCAAAGGAAAAGAACAACAAAGGAAATGCTGATCACACGCCGACACAATACCCTTGTGTACCGGCGGTGACAGCATAAGCAGAACCCTCTGCAAAACACCAGGGACAGAAACAATAATGGAATACAGCGGCCTAGGCCAACGGACGCGGGAGAGCCGCTACTCACGGAACCGGTACGAATACTGGCAAACGGACAGGAACTTCTAATGCTGCCGACACCGACTCTCAGAACTGGAGGACAGGCAGAATCCCAAACGACAGACCGGTGGACACCAGGAAACCAGAAGACTTGACCAGGGACAGGCAAAGCCACTGGAACTCAGGGCAGGAACGCCTCACAGCAGGACACAGGATCAGACACAGGAATCGACACAGGGACTGACACAGGAATCGACACAGGGACTGACACAGGAATCAACACAGGGACTGACAGGAACCAGCTCAAACTTCAAGCAGACTGCAAACCAAGGAATATCACCAGCATCTGTGAATTGCAGTCAACCAGCATATAACAGAGAGGCCTAATTAATAATCCCATGCAGCTGCCCTGTTGCATGATTCCAAACTGACAAAATGCAATTAGCAGCCAGGTGAGGCTGAACACATGGGAACAAGCTGCAATTACACAGACTCACCAGCGGCAGCAGACAAGAGTATTCTAAAACAGAGCAACAGGAAATCCTGGCATGCAAGACAACTTTATAAACATAAAATAGGAATGAACCACTACCTGTGGTTCATAACAGTATCCCCTCCTTAAGGGTGAGCTCCGAGCACCCCATGACACCCACGGGGAACATAAACAGAAGTATAACATAAAATACAAAACAAAAATGCAAAACAGGAATGAGCCACAGCCGTGGCTCATAACATTACCCCCCCCTTGAGGAGGGGTCAAAAGACCCCAAAATTCAGACTATCCAGAACAAGGGATAAAAAAAAAAAACCTGACACACTGGTCTAACAGACAAGAAAACAAAAAACAAGCTGTAACAACAACTTGTAATAGTGCCCTCCCCTTGATGGTGGCCACTGGACACAAGACAAGGAAAAAAAAAATCCTTTTTTTTTATTTTTTTATCAAGGCAAGAGTCAAAAATTATTTCTTTTTCTTCTTCTTCTTTTTACAAAGCTCTTTAGGTCTGACCAAGGTAATTCCCCAAACATTGTCTGAACTGATGGTACCACCCAGCAAGGCTGCGTTCAAATCAGAGACAGGTCTCTTACCCTTGGGAGCTGAACTTTCTGGTAAAGTACTATTATTAGAAGAAGTCAAAAAAGCACATCCTGCAGTCAAAACAACGGGCTGGGACTCTTGTGCCGAGTTTACAGTATTTGGTGGACTCTCAGCAGACAAGACGGGTGACTTAGAGGAACCTGAACCAATTTCTTTGGAACCATATCTTTTAATAATTGCATCACTGAATGCTGGGGGATCCTGAAGAATGGGATCTTCAGTTTCATTAGGCTGGTCGCCCACTCAAAAGGCTCTCCTCTAAAATAATAAATCAGATAAAGCACAAGGTTCTCTGAAGTGATGCCCAGAAATGGTCTAGACAACATAATAACGTAATAGTGTTTGTAAAGTGCCAAAAATTGGGCTAAGTCCCCATCAAAGATTATGGATGTTGAGATACCAGAGTCAGGATCTGTTTCCTTCCCATCTGACTGACTGGAGTGCTTTGCTAGGACCTGGTCACTATTGACCTTACTCGAGGCTGAGACTCTCTGAACCACACCCGGGGCAGTGACTTTCTGAACCCCACCCGGGGCAGTGACTTTCTGAACCCCACCCGGGGCAGTGACTTTCTGAACCCCACCCGGGGCAGTGACTTTCTGAACCCCACCCGGGGCAGTGACTTTCTGAACCCCACCCGGGGCAGTGACTTCCGGGAACCCCGCTGGGGCAGTGGCCTCCGGGAACCCCGCTGGGGCAGTGGCCTCCGGGAACCCCGCTGGGGCAGTGGCCTCCGTGAACCCCGCTGGGGCAGTGGCCTCCGGGAACCCCGCTGGGGCCAGCACCTCGGATTCTTTTACTGGGACCGGGCCGTTGGACTCCCTGACTGGGATCGGGCCATCGGCCTCCCTCTCTGAGTCGATAATTATCGAAAGTTCTCCCGGGACTATGACTTCCGGGACTTTTGCTGAAGCAATAACGTTCAGATCCTCCACTAATGCTATGCTTCTTAAGTTCTTTCCTGGGGAAGCGACTTCTAGACCCTTCTTTGGGGCTGCGTCTCTCGAGACCCCACTTGGGGATATTACTTCAAAGATCCCTTCTGGGGTTTTGCTTCTCGAGTTCCCTTCAAGAACTATGGTTTTAGAGACCCTTTCTTGGGTTGCGCTTTTCAAGTCCCTACCTGGGGTAACAGCTTCTGAGACCCCTTCCGGTATGGACACCTGAACTATAATATTTGATGTCCCTCTATAAGCTAGGGCATCGGGTACCGCTCCAGCACTCTGGGCATCGGGTACCGCACCAGCACTCTGGGCATCGGGTACCGCTCCAGCACTCTGGGCATCGGGTACCGCTCCAGCACTCTGGGCATCGGGTACCGCTCCAGCACTCTGGGCATCGGGTACCGCACCAAGAACCTGAGCATCGGGCACCACTCCAGGACCCTGGGCTACGGGCACCACTCCAGGACCCTGGGCTACGGGCACCACTCCAGGACCCTGGGCTACGGGCACCACTCCAGGACCCTGGGCATCGGGCACCACTCCAGGACCCTGGGCATCGGGCACCACTCCAGGACCCTGGGCATCGGGCACCACTCCAGGACCCTGGGCATCGGGCACCACTCCAGGGGCTTGCAACTCCGCTTCCACAGGAACCTCAAGAGAGGAGAAAAACATTCTTTTTTGATTCCTGAATCTATAATGGGGCTCCCTTGCCCAAGGACCCCAATTATAGGACAGAGAGCTTTTTAGTGTGGGTTGTGTGACAAGTACCTCTGCCACAGTAGAGACAGGAGTAGGTCTTGTATCCTGACTCAACTTGGCCAGAGGGCAAGACTCGTCACCACACTTTGGCTTGCGCAACTCACAGGTCTGCAGATAGTGGCCTAAACCCCCACAATATAGGCACAAGTTTAAGATTCTGCGACGCAGACGCTCCTCTTCTGAGAGCCTGGGCCGCAGAAAACTTTTAAACCTTTTCTCTTCAATTAAACCAGAGGATTCTCTTGTCACCATACTGTGAACAAGAGTCTCTTTAGAGATAGATGTACTCTCAACGACTTCTGGCAAGATGAGCATGATTTTAGTCAGTAGGTTTTGCAGTTGCTTTAAGAATTGCTGCAAAACTTGTAGTCGCTCTGGTCTCAAAGCACTGAATACAGAGTTCAGGGCTGCGAGAGATGCCTGCAGGGCTTGCATAGTAGACATAGGAGGATTTAAAACTAGACAAGACAAGACAAGGCAAGACAAGGCAAGACAAGACAAGGCAAGACAAGACTAAATTTTTACTAAACAAAACTAGACTTTTTTTATTTTTATTTTTTTATTTTTATAAAACCGGACAGGATTCTAAACACCGGACTGGATTCTAAACACCGGACTGGATTCTAAACACTGAATTCTAGACAGGACTGGATTCTAAACACCGGATTGGATTCTGCACACTGAATTCTAGACAAGACTGGATTCTAAACACCGGATTGGATTCTGCACACTGAATTCTAGACAGGACTGGATTCTAGACTAGACACTGGACTGGGCCAAAAAAGAAAAAAGTTTTATTTCTTTTTTGTGGTATGGCTGGTGATAATGTTAGGTTCCTGGTGCTCAGAACAAGGGAGATGTTCATGAAGTGAGTCCAGAGCACCAGGACGTAACGCTGGGAAAGGGGAATGGAAAGGGAATAGCCCCTGGCGCCCTAACTCTGTTGTCTCACCCGTGCTATCGGAAATCCCTTGCGAGACTATGGTTTCTTGAGCCCTTGGCAGCCACGTTTGAAGGGCGGATTATGTCTGCCCAACTCCGGTGCCCCCCGGTCTTAATGAGAGACAAAGGGAAATCTGAGGCAGAATGATAACAAGAGGACCTCTAACTAAGCAAACAGGCCAGGGGCTACAAGCTAACTAAAAACCTAAAGTATGTGCGGAGAAACCACCAAAGGAAAAGAACAACAAAGGAAATGCTGATCACACGCCGACACAATACCCTTGTGTACCGGCGGTGACAGCATAAGCAGAACCCTCTGCAAAACACCAGGGACAGAAACAATAATGGAATACAGCGGCCTAGGCCAACGGACGCGGGAGAGCCGCTACTCACGGAACCGGTACGAATACTGGCAAACGGACAGGAACTTCTAATGCTGCCGACACCGACTCTCAGAACTGGAGGACAGGCAGAATCCCAAACGACAGACCGGTGGACACCAGGAAACCAGAAGACTTGACCAGGGACAGGCAAAGCCACTGGAACTCAGGGCAGGAACGCCTCACAGCAGGACACAGGATCAGACACAGGAATCGACACAGGGACTGACACAGGAATCGACACAGGGACTGACACAGGAATCAACACAGGGACTGACAGGAACCAGCTCAAACTTCAAGCAGACTGCAAACCAAGGAATATCACCAGCATCTGTGAATTGCAGTCAGCCAGCATATAACAGAGAGGCCTAATTAATAATCCCATGCAGCTGCCCTGTTGCATGATTCCAAACTGACAAAATGCAATTAGCAGCCAGGTGAGGCTGAACACATGGGAACAAGCTGCAATTACACAGACTCACCAGCGGCAGCAGACAAGAGTATTCTAAAACAGAGCAACAGGAAATCCTGGCATGCAAGACAACTTTATAAACATAAAATAGGAATGAACCACTACCTGTGGTTCATAACAGTATCCCCTCCTTAAGGGTGAGCTCCGAGCACCCCATGACACCCACGGGGAACATAAACAGAAGTATAACATAAAATACAAAACAAAAATGCAAAACAGGAATGAGCCACAGCCGTGGCTCATAACAGGTAAAGTTTTACACATAGATAGCCATGCTTCATAAGTGCCTTTAAAGAAGACATAGGAGTACATTTCCCGTGGTATGTGTGATTTTGGGGTGTGAAGCAAGGCTCCACGGGAATACGGATGAAGCAAAGCACAATCTAATTCATATACAGAGAATGTGTTGAGTTCCAGAAGCCAATCAAGCGTGTACCTGATAAGGAGTGCCCTAGAATATAAAAGTAAATTTGGGAAACCAAGTCCCCCTGCAGATTTAGGTAATTGAAGTTTTGAGAGTGATATGCGAGGTTTACGGAATTTCCATATAAATTTGCTACACAATTTAGTGATCGCAAGGCAGGGACGCTATCTTTAACAGAAAGTTTGAAGGGGAGTAATTGCATAATATACGTGAGCTTAGAGAAAATGATAGATTTAATAATTTCAATCCTGCTGAGGAGGGAAAGGGGAAGATCATGCCACAATTCAGTATTAATCCTAATATTGGCAACAGCCGGCAGAAAGTTAAATTTATAAAAGGCCTCAATTTTATTAGGAATCTGTATCCCTAAATATTTAATATGTGTTGATTTGAGTTTTATAGTGTTCAGGCGGGTGTCAGTGGAAAAATCAGAAAAAGTGCCAGAGAGGGTAAGGAGTTCAGACTTGTAATAGTAATCTTATAACCAGAGAAACTTCCAAACTGTTCAATAATGTTAAGGGCCTCTGGGATGGAATGTTAGGGATGAGAAAGAAACAGTAGCATATCATCCGCAAACAGGAGACCCGTAAGTCAATATTTTTAATGCAGATGCCTTGGTATAATGGGGATGATCTGATCGCCACTGCAAGGGGCTTCAGAGTAAGGGCAAATAAAAGCGGAGATAACGGACATCCCTGCTGTGTGCCTCTCAGGACTTGAAAAGGTTCCGACATAATTCCATCACATATAATCCTGGAAGCTGAGGAGGTGTATAAAGTAGTTAACCAAAGAATAAACTGCTGGGGGAAGCCAAAACGGCGTAGGGTATCAAATAAGTGGTCCCAGTGCACCATGTCGAAGGCCTTTTCCGCATCAAGTGAGAGAATTGCTTTTGGAGTATTCGACATGGTGCACTGGGAGTCACAAACCACTGACAAAACCCGGCGAATATTGGAGACCGGGTTTCTACCCATAACAAAGCCTGTTTGATCCTGATGTACCAAAAGGGGCACTATCAATTTAAGATGATTTAATATTATTTTAGTCAATAATTTATAATCTAAATTAAGTAAAGATATGGGCCTGTAAGAAGCTGGGTCAGAAAGGTCCCTGCCTGGTTTCGGTAGAACTCTAATGTTTGCCATATTAAAATACAGTGGCATTGAATCTGTTTGTAGGATGGTATTAAAAACTAGCACTAAGCAAGGTGATATTTTTGGAGCAAGCAATTTGTAATATTCTGAAATAAAGCCGTCTGGGCCTTGGGCCTTGCCAGATTTGAGGTGTGCAATGGAGTCAAGTACCTCCTGCAGTGAGATAGGTCGGGTGAGGGAAAAACCAACCTCCTCAGGCAGTTGGACTAATGATAGGTGTTCCCAAAAATTGTCAGCTTGAGAAATATCAGAGGTCGGAAAGGAGTATAAATCAGTATAGACAGCATTGAGAACTGCGGCTATTTGTGCATTGGAGGATGTGTAAGTGTGATCAGTCAATTTCAGTGGGTGAATCGTGGAAGGAGTCCTATGGCCTTTAAGTAGATTTGACAGAAGTTTGCTGGATTTATTGCCAAATTTATGGAATTTGAATTCTTTGTAAAAAGTATGCCAAGATTCCAATTTGGAGAATATAGATTCAAATTTTGATTTTGTTAATATATATCAATCTAGAGGAAGGGGTTGGGGGAGATTTGAATTTTTGATATGAATCGGTCAGGTATTCCTGAGTTAGTTGACGTTTTTGATGGGCAGAGGAGGAAATGATTTCACCTCTGATCGCAGCCTTAGAGGCCTGCAGAAAAGAATAGGGTCAGAGGAAAAAACGTCAACATTTGTGTGGTGGAAGGAATCACACGCATTTGTGACTACAGATTTCAGTTTTGAAGAGGTGGCCACTGATGTTGGGCATCGCCACGAGATAAAAGAGTCTCTTTCCTTCATTAGAGTATATTTGACCCAGGTGACAGCGTGGTCAGAAAAAGTAATTGGTCTCCTCCACTCTCGGAAGTAATGTGTCGGAGATCAATACATAATCAATTCTGGATAATGTCCCCTTGGATGCGGAGAGACATGTATATTCTATTTCAGTTGGGTTAAGCACTCTCCAGATGTCTATTAGGTGTAGTTTGAATGCCAGGGCGTTAATCCCAAATTTTGGCAGCCATCTCGTATATATATTGGGGAATTGTTTATCTAATTGAGGAAAAGCTATTAAATTAAAGTCACCCCCAAGCAGAACTGGAAGATGAATATAAGGTGTCAGTAAGGAGGCAATTTTTTTACAAAATATTTTGGAGTAGGCGTTCGGGGCATATATGGTAAAATAGATATAATCCTGTGTGTCATGAGCCACATAGCACAGGCGATAACGACCATCAGGGTCCGATATAACATGCTTAACTTAGATAGATAGATTAGCCTTAGCAAGAATTACTAGACCGCGGGCCTTGGAGGAGTAAGGAACAGACGCCAACAGTTTCCACTGTAGGGCGTTCAATTTCTGCGTTTCTGGAGCTGTTAAGTGGGTTTCTTGCAGAAAAACAACATTGAGATGCAGCTTGGTGAGATATAACAGAATGTGTTTACGTTTTTGTGGGGCGTTTATCCCACCCACATTCCAACATCCTACTTTAAATGACATTAAACCAGATATGAAAGGTACAGATAAATGTAAATACAGACCTCAGAGTGGGATATACCATCAGGCTCAATACAGTCAGTAGTGGAATGGCACCAACATCAGCTAGGGAGTGGGGAAAGAGAGAGAATGAGAGAAAAGTAGTAAAAGAAAAAAAGAGTAGGAGAAAGACAAATAAACATAACACTCTTAATATACTTAATGTCACGATCCGGGTATCTGGACGCCATTTCTTACCCATCAGATGCCTCCTAAGGCTGGCTCAGCGCTCCAGGACCGGATCCCATCTGTTATCCTGATGTGTACATTCCTGTATCCTCTCCTGTCACTCTGGGACGCTGTCACAGTAAACGCCATATTACACCTGGCATGGCGTCTCCCGCGGCCTCCGCCGCCGTCCCTGAACTTCTGCATGCAGAGTGTCTGAGTGGCGATTACGTCAGCCGCGGCCTCCGCTGTGTCCGCGTGGTTGGATGTGCATCTGTCAGCCTGGCGCCTCCTGTCTCCGGTGGCCGGCGCCGCCATTACTGTTTTCATTACCACATGGATTACAAACCAAACTTCCCTCCAAGTGTCTGCATGGGCGCAGCCATCTTGGATTCTGTCAGCTGATCATTTCCACCAATCTGTTCTCAGTATTGATAATCTGCATAATTGCCTAGCCAATCCCTTCCTTGCTGCAGGTATAAATACACTGTGCCTGAGCAAGGAAGGCGTCAGTGCTTTGGTTGTCAAACCTAGTTCCTGTTTGTCTCTCTCCTGTGATTGTCTTCCAGGTTCCAGCTCCTGTCTCAAGACTTCCTCCATAGAGACCCGCACCAGCATTCCACCTGCGGTGTAGCCTGACTCTCCAATCCATTGTGGATTCATCTGTTTCCAGCTACAACATTACCTGCTTCCAGCTCAGCTTCCAGCAGAGTACCGCTTCCCTTAAAGGGCCGGTGTCCTTTCTACACTTTACCACTCTCCACCGGTATTATTATTTCTCCGCTCTCAAGTTCTACATTTCAGTTCATATTTCATCGCTCCCAAGTTCATTTATTATTTAACTGGTTCCAGCCAGTATCCACTCCGTGCTAACAACAGTCTGGTTCCAGCCAGTATCCACAGCAGCTGTTTTATCTTCAGCAACCCAGCTTTTCCTGGAACACCAGCTGGCACAATCCTGGGTTATCTCCATTGCTACAGTCGGGCCTGGTAAGGACTTTCCATCTAGAAGATCATAAGAACTATCTCACACTACCAGTGCCCTGTGGCCCCTGCCATCCTGTAGTACCCAGGAACTGTATTTATTCTTTGCTGACTTTTACGTTTTCTTTTACTGCTGCTGTGTTGCGGAGTTGTCATAATAAACATCATTAACTTTTATCCAAGTTGTCGTGGTCACGCCTTCGGGCAGTTATTATTCATGTTACTTACATGTCCAGGGGTCTGATACAACCTCCCAGGTTCCGGTACATCTCAGCCCCTACAACTGAGGCTGCCTCCCGTCAGCTCAGGCCCTCAGTTGTGACAGTAAGCACTGACCTAATGAATCCAGCTGGAGACCAGGATCAAGCGGCCAGGCCGATGCAAGAACTGGCAGCCCGACTAGAACATCAGGAGGCTGCACGGGGCCACATCATCCGCTGTCTCCAGGATCTCTCTACTCGGCTGGATGGGATTCAGACAACTCTCCGTGGATCAGGCGCGTCTGGTGCGTCAACCACAGTGACTCCAGCTATAACCCAACCCACCTTACCCATTTCTGCTCCACGTCTTCATCTTCCAACGCCAGCAAAATTTGACGGATCTCCAAGATTCTGCAGGGGATTTCTCAACCAGTGTGAGATTCAGTTTGAGCTACAACCTGGCAATTTTCCCAGTGACCGTACAAAAATTGCCTACATTATTTCTCTTCTCAGTGGCTCAGCCCTTGATTGGGCATCACCGTTATGGGAGAGGTCCGACACCCTGCTATCTTCCTACACTGCCTTCGTGTCAACATTCAGGCGCATCTTCGACGAGCCAGGCCGGGTAACCTCAGCTTCATCCGAGATTCTCCGTTTACGCCAGGGGTCACGTACTGTAGGACAATATCTGATACAGTTCCAGATCCTGGCATCCGAACTGGCATGGAACGACGAGGCCCTGTATGCTGCATTCTGGCATGGCTTATCTGAGCGTATTAAAGATGAGTTAGCTACCAGAGACTTACCTTCTAAGTTAGATGAGCTAATCTCACTCTGCACGAAAGTTGATTTACGTTTCAGAGAGAGAGCAACTGAGCGTGGAAGATCATCTGCTCCAAAATCTTCTGCTCCTCCTCCTCGTCAACTGTCACCATCTAAAGATGAGCCCATGCAACTTGGCCGTTCCCGTTTAACTCCTGCTGAGCGCCGAAGACGTCTCTCCGAGTTTCTCTGTCTCTATTGTGCAGCTCCGTCTCACACCATTAATGCCTGTCCCAAACGTCCGGGAAACTCCAAATCCTAGCTCGCCAAGGAGAGGGCCGGCTAGGAGTAATGATCTCCTCTCCATCTCCTCAAGATTGTAATCTCCCAGTCTCGCTTCAAGTTGCTCAACGTTATCGGAACGTCATTGCCCTCCTAGATTCCGGAGCAGCTGGGAACTTTATTACCGAAGCCTATGTTAAACGGTGGTCCCTACCCACCGAGAGACTTCCTTCGTCCATTTCTTTAACTGCCGTGGATGGCAGCAAAATTTTTGATGCAGTTATTTCTTTAAGGACTCTACCAGTTCGTCTGAGAGTGGGAGTTCTTCATTCCGAACTTATTTCTTTTTTAGTGATTCCAAGAGCCACACATCCTGTGGTCCTGGGCCTTCCATGGCTCCGTCTTCACAATCCTACAATTGATTGGACGACTACGCAAATCCTGGCATGGGGTTCCTCCTGTGCTGAGACATGTTTGTTTAAAGTATTGCCTGTCTGTTCTTCCTCCCCCAGGTCGTCTGATGTTCCACCTCCTCCATATCAAGATTTCACGGATGTGTTCAGTAAAGCTTCTGCTGATATCCTTCCTCCTCATAGAGAATGGGACTGTCCGATTGATCTCGTTCCAGGGAAGGTTCCACCTCGAGGCCGAACTTATCCGTTGTCTCTGCCTGAGACGCATTCTATGGAGGAATATATTAAAGAGAACCTAGCAAAGGGGTTCATTCGACCTTCTTCTTCTCCAGCCGGCGCAGGCTTCTTTTTTGTAAAAAAGAAAGATGGTGGTCTGCGGCCGTGCATCGACTACAGAGGTTTGAACGACATTACCATCAAGAACCGTTATCCTTTACCCCTGATTACTGAGCTCTTTGACAGAGTTAGCGGAGCTACCATCTTTACAAAGCTGGACTTGCGAGGTGCATACAATCTCATCCGGATCCGTGAGGGTGACGAGTGGAAGACCGCCTTTAACACCCGTGACGGACATTATGAGTACCTCGTCATGCCCTTCGGATTGAGCAATGCTCCAGCTGTCTTCCAGCATTTTGTCAATGAGATCTTCAGAGACATTCTATACCGTCATGTCGTGGTCTATCTAGACGATATCCTCATTTTTGCCAACGATTTAGAGGAACATCGTTTTTGGGTTAAAGAGGTTCTGTCCCGTCTCCGTGTCAATCATCTCTATTGCAAATTAGAAAAATGCGTCTTTGAAGTCAAGTCCATTCCGTTTCTAGGGTACATTGTGTCCGGTTCCGGACTAGAGATGGATCCTGAGAAACTACAAGCAATCCAAAATTGTCCGGTACCCTTAACCCTCAAAGGGGTCCAGAGGTTCTTAGGGTTCGCCAACTATTACCGAAAGTTTATACGAGACTTTTCCACCATTGTGGCGCCTATTACTGCTTTCACTAAGAAGGGTGCTAACCCGTCCAAGTGGTCTGAAGAAGCCATGCAAGCATTTCATCTTTTAAAACAAAGGTTCATCTCTGCGCCTGTTCTGAAACAGCCTGACATCGACTCTCCTTTCATCTTAGAGGTGGATGCCTCCTCCGTTGGAGTAGGAGCGGTGTTATCTCAGAGGGCTAAAGATGGCCATTTACACCCTTGCAGTTTCTTCTCCCGGAAGTTCTCCCCAGCTGAGCGCAACTATGCCATTGGCGACCAGGAGTTGCTAGCCATCAAGCTCGCTCTAGAAGAGTGGAGGTATCTGTTGGGGGGAGCTTCTCATTCAATCACCATACTTACAGACCACAAGAACCTTTTATACCTGAAGGGCGCACAATGTCTCAACCCTCGTCAGGCCAGATGGGCACTTTTCTTTTCCAGGTTCGACTTTAAACTCCAGTTCTGTCCGGGCTCTCAGAATCGCAAGGCCGATGCCCTTTCCCGCTCATGGGAGCAAGAAAATGAGTCAGAGTCTTCAGACAAGCATCCTATTATAAATCCGTTGGCATTCTCCACGGTAGGGATGGACTCTACGCCCCCATCAGGGAAAAGTTTTGTGAAGCCGATGCTAAGGAAGAAGCTCATGCATTGGGCCCATGCTTCCCGTTTTGCCGGACATACAGGTATCCAAAAAACCCTGGAGTTTATCTCTAGGTCCTATTGGTGGCCAACTCTGAAAAAGGACGTCTTGGAGTTTATTGCATCTTGCCCAAAGTGTGCCCAACATAAAGTATCCCGCCAGTCGCCTGCGGGGCAACTGGTTCCACTATCCGTTCCCCGTCGACCATGGACCCACTTGTCGATGGATTTCATTACAGACTTACCCATGTGCAACAAGTTCAATACCATCTGGGTGGTAGTTGACCGGTTCACCAAGATGGCACACTTCATTCCTCTCACCGGTCTTCCGTCAGCTTCCAAGTTGGCTCAAGTATTCATACAAGAGATCTTCCGACTCCACGGTCTTCCTGAAGAAATTATCTCAGATCGAGGAGTTCAATTCACAGCCAAATTCTGGCGAAGTTTATGTCAAGTCCTCCAAGTCAAGCTAAAGTTTTCCACGGCTTACCATCCTCAGACCAATGGTCAAACCGAGAGAGTGAATCAGGACTTGGAGGCCTTCCTCCGCATCTATGTGTCCTCCTCTCAAGATGACTGGGTTCAATTACTTCCCTGGGCCGAGTTCTGTCATAACAACCAGTATCATTCTTCATCTGCTTCAACACCATTCTTCACTAACTTTGGATTCCACCCTAAAGTCCCTGAGTTCCAACCGCTTCCAGCAACTTCTGTTCCCGCAGTGGATATCACCTTGCATCAGTTTGCCAATATCTGGAAGAGCGTACGATCAGCTCTGCTCAAGGCATCGTTCAGGTACAAGAAGTTTGCGGATAAGAAGCGTCGAGCAGTTCCTGCTCTCAAGGTGGGTGATCGGGTATGGTTATCCACGAAGAATTTGAGGTTAAGAGTTCCCAGTATGAAGTTTGCACCTCGCTATATCGGTCCTTTCAAGATTGAACAAGTCATCAATCCTGTTGCTTACAGACTCCAGTTGCCTCCCTTCTTAAAAATACCCAGGACATTCCATGTTTCCCTGTTGAAACCGCTGATCTTGAATCGGTTTCATTCCTCACTTCCTCCAACTCCGAAAGTCCAAACTCAACGAGGCGTTGAGTATGAAGTGGCCAAGATCCTGGACTCACGTCACCGTTACGGTCAACTACAATATCTTATTGACTGGAAGGGTTATGGTCCTGAGGAACGTTCATGGACCAATGCTTCTGATGTCCATGCTCCTGCCTTGGTCCGGAGATTCCATTCCAAGTTTCCTCAAAAGCCAAAGAAGTGTCCTGGGGCCACTCCTAAAGGGGGGGTGCTGTCACGATCCGGGTATCTGGACGCCATTTCTTACCCATCAGATGCCTCCTAAGGCTGGCTCAGCGCTCCAGGACCGGATCCCATCTGTTATCCTGATGTGTACATTCCTGTATCCTCTCCTGTCACTCTGGGACGCTGTCACAGTAAACGCCATATTACACCTGGCATGGCGTCTCCCGCGGCCTCCGCCGCCGTCCCTGAACTTCTGCATGCAGAGTGTCTGAGTGGCGATTACGTCAGCCGCGGCCTCCGCTGTGTCCGCGTGGTTGGATGTGCATCTGTCAGCCTGGCGCCTCCTGTCTCCGGTGGCCGGCGCCGCCATTACTGTTTTCATTACCACATGGATTACAAACCAAACTTCCCTCCAAGTGTCTGCATGGGCGCAGCCATCTTGGATTCTGTCAGCTGATCATTTCCACCAATCTGTTCTCAGTATTGATAATCTGCATAATTGCCTAGCCAATCCCTTCCTTGCTGCAGGTATAAATACACTGTGCCTGAGCAAGGAAGGCGTCAGTGCTTTGGTTGTCAAACCTAGTTCCTGTTTGTCTCTCTCCTGTGATTGTCTTCCAGGTTCCAGCTCCTGTCTCAAGACTTCCACCATAGAGACCCGCACCAGCATTCCACCTGCAGTGTAGCCTGACTCTCCAATCCATTGTGGATTCATCTGTTTCCAGCTACAACATTACCTGCTTCCAGCTCAGCTTCCAGCAGAGTACCGCTTCCCTTAAAGGGCCGGTGTCCTTTCTACACTTTACCACTCTCCACCGGTATTATTATTTCTCCGCTCTCAAGTTCTACATTTCAGTTCATATTTCATCGCTCCCAAGTTCATTTATTATTTAACTGGTTCCAGCCAGTATCCACTCCGTGCTAACAAAAGTCTGGTTCCAGCCAGTATCCACAGCAGCTGTTTTATCTTCAGCAACCCAGCTTTTCCTGGAACACCAGCTGGCACAATCCTGGGTTATCTCCATTGCTACAGTCGGGCCTGGTAAGGACTTTCCATCTAGAAGATCATAAGAACTATCTCACACTACCAGTGCCCTGTGGCTCCTGCCATCCTGTAGTACCCAGGAACTGTATTTATTCTTTGCTGACTTTTACGTTTTCTTTTACTGCTGCTGTGTTGTGGAGTTGTCATAATAAACATCATTGACTTTTATCCAAGTTGTCGTGGTCACGCCTTCGGGCAGTTATTATTCATGTTACTTACATGTCCAGGGGTCTGATACAACCTCCCAGGTTCCGGTACATCTCAGCCCCTACAACTGAGGCTGCCTCCCGTCAGCTCAGGCCCTCAGTTGTGACACTTAAATAGAAGAATACCAACAAGAGCAACGGAAAGTTGCACAACAGAATTGAACTTTTGGGCCCGTGCACCCTATAATAAGATGAATACTATGAGCATCACAATGTGCAATATATTAGAAAAAAAGAAGTTTCCTTTGCTCAAGGTAGCAGTATAAAGGTATGGTAAGCTACTGTGCAGTGGTGGAATAAAGCAACAGGTACACATATATGTATATAACGGAAGCACATGTAATATCAGGAAAAACAGTAGCTAGTGTACTTTGTTATGTAAAGAAAAAGAACGTATCAAAACAGTCACAGAATAAATTGAACAGGACAGCTGAGAATAGGCAATCAATGAGTAGAACTTTTCAACGTGTGACCCAGCTGGAAAAAATGACAGAACCAGGTATGCAGCCAATCTGAGCAATATTAGTCATAGTCTAACATATGGGAAGAATGGCGTCGGTCTGCAAAGCTTTCACTGAGATACACGTCCACGTCCTAGGGGTTTAAAAAATCTTTGAATGTGGAGCCAGCAAAGATCCGCAACCTGGCTGGATATAATAAAGCAAATTTGCGGCCATCCTGAATCAAGCGGGTGCATATCGGGGAAAACTCCTTCCTTGCTTTTGCTAATTCGGCCAAGTAGTCCTGGAAAATCAGGATCGTATGCCCCTCCCATTTGAGATTTCTCAATTTGTGGGATGCTACTCATAACACTTCCTTATGTAGATAAGTTAGAGTTTTAAAGATGACCGCCCTGGGGCAAGCCCCCTCCTGCGGCCGACCAAGTCGGTACATCTGTCTTGAACCTGTAGCAGAGTAGGGAGTGTGAGTTTAATGAAATCATACAGCTTCTGTCCTTTCACTAGTTCAGGCAGGTTATTATGCCTGGACCTGTTTTCAAGGTCTTTGATTTTGTTATGGAGCTGATAAATTTCTTTTGCTTGTCTGTGAGATTCCTGTTTAAGGTCAGAAACTTCAGCAAAATTCTCACCCACCCTGTGTTCAGTCATAAGTAGCCTGTGCTGCAGTTGGGAGATTTTTCTATTGATAAAAAATGGTTCCCGTATAGTACCGGAGCCAAAGAGAAAAAATAAAGACTATATGTCTCTTCTGGGGCACACTTTTATTGAAAATTATGTAATGTGTTCTGTTTAAAATATAACTTTTATTTGCAACCCTCTTAAAATAATGGCTTTGAGGCAAAAATAAGATTTTACTTACCGGTAAATCTATTTCTTGTAGTCCGTAGTGGATGCTTGGGACTCCGTAAGGACCATGGGGAGTAGACGGGCTCCGCAGGAGACAGGGCACTTTAAGAAAGAATTTGGATACTGGTGTGCTCTGGCTCCTCCCTCTATGTCCCTCCTCCAGACCTCAGTTAGAGAAACTGTGCCCGGAAGAGCTGACAGTACAAGGAAAGGATTTTGGAATCCAGGGCAAGACTCATACCAGTCACACCAATCACACCGTATAACTTGTGATAAACTTACCCAGTTAACAGTATGAACAACAACGGAGCATCAGATCAACCCTGATGCAACCACAACATAACCCTTATTTAAGCAATAACTATATACAAGTATTGCAGAAGAAGTCCGCACTTGGGACCGGCGCCCAGCATCCACTACGGACTACGAGAAATAGATTTACCGGTAAGTAAAATCTTATTTTCTCTAACGTCCTAGTGGATGCTGGGGACTCCGTAAGGACCATGGGGATTATACCAAAGCTCCCAAACGGGCGGGAGAGTGCGGATGACTCTGCAGCACCGAATGAGCAAACACAAGGTCCTCCTCAGCCAGGGTATCAAACTTGTAAAACTTTGCAAAAGTGTTTGAACCTGACCAAGTAGCTGCTCGGCAAAGCTGTAATGCCGAGACCCCTCGGGCAGCCGCCCAAGAAGAGCCCACCTTCCTTGTGGAGTGGGCTTTTACTGATTTTGGAAGCGGCAATCCAGCCGCAGAATGAGCCTGCTGAATCGTGTTACAGATCCAGCGAGCAATAGTTTGCTTTGAAGCAGGAGCACCCAGCTTGTTGGATGCATACAGGATAAACAGCGACTCAGTTTTCCTGACTCTAGCCGTTCTGGCTACATAAACCTTCAAAGCCCTGACCACATCCAGCAACTCGGAATCCTCCAAGTCACGAGTAGCCACAGGCACCACAATAGGTTGGTTCATATGAAAAGATGACACCACTTTTGGCAGAAATTGTGGACGGGTCCGCAATTCTGCCCTGTTCATATGGAAAACCAGATAGGGGCTTTTATGTGACAATGCCGCTAATTCTGACACACGCCTAGCTGAAGCCAAGGCTAATAGCATGACCACCTTCCCCGTGAGAAATTTTAACTCCACGGTTTTGAGTGGCTCAAACCAGTGTGATTTCAGGAAACTCAACACCACGTTAAGATCCCAAGGTGCCACTGGAGGCACAAAAGGGGGCTGAATATGCAGCACTCCCTTTACAACGTCTGAACTTCAGGAAGAGAAGCCAGTTCTTTTTGAAAGAAAATGGATAGGACCGAAATCTGGACCTTAATGGAACCCAATTTCAGGCCCAAAGTCACTCCCGACTGTAGGAAGTGAAGGAAATGGCCAAGCTGGAATTCCTCCGTAGGGGCATTCCTGGCCTCACACCAAGCAACATATTTCCGCCATATACGGTGATAATGTTGAGCCGTCACATCCTTCCTAGCCTCTATCAGCGTAGGAATGACCTCATCTGGAATGCCTTTTTCTGCTAGGATCCGGCGTTCAACCGCCATGCCGTCAAACGCAGCCGCGGTAAGTCTTGGAACAGACAGGGCCCCTGTTGCACAAGTCCTGTCTTAGAGGCAGAGGCCACGGGTCCTCTGTGAGCATTTCTTGCAGATCTGGATACCAAGTACTTCTTGGCCAATCCGGAACAAAGAGTATTGTTCTCACTCCTCTTTTCCTTATGATTCTCAGCACCTTGGGTATGAGAGGAAGAGGAGGAAATACATAGACCGACGGGAACACCCACGGTGTCACCAGTGCGTCCACTGCTATCGCCTGAGGGTCTCTTGACCTGGCGCAATATCTCTGTAGCTTTTTGTTGAGGCGGGATGCCATCATGTCCACCTGTGGCAGTTCCCACCGACTTGCAATCTGCATGATGAATTCTTGATGAAGTCCCCACTCTCCCGCGTGGAGGTTGTGCCTGCTGAGGAAGTCTGCTTCCCAGTTGTCCACTCCCGGAATGAACACTGCTGACAGTGCGCTTACGTGATTCTCCGCCCAGCGAAGAATTCTGGTGGCTTCTACCATCGCCACCCTGCTCCTTGTGCCGCCTTGGCGGTTTACATGAGCCACTGCGGTGATATTGTCTGACTGAATCAGAACCGGTTGGTCGCGAAGCAGGGTCTCCGCTTGACTTAGGGCGTTGTATATGGCCCTTAGTTCCAGGATATTGATGTGAAGGCAAGTGTCCTGCCTTGACCACAGCCCTTGGAAATTTCTTCCCTGTGTGACTGCCCCCCACCCTCGGAGGCTTGCATCCGTGGTCACCAGGACCCAGTCCTGAATGCCGAATCTGCGACCTTCGAGAAGGTGAGCACTCTGCAGCCACCACAGGAGAGACACCCTGGCCCTGGGGGATAGGGTGATTAACCGATGCATCTGAAGATGTGATCCGGACCACTTGTCCAGTAAGTCCCATTGGAAGGTCCTCACATGGAACTTGCCGAAGGGAATGGCCTCGTATGATGCCACCCTCCTTCCCAGGACTCGAGTGCAGTGATGCACTGACACCTGTTTTGGTTTTAATAGATTCCTGACCAGTGTCACGAGCTCCTGAGCTCTCTCTATCGGGAGATAAACCCTTTTCTGGTCTGTGTCTAGGATCATGTCTAGGAGAGGCAGATGAGCTGTAGGAACCAACTGCGACTTTGCAATATATAGAATCTAGCCGTGTTGCCGTTACAATTCCAGAGAAAGTGATACGCTGTTCAGCAACTGTTTTCTTGATCTCGCTTTTATGAGGAGATCGTCCAAGTACGTGATAATAGTGACACCTTGCTTCCGCAGGAGCACCATCATTTCTGCCATTACCTTGGTGAATATTCTCAAGGCCGTGGAGAGACCAAACGGCAACGTCTGAAATTGGTAATGACAATCCCGTACCACAATTCTGAGGTACGCCTGATGAGGTGGATAAATGGGGACATGAAGGTATGCATCCTTTATGTCCCGAGTCACCATAAAATCTCCCCCTTTCAGGCTTGCAATGACCGCTCTTAGCGATTCCATCTTGAACTTGAACCTTTTCAGGTATATGTTCAGGGATTTTAAATTCAATATGGGTCTGACCGAACCGTCTGGTTTCGGGACTACAACATGGTAGAATAATAACCCCCTCCTTGTTGAAGGAGGGGAACCTTGACCACCACCTGTTGAAGATACAATTTGTGAATTGCAGTTAACACTGTTTCCCTCTCGTGGGGGGAAGCCGGCAGGGCCGTTGGTGAGGGGGCATCTTCTCAAAGTCCAGCTTGTATCCCTGAGACACAATATCTTTTGCCCAGGGATCTAACAGGGAGTGAACCCACTTGTGGCGGAACTTACGAAGGCGTGCCCCCACCGGGCCTAGCTCCGCCTGTGGAGCCCCAGCGACATGCGGTGGATTTTTGTAGAGGCCGTGGAGGACTTCTGTTCCTGGGAACTAGCTGTGTTGTGCAGCTTCTTTCCTCTGCCCCCGCCTCTGGCAAGAAAGGACGCACCTCGGACTTTCTTGTTTCTTTATTCGAAAGGCTGCATTTGATAATGTCGTGCTTTCCTAGGCTGTGCAGGAATATAAGGCAAAATATCAGAATTACCAGCTATAGCTGTGGAGACCAGGTCCGAAAACCCTTCTCCACACAATCCTCAGCCTTCCATATGCCTCTTAAGTCGGCATCATCTGTCCTTTTACAGGACACGTCAAGCAGAAATCGACATAGCTTTGACTCTAGGACCCAGTATACTCATGTCTCTTTGGGCATGTTTTATATATACATATCTCTTAAGACAGCATCTTTAATATATATATATATATATCTCTATATATACATATATATATCTATATACATACTAGGGTCTCAATCTCTGCTGATAAGGTACCTGTCCACGCTGCCACTGTGCTATAAACCCATGCGGACACAATCGCCGGTCTGAGTAGTGTACCAGAATGTGCACGCTATCTGCAGGATCCCTGAGAATAGCTGTTACGTCAGGGCTACCTTTTGGGCAAACGTGGCACCCTAGGGGAAGATTCCCATCATATCCTGGCCCTAGTGGGGAAAGGATACTGCCTGAGAATTCTTTGTGGGAAGCTGCAGTCTCTTGTCTGGAGATTCCCGCTCTTTTTCTTCATGAGAGGAGGGAAATTTACCTCAGCTTTCTTCCCCTTAAACATGTGTACCCTTGTGTCAGGGACAGATGAGTCATCAGTGATATGCAAATCAACATTTATTACAATAACCACATATTGAATACTTTTCTGCCATTTTGGCTGTAACTTTGCATTATCGTAGTCGACACTGGAGTCAAACTCCGTGTCGATATCAGTGTCTATTATTTTGGATAGTGATCATTGAGAGACTCTGAAGGTCTCTGCGACATAGGGACAGACATGGGTAGATTTCCTGTCTGTTCTCTAATATTTTGTGCAATAAATTCACCTTAGCACTTAATTACACATATCCAAACAGGTGTCGGCATTGTCGACGGAGACACCCTCTCCACACATATTTGCTCCATCTCCTCCTTAGGGGAGCCTTTTACCTCAGACATGTCGACACACACATACCGATACACCACACACTCAGGGAATGCTCATCTGAAGACAATTCCCCCATAAGGCCCTTTGGAGAGACAGAGAGAGAGTATGCCAGCACACACCCCAGCGCTATAAACCCAGGAATAACACAGTAACTTAATGTTAACCCAGTAGCTGTTGTTTATATTGATTTTTGTGCCTAATTATGTGCCCCCCTCTCTTTTTACCCTCTTCTACCGTGTAACTGCAGGGGAGAGACTGGGGAGCTTCCTCTCAGCGGTGCTGTGGAGAAAAAACATGGCGCTGGTGAGTGCTGAGGAAGAAGCCCCGCCCCCTCGACGGCAGGCTTCTGTCCCGCTTTCATGTACAATTTTGGCGGGGGCTCATACATATATACAGTGCCCAACTGTATATTATGCAAACTTTTGCCAAAGAGGTCTCTAATTGCTGCCCAGGGCGCCCCCCCCCCCTGCGCCCTGCACCCTTACAGTGACCGGAGTATGTGGGTGTAGTGTGGGAGCAATGGCGCACAGCTGCAGTGCTGTGCGCTACCTCATATGAAGACTGGAGTCTTCTGCCGCCGATTTCAAAGTCTTCTTGCTTCTGTCACCGGCTTCTGTCTTCCGGCTCTGCGAGGGGGACGGCGGCGTGGCTCCGGGATCGGACGACCAAGGGTGCGATCCTGTGTATGATCCCTCTGGAGCTAATGGTGTCCAGTAGCCTAAGAAGCAGGACCTATCTTCAGTGAGTAGGGCTGCTTCTCTCCCCTCAGTCCCACGTAGCAGAGAGTCTGTTGCCAGCAGATCTCTCTGAAAATAAAAAACCTAACAAAATACTTTCTTTTATAGCAAGCTCAGGAGAGCTCACTAAGTAGCACCCAGCTCGTCCGGGCACAGATTCAAACTGAGGTCTGGAGGAGGGACATAGACGGAGGAGCCAGAGCACACCAGTATCCAAATTCTTTCTTAAAGTGCCCTGTCTCCTGCGGAGCCCGTCTACTCCCCATGGTCCTTACGGAGTCCCCAGCATCCACTAGGACATTAGAGAAAAGAAAAAAAGAAGAAATACTAACAATTAAAGATAACCTTATCAATCCAAGTAAACATCACATGATGTAATCTAAGTTTGGCTTAATGGCTCTGTGAACGAAAATATGTATGTGTCTCCAATATTGAAAATTATATATATTATATATGTATGTATAATGTCTTCTTCCTGAAATTGTGACAGTATAACCTATAATAGGGATATACCAGGAAGAAGAAAAATCTACAGTATGACATGTACCGGGCTCCACCCTAATCCCTGAATGGATATAAATTACACAAAAATATGGATATGTAATTATGAGTGGTTCTAGATCCTGTGTCCTTGGCTCGGATAAAAATACCTGCAGTACCTGGTATTCCCTGGTGGTCTCCCAACCAGGTACTGACCTGGCTCACAGTGCTTGGCTTCCAAGATCAGACGAGGTTGGGCATACTCAGTATGGTTTGACCGCAGGTAGATATATCACACATGATGACACCAGGAACCTTGTATTGTGGACTCTGAGAGAAATCCCAAAAGTTTCTTGTAGAAATCCAAAGTTTCTTGTAGGATTATTAAATGCTCCCAAATCAAGAAACCAGTGATGCCTGGTATTCTCTGATGGTCTCCCAGACCTGGTACTGAAATTGGCCACTTGGTCTTGGCTTCAAAAAATCTGATGAAGTGAGGCCTCTTTCGTGTTGTAGACCTTGGGTGGATAAATCACATCTAATAATTGCTGGAAGTCATATAGAAACCAAGACAGTAGGGGGCTATAATCTGGAGGTGTGTGATGGGGCTCCCCAGGTTTGTAGAAGTCCTGAAGGAATGATGGTGTGACCCTGCTGTGATATAGGTGAGGTATAAAGGAAAAAGGGGTGAGATATAGAAAGAGTATCAGAAAGAAAAAGAGGGAGGAAAAAGGGAATCAGGTTTTGTTGCACACCACTTCTGCTTTTTAATCATCTGCCTGGGCATCGAATGAAAAAATGAGAGGGTGGTGAGAGACAACACTGATACCGAAGAAAGATAGGGATTTATTTATACACACTACCTGTTGTTCTTTAGTAAAATGATAACTTTTTACTATTAAAGCTGGAGCTTTGGTCATATCATAAGGGGGTGCAGTGTGTTCTCCACAACCACGATTTTTGACCATGTCATATGTGACGGGCACTGGGACAAATCCTACATTTCCTTGTCCTCTTGGGACGTGACTGCAAATCCAACAGTCTGAAAGGTTTGCACCTTTACCCAGCAATGTATGATAGGTATCGAGAGGGTGTGTATGTACCGTGTGTGAGGGGTCACCCTTGCACCATTCTTCACATGTTGCCTCTGAATTAGGCCCACAATACCTACTAATACACTCTTCTACTGCTGTCTTTTGCTTACAGTTGTTTCTTGTTGTACCCACTGATCTGCGTCTTCTAGGTTTATATGCATTTACTGGAGTATTTGGTGAAGTCATAACGGTAGACATTTCTGATAAAATAGGGAGGATTACTGATTCATTTATATTTCCCTTTGTGTCATTACCCTTGGTATGGTTACCATCTATGGCCCTGTCACGTGACTCCTCATAATAGTATGGATCAAGTATTAATGACCATATAAGGATAACCATGCCAACAATAAGGACTGAATAACACATTATACATGCCCACAGACCCATGTCTGGTCTGGCGCTTATGAGATGATATCTGTACATTCTGATTGTGTATCGTGATTGGATAATACTTCCTTTGTCACTTTCTTGCAATGTGATGCATGTACCCACGAATCCCTTCCACACAATTTGACCGACGTGGCTGTCGTCAACAGGACTTGGAATGGACCTTCAAATCTGGGTTCTAGAGACTTTCTTACGTGTTTCTTAGTGACCACCCAATCACCTGGCTTCAGTTCATGCGTTTCCTGTGACTTGTTAGGATCTGGAATAGAACCAAAAACTTTGTTGTGCATTTTGGTTAGTTGCTGTTGTATATGTATTACATACTGAGCTAAGTCACCATGCTCATGTTGCAATTGTTGAGTAAAATAACAGCCTGTCCTAGCTGCAGTACCAAAAAGGGTTTCATACGGTGTTAACCCATGCTTTCCACTGGAAATATTTCTGACTGAGAAAAGAGCTATGGGCAAGCATTCTAACCACGTTTTACTTGTTTCTGCCACTAATTTCTGTAGCTTCAATTTTAGGGTATAGTTCGTGCGTTCCACGTGACCACTGCTTTGGGGATGATAAGCTGTGTGGAAGGCCTGGGTAACCCCTAAATCAGATAAAATTTTGCCCAATATCTCTCCTGTAAAATGAGTACCTCTGTCACTTTCAATAACTTCAGGTACTCCAAACCTGCATATTACTTCTTGCATTAACTTCTTTGCAACTGTTTTAGCATTTGCTGCTCTGCAAGGCCAAGCTTCAACCCAATTAGAGAATAGGTCTTTGCACACAAGTACATTTTCATACCCAGAACATTTAGGTAACTGGATAAAGTCTATTTGTAATCTCTGAAAGGGGTAGCAAGTTTGTGGGGTACTTTTTGCTGGTACCCTCACAACCTTTCCTGGGTTATGTAAAGCACAAGTTACACACCCTGCAACATAAGCCTGTGCTGCTTGTGTGAAACCTGGTGCTACCCAATTCTGGTTTAAAATCCTCACCATAGCATCTCTGGATTGGTGAGTTTTTCCATGCAATATTTGTGCTAAGACTGGGTAAAGTGAGCGTGGTAAACAGATATGGTTTTCCACCATCCATCTGTCACCGTGTATTCGCCCACCTAATTTTCCCCAATCCTTTTTCTCCTTGCCTAAGGCCTGAGCTTGTAATTTGCACAATAACTGTAAGTCTAATGACTCTGGTGTGACAGTTAACATCACCTGAGTGTCTGGCAGAGGCTGGACTGCTGCAGCTTTTGCAGCCTGATCAGCTAGAGCATTTCCTCTGACCTCTGCAGTATCCTCTTTAGTGTGCGCTTTGACCTTTATAACTGCTAATTTCTTTGGCAATTGAAAGGCAGCAAATATTGCCCTAATACAGTCTGCATGTTTTATTGGTTTTCCTGAAGAACCTATAAAATCTCTCCTCTTCCAGATAACTGTATAGTCATGGGCAATACCAAAGCAGTACCTTGAGTCTGTATAAACGTTAACTGTTTGACCTTCAGCATAAATACAGGCTGCTATCAGTGCCCTAAGTTCTGCCTCCTGGGCTGAACTTCCTGATGGCAAGGGTTCCTGTATTAAGATGTCTGTTTCTGTGGTAACTGCAAAACCTGTATGCTGGTCCCCATCCACATAGTACCTGGAGCCATCCACAAATAACTGTAAATCTGCATTTAGTAGAGGATGTTCCTGTATTTCTGGTGTACTTGCGGTTTCAAGATTCATTAACTCTATACAATCATGTTCTTGATCGTGTATAGAAATTGAAAAATTTGATTGGTTTTCTGTGCCTGTCATTTCATCATCACTCGCACCATTCCCCTCTTTTGAAACCAGCGGCAATAATGTAGCTGGGTTCAAAGAAGTACAACGTTTGATAGTGACATTGGATGGTGTAAGCAATGCTACTTCATATTTGGTTAGTCTAGCAGCAGATAAATGTTTAGTCTGCGCTTGGTTCAGAATTTCAGTCACTGAGTGAGGCACCTGTACAGTTAAGGGATGACCCAGAATAATATCAGCAGCCTTGTCTAACAGTAACGCTGCTGCTGCTACTGACTTGACACATGTTGGTGCTGCCCGTATGACTGGGTCTAACTGTACTGAGTAATACGCTAGGGGTCGCTGTTTGTCACAATGTACCTGCGTTAATATTCCTTGCGCATGGCCTGAAATTTTACAACAAAGCAAATTGAAAGGCCTTGCATAATCAGGAAGTCCTAATGCTGGTGCTGATATTATGTCTGTTTTTAACTGACAAAAAGCATCTAGCTGTTCTTGTGTCATGAGTAATGCACCTTGTGCATTTTGTCCCTTTAGGGCATCATATAACACTTGTAGTTTCCGTGATGCGCTTACAATCCACTCTCTGCAATAAGTGATTAGTTCTAAAAAGGATCTGAGTTGTTTAAGTGTCTGAGGAGGTTTAACTGATGAAATTACATTTCTCCTCTCTGTAGTAATGTGTTTAGCATTAGCAGAAATACAATGACCCAAAAATTGTATTTTGGCTTGTGCATACTGTAACTTGTCCTTGGATACCTTGCAATTCTTTTTGTGTAAAAATGACAACAAGGAATATGTATCTTGTTCACATTTTTGTCTGTCATCTGCACACAAAAGTAGGTCATCTACATATTGTATCAGTACTGTGGACGCATTTTCTGGTGCCCATTCCTGAAGGACCAATGCCATAGCCTCGCTAAATCCACTGGGACTTACTGCTCCTCCCTGAGGCAATCTTGTCCAGCAGTACTGCTGTCCCTTAAAAGTAAAGGCTAGCAGTAACTGACTATCCTCAGTAATGGGCACACTGAAAAATGCGTTGGCGAGATCGAGGACAGTGAATACTGTAGCACTAGTTGGAATCTGATTGAGAAGTGTGTGCGGGTTGGGAACAATAGGACTATCTATGATCATCCTTTTGTTGACCTCCCGTAGGTCATGTATAAGCCTGTAAGAGGGCTTATCATTTATTTGGGAACGTTTTTTAATGGGAAACAGAGGCGTATTCCAAGGGGACCTGCATGTCTTAAGGACCCCTGCCTTAACATAATCCCCAATTTAATTCCCTATCGCTTCCACCTGTTCACTATTTAGGGGATACTGTTTCATTCTAACTGGTTGTACATTGGGCTTCAATTTGATAGCCACTGGTGTTACTGGGAGTAAACCCACATCTACTTTACTGCTGGACCACAGGTCCTGTGGTAATGTTTGAAGCAAGTCAGGAAGTGAAGTACTTGAGGAGTTACACTCCTGAGATGAGACAAACATGTAAGTATCAAAAGCAATTCTTTGGTTGTCACAAGCATGAGTTGAAATCGACACAGTTCCATTTTTAAATATTATACAGGCTTCTAGAGCAGATAAAAGATCTGCTCCTATCAAATTTACTGGGCAGTTCTCAGATATGAGAAACTGTGTGACAACTGATTTACCTTCTGGGCCAGAAACTTTTACTGGTTTGGATTATTGTAGGAACTGTGTTTGACCATGTAAACCTGTAGCAGGTACTTGGTCAACTGAAATTAGATTAGATTTTTGGGCACTAAGTCTTTCCTTATTACAGATCTGGCTGTCCACCAAACACCTGATGGTTGGACCTCCATCAAGAGTTAGAGGTAAATTACATTGGGGTCCTGCCTTAGATACTCTGCAGGGAAAGGTGGGCACTCGGGGGCCGTGTTCCTAATCTGATTTGGGCTTGTCTAGGGAATTTTGACTGCTCTGAAATGGTTTCTGCAAATTGGCTTGCTGATTTTTCCATTTGCGACAGTCCTTTTTAAGATGACCCTTTTTATTGCAGGCAAAACACAGATCCAGTCTCCTTGCTGTTTCAGCAGTGGATCTGAATTTCCTATCAGAGCCCTGTTTTTTTGGTAACTTGTTGGAATTTACCTGGTGCTTGTTGCACCAGATAAATAGTCTGTGAAACTGACTTCTTTTTGCCAGCCTTTTCCTGATTATTATGTTCAATGGCACGCAAGTTAGTGAGCATCACATCTGGAGCCAATGTCCCTGCTTCTGGCCTACTACGGTACAATTCTTCCTTTAGGGCGGGGGATAGGCCATTAAGGAAGGCAGTCTTGAATACTCTAATGTCTCTAGGCGCTGTCATATTAAAGCCTTGATCAGTATGGCGTCTATGCATGATATCATAGTACTGCTGTACAGATTCTGTTTTAATTTGCCTGTGTTCTTGAGCTGCTGGTGCATTCTCTACCAGGAGATTGCAGAAAAGTTCACATCTTTCTATCCACGTCTGGCCAGAAGCGCAAGCTTTGCGCTCGTTTTCAGCAGGTATGGCAATTGCTGCACCTGGAGGGCCAGGCTGCATTTGCTCTATTTGACCTGCAATCAGATCTCCTGCAGAGGCTTTTGTTACTTCATCTAGATCTAGCCATGTAGCATTATAAATTGTTCTTAATCTTTTAACCTGCCTAAGGAACCCCATGGGTTGAAGTTTGATATCTGGTATGTCCTTAATTATTGTTAACAGTTCTGAATTTGTCCATGGCTTGTACCATGTTGTGGTTCTGCACCACTCCGCCTGCGCTGCGTTATCACCCGCAGCTGCTACAGCAGGTGTGATTGAATCTTGTGTACATACCGGATACAATCCATAGGGGACTGATCCCACAGGTACAGTATATGCTGGAGGTGCAGATGCCAGGGCATCCGCATCTCCAAGTATATTTTGTAGGTTTCTTATTTTAAGTAATGGCAACCATTCACTGATAGATTTTTTTAAACCTAACGGATTTCCTAACATTTGGTCCTTCACAGGGTTTACATTTGTGAGACCAGGGTGTCTGACAAACTGGACATATTGTGTCATCTGGTGGGTTACAATGTCCACAATTTGGACTTGCCCAGTAAGGATACCCTTTGGTTTTCTTGGAACCTCTACGTCTCATTGTTTCCTGTCTTGATGTGTCTGCATCATCCCAGTCATCCAAACTTATTAGGGACAGTTGTTCCTGAATTTGGTCTACCTCTTCTAACTCTTTTTCATACTGAAGTAATTCACCCATGTCAATCCACAACTCAAGCCTATGCTCCAGTTTATTATCCTTCACATATCTCCCATAGGTTACTCTAATCTGTTTCAACCTATCCGGGTCCAGAGTGCCATCAGTAGTCACTCCTGCCCATTGAAACAATCGTCTCATACCCTTCAAGCATTGCTCACCATGTACATTCTTCATAATGTCCATGGCACTCCGAGGTGCTTCATCCGAAGGATAAGTATTTGTATTTCCCATTCTTATGGCCAGTAAGTATTCAAAATCCAGGAAATATCAGTAGCCTGGATCTAACGGATCCTCAGAGATATAACTGTGAGGAAAATTGCCTGGAACAGAGGTGATTTGTAACCAATTTTAACCTATGTCACTATCCTTTGCAATGAAATGACATCTCATCAATATGAACACATCATCTGGGTTTTCTCTATTTTCCCAAACCCCTTCTTCTGCAGAGTACACTACTGCTTTTAAAACAAATGGATGTCCCTCCACTAACTTATGTATGATAGCTATGCAGACACAATCCTGACAGGATATTTAACTTGCATTCATTGCTCGCACTAGTCTGTGGTTACAGATCACGGAAGAGAGAGAGAGAAAAAAAAAGTTTTAAATGACTTCCGTTCCTGATTTTTTTCCCCTTAACTCTGTACGCTATAATTTTTAAAGCGACAGGACGTGCTTTATGGTACTAGCAAGGTATGCAAGTCAGATGCAATGATATTCTACTGTGAGTACAACTTAGACTCAAAGGGCTAAAACACACTACCTGGCATTTGCCGGCCGGGAAAAAGCCGGACGGCTTTTTCCCGTGCCGGCATTGTAGTTAACAGTGTGAGGGCTAGGGTCCCTTCACACTGCACGGCCCCGGCCCGGCTGCCGGGTTGCAGCCGGGTCTCACCACTGGAAGATCCGGCGGCCGGGCGGCCGCCGGGCCGTCTTTGCAGCCAGTGAACCGTGTGTGTGAAGGGGAGCTTTCACACACAACGGTTTTTTCTGAAGCCGTGTCTGATGCTGCACATGCGCACAGCATCGCACACGGCTCAAAGCAGTCCTGTGTGCGAGACTCTGCCGGTTTCTCCCGGATGGCAAAAAGCCGGACAAAGTTTGTCCGGCTTTTTGCCATCCGGGAGAAACCGGACAGTGTGTTACAGCCCTTATATTGTGTACAATATACTGCTCTGAATCTTTCAATTCAGAAAGTATATCTGACCACTTCCTTCCAATGTCTCTAACTGTAGGAATGAAATGGCAACAAATTGGTGCAAAAATGTCAAATCCTTCTTCCCAAGGTTCAGAAAATAGGGGAGATTCTCCTGGACTATAAATATAATGTAAATAAAATGTCTGATCGTGGTGTGCCTTTACTAAAAGTACTACACACTTACAAAGGGGACATGTCTGTTTCATAACTCTGAGTTCTTTCTAACGTCTTCCTACACTAATTTATATTTATACTGCAGTAACAATAACTTAACCTACGTTCTAATTCTCTTTATAAGACAAACAAGACAGTGTTCCAGCCCTCAAATGCCACATGGGTCACTTGAGTATGCGTATAGGACCGCTACCGCACCGGATCACCTGACCAGACTCATTGGACGTTTTAACTATGCCACTCCAATCGCCTGTTATTTGAGGTATACAGATCAAGTACACGGGTCCCAGGAGCCACTACCACCAGAGAAGGCAGTTGCAGCAACATCCAGTTTAACAACCCGTCGGTTGATTATGTATACACACTCTAAATACTCAGGATAAATTCACACTCACATACATTGATTCATACGCCTTTGTAACATATATAAGCACATATAAGCAAGAGAATAGAAGGAAAATGAGAAAATCAACCTGTTTACTGAGTGAACTTTGTGCGCGCGATCCCGATTCCTGTCTTGCAGCAGAACAGATTGGACAGTTAACGGGAATGAGAGTCTACAGAGAAATATCTCTATGTACCATGCATGGGTTTTGAGTCTCAGTCCAGGAACCGTCCGCTCAGTCGTCCGCTGTTCAACAGGTGATGTGGGATCTCGGATTCGGAACCTCCAGATTGATAAAGGTAACCCCAGGAAAGGGCACCCCTTCCTTAACCAAGTTCAAGCACGCATTCAGTCAGTCAGCATCAGGTTCATACACGGCTGCAGCCAGTGACCAGTAAACAAAGTAACCTTTGTAATAACTAGCCACACATGTGTAAAGTGGAAAGTAATAGAGCAGAGAGGTTTATTTCCTACAAGCCGTACATTATAAAGTGATACAAATTAACATATGGTGTCGTCGATTCCTGACACGAAGCTTAATTCTATTGGCTAATAAAACTCCTATCTTATACGTAATATATTTGCCAACGTCTATATTTTTTATACTGTATGTGCTTTTAAATGGGTTAGTTAGGGGAATTTTGCTAAAAGTGAGACATGCTATGTCTAGTTATGTTTTCACACCTTCCATACCGCAAACTACTGGACACCTGTGAAGCCTATATGTCTAGCTGCTGACATTTATATTTTTAAAAAACACTAGTGATGTCTGGCGCTATTGTACATATATATATATATATATATATATACATATATATATATATAAATATGTGTAATTGCGAGTGGGTGCCTATATAAACAGTCAAACCCACTCCGCACAGGTATCAGGGAATTAATCCAATACTCTCATACCTCACAAGATCTATCCAGCAGCAACAAAGGTGAAATGGCCTGTGGATATGGCCAACACAATCCACCCGATTTTTAAAAAACCGGGTGTGAACTAAAACAAACAAAAAACCCCCCTTGCGCTATTCAGACTCAATTAGAGGCAACAAGGCTTGAATAATCTCAAATAAGATTATAATTACAAGATGATTTTATTATCTATAAAATTGATCAAATATGAACATATATAATTCATTAATAACTGTAATATGCGCATATACATAAAAATAAGACTAAAACATTAATAATAATACAACTACTAATGAGCATAAGAGGTGGATCATATAACTAACAGTGACCACAGTGGGCTAGACACTGATAACATCCTTGCTTTTAATTTTCAAATAAGACCTTCTCATCAAATGTGTTCATGAGTCATTCATAATTAGATATCATATGGTGTAATATATTTGAAGCCTTTGTTTAAAGATCTCTCAATGAATAGAATTCATCCAATTGCTCACATATACTGATGGTGCTTTACTTGTGGGATATCATTCAAAAAGGTCATGGAGGAAGTAATACACACCCGGGACTCTTAGTGCATCGCAAGCACCTGTGAGAACAAAGCTCCCGTCTCAATTGCCACAAATGATGTCCTCCGTCTCCCACTGAAACTGGCTCCCGTGCACACACCTGTATTGGTTTGGAGAGAGAAGTAACAGTCCGGCTCCCGGAGCCCCGCGCACTGCAGGCGCTAGAGATAGATTCCGCTCCTGTTTTCCAGCCGCCGCATATAGCGTCCTCTCGTCTCCTGCGTGTCAGTCTCAGACACCGCTGCACTTCAATGAGAGCTAACAGCCAAGGTCCACCGGGTCACAGATAGGGCACTTTCTCTGCCCTATCTGTGACCCGGTGGACCTTGGCTGTTAGCTCTCATTGAAGTGCAGCGGTGTCTGAGACTGACACGCAGGAGACGAGAGGACGCTATATGCGGCGGCTGGAAAACAGGAGCGGAATCTATCTCTAGCGCCTGCAGTGCGCGGGGCTCCGGGAGCCGGACTGTTACTTCTCTCTCCAAACCAATACAGGTGTGTGCACGGGAGCCAGTTTCAGTGGGAGACGGAGGACATCATTTGTGGCAATTGAGACGGGAGCTTTGTTCTCACAGGTGCTTGCGATGCACTAAGAGTCCCGGGTGTGTATTACTTCCTCCATGACCTTTTTGAATGATATCCCACAAGTAAAGCACCATCAGTATATGTGAGCAATTGGATGAATTCTATTCATTGAGAGATCTTTAAACAAAGGCTTCAAATATATTACACCATATGATATCTAATTATGAATGACTCATGAACACATTTGATGAGAAGGTCTTATTTGAAAATTAAAAGCAAGGATGTTATCAGTGTCTAGCCCACTGTGGTCACTGTTAGTTATATGATCCACCTCTTATGCTCATTAGTAGTTGTATTATTATTAATGTTTTAGTCTTATTTTTATGTATATGCTCATATTACAGTTATTAATGAATTATATATGTTCATATTTGATCAATTTTATAGATAATAAAATCATCTTGTAATTATAATCTTATTTGAGATTATTCAAGCCTTGTTGCCTCTAATTGAGTCTGAATAGCGCAAGGGGGGTTTTTTGTTTGACATTTATATTTTACTCAGAAAAGTAATAAAAATAGATCATAAGAAGGTTTCAATATAGTTCACTCAAAGTGCAACGCCTTGCAGTTCTTTCCAATATCAACTCTGATCTGATAAACAATTATAAACAGCTTAGCAATATGGAGTCTATGAACAAAGATGGTTTCCATCTTTATCACTTGGATTGATAAGGTTATCTTTAATTGTTAGCATTTCTTCTTTTTTTTTCTTTTTGCCTCATAGCCATTATTTTAAGAGGGTTGCAAATAAAAGTTATATTTTAAACAGAACACATTACATAATTTTCAATAAAAGTGTGCCCCAGAAGAGACACATAGTCTTTCTCTTTTTTCTCCTTGGCTTCGGTACTATACGGGAACCATTCTTTACAAATAGTTTACTGAACTATTTCTGGGAGCACCACCAACCCAGCGCCTAATACCAATTTTTTGTTTTATATACTTGGCCAGATGTTGGTTTATACTAGAGCTAGAGCTTTAATGATATTATCTTAAACATTAAACATTTAGATAGAGTGATCCTGTGCAGACTCTACCAACCTTTTTTCTGTGTAATTTGTCTATTGATGTCAGCAGTCTGCTCCTTAAGAAATGGACTTATGGCTGCTCTAATAGCCTGCACCATGTCTCCATAGGTGACTGGGTCTGTGTGTGCTGGGAGTACCTTGTCACCACTGCTGAATGCAGGGGAGAGAGATGGTGAAGCTGGGGAGACTGTGTCCACAACTGTGTCCATGGCTGGCAGGGCATCCTCAGTAGTGAGCAGTGGCTGAGGAGAGGGGGCCACAGAGACCCCTCCGGCGCCAGCACCAGCGCTCAACGCCATCTTGGCCTCACATTCCCTGTGTTCCTCGTCGCACTGGGCGCGGCTCTTGGATCCTGGCATGGCCTCAAAGTACCTCTCCATGCAGCGGGGCAGTGTCAGGGAGGCAGCGGCTAGCGGGGGACGTGATACGGGGAAGCTGGAGCCTTGAAAGGGGTAAGCGGGCAGCACAGGTAGCGGAGCTGCTCTGTTCAGCTGCCGCTCATCAAGCCGCCAGAACTGGAAGTTTCAGCTGTGCCCTGTTTTATCAGGTGCTGGATATAACTTGTTTATGTCTTTTTTAGATGTAGAGAGAATTGCTAGAGAGATTGGTTAGCAATCTGTCTTTCTCGTCAGTTAGTATGGTACATTGCAATTTACTAACACCAGGTTGCTGGTATTATCTTGGTAGCTGGGGATGACATCCTTGGAGACATGGAACCATGGCCTCTATAGAATTAGCATGGCATCAGGCTATCCACCTGATAGCCATGAGGAACAAGTCTTTTGCTTTAGAATGCCAATACCTTGGTGAGTACTGCCATTTTGAACTGTATACTCCAAAGAGATTGCTGCCTCCAGAACTAAGCTTGTTATAAAATGTTTTCATTACCCATGATCAGTGTCGGACTGGGGCATGTAGGGCCCACTGGGGAAATACAGTGGTAGGGGCCCATGATAGGGGTGTGGCCAGTCTGCAGAGGGTGTGTGGCCTGACACCTCACTGGTTTTACTAACTATTAGAGAGTGCAATGTCTGAGCCCCTTCATAAATATATACAGTAAATTCAGCTGCTGCATGCCTGATAATGTACCAGATTAATAACAGATTAATAACAGCAATGCACTGTAGAAAACACACCATAGTCCAGTATAAGGTAACATATGTATAATGTATAATTCAAGTGCACGGTCTGGAACCTGATCCTTAGAGCAGAAGGTGGGCCCCCCGGCAGTAGGGACCACCAGTGGTTTCCCCTGTACCCCTGTGGGCCAGTCCAAGCCTACCCATGATGGATCACTTGGGAGAGAAAGTGTGTGAATCTTGATGTTGCTGGACCCAAGCCGGTATGTTTTGATGAACTAATATATAAAGGGGAAGGGACATAGGCCCTCATTCCGAGTTGTTCGCTCGCTAGCTGCTTTTAGCAGCATTGCAAACGCTAGTCCGCCGCCCTCTGGGAGTGTATCTTAGCTTAGCAGAATAGTGAATGAAAGATTAGCAGAACTGCTAATAAATAATTCCTTGCAGTTTCTGAGTAGCTCCAGACCTACTCCTAGATTGCGATCAGTTTGGTCCGTTTAGTTCCTGGTTTGACATCACAAACACGCCCTGCGTTCGGCCAGCCACACCTGCATTTTTTCCAGGCACGCCTGCGTTTTTTAGCACACTACCTGAAAACGCCAAGTTGCCGCCCAGAAACACCAACTTCCTATCAATCACACTACGATCACTCGAGCATTGAAAAAACGTTGCTCGAGCTTGTGTAAATCTCCAAAGTTGCGTTGCGAAAAACGGCAACGAGCGAACAACTTGGAATGACCCCCATAGATATAACTGATCTAGACTTCAGTAAAGCTTTCGACACTGTCTCACATCACAGGCTGTTAAACAATTTTTTTTTAAATAGAGTATTTTTATTCAGCAAAATTGTTATCGTTACAGACATTTCAGTGTGCACAGGGAATCACAGTTGGCATTACACAATGGGGGTCATTCTGAGTTGTTCGCTCGCTAGCTGCTTTTAGCAGCATTGCACACGCTAGGCCGCCGCCCTCTGGGAGTGTATCTTAGCTTAGCAGAATAGCGAACAAAAGAGTAGCAGAATTGTGATTAAATAATTCTTAGCAGTTTCTGAGTAGCTCGAGACTTACTCCTACACTGCGATTCACTCAGCCCGTTTCGTTCCTGGTTTGATGTCACAAACACGCCCTGCGTTCGGCCAGCCACTCCCCCGTTTCTCCAGACACTCCCGCGTTTTATCCTGGCACGCCTGCGTTTTTCCGCACACTCCCAGAAAACGGTCAGTTTCCGCCCAGAAACACCCACTTCCTGTCAATCACACTCCGATCACTTCAACGATGAAAATTCTTTGTTCGGACGTGAGTAAATCTACTAAGTTTTGTGCTAAAATACTTAGCGCATGCGCACTGCGTACCATGCGCATGCTCATTTTTACCTTAATCGCTCCGTTGCGAAAATCGGCAACGAGCGAACAACTCGGAATGATCCCCCATATACTGAACTATTTACCTCCCCAATCAGTAGATGTATACAGTAAGTATTGCTGATAAGTACAATTCTAGCTACTGCCAAACCCGCAGTATAAGTATTTTCTGATGTCTGCAAACAGGTCGTAATCCACATATATAACATTTTCAATTTTCTCCCCAAACTACTTTAGTTTAAAACCCAACTAAGTAGGCCAAAGTATAGCCTACAAAACACCTAAAAATAAAAACAAAAACAAAAACAAAAACAAAACAGAACAAAACAAAAACAGCGAGATATGCAGTAATCAAATAAACTAAAATCAGAATCTCCTAGATCGACACAATTATGTAAGGCGAGGTACAATAGCATTGTAGTATAAAATAAAAGAAGAAGAACTCGGCTCGGTACCACAAGGCCCAGAGAGCGCACTGCCTCTAAGGTTCAAAGCACCCTATATCTTAAGGGCAGGGGAAGAGTATGTAGAAATGATCCAAGGGGACCATATTTTCTCGTATTTAGAAAGGGCATTATTTTTCATGTATATATAGCGGTCCTTCAATAGAGTGTCGTTCACCAGAGCCTTAAATGCAGATACTGTAGGAGAATGTGGAGCCATCCACATCCGTGCGATACACACCTTGGCAAGGGCGCAGATATTTCGAGCATATATACCCTCCCACCTAGACCCAGAGTCAAACCCTCCCACCCCCAGGATACAGAATCGCGGGGTCAGCATGCCTCCTGGTATCCCCGTGTGTTCCAGAATCGACCCGACCCCAGCCCAGAACGCCTGCAAGGATGGACACTCCCATGCAAGGTGCCAGAAGGATCCTCCAGCAACCCCGCATTTGGGACAAACGACAGCACTACCAGCCCCAAACCTGGCCAGCCTATTCGGCGTCATATATGATCTGTGCAAAATAAAAAGTTGTATTTGTTGAAACCTTAGTGATTTAGTGACCATACTTGAGTTCCCCAGCGCAACATCCCAGTCCCCCACGTCTATGGGGCCGAGATCGCACTCCCAACGCTCATGAAGGCTCGAGAGTGGGTCTGCATGAATTGTTTTAAGAAGGTTCGAGTAAGCGAAGGAGATCACCTTAACTCGACCCAATGATTGTAAAAAGGTCTTTATGGGGAAGGGGAGGAGCACAGGGGGAGAGTCCCCGAACTGTGACTGCAAGGCATGTCGGAGTTGTAAAAATCTATAAAAGTAAGAGCTTGGAAGACCAAACTCCTCCTTTAGTTGCTGAAAAGATTTCATTGTGCCATCACTATACACCCCACCCTCCAGAGAGCCCAGCTCAGGGAGCGAAGCAGAGTGCCAGAGATAAGTGTCCGGATTGATAATGTCACTGACCTAGGTTGGGGGTGTTGTGAACTCGGGGGTTCTCCCGATGGTAGGGAAGAGGTAACACAGTTGGGTCGGAACAGGGATGGCTTGATATAGGTCATCCTCATACAGGACTCTGACAGTAAAGCTTGGTGAAAATATTAAAGGACTTTATTGCAGGAAGGGGGCAACACAATGTCACATAACAGAGAAGGAGCGTATGGAGAAATGTCCAGAAAGTACTTGTGAGCGATGGCAAAAGATACTGGTGACTGAAGAACTTGAGAGCGGTGGTTAAAAGACACTGATGATTTGAAGAACTTGAGAGCGGTGGTTAAGACTCTGATAGTTTGAAGAACTTGAGAGTGGTGGTTAAAGACACTGATGATTTAAAGAACTTGAGAGCGGTGGTTTAAAGACACTGATGATTTGAAGAACTTGAGAGCGGTGGTTAAAGACACTGATGATTTGAAGAACTTGAGAGCGGTGGTTAAAGGCAATGATGATTTGAAGAACTTGAGAGCGGTGGTTAAAGACACTGAGGATTTGTATAACTTGGGAGCGAGGGTTAAAGACACTGAGGACTTGTATAACTTGAGAGCGAGGGTTAAAGACACTGAGGACTTGTATAACTTGAGAGCGAGGGTTAAAGACACTGAGGACTTGTATAACTTGGGAGCGAGGGTTAAAGACACTGAGGACTTGTATAACTTGGGAGCGAGGGTTAAAGACACTGAGGACTTGTATAACTTGAGAGCGACGTTTAACCTGCAGCCCATGCTGACTCCAAGAAGCACTGGTGACTGGAGCGCAGTGGAACCCAGCAGCGGCTGGGAACGCTGGATGCTGTACAACAACTGACACCTGGAAATGCCGGAGACACTGGGGTATGCTGCAGAGAGATCCGCCGAGAACAGAAGCACTGGCATCCACTTCAGAGGAAAAGACGATACTCAGGCGCCGAGGCTCTGCCCAGCATCTAACTTTGAATCTCCCGCCTCTGCTGGATTGGCGGAACAGTCCGATGACGTCACCCGCTCCCCACCCACAGGATGCCGGGTGTCATGGTGGCGCCCCTGCCCCGGGGAACCGCCGGGAGCCGCGCCAACCAGATGCCGGTGCCCGTGGACCACCGAAGGCGGAGGCCGCAACACAGACCAGCAGGCACGCAGGGGTAAGCACGGCGAACGCCGCCCATGGCGTGTGACAGTACCCCCTCCTCCAGAAGTGGCCCCCGGATACTTTCCAGGTTTTGTTGGATGTCTGGAATGGAAAATACGCACCAGTCGGGGAGCCATAACTTCAGTAGCCTTGACCCAGCTCCTCTCCTCGGGGCCAAAACCTTTCCACTCCACCAAATACTGTAGATTCTTGTGAAGATAACGAGACTCGAGGATAGCTTTGATTTCAAAGTCCGTTCCAGCTTCAGACTCAGCAGAGGTTGGCCTCGGGGATTTTAAATGGAACCGGTTTAAAATAAGGGGGCGAAGGAGAGAGACATGAAAGGAGTTTGGTATCCGGAGGTGGGAAGGCAATCCCAATTTGCAGACAACCGGGTTCAGAACTTGTAACATGGGGTAAGGACCAATAAACTTTGGGGCGAACTTCATAGTGGGCACCCTTAACCGGAGGTTGCGGGTGGAGAGCCATACCCTGTCACCAACCTTGTATTGGGGAGCTGCTCGTCGCTTCCTATCCGCAAAGAACTAATAGCGGCTGGAGACTCTCTTGAGATTAGCATGAACTCGACTCCAAATTTGGCTGAAGTGTCGAAGAGTAGAGGCTGCAGCAGGAACATCCTCCGGAGGACAAATGGGTAATTCAGGAACTTGAGGATGGAACCCATAATTAATGAAAAATGGGGACTCACCAGTCGAAGAGTGGTACAGATGATTGCAGGCAAACTCGGCCCATGGCAACAGTTCCACCCAATCATCTTGCGAGGGAGAGAGATAAACACGGAGAAAAGTCTAAAAATCTTGATTGAAGCGTTCAGTTTGCCCATTGGTTTGTGGATGGTAAGCGGATGAAAACTTGAGTTTTATTTGTAAGGCTGCACAGAGAGCTCTCCAGAATCTTGCAGTGAATTGTACCCCCCGGTCAGAGATGATTTCCTGAGGTAAGCCGTGCAGGCGGAAATGTTCTCGGATAAATAACAACGCCAACTTGGGAGCTGATGGTAACCCGGTCAAAGGTACGAAATGTGCCATCTTAGAGAAACGGTCGATAATTACCCAGACAGTATTGTGACCCTTGGAGAGGGGCAATTCGGTAACAAAGTCCATAGAGATATGGGTCCAAGGCCTCTAAGGAATGGACAGTGGATGCAACAACCCCGCACGAGGCAAACGAAGAATTTTGTGCTGAGCACAATGAGGACATGAGTTGACATAATCTTGAATATCCTTCTTCATAGTGTCCCACCAGTAAGACCTTCGTAGAAACTCCCACATCTTTTGAACTCCAGGGTGACCGGAAAACTTGGAAATATGAGCCCATTGCAACAACCTTGGTCGAAATTTAGCTGGCACAGACATTCTCCCAGGAGGAGGGCCCAGAGCGGTGGGAGCCGCTGACATAGAAACTGGACTGAGAATCAAAGCTTTCTCAATGGAATTCTCCTCATCCGAAGCTGTTAAGGAGCCTAGGTGTTAAAAGTCCCGGCCCGGAACTTAATAACAAACGAAAACCGAGTAAAGAAGAGCGCCCATCTAGCTTGACGGGGATTCAAGCACTGGGCCGTCTTGAGGTACAGCAAATTCTTATGATCCGTGAAAATTGTAATTAGGTGTTTAGCACCTTCCAAAAGATATCTCCATTCCTCCAAGGCAGATTTTATTGCCAAAAGCTCTTTGTCTCCAATGGTGTAATTCTGTTCCGCAGGAGAGAATTTGCGAGAATGGAAACCACATGGATGTAACTTCCCATCTGGTGCGTACTGCGAAAGCACGGCACCTATGCCTACCGTGGAGGCATCAACTTCCAAAAAGAATGGTTTTGAAAAATTTGGTTGTTGAAGTACTGGAGCAGACATAAAGGCTGCCTTTAACTGAGCGAATGCTGCTACAGCTTCGGAGGACCAATGACTTGGGTCAGAACCCTTCTTGGTCAGGGCAGTAATAGGTGCCACAATGGTAGAAAATCCCTTTATGAATTTCCGGTAGTAATTTGCAAAACCCAGAAATCGTTGTACCGCTTTCAAGGAAAGAGACTGAGTCCAGTCCCGGATGGCAGTGAGTTTCTCTGGATCCATACGAAGCTCCGTGCCCGAAATGATGTAACCAAGAAATGGAATAGAAGGAACCTCAAAAGTACATTTGGAAATCTTGCCATAAAGATGATTCTCTCGCAATCGAAGAAGTACCTCCTTGACCTGTATTCTGTGCTCTGTGAGATTTTTATAAAATATCAGAATGTCATCCAAATATACCATTACACTTAGGTATAGCATATCCCGAAAGACTTCATTAATGAATCCCTGGAAGACGGCAGGGGCGTTGCTGAGGCCAAACGGCATTACCAGATACTCGTAATGCCCGTCCCTGGTATTGAAGGCCGTCTTCCATTCGTCCCCCTGTCGAATACGTATCAAATTATAAGCTCCCCTTAAATCAAGCTTGGTGAAAACTCGGGCTCCGCGAACTCTATCAAAAAGCTCCGTAATGAGTGGCAAAGGATACTTATTCTTAATGGTGACATCATTTAGACCACGATAGTCAATACATGGTCTCAGCCCTCCGTCCTTCTTCTTCACAAAAAAGATACCCGCCCCCGCCGGGGAGGTAGAGGGGCGGATGAATCCTTTCTGCAGATTAGACTTGATATAGTCCGACATAGCTTGGATCTCGGGTAATGATAAGGTATAAGTGCGACCCCGAGGTGGCATTTTCCCCAGTCTATGCGGTGGTAGCTGATCGGCCGCTTGCTCCGAGAACACGTCAGAAAACTCCCGATAGGCCTCCGGAATGAGCCCTTCATCTGACTTGGAAGATACACAGAGTGGATAGACAGGGGTGAGACAATTCGAATGACAAAAAGGACTCCAAGATGTTATCTGTGTCGAACTCCAGTCGACGTGAGGGATGTGAAGTTTGAGCCAAGGAAGGCCAAGAACCATATCTTGGGGCATCTCCCGAATCACTAGAAATTCCAGGTGTTCTTGATGCAGAGCTCCCACTTGCAGTTTGATTGGTACTGTACAACTTGAAATCAGACCGTTAGAAATTTGGGTACCATTGATAGCAGACAACGTAATAGGTCGTTCGACCAACCGTAACTGAAAACCCAGATCCTGGGCACAAGAAAGGGAAATAAAATTCCCTGCAGCCCCTGAGTCCAGCAGAGCCTTAACGGGTTTGGCTACTGACCCGGAAAACAGAGACACGGAGAGTAAACAGTCCACTGGCGGAGAAGGTTTAGAAGAAACCCCTAGCTCGACTCCTCCGGAACAAGCTAGGACTGCCCGTTTCCCTGGCGAGACTTGCAAAACTTGAGAAAAAGATCCGCGGCTCCACAGTAGAGGCAAAGTCTACCCTCACGACGACGCTGACGTTCCTCTGGGGACAGCCGAGATCGATTAATTTGCATGGGTTCATCAGGACTTGGAATAACCATCTACTTAGACGGAAGAGATCGGACCCTTGATGGATCTGTCCGACTACGTTCGCCACCTGGTTCCTGCATGCGAAGATCCACCTTTACACAGAGCGAGATCAACTGTTCTAAAGAATCCGGCAAATCTCTAGTGATCAACTCGTCCTTTAGACGATCGGAGAGCCCGTTCCAAAAGGCAGCCCGAAGAGCATCATTATTCCAGCGCAGTTCTGAGGCTATGGTCTGAAAATTAATCACATACTGTCCCACTGAACGAGAGCCTTGTCGGACACGAAGAAAGTCTGCAGAGGCAGCGGTCGTCCTGCCGGGCTCATCAAAGATCCTGCGGAATAACGTAATGAAATTGGTGTAACTAGAAACCAATGGATCAGATCGCTCCCATAATGGAGACACCCAATCCAACGCAGAACCCTCGAGCAAAGAAATAATGTATGCCACCTTGGACCGATCAGTAGGGAAGTTATGTGAAAGCAGTTCAAAATGTACCTCACACTGATTGAGAAAACCACGGCAATTCTTTGGATTCCCATTATAGCGAGAAGGAGTAGGGAGCTGAAGACGTGACCTGGTTCCAGAGGAGGATGGAACATTACTAGAGACAACCACTGAAACGGGTACTGGAGCTGGGACCGGTACTACTGAAGCCAGAGAAGTCTGAATTTGATCCAGCCGACCAGATAATTCCTGGAGATAATGCATCACCTGGCCCTGTGCTGCTTCCTGACTTTGTACTCGAGAAATCAAGTCCTGGATGGTACTTGCCTCTGGGCTCCGATCCCCCGGGTCCATGAGGCCTGAGTATACTGTGACTGACCTAGGTTGGGGGTGTTGTGAACTCGGGGGTTCTCCCGATGGTAGGGGAGAGGAACCACAGTTGGGTCAGAACAATGATGGCTTGATATAGGTCTTCCTCATACAGGACTCTGACAGTAAAGCTTGGTGAAAATATTAAAGGACTTTATTGCAGGAAGGGGGCAACACAATGTCACATAACAGAGAAGGAGCATATGGAGAAATGTCCAGAAAGTACTTGTGAGCGATGGCAAAAGATACTGGTGACTGAAGAACTTGAGAGCGGTGGTTATAAGACACTGATGATTTGAAGAACTTGAGAGCGGTGGTTAAAGACACTGATGATTTAAAGAACTTGAGAGCAGTGGTTTAAAGACACAGATGATTTGAAGAACTTGAGAGCGGTGGTTAAAGACACTGATGATTTGAAGAACTTGAGAGCGGTGGTTAAAGACACTGATGATTTGAAGAACTTGAGAGTGGTGGTTAAAGGCAATGATGATTTGAAGAACTTGAGAGCGGTGGTTAAAGACACTGAGGATTTGTATAACTTGGGAGCGAGGGTTAAAGACACTGAGGACTTGTATAACTTGGGAGCGAGGGTTAAAGACACTGAGGACTTGTATAACTTGAGAGCGACATTTAACCTGCAGCCCATGCTGACTCCAAGAAGCACTGGTGACTGGAGCGCAGTGGAACCCAGCAGCGGCTGGGAACGCTGGAAGCTGTGCAACAACTGACACCTGGAAATGCCGGAGACACTGGGGTATGCTGCAGAGAGATCCGCCGAGAACAGAAGCACTGGCATCCACTTCAGAGGAAAAGACGATACTCAGGCGCCGAGGCTCTGCCCGGCGTCTGCCTTTGAATCTCCCGCCTCCGCTGGATTGGCGGAACAGTCCGATAACGTCACCCGCTCCCTGCCCACGTGATGCCGGGTGTCATGGCGGCGCCCCTGCCCCGGGGAACTGCCGGGAGCTGCGCCAGCCAGACGCCGGAGCCCGTGGACCACCGAAGGCGGAGGCCGCAACACAGACCAGCAGGCACGCAGGGGTAAGCGCGGCGAACGCCGCCCATGGCGTGTGACAGATACTATCATACCTGAGCATAACCTTCATAGCTAGCCAGATCTTCATAGCCTGAAAAACAATAGGAGGAGAGAATTGAGAAGCACTCCCTCCCACCAAAACCTGCGCCGGGGAGAGGTCCGGATAGTAACACCTGAGAAACGCCCAGTATAAACCACCATCGTCCCCTCCCCGGAGCCAAGTACTAATATGTGACAACTGGGCCGCATAATAATTTAATTGAAAGTGAGGCAGGGCCAAGCCGCCATCAGCTTTTTGTCTAGTGAGGGTATGTAGCTTTATTCTAGGCCTTTTATTAGCCCAGATCAGGCACGTTAATATACTATTCAATTTCCTAAAGAAGGCCGGGAAGATGTACACAGGGGATTGCGAAAAAACATACAATAGTTTGGGCAAAACTATAATTTTAATGAGGCTAACCCTACCCGTCATTGTCAGTGGGAGTTTACACCAAGCTCTCGACTTGCGTACAATCAGCTGTACGAGTGGGTCAAGATTCAAGGGTATAAAATCCGAAGGGTCATTAGTAACTTGGATTCCAAGATATTTAAACTGGCCTGTCCAGCATAGTGGCAAGGAGAGCCTCGGGACCCGGGGAGGAGAGCCCATGATGGGCATAATAAATGATTTAGACCAGTTTATGCGGAGACCAGAAAAGCCGCCAAATTTCTCAATTACCTGCAGCACGATAGGCATATCCACAGCATAATCATGTAGGAATAACAGCAGGTCGTCCACATAAAGGGCTATTTTGTCGGTGCAGGGGCCTGTAGCAACTCCCCCAATGTCCGGATGCGATCTAATGAAGCAAGCCAAGGGCTCAATGGCTATGGCAAACAGGGCAGAAGAAAGGGGGCAACTCTGTCTGGTGCCCTGAGTCAGAGTAAAGGAGGAAGAATGTAGCCGTTGACCAATATCCTGGCGCATGGACTTTGATATAGCAATCTGATCCATTGTATAAAATTAGGGCCGAAGCCCATACATTTCATGACTCCCCACAGGTAGGACCATTTGGCGCTGTTGAACGCCTTCGCCACATCCAGCGAGACCACAACCGAGTCCGAGGGGAAGTCATGAGGAGCCTGCAAAATAGTGTACAGCCTGCGCAGATTGATGGACGTGGATTTTCCTGGCATAAAGCCGGATTGATCCTGATGTATTATGGATTCGATAACCTAGTTGAGCCGGACCGCCAACATTTTTGCCAGGATCTTGGCATCGGTCGGGATGAGAGAGATCGGCCTGTAGGACTTCAAGAGTTTGGGGTCCTTACCGGGCTTTGGCAGCAGTATAATAACAGCCTCGGACATTGAGGGAGGAAGTTGATTAGTGGTAAATATATCTGTATACATATCATATAACTTAGAGCCAAAGAACTGTATGTACTGTTTGTATAACTCAGTGGGAATACCGTCGCTTCCCGGAGACTTGCCACTGGGAGACAAACCTACTGCCGCAGTCACCTCCTCCAAAGTCAAAGGCACGTCCAGAATGTCCCTAGCCTCGGGGGAAAGTTTGGAAAGGGGTATACTAGTCAAATACAGGTCTAGGTCCTCCATGGAGCACGTCAGCTGAGAGTCATAAACCTCTTTAAAATAGAAGAACATCTGCCCAATGTTGGGGGTGTTGTCTACAATGGAGCCGTCAGGGCCAGACATCTGCACTATCGTAGTCCCAGGTCGGTCATAATGCACTAAATGGGCCAGTAAGCTACCCGGTCTGTCCGCCTGTATATATATGTTAGTGGCCCTAAACAAAAGGGAGCATGCATTTTTATCCGAGAGGTGAGCCATCCATGTCTCCTGAGCTGTCAGCCAACGTGCCTTTAGTGCAAAGGTGCCCTCTGCCAAATAGCGGGTCTCCAGGTCCCTATACTCGGATTCAAGTTGTCTCTCCGTCGCCCTGCATGCCATCTTGTGGGCAGCAATTTTGCCAATCAGTGTACCATGTAAATAAGCTTTGAATGAATCCCATACAACAGGTGCCGGGGCCGAGCCCACATTATCCACAAAAAACCCTCCCACTCGGACGTCAAATCCGGGCGGATGTAACTTCCAATATGACTGTCCCCTCCGGCACTCCACATCTAGAGATAACATCAGGGGTTAATGGTCAGATACCACCCGTGCCTCGTAATGAACATTCGTTATACTAAGTAGGAGCTCGGGCGAGACCAGGGCCAGGTCGATTCTGGAGAATGAGCCATACGTGCTGGAGAAACATGAGAACTGCCTAAGTGTAGGATACCGAGCCCTCCAGACGTCCACCCACTGCATGCTATCCAAAAAATCCGCAAATTTAGATTTAGATATAAATGAGCCGTCCCCCACCCCTGAAGCCCGAGAAGACCTCCATCTATCCAGAGAGACATCAAGCACATTATCAAAGTCCCCCAAACAAATAACAGGGGTATGAGGGGAAGAGGCAATAAATGAGACGGCTTTCTGCAGGACATCATACGAGAATGGTGGAGGAACATATACAGACAAAAGGAAAAAGTTACAGGAGTTCAATTTGCATTCCAGAAACACAAACCTGCCATATGGGTCCGTATTTACCGTGACCAATTCAAACTGGACATTTCTTCGTATCATGACAGACACCCCTCGAGAAGAGGAGGAGTGAGAGGAATGATATACCCAACCCACCCAAGGCCTGCGGAGCGACAGCAGTCTGTTTCCTTCTGAGTTTCACTCAGGCAAATAATATCTGGGCCATATTTCTTAATCATTTTAAGTACCAGGGATCGCTTTACTTTATTATTAATGCCCCGGACATTCCATGCCAACATTTTTATGGCAGACGTGTCGACCATATTACTATCAGGGACGCATCCCACAGAGACCCCACAGGGTGGAGAGGAAGCCCCATTGTCAAAGTTAGCCAGGCGTCTTCCTGCCCGTGCATAGCTCTACCTCCTGAACCATGTCGTCCGCAGGCCCCAGGCCAAGCCCGCCAGAGTAACACACCATCACCTCACAGTTTGATATGCAGATATAGAGAAAACAAAAAACTAAGAAGAGAAATAAAAAACCTACAGAAAAACAAACAGCATCCCCACAGCATCCCCCCTCCCCGTATACCTCCCTGAACTGTGGCATACACGTATAGTAATATAACATCACCGCATAGTTTAAAATGCAAAGATATAGAAAACAATAAACTGAAAAAAGAAAACAAAAACCCACATAAGAGCAAACAGCGCCCGTATAACATCCCCCCTCCCCGTATACCTCCCCGAATTGTGGCATACACATATCCCCAACAAAACCCTAACCCTGGAGATCCGAAAGCCTAAGGCAAACCTATGCGTAGCATAAAGACCTAAAGTCCCAGTGCAAAAAACTAAGCGTATATAACACTACGCAGCAAAGTCCAGAACCACTAAAACAAGAGGGTGCTCCTCGGACATATACTTGCATACTTTAGGCCCATGGAAGGAAGAAACTGGAAGTCAGTCTGGAGCCAGCCTACGGACGCCCGGAGCGTATCTGTCCAGCCAGGCCGCCGCCTCCCTCGGAGAGCTGAAGAATTTGTTTTCCCCGTCCGCCACCACACGCAGCCTGGAGGGGAACAGCATCGAATAGGGGAGATTCAGATCACGAAGACACCGCTTGGTGGGCAGGAATTGGGCCCGGTCTTTTTGGACATCCGCTGCAAAGTCTGGAACTGCCGACACCCGAATACCATTCCGAAGCAGGGGGCCCTTCGTGCGGCCTAGGCGCAGGACCGAGTCCCGGTCTTTATAATGCAAAAATTTGGCAATAAAGGTTCGTGGTGGGGCGCCTGGAGGTAGAGGCCGGAAAGGTACCCTGTTGGCTCGGTCCACCGCAAACTGGGAGGTACAGGAGTCTGCACCATACGCCTCCTTGAGCCATGACTCCAGAAAGTCCTCAGGATGAGCTCCCTCTTCCTTCTCAGGCAGGCCCACAAATCTCACATTGTTTCTGAGGAGGCGTCCCTCCATATCCAGGAACTTAGTTTGCATCGTCGACACTTGCTGAGAGACTGCAGACACAGACCGTTGCAGAGGGCCACAGAGGCCCTCTAGATTAGAGACCCGCGTCTCGGTTTCACCCACTCTCTCCCGGACACGTTGGACATCCTGACGTAGCAACGAAAGATCGCACTGCACCCTCTCCATTTTGTCCGACAAGCGTTGTTTGCTCGCCGCTATGGCCTCCAGTACCTGTTGAATGGCAGGAGCAGATGGCTGCATTTCCGCACCCGAGTCGGCCCCGGCTGGGGGATTGGGTCTAGTAGGAGAGGACGATTTAGGAGATAACTGCGTCGGCTGGGTAGTTGGTTGGCGGGCAAACTTCTCCAATTTAGCTGCAGCCGTGCTTTGGCCGCCTCTCACCATGGTATCAAGGCGCAACCAGCACACGAGGTCCAGATATTTAGTGTCAGGGAGCACAGCAGTGATTAGGATAAGCAGTATCCACAGCGCACCAAATCCCAAAACATCCAGCGGTGAAACGGGGGGGGGGGGGGGGCAGGGTGACCCGAGGATATATATAGTGTCAGGTTAATGTAGGGCAGGACAGCGCCCCCAGGGTTACTTGGTCCAGTCCTGCAGCCCCCTCAGAGTCACAGTGCAGTGCAGTGCAGTGGGTTTTACCTGGAGGACTGCCTCCAAGGTACGAATGTCAGGGGGTGCTGGGGAGGGCCCCACTCACCCCAGGTTATATCCAGCGGCAATCTTCACCGCAAGTATGCGCCTGCGTGCGCCCGCGGCAGTCCGGCGGTAGTGCACAAATTGAGGCCGGGGATGCACGGGCGGCAGCTGGCGCGGGCAGGAGACTCTCAACGGGGATGTCGAGTGACGCCCGTCGCTGCCCCAGGAAGACAGGAGGCAGTAGCAGTGTAAGAGCGGCTGTATCAAGGGCACCAGGAGGAATACAGGATTTATTGCCTGGGGAGCTCCTGCGTCCTGCTTCCTACCCGCTCGCCGCCGTGGCCACGCCCCCCCTGTTAAACAAATTTTAAAGCATGGGATTCGATACTAAATGGTTGAATGGATAAGATCTTGTCTGTAGAATAGAAAACAGAGAGTTGTAGTAAAGGCATGCATTCACAGGAGGGAAATGTTAAACAAATGATTGATGATCTAGGTAGACTAAAGGAATAGTCAAGAGCATGGCAATTACAGTTTAATGCCAAAAAGTGCACTTGGGTCTTAAAACTCCAAAGGCTAAATATAGTACTAATGGCACAATATTGGAAACTACTGAGGAGGAAATGGATCTAGGAGTCACTATTTCAGGTGACTTAAAGGGTTTGCTGTTAAAATACTGCCCATCGGGGAATGTAAGAAAGTAATGGGGAAGGCAAGTCGGATGCTTGGTTGTATAGGGAGAGGAATCAGCAGCAGAAAGAAAGACATAATAATGCCACTGTATGTCATTGATACGGCCTTATCTAGAATATTGTATTCAATTCTGGAGGCCATATCTGCAGAAGGATATTGATACATTAGAAACTATACAAAGAAGGTCAACTAAAATGGTGCAACTAAAATGGTGCATGGCCTACATGACAAAACTTACCTGGAAAGGCTAAAAGATCTTAACATGTATAGTTTAGAGCAGAGAAGGGAAAGGGGGGACATAATAGAAACGTTTAAATATATCAAGGGTTTTTAACAAGGTATAGGAGGGAGATATTTTTAAAAGGAAGAAAAGTATTATAACTAGAGATGAGTGGGTTCGGTTCCTCGGAATCCGAACCCCCCCGAACTTCACCCATTTTACACGGGTCCGAGGCAGACTCAGATCCTCCCGCCTTGCTCGGTTAACCCGAGCGCGCCCGAACGTCATCATTCCGCTGTCGGATTCTCGCAAGATTCGTATTCTATATAAGGAGCCGCGCGTCGCCGCCATTTTCACTCGTGCATTGGAGATGATAGGGAGAGGACGTGTGCTGGTTCTCTCAGTTGTGTTCAGTGTGCTGCAAATATCTGTGCTCAGTGTGCTGCAAATATCTGTGCTCAGTGTGCTAGCAAATATCTGTGCTCAGTGTGCTGAAAATATCTATGTTCTCTGCCTGAAAAACGCTCCATATCTGTGCTCAGTGTGCTGCAAATATCTGTGCTCAGTGTGCTTTATTGTGGGGACTGGGGACCACCAGTATTATATAGTAGGAGTACAGTGCAGAGTTTTGCTGATCAGTGACCACCAGTATTATACGTTCTCTGCCTGAAAAACGCTCCATATCTGTGCTGCATTGTAGTATATAGTAGGAGGACAGTGCAGAATTTTGCTGACCAGTGACCACCAGTATTATATCAGTACGGTACAGTAGTCACTGCTCTACCTACCTCTGTGTCGTCAAGTATACTATCCATCCATACCTGTGGTGCATTTTAGTTGTTGTGCGCAGTAGTAAGAGGACAGTGCATCATTTTGCTGACCACCAGTATATAATATATAGCAGTACGGTACAGTAGTCCACTGCTCTACCTACCTCTGTGTCACCAAGTATACTATCCATCCATACCTGTGGTGCATTTTAGTTGTTGTGCGCAGTAGTAGGAGGACAGTGCATAATTTTGCTGACCACCAGTATATAATATATAGCAGTACGGTACAGTAGTCCACTGCTCTACCTACCTCTGTGTCATCAAGTATACTATCCATCCATACCTGTGGTGCATTTTAGTTGTTGTGCGCAGTAGTAGGAGGACAGTGCATAATTTTGCTGACCACCAGTATATAATATATAGCAGTACGGTACAGTAGTCCACTGCTCTACCTACCTCTGTGTCGTCAAGTATACTATCCATCCATACCTGTGGTGCATTTTAGTTGTTGTGCGCAGTAGTAGGAGGACAGTGCATAATTTTGCTGACCACCAGTATATAATATATAGCAGTACGGTACAGTAGTCCACTGCTCTACCTACCTCTGTGTCATCAAGTATACTATCCATCCATACCTGTGGTGCATTTTAGTTGTTGTGCGCAGTAGTAGGAGGACAGTGCATAATTTTGCTGACCACCAGTATATAATATATAGCAGTACGGTACAGTAGGCCATTGCTATTGATATATTACTGGCATATAATTCCACACATTAAAAAATGGAGAACAAAAATGTGGAGGGTAAAATAGGGAAAGATCAAGATCCACTTCCACCTCGTGCTGAAGCTGCTGCCACTAGTCATGGCCGAGACGATGAAATGCCATCAACGTTGTCTGCCAAGGCCGATGCCAATGTCATAGTAGAGAGCATGTAAAATCCAAAAAACAAAGTTCAGTAAAATGACCCAAAAATCAAAATTAAAAGCGTCTGAGGAGAAGCGTAAACTTGCCAATATGCCATTTACGATACGGAGTGGCAAGGAACGGCTGAGGCCCTGGCCTATGTTCATGGCTAGTGGTTCAGATTCACATGAGCATGGAAGCACTCATCCTCTCGCTAGAAAACTGCAGTGCCACTCCTAGATGGGCCAGGTTTTTGTGTCGGCCACTTGGGTCGCTTAGCTTAGTCACACAGCTACCTCATTGCACCTCTTTTTTTCTTTGCATCATGTGCTGTTTGGGGACTATTTTTTATATCTGCCATCCTGTCTGACACTGCAGTGCCACTCCTAGATGGGCCAGGTGTGTGTGTCGGCCACTTGGGTCGCTTAGCTTAGTCACACAGCTACCTCATTGCACCTCTTTTTTTCTTTGCATCATGTGCTGTTTGGGGACTATTTTTTAAATCTGCCATCCTGTCTGACACTGCAGTGCCACTCCTAGATGGGCCAGCTGTTTGTGTCGGCCACTTGGGTCGCTTAGCTTAGTCACACAGCGACCTTGGTGCACCTCTTTTTTTCTTTGCATCATGTGCTGTTTAGGGACTATTTTTTTAAGTGCCATCCTGTCTGACACTGCTGTGCCACTCCTAGATGGGCCAGGTGTTTGTGCCGGCCACTTGGTTCGCTTAGCTTAGCCATCCAGCGACCTTGGTGCACCTCTTTTTTTCTTTGCATCATGTGCTGTTTGGGGACTTTTTTTTAAATCTGCCATCCCGTCTGACACTGCAGTGCCACTCCTAGATGGGCCAGGTGTTTGTGTCGGCCACTTGGGTCGCTTAGCTTAGCCATCCAGCGACCTTGGTGCACCTCTTTTTTTGTTTGCATCATGTGCTGTTTGGGGACTATTTTTTTAAGTGCCATCCTGTCTGACACTGCAGTGCCACTCCTAGATGAGCCAGGTGTTTGTCCCGGCCACTTGGGTCGCTTAGCTTAGCCATCCAGCGACCTTGGTGCACCTCTTTTTTTCTTTGCTTCATGTGCTGTTTGGGGACTATTTTTTAAATCTGCCATCCTGTCTGACACTGCAGTGCCACTCCTAGATAGGCCAGGTGTTTGTGTCAGCCACTTGGGTCGCTTAGCTTAGTTACACAGCGACCTTGGTGCACCTCTTTTTTTCTTTGCATCATGTGCTGTTTGGGGACTATTTTTTGAAGTGCCATCCTGTCTGACACTGCAGTGCCACTCCTAGATGGGCCAGGTGTTTGTGTCGGCCACTTGGGTCGCTTAGCTTAGCCATCCAGCGACCTTGGTGCACCTCTTTTTTTCTTTGCATCATGTGCTGTTTGGGGACAATTTTTTTAAGTGCCATCTTGTCTGACACTGCAGTGCCACTCTTAGATGGGCCAGGTGTTTGTGCCAGCCACTTGGGTCGCTTAGCTTAGTCATCCAGCGACCTCGGTGCAAATTTTAGCACTAAAAATAATATTGTGAGGTGTGAGGTGTTCAGAATAGACTGGAAATGAGTGGAAATTATGGTTATTGCGGTTAATAATACTATGGGATCAAAATGACCCCCAAATTCTATGATTTAAGCTGTTTTTGAGGGTTTTTTGTAAAAAAAACACCTGAATCCAAAACACACCCGAATCCGACAAAAAAATTTCAGGGAGGTTTTGCCAAAACGTGTCCGAATCCAAAACACGGCCGCGGAACCGAATCCGAAACCAAAACACAAAACCTGAAAAATGTCCGGTGCACATCACTAATTATAACACGAGGACATGCACTGAAACTGGAGGGAGATTCAGGGGAATTTGAGGAAAAAATACTTCACAGAAAGGGTAGTGGATAAGTGGAATAGCCTCCCATCTGAGGTGGTAGATGCAAAGACAGTAGAGCAATTTAAACATGCATGGGATAGACATAAGGATATCTTTACAACGAAATAAGGATCAAATAGGGTGCTTCTTATCTGCCACCAAATTCTGTGTTTCTATGTTTCTAAATAGGGTTCATGGAACGTTGGTGCATGCAAGCGGCAACCATAATTACAGCAGATAGATTTTCTCTCTGACACCAGGGTGCCGTGCTAATCACACGCAACCACTCCAATTAAAAAAAAGGCAGCCAACCGCCTGACAGCGCAGCCAGGCTGCGCTGCTAGGGGTCAACCTTAGTTCCGATGCATCAGCAATCTAATTGCGGACGCATCAGGAGGTGGCCTCACATATGTTGAGTGGCCTTGCCCTGTGCTGGGCGGCACCCAGCATGTGAGGAGATGGAAACAGATCTGGCTGCGTATGCAGTGATCTGCGTCTATCTCTGAATCAGCTGCTATGTGCAGCTGGCTCCACCATCCGACAGCTCCAGATCAAGAGATCTGCTATCTTCCTGCAGGTTAGTTGACCGCTGCACTACAAATGAGAACATAGTTCCTAGTTTGCTGTAGGTCTCAGCCAATCAGCTGCCAACAGTCCCTGTAAAGGAACTGACAGGTTGCCAGTGCAATGTCTCTCATGGCCTGCATCATTAGCAGATTCTCAGTGCTCCCCAGTGTGGTATCCCTGAGTCTTCTACTGCAGTACCTCATTCCATCTTTGTTTCAAGTACCACTGGTCTCAGTCCAATGTCCAGCACCACCGGCACCAGCCTGGTGTTCAGAACAAGGTTTCCAAATGCCTGATTTTACAGCAAGTGTGGCGAGTCCCATGAAGAGGGTATAATTACAAGCCATAGTCTGCATCATACTAAGTGCAGTGTATCTAATATATCAGACATATACAGAGCCAGCAAACACAGAAAGATGTTAGATACTGTATTAAGGCCAACTCATCTGATCTGAATGTTTTTTTTCTGGTTGTGGACACCATTCCACAATCTAAGTCCCCCACTCTGCGGAGCATTGCAAATATATGAACACATGTGTCTCCTATAACTGTGGATAGTGAACTGTACATAATACAGTATTAATAATAAACACTAGAGATAGTCTATAGCAGGGCCATGAGTGGCCCACTGAGCTGCTCTCCATGGCCCTCCACCCGCATGTCAAGCAATGGTTTATGTTTTTAGTTTTTTTTAAAAGATCCTCTGGAGCGCGCTGGAGCTCAGCGCCGTGTCACGTGACTCCCTGAGCTGCAGCACCTGCACTGGCAGCTACTCCCCCTACTTCCCAGCAGCCAGTGCAGCTGCTGCAGCTCAGGGAGTCACATGATGCGGCGCTGAGCTCCGTGTGGCGTGCTCCTCTCAGGCTGATCACATGTGGTGAGAGGCTCCACTCCCGTCAGGACACATTTCTGCGGTGAGGTGATATGTTTATATATGCCGGGAGAGGGCGGGCGCCATTAATAAATTATGCTCACCTTGTCCTGCATGAGTGCAGGGTCCCGAGCGGGCGCATGTGCTGTTTATGGGGTGGGGGTTGGGGGGACGGGGGGGGAGGAATGATTATAGTGTCTGTGTTGTCTATTGGGGGCATATGTGTATCTGGCACTGCATTACTTGGGGCATATGTGAATCTGGCACTATTGGAGGCATATGTTTATCTGGTACTATTGGGGGCATATGTTAGTGCCATTACTAGACATTTTAGCGCTGTGTGCAAGAAACAGCATCTGCGCCCCTTCTCCCCATATCACATACAAAACAGGGCCAGTGCACACCATAGGTGCGCCAAAAATATAGGGGTGATGGCTTCATGGGGAAGATAATAAAATAATACAATTCATATTACGCTGTAAAGAAGTCTTCATTATTCAATTTATGCTGCACAGTAGTGCCACTTCCACACATTACATCAGGTACAGCCCCTGTTACACATTGCGGCAGGTAGAGCCCCTGTCACATATTACGCCAGGTAGAGTCCCATTTACACATTACTCCAAGTAGAGTCCCCTTTTACACAGTACAGCAGGCAGAGTGTCCCTTTTACACAGTATGGCAGGCAGAGTCTCCCTTTTACACAGTACGGCAGGCAGATTGTCCCTTTTACACAGTACAGCAGGCAGTGTCTCCCTTTTTAAAAAAAAATATGTTTATTGAAAAATACAAACAATACACATGATTTGAATACATTTTCGCATACAGGTTGGTGAGTCTATAGCAAGTAAAAGGGAACTAAAGCTCCAGAGGAAGACATGCAAGTGTATATGTGTATATATAAATAGAGACATACACAGAAATATGAAAAATAGCAAAAGGAGGGGTTATACAGGGTTTATTGAGAACATTCCTTGGCCTATAAAAGAAAATCATACAGTAGGATAGAACAAGCAGACTGACTCAATGTGGGTATCTATAGCCCATTAAATGAATCTCTACCCAAAAAGGTGGGTAGCCTTTCTCCAATGTAATTAAGTTATACCAAGAAGTGAGCTGGACTGTACCTCGAAGGAAGTCCCTTTCTTCAGTTGATATTGTGAGCACATAGGGCAGCCAAATATCAAAAAAAAATTGTGATCAAGATTCTAAATCCAAAGAACAGTCTATCCACTCCATCCTGTAAACATAAGCCAATCTCGGTAACATAAGAGAAAGAGCAATGGGAGTAGAGTGTATCCACTGAGACAAAATAGGTTTTTTTAGCCACTTCTGCTATTTTAGCAAGTAGACGTACAGTGCCTTTAGTATGTTGTGGGGATGGAGGTTGAGTATAGTAATTCCATAATGCCCATGGCATCGGTATAGTAAAAGAAATGTGAAGGACATTGTTTATATCATTTTGAACAGTGGTCCAAAAAGCATGAACCACTGAACAAGACCAGAGGCAGTGGAGAATGTCAGCATCGGGGAGGCAACATTTAAAACAATTGGAGTCCTCTGCTACTCCAGTGAGGAACCTCAGTTTGGGAGTATAGTACGCTCGATGAAGAATTTTAAATTGCATTTCAGCACACGAGGATGAGAGTAACTGTTTATTCAATTTGGTCGAGGCCGTAACAATAATTTGTAATGAGATATTAGGGGAGGAGTCTTTCCACTTTGCCATACCTGTCGATAAGGTAGTAAGGTCAATTTTATTCCTAACCTGTTCATATAATAAGGAGGTAGGGAAGGAGGTACCTAAACTGGTTTTTATCAAAACATCAAATACCAGAGAAAGATTTGTATGGGTTAGCTCAGATAATAATCTAGTTGCAAAACTACGGGCCTGGAAATAAGCAAATATGGGAATCTGGATATCAGGAAAAAAGTCTTTGGGGTTTATTTACTAATATTCGTGTTTGAGTTGGTTTGTGTAGTGTTTAAACTCATTTTTTATTGGGTGCATTTTCATGCAACTTTTTGAAACTATATACGCTAATTTACGAAGCAGTCGAGTTGTAGGTTTTCGTGTTTTCCGATGTCGATGCCAGTCGTTTTTTTTGGGCACATTTACGGCCGTCATTGTCGTTTGCGTACGTGTTTTTGTTGTTTTTACTGGTTTATGTTCTATGTTCCAAGCGGCAGACTTATTTATGAACCACGGCCGCATTTTCACTTTTAGTTTCGATTTTCATCCCCGTTCGTGATTGGTTGTGTTTCAGATGTAGGAGTGTCTGTGCGCAACCATATAAATACGCCCCAAACCGTCCGCACCTCGTGGGTTTAGTTAGTGGTGAGGAGGGAGGTTGTGCTGTGGAGGTTGGTGAGTAGTTGGTATGGTGAGGAGTTTTTTGGGTGATTTCTGAGTGTAGTATTGTGTTTGAAAGTAGTCTTGTCATTCTTGTAGTCTTGTTTTTTTTTTTTTTGTCTCATTTTTTGTCCAAGTTTTTTTGCTTTAGAGTCCCTTGTCAGTGTCCCGTGTGTGTGTGTGTGTGTGTGTGTGTGTGTGTGTGTGAGTTGTGCAGTGGTAGTGCAGTGGTAGTGGAGGAGTGTGTTGTTTGTCTTTTTTTTCTGTGTTAATTGTTGAACCACACAATTATGTCTGACTCAGAGGTGGGTGAGGTGGCTGAGGTGAGTGAGGTGGAGGGTGTGAGTGAGGGGGAGGAGGTTGGTCAGGTGGAGGAGGTGAGTGAGAGTGAGGTTAGTGAGGTTGAGGAGGTGGGTGAGGTTGCTGCAGCAGCCTCAAGTGACAGTGATAGTGACAGTCAGACAGCTCCGCAGCCACGCACCACTACTACGACTGGGCGGAATGTAAAGTTTAGTTATGCTGAAAATGTGGCATTGGTGCGGGAGCTGATGAAGTATCAGCGGCAGCTATTTGGGCCTGAGTCCGCCAAGGTGCCAACGCGGAAGAAGACGGTGTTGTGGGCGAAAGTTGTTGCTGCTGTAAATAGTGAGGGGGTGGTCAAGTGGACGGAGGACACGTGCCCAAACGGTACTATGACATAAAGCGTTGTGTCAAGTCCAAAATGGCCAAGGAGGCGAAGTCGGCTCGCAAAACCGGTGGTGGACAGCCCTATATTGCCAGATATCTGGACTATGAGGAGCCCATGCGGAGTTTAATACCTCCTGAAGTAGTGTCTGCAACCCATGTCCGTGATTACGATCTGCCCAGGAAGGATGGTGAGCATGTGTATTTGTCTTAACATTCTATTACATTACTTCTGTCATAATTTTTTGGGTAAATGTGTGTCATGTGATGTTGCATATTACTCCCATCTTCAAGTGTGCATCAGCAAAGATATTGTTTTGGGTAATGTTTTCTACAAAAGCCAATGTAACATAGTACTTTATTGTATGTCATGTGGTTTTTTAACAGTACATTTTCCATGTGTAGTTTGGACTTGGTGTGTCATTGAATTGTCCAGCAATAATGTTTCCCTTTTGCACATTTTACAGTTTGCAAGTTGGACTATGTTTTTTATTTCAGTTATCCATGTGCAATGTTTCAAAAACAGTGGTTGACATGTTAGAGGCTGGAGTAGTGAAAAGTGGCTTTGAAGCCAGTTACATGTGTAATTTCATTAGTACTGCATGTAATCTTGTTTAAGACAAACCCACTATTTTTTGGATAATTTTGAGTCTGTATTTGTACCCTGACACAACACTGCAGACTTAGTAACCTTACTATTCTGATGTTTTTTTTTAATTTTGGTTTAGTTTTTGGCTCATATTGTGCTAACGTGTGTTTGGAGTGCCACATCACAAAGCATTTTCTATATTTCATTAATTACATAAAAATTTTAAATGAAGATGGATGTGTTTTGGCTTGTTAGTGTATGTATTTGTAATTGTGTCCTATGTCTGTGTCCTGTACATTATTTCCTGTGTTGCACTTTCCATAGTGCATATGGCTATTGGCCAATGTGTGTGTTTTTAAAAATTATTTAGGTTTTTGGTCAGAAATTATTCACACATAAACAAACATCCATTTTTTAAAGATTTAATGTTTATAAACATAATGGGTGGATGTATCAACAATAGCATGAATAAACGAGTTATTTTATTTCTTTCATTATTTATAGTGTTGAAAAAAAGCAGTACTGGTCGGCCTACAGTCACTCCCATGACATCTGATGATGATGACGCTGCGGAAGCAGGTAAAGTGTCCATTGTAGTATAGGTTATGTTTGTAAAGGAATGGCCATAACAAAAGTACACTTTAAATCCTAGGTCCATCAAAAGAAGTCTTGAGCAGCAGAAGGCGGACTCCTGTAGCACACCAAACAATAATACATGTGGCAACAAAGAAAGCAAGGTCTGATGTCCAATCACAACGACAGCAGTCTACCCCGCCACGAAGATTGTCTACAGTTTCTTCGGTCCCACCACTCCAAATTTTGTACACACCTCCAAGACGCCAACCACACTACCCTCATCTTGATTGTGAGTAAGAAACTGTAATGAATTTAAAAATTTCACATCTCAGAATAATCCATTTAATTAGACTAATTCACTCAAACTTCAACAAAATCTGCTATACTTACCGAAAACAATAAAACATAAAATGGACTCTAAGCAAAATGGCCTTGTCCACATCCAGTAAAGATATGTATGTCCACTTCAGCCATACAGCAGCAGATTGTGTGGAAGATACTGCAACATAAACACATGTGTAAGGTTGGCAAATAGTAAGGTTTATTTCCTCAATTTCACATATGTGTTTGTCCTAACATTGGCACCAACATGCAAAACCATTACTATATTTTTGTTTTAAACACTATAAGGCAACACATTATGATTTAAAGTGTGTTTTTATGGTGGAGTATGTCTGATCTACCATACAACTCATGTGCTTGCTTTAAGAATGAAGTAACCAGACACATTTGCCACAAACAGGAATATGTCTGTATTTAAGTTCTGAGTGATGATGTTGCTATGCTGGATATCTGAAAGCACCATTTAAATACATGTGTTCCATGTTTATTGCTTTGTTTTCATTTCTCAAACATATGTCTAACTAACACCAAAATGATTCTAATTCCAGATTCTAGTACTGGTACCAGCATCCCGACGCAACAGCAGCAACACAGTGACATGGATGAGCCAATCATTTTACAAATGCAGCCAGTAATCGAAGGAATCAGCCACCCACACCTGTGAGTACACCACCACAGCAAAGCACACCACCACCACAACACAGCCCAACAACACCAGTAGCACAAGGCCCTGATCAAGTGTTTTGGGACAGATGGGCTACACAGCAGGCAACTAATCAAGATTGCCTGTGTAGGCAGACCCAAATTTTTGCTAACCTACCATCTCACCTCAGAAGAATCAGCAGAAATATCAGTCACCAAAATGAACCAACCACCAGAATTGCCAATACCATGGAAATCATGCGTGCAAACATTACACATGTCATGGGCTACTTACAACGCATAATGGAAGAACAGCACAGACAACAGCAAAGCTATATCAACATCTTAGAAAACAATCAAATGATCAATTAATCTATCACCAGAATTTTAGAAAATCAAAATGCTGCAACACGTGAACTCAATGCCACCCTCACTAACCTCAATGAAACACTCAGATCCCAGCACCAAGAACAACCAAGCAGCAGTTCTGGTACGACTACTCCTATTCTATTGCCAGTGTCCTCACCACCAAGGCGCTCCACGAGAGCACGCCAACACAACAGTGGTAAAGGCAAAGGCCAGTCCAAGCAGCCAACCCAAAAAAATAAAAAATAGAGACACCGATTTCTGTATAGAGAAGAAAATAAACACAGTTAGTAAGTGTAGGATTGTCACAATATATATAGCAGTTAGCACCTCGTCCATTTGCTCAACATCATTAATTATAACTGTTACAAACAACAACAGGATTTTTGGCAACACATTTATTCTTTAACATCTTTGTATTTTTTGGGAGGAGGAAAAAGTTCTTTGATCTGCACATTGATGTTAGCATGCAGAAACAAGACCACTTGATTTTTTTCTAATAATTACTCTTTCTTGATTCCAATCATTCTCAGATTCTGCAGACACACTAATTGGCAGCCATGCAGAATGTCTTTAGCATGCAGAAACAAGACCACTTGATTTTTTTCTAATAATTACTCTTTCTTGATTCCAATCATTCTCAGATTCTGCAGACACACTAACTGGCAGCCATGCAGATTCATCCATGACCAATACAACTTACAATGTGAATTTTAACTCTTTTACATTTCTTCTCTAGACGACATTACAAGAATAACACAATTGATTTGGCTAAAAAGGTCCTAATATGTTGTGTAAACATTTAGATAATTCAGTCCCAAAATGAATGACATTATTGTTGTGCCATGTTTGTGTGTGTTAAAAATGAGTAATCAGATTCTTACACATGATGCAGAAACAAAGAAATTGAAAATATTTGAATGTCCAAAAATAATGTGTCTAATAATGGATATATGTAGAAAACTGTGTATTGACTTACAAATCTGCAAGTTTACTCCAGCAAACAAAATGAAATAAATATTTTTGGATGATACTAAGTTTGTGTCCCTTAAATACGATGGAGCATCACACATAGGGACACATATATTCCTCAAGGATAACATATTATATGTGGAGAAGTGTTACATTAGGACGTTACACACATTCATAAAGTAAAATATGTCAAAAATTATTATGTGTATTATGTGTGTTTTTAAGAAATTATCAGTACAAGTTTATTAACACTTATCCAGACTTCAGGCATGTCACTCATAATCTGTTGTTTAGAGATTTAAAATAAACACAATACACATGCTACATTTGTTTTGCATAAAGCGAGGGTATGTTTGTATGTCTCAAGGAGACAGACACATTCTAAGTAATGGTTTTTAAATGAAAAATGGGGAAACATATATTTAGGCATACACAACAAATGAAAGAAGCAAACAAAACTTACCTTAAAAATAACTATTTATGAGGTCTTGCCTAACCTGCCTCCCTACATCTGTACTCCAAGTAACACCAGATGTCTCTAATTCCTCTGCTTGCTGGCTGCTTTCTTCATCCTCCTCCTCATCAACATGTGGCAGATCTTGTTGCAAACACATGTTATGAAGAAAGCAGCAGCAGAACACAATTTGAGTCATCTTCAAGGGACTATACAACAAAAGGCCACCAGACTTATCCAGACACCGAAACCTAGATTTCAGCACACCAAAACATCTTTCTATCACATTCGCATGATTGTAATTGTGTTCAGCAGGGGTATCAGGTCGGGACAATGGAGTTATAAGCCAAGAGAAATAGCCATATCCTCCATCACCTGAAAGACAGATATAGTAACGTGATTCATGTTAAGATACAGCAACACATAAGTAACACACTGTATTTGGCCAAAGTATACACAGGCCTACACATATCAAATTACATACCCAGCAGCCATCCATCTGGCATCTGTCCATCCTCAAACTTATCAAAGAGGGATGACTGACTGAGGATGACGGAGTCATGGTAGCCCCCAGGGTAACCAGCAACAACACTCATTATTTTGAGTTTTGCATCACAAACCACCTGCACATTTGTGGAGTGGTCTAGATGACGATTAGTATAGATGTGCTGCCTGCCCCTAGGTAGTCTCAGTTGAATGTGTGTGCAATCTATGGCTCCCAGCACATTGGGCATGCCAGCAAGCTCATAGAAATCTACCCTTATGGCATGCCACTGAGACTCCTGGGTAGGGAAGCAGATTGAGGCATCGAGGTGGGGCTGCAAAACAGCCAACACCTGTGTGTATATTTGATAGAAAATAAAACATGATATTTTAGGACAGAACTGGCCACTGAGAGTTATTAATACCAACCAAAAACAGAGGAGGTAGTTAGGTATACATCACCTGTGTTAATATTCTTCAAAATGAGGGCTGTGAGATTCCAATGACATCCCCAGACACAGCATGAAAGCTCCTAGCAGCCATAAAGTGCAACACAGCCAGGAGTTTGTGCAGGCCTGAGACAGGGCGAGAGCGTGCTGTCTCAGGGTCTAGGCCCAGTTTGACAAGGTCATACAGATGGAAAATGTTGTTACGATTTAGACGGAACATCTGTATGACCCTGTCATCGGACAATGCATTCAAGTTTAAACGCCCCCTAAAAAAACGAGGCCTGCGCAGCATCTGCGGAACCTGTACAACCTGCAGACCATGTTCAGTTTCTTGGCCCTGGTTACTTACAGGCTGATGTCTGAGTCTGAGGAATCCCACAGCACACAAAAGATCACTGGTCCACAGTCCTGCTGCCATTTCTGAGTGTAGGTTGTTTGAAATGGGCCTAAGATCCTTTTATAGGCATACTAATTCAGGTGTGGATGATTTGTAAGTGGCAACACATGTAAACACGCCTGAAAAAAGCAGGTCTATTTTTCCCCCGCATTTTTTAACGAATCGCAAAAAAATACGACCGCAATTGAGCACTCAGAGACTAACACCCAAATTCGAATGAATAGTGAATACCCGTGTTGTATGAAATAACAGCCGCGTTTGACCGATGGTCTATTCATTCGTATTTCTGAACTTTGCCGGTAAAACCATTACGAATAGCCCAAACACTGCCGAGATTTGTGCTTAGTGAATTCCCGCGTTGGGACTTAGAAAAAAAAAACTAAAATCGGACAAACTCGGATTATTAGTAAATATAGGCCCTTGAGTCTCTCCAGGGTGTGGGTGGTGGAGAGACCATCATCCATCAATTGATATTCTAATCGAAGTCCATGGAGATGCCAAGTCTCAAAAATCGCTTGAGGGTCACCCCGTTGAAAATCACTATTATGTAATAATGGTGAGAATATTGTACGCGTAAAGGACAATCCTAAACGTTTACGTGATACATGCCGTGCCATACATGGAGTGCATAGCAGTGGGTTACCTTTAACCTCTATAGGAAGAGAAAGCGGAGAGGTGTGTAAAATGGAAATCAAAGAGCCCTTAATAAGAAAGCCTTGTTCAATATCCAAATTAACAAAGGCAGAGTTTTCACCTATTCAGTCCAGCGCATATCTCAGATTATAAACTATTGCATAGTCTTGTATGTTGGGAAGATTTATACCTCCCAATGATACTGGCTGTTGCAGTTTTAAAAGTGAAATGCGGGGGGCGTGGCCTAGCCTGTGAGCTGTGAGGAGGTGATCCCAGAGAGCTCCTACTAGCCCTGTTCCTTTTATTGCATTAAAAGCGCTTTAGGGGGTCCTAAATCCCCCTAACATATATTGTTACCTCCCTCTATCGTCTGGGATCGGAGGGTCTGGGTTGCGGAGCCGGGGAGCCCTTTTTAGGGTTCCTGCAGGTTGCGGCCCTCCCCTCCATAGAAAGCCGGGGACTGCGGTGCGATCTCCCCCCGACCGGAAGTGCGGCTGTGCGAGCAGATCGGCGGCGGAGCTCGGGAAGGAAATCGCCTACCGACCGTACCCACACCTGTCCTACACTTGCCTGGCCTACTGCAAGGGCTCCCCTGCACCTGCGCTGCCCGGAGCGGGGACCCACTGCTCGTCGCGGACGTTTCTGCAGCACTCCTGAAGCCGGGAAACCGCACGCTAAGCCCCTCTCTCACCCTCTCCACCAATGATCCAGCTCCCTCCGGGGGCTCCCGGTGTCCCGGCCGTCGAGGCCCTGCTTGGAGGGCTGGTGGAGCCATTTTGGCTACGGGCTGCACGCCCACACTGCAGGTAACGAGGCTGTGGGGAATCGGAGTCCTGGTTCTTTGCACCCCCCCACACTGAAGAGTTTTTGCCACAGTCTTCCAGGTGTCACACATCAGAGGGGGATCCTCAAAGGGACCTGCAGTCCCCAGGTACATCTCAGGGGCTCCCTGCCTGTCCTCATAGCGGCGGCCATTTTACCCTGCACCCAGCAGCACATATTATATGTACAGAGGCTGTGATTACACACAGTAGCCTGGTTTGTACTACCTCACACCACTACATTACCTGCACATCCAGTGCTGTTGTAATACCCTGGCTGCCCCTATCCTTAGTTACTTTCTGCCTGCTGTTTATGTGCACCCTCTGATTGATAACTGCATGCTCATCTCACAGCCTACTCGACCCTCCTCACTGCAGCACTAATGCCTTGAATTTTGTTCCTGCTCCATGCCATGATCCCCTGAATCACCCGCATACTATGGGGCTTGGTGGCTGATGGCGTAGCCTGGGACGCTCTTAACGCAGCAGGAACTCTACAAGTCGGCTGTGGAATGCTTCTGATCCACCTACATGGCTTTTCTTTGTTTCACTGTATGTTCTTATGAATAACGTCTGCAGATAGGGAAAACTAAGAAAGGGGGGCAATCATCGGCAGCTAAGAAATCTGGTGACAAGTCTCTGCAATCTGATTTGTTTTGTTATCTCCAACCGGACATAGAGAGTGAGGACACTCATTCATCATCCTCTGTTTCTGGCTCCCCCGTCGACACTGGAGCAATGGCGGTTGCCAACCCTTCGCCGTTGGACAAAGAGCCTGAGGCCTCTATGACTGATGTTTTGACCTATTTGCGTTCACTTCCTATGAAGAAAGATCTGCCTACCAAAAGAGACTTCCTGGATTTGAAACAAAAGATACGTGACACGGTTAAATCGGAGATCTCCGTACTTCAGGCAGATATCTCCCAAATATCCCACTGAGTTTCGGATATGGAAGACCATGTCGACGAAGTCTCTTCATTTCAGCGGAAACTTTGTGATACTGTTGCACTTCAGGCTCAGGAACTGAAGGCGCTATGGCGCCGACAGGCAACCCTGACAACAGAGGCCGGAGAAACAATTTACGTGTCAGGGGGTTGCCGAAAGATGTACAAGGGCGGGGATAGTGGACGCCCTCCCTAAGATATTCAATGAGATCAGGAATGCGAAACCGGACAATACCATACTGTTTTATAGGGCTCATAGGGCGCTCCGTCCGAAAGGTCTTTCTTCTGAGGCTCCCAGAGACGTTATATGTCGTCTTCACTATTATCATATAAAGGAGGAGATACTTAATAAAGCCCGCAAATTAGATCGATTGGAATTCGATAACAATGTGATTCAGATCTTCCTGGACTTGTCCTGGTATAAACTCCAGCAACGCAGGTCCCTCAAGCCCCTGACAGAGGCTCTTAAAGAGAAGGGTATAAGATTCTGATGGGGCTTTCCCTTTAGTATACAAGCCACCTTTGAGGGAAGACAGGTTGTCTTACACACGCCGGACGACTTGGACAACTTTTGTTCCGCACTGTCGATACCTAAGCCTGCCTTAACGGATTGGACTCAATCTTATCACCGATTTGATCCTCCGACGCCTCCAGCCCCATGGCCATCCTGGACTCCGGTCAGCAACAGGAAACAGGGTTCGACTCGGTCACCTCCAAATCATGGCGAGGCTGGGACCTGATTTATAACAATTTATTTTTCTTTGCTATAAAGTGGTCGGAAACAGGCTAGTTTTCATTGGCTCTGCCCGGTCCTTGGATGTCTAGTGTAGCCAATTCTGGACCTGACTGCTAGGCCATTGCTCCTCCTACACACCAGAGATTTTGCTTTAAAGTTTAATCACTCCGTGATGTTGCCTTTTTTGTTTACCCCCCTTTTCCCTTCTCCTGACATTCTTGCTGTTTGGATTTGTTGCATTCTAAGGCCTTCTACAAGTCTTTTTTATTTTTCAATTGTTTATGTAGAGATATTTGTTCCCGTTGCTCCCACTGCAAAATGGGGAGACTGCTTTATGTATAATATTGAAGTCAGCTGATTTACTCTTGAATCTCCTTAGTTGTGTACTGTTCTATTAGTGTTCCTAGGTTGTGTTGTCGCTACTGTGCCCCAGTTGGGTCAGGCCGCCTGCCTGCTTTGGCTCTTAAGTCGTGGGTATGACCTTCCTACGACTTAACGGCGGTATACTTACTATTTTATGAGACGTATTGCTATTGTCATTTAGTTCTATGTTCTCTGTATTGGTTTTTCTTCTTGTGTCCTTTTTTTTCTTGCTCCTTCTTTCTTCCTTCTTCTCCTTGGTTTCTCCGCTTATCACCGTTGCAGCCCGATGTACCCACTGCGACTGGATCCTGTGCCTTCCTCGCATCTCTGGTAAGTCCATGTTACCTTTATTACTCATTGTAGGGAGCAAATCCAGCCTTCTTAATGCCCTCTGACCTTAGGCTATGTTCCTTCAATGTGAAGGGACTTAATATCCCCGAAAAGAGGTACACCTTGTTGCAGGAGCTATGGGCAGAGCGCATAGACATTGCTTTTCTCCAAGAGACCCGTTTTAAAAGTCAAGCCTCCCTTAGGTTAGGAAATTATCATTACCCGCGTGTTTTTTGTAATAATAACTCTGTTAATAAGTCTTTAGTGGTCGCGGTCTTATTGACACGTCGGGTCCCGATTACGGATGTCTCTCACCTAATTTTAGAAGAAGGTCGGTGCCAGGTTGTTAAGTGCACAATATATAATCAGGTTTATACTCTTGTTAATATCTATGCTCCTAATCGACATGAAAGACAGTTTTTTACCAAAATACTGCGACAGTTAGAACCCATTAAAGAAGGGCGACTGATTATGGGGGGCGACTTTAACTGGTCCTTGAATCCTGGGATAGATTGTTCTCCTTCCCTGAATAGACGGCTGACACATGATCACCGTCGGGTGAGCCAACTTCTTCGCGAGTTCCAGTTGATGGACTTATGGAGAACTCAACACCCGACGGGGAGGGACTATACTTTCTTTTATTCTCTACTCGCGCCCAGACTATTTCTTAGTGGAGCATAGATTTCTACACTTATTTCCTTCAAGCACGATTGGGCACATTACATGGTCAGATCATGCCCCGGTATATATCTCTGTTGGGCTTTCATCAGCCCCCACCATGCCATGGTCATGGAGGTTTAATGATTCATTGACTCGAGATCCCTGTTTGAGGGCTAAGCTCGCCTCCGCCATATCGGATTATAGTGCGACAAATGACACCCCAGATGTTTGTGCAGTTACAATTTGGGAGGCACATAAATGTGTAATTCGAGGTAGATGTATACAGCTGGGCTCTCAACTCAAGAAGGAGCGAGCGGCACAGAGGCTGCAGCTCATTGAAAGAATAGCGTCTTTGGAGGCCGCACACCAGTACTCCCTTGATGCAGGGGTTTTTCTGGAACTAAGGCCCGCCAGGCCCTTAACAAATTTTTATGGGATAAAACTAAATTAGGAATGACTAAATGTCGCCATAAATTTTATTTATGGGGCAACAAACCTGGTGCTTTGCTCGCTAGGGCATTACGGGCCCAGAGACTGCAGTCTTACGTTCACTCTATAAATGAGTCGGGGGGACGTGCTGCATATACATTGCCTCAGATTGCTCGCTCCTTCCAGAATTATTATGAATCTCTCTATAATCTTAGAAAGGACCACACTCCCCAAGCCACCTCTGATTTGAAGGTGCTGATACAGAAATATCTTGCGGAAGTTGATTTTCCAAGACTACCTGCATCAGAACTGGATGCTTTAGATCGTCCCTTTACCATAGAAGAGCTGGAAACAGCCTTAGTGGCTACACCGCTTGGGAAGAGCCCGGACGGCTTCCCAGTCGGATACTACAAAACCTTTAAACAATCCTTATTGCCGCTGTTCTTGAAGGCGTGCAATTTCATCTCTGCCGAGAAAGGCTTTTCTCCGCAGACACTGGAAGCACATATAACAGTGATCCCAAAGGAGGGTAAGGACCCCACTCCGTGCTCGAGTTACCGACCTATTTCCCTTCTGTACTGTGACATTAAACTCTTTGCTAAACTGCTTGCGGGTCGTTTGGGCCGCCTTCTCCCGTCGGTGGTGCATGGGGACCAAGTGGGATTTATACTTGGATGGGAGGCTAAGGATAACACTTCCAAAGTTATTGATCTTATCCATCTTTCTCAAAAAGGATCCTCCCATACCGTCCTCCTGTCCACTGATGCGGAGAAGGCCTTTGACAGGATAGATTGGCAGTTTATGGAAGGTCTTCTCGAGCACTTGGGTTTGGGTCCCACCTGCCTTAGTCGTATATTAACTCTTTATAAGCTGCCATCAGCCAGGGTTCGAGTGAATGGTGCCCTTTCTGCTCCCTTTCTGATACGAAACAGGACAAGGCAAGGCTGCCCCTTGTCCCCGCTCATATTTGTTCTCTGCATGGAGGCACTTGCGAGAGCGATTCTGGCCAATCCGAATATTCACGGTGTATGGGCAGGAGAGCATGAGCACAAATTGGCACTGTATGCGGACGATCTTTTGGCTATTTTGTCAGACCTGGTGACTTCCCTTCCAGCTTTTATGCAGGAATTTGATAGGTTCAATTTGCTTTCTAACTTCAAGATAAATTTCACTAAGTCTGTTGCCTTGAATATTTCAATGCCCACACGACTACTTGATGGAATTCGGGATTCATTCCCATTTCAATGGCATCCTGCTCAGCTAAAGTATTTGGGAGTTCTCTTGACTAAAGACCTCACTGATTTATACCGGGTAAATTTTCTTCCTTTACTGCTGAAGATTACTACAGATCTTAATAAATGGTCTTCACTCCAACTTACTTGGCTGGGTAGGATTAACACAGTAAAGATGACAATTCTCCCTAAAGTTTTGTACCTACTGCAAATGTTGCCCATAGCAGTACCTACTTCTTTTTTCACCACTCTGCAGTCATCTAGTAACATAGTATCTGAGGTTGAAAAAAGACAATTGTCCATCGAGTTCAACCTATTTGTGGTCTCCTATGCATGATGATTTGACTAAAATTTCTGACTGATGCTGCTGTCAGCCGTTGCATTTTATCCCTATTTATAGTAACTATAATGCATGACTATGCACCATACCCCTGGATATCCTTATCCATTAGGAATTTATCTAACTGTTGGTCGTTTTATTTGTGGGTGGAGATGGCACCGACTCTCCCAACTCACACTGACCTGTACCGGTAGAGAAGGTGGTTTACAATTACCTCATTTTATTAGCTATTATTATGCTGTGCATTTGGCCAGAGTTATTGATATGTCTAGATCCCCATGTCTTAAGCAATGGCCACTCATAGTGGAAGTAAATGCGGGTGCTCCTTCCTGTATTCTCCCCTGGCTCAAAAAAATTCCACTTGTAGCACATCCCTCCTTAGGCCTGACCCTTAAGATATGGAAGAAATTTAGGTTTTTAGACTCTTTTAGCCCAAGCCCTTGACTGCCGACACCTCTATTATTTAATCCAGACCTACCCGCAAATCCCCTTTCCCTGTCTCCATCATCAGTATGGGCTGAAGCTGGCATTTCTTGTTTGAGTCACCTGATTGGTTCGACGGGTTTCCATCCCTTTGTGGACCTGCAACGATCCTTTAGTCTACCGACTAATTCTTTCTGGGCTTACCTACAAATTCGGCATTATGTTACTGCAACGCCGGCTCGTGCGGTGGGATGGAAACCGACGATTTTTGAGTCCTTGTGTCTCTCCGAGGATTTGCCACGACACCTGATATCTTTACTGTACAGACAATGCCTTGCGAGCTCTCCCACCCATCCTCTGGCATTTGTTACGGCTTGGCATGAAGACCTGGGTAAAGAGTTGACCACTGACCAATGGTCTCGCATTTTTCAGTTCACATTTGCTAGTTCACCCTCACTTCAAGTTCTGGAGACACAATACAAAGTTGTCTCGAGATGGTATAGATGCCCGGATCGGGTTCACCACATGTTTCCGAGTGTTCCAGACATCTGCTGGAGGTGTGGCCGGTCTCGTGGCACTCCCTGCCATATCTGGTGGCGATGCCCGGGTCTGGCTTCCTTTTGGCAACAGGTTCATCCCAATACCAGAGACACCTGAGTTTTGGTTGCTTTATTTAATTGATCTTCCGCTATCCCAGTTTAAAAATTCACTACTGCGACATCTGATGAATGCTGCTAGGGCGACCATTCCATGCTTCTGGAGATCTCCGGTACAGCCCCCCATTGCCAAATGGTTTCAAAGAATAGATTACTACATGGCAATGGAGGACTTGACGTCTTCTTCCGAACAATCTGCATCTCGATTCACAGCCGTCTGGTTTAACTGACTGGAATTCAAAGGGACGCAGAAATACAAAACTTTTTCGCTACTTTCCCCCCTACGACATCTTAGGGTTGTGATGGTGATGGCGGTCTAACCATCTTTCTCTTTTTTCTCTTTCTTTCCATTTTTCTGTCTGTTTTATCTGTTTCTTGTATGTTCTGTTTTTCTTGTTATGATTACTTGAAGATAATACAGTTTACTGCCTCAAGTTAAGTAGGCTGATGATATTATACATTGCTTTTGTTCTCTGTATGCTTAGTCTACGACTGTTATGTCAGCTTATGTTACGATAATTCTTGTACTGTATGCAATTTTTTCGAGCTGTATACAGTTATTTCTTTACTAATAAAACACAATTTGCGTTAAAAAAAAGTGAAATGCGAGGACGTTTGCCTGCCCATATAAATTTGGTTAAGGATCGATTGACAGTGGCAACATCTTTTTTATTCAATAAAAATGGCAGCATCTGCACTGGATATAGAAACCGTGTGAAAGAAATCATTTTAAATAAATGGCATCTTCCAATGGGGGAGATGTACTAAGCCTGAAAAGTGATAAATATCACTGTGATAAAGTACCAGCCAATCGGCTCCTAACTGCCATGTCACAGGCTGTGTTTGAAAAATGACAGTTAGGAGCCGATTGGCTGGTACTTTATCACAGTGATATTTATCACTTTTCATGCTTAGTACATCTGGCCCAGTATACGATAACGGCAGATGTCTCCATTTTTCAAAATCTGTCAACATTTGAGTGACAAAGTGGGTATAATTGACAGTATATATATTGGTAGGATTACTGGGAAATCGTAAACCTAGATATAAGAGATGATCTTGGGCCCAACGAAAAGGAAAGGAGCTACCCCATCCAGATTTAGTCATAATATGTAAAGCTAAAGCTTCCGCTTTAGTAAAATGAATAGTGAAACCAGATATCAATTGAAAATCTGCCAAAATATGTTGTAAGGAAGGGAGGGCTTGTTTTGGATTACTAAAACACAGAAGCAAATCTTCTGCAAAGGCCGATACTTTAATCTCTGAAATGCCTAATCTAATACCTTGTCACGTATTGTCCTTACAGAATACGCGAATCAATGGGTCAAGTGCCAAATTAAACAACAGTGGCGAGAGGGGACATCCTTGGCGAGTGCCTCTAGACAGTGGGAAAGGTGACGAATTTAGTCCATTAATAGTTAAATAAGCCATTGGATCTGAGTACAACATATTAAAAATACCAATAAATGCCGGGCCAAATTGTTGGGCATGGAGAATAAGTGAAATATGCGACCAGGAAACCCTATCAAAAGCCTTGTCAGCATCACAGCTGACAATGATGGCTTCTTTGTTGTTCAATTGATGATAATGATATAATGCCGCTACCAACATACGCACATTATGGACCAAAGTTCTGCCCTTCACAATGCCATTTTGAGCTGGGTACAATATCCGAGGGAGAAAACTCTGCATACGTTGCACCAATAGTTTAGTAAAGAGTTCAGTGCTGTTTCTAGCCAATTTGGCTCCCAGTGCGAGATTGCACAATGCACACCCCCATTGACATAAAAAATGTGCCCCCCCCATAGATATAAAAAGAAAAAGCATGCACGCGCTCCCGACAAGGGTGTGTGGCCTCATTACAATGGGGGTGGTCTCATTAAAATGGGTGTGGCCTCGTCTGATCTCATCATCACGGCCACCGCAGGAAAAAAAAGTCCCCATTTTACACAGTACGGCAGGCAAGAGTCCCCATTTTACACATTACAGCAGGCAAGTGTCCCCATTTTACACATTGCGGCAGGCAAGTGTCCCCATTTTACACATTGCGGCAGGCACGTGTCCCCATTTTACACATTACGCAGGCAAGAGTCCCCATTTTACACATTACAGCAGGCAAGTGTCCCCATTTTACACATTACGGCAGTCAAGAGTCCCCATTTTACACATTACGGCAGGCAAGAGTCCCCATTTTACACAGTACGGCAGGCAAGAGTCCCAATTTTACACATTATGCAGGCAAGTGTCCCCATTTTACACATTACGCAGGCCATTGTCCCCATTTTACACAGTACGGCAGGCAAGAGTCCCCATTTTACACATTACACAGGCAAGTGTCCCCATTTTACACAGTACGGCAGGCAAGTGTCCCCATTTTACACAGTACGACAGACAACTGTCCCCATTTTACACAGTACGGCAGGCAAGTGTTACCATTTTATACAGTATGGCAGGCAAGTGTCAAGTGGGGGGGGGAAGGGAGAGGGAGGGGGAGAGAGAGAGACAACTTACATATGAAGAGGATCTTCCCGCTCTTCGGGCCGGGCCGCCTCTCCTTCCTTGTGCCGGCCGCCTCCTCCTTCCAGTTTGGCTCCCTCTCCTCCTCCCGAGTACTCCTGCTCGGGGGCGGAGTTTCGCGGAATGACGCGATTGCGTCAAGACATCACAACGCAACTGCGTCATTCCATGAAACTCCGCCCCCCGAGCAAGGAGTACTCGGGAAGACAGAGGAGGGGGAAACAAGGACCAGCAAAGTGCTGCGGTGGAAGCCCCGTGCGGTTGCACGGCTCGCCCACCGCAAGAAACAGCAAAGAGTTTCAGGTCCTGATTTAATAGAGAAATGGGCCTATAGGATTGGACCCGTGCAGGATCTTTGCCCGGTTTTGGGAATACTACAATCCTAGCCTCAGTGAAGTTTGAGGGGGGTTGTTCTCCAGAAAGCAAGGAATTAAACAAAATAACCATGTGGGGTAACAAAAGGAGTTCATAGTATTCCGCTCCGAAACCATCAGGACCTGGGGCTTTACCTTTTACTAATGATTTGATCAAAAAGGATAATTCCACATCGGTTACTGTTGCTATCAATAAATCTCTCTCCTCCTCAGTAAGGACAGGCAATTCTGCCTTAGAAAGGAATTGGTCGCCTTCAGATTCAGAATCAGGTGGAGAGGTATATAGCAGCTGGTAATAATCCCTGAAATAATTAGATATCTCCGAAGGATCAGTAACCAGCTACCCATTTGAAGGGTCTATTTGCAATATACGAGAAGGGGCGTTATGGGAACGTACAAGGTTAGCAAGCAGTCTCCCCGATTTATTGCACCTATAATAATATTTACTACGCTGGACATCATGGGCAAATTGGACCCGTTAAGTACATAAGGTATCATAAGAGTGTTTGGCATCTAAGTAATGTTGTCGAGAGTCTATAGAGTCCGACTGCAGATGGTATCGTAAGCTGTCGTCAACAATTCACTGTGATCTTCAATAATTTATGAAAGTTTTTTCCATTTCCTGGTCACAAACTCCATCACTTGACCTCTAATTACAGGCTTCGCCGCAGCCCAAAACAGCTGAATATCTTCTAAATGGCCTGCATTATCTTGTTCATAATTACAGAAAGCAGTTGTCAGGTGGTTACGAAAATCACCAAGGTAGGATGGCGCTGACAATTGTTGTGGATCCTCAAGCTGCTGAATAAAAGGGCTAGTTAGACCCTTATTAGAAACAGAAAAGAATAAAAACAATTCAGTGCTAATAACTGGTTAGATATATAAAATAAGAAATTTATTTAGAACATAGACCATCAATTTCGTGCACATTAGCATATAATTACTGTTGCAACAGATAAAAATTAATAAAAAATACCAAGTTTTAAAAAATAGGGCAAAAATCAACACTGCTGAATTTAGTGAAAATATCTTGAAATGCTGGGTATATTGCAAGAAGCCTTATCCTAGGGAAATTTTGTACGGTGTTACCAGTTCACTGTATTGAGTAATCCAATAGGTAGCACTCCTTGGAAATGGAGATCCTCTCACTGGTTTGCTTGTCCCGTGCTGGTACTGGTAGAGGGAATGAACCGTAGCAAGGTCCAGATGTTGTTACCTTCCCAGAAATTGCCCCAAAGGGGTCACCGTTCCCAAAAGGTGGATTGCAGGCAGATCTCGCAGTTTGAAAGTCCCAGTCTTAGCACCAACGCGTTTCGCTGCTAGCGCAGCTTTGTCAAGCTGTAAATGCAGTGTACAGAAAGCCCTTAAATAGCAGTGTTGATCATAATGCCCCACAGGTGTGCAATAACCAATCAATTAATAAAATTATCAAATTCGAACACTAACCTAGTTATAATATTGTGTCAGATGCCAGAAAACAGTCCTATTAAACATTACCAAAAACGAAGTGTAGAAAGTGCTTAAAAAACATTATTTTATTCTACTCATTATGGTCACATGATCGCTATTCCCGGAAGTAGGAAGGGACTTAATACATTGGGCGTGAGTGTCAAGCCTCTCTTTCAATCTGAAACAAGAGAGAGTTGTTCGAATTGCCAATCAGGACTAGTCACGTGATCAATGTCCGGTCACGTGACCTCGTACACCAACTCGTTGCTAAGCAACATTGGAAATCTCTATTATAAATCTTTATTTAAAACCCCCGAACATTTTTGTAAATAGTGAACAGGAAGAGAATTGAACTTATCCTTGATCAGGACTAGTCACGTGATCAATGTCCGGTCACGTGACCTCGTACACCAACTCGTTGCTAAGCAACATTGGAAATCTCTATTATAAATCTTTATTTATTATTTTTTTTAAACTTGGTATTTTTTATTAATTTTTATCTGTTGCAACAGTAATTATATGCTAATGTGCACGAAATTGATGGTCTATGTTCTAAATAAATTTCTTATTTTTTATATCTAACCAGTTATTAGCGCTGAATTGTTTTTATTTTTTTTCGGTTACGAAAATCAGTAGACTTGGCAAGGTAGGCAGGAAATCTCCAACTGTAAGAAATAATCAGGGGATCTTTAATAGATAGGGTTACCCAAACCGGTGCATGATCTCAAAGCGCAATGGGGCCTATAACTGAATCTACTACCCTACTATAAAGTGTGTCAGAAAGTAACCAAAAATCTATGTGAGAAGAAGTATGATGGGGGTGAGAGTGAAAAGTATATTCCCGGGAAATCGGATGTTGGCATCTCCATGGATCACATTACTTTAAAAAATCTTTCAAAAAGGTCAACGAGGAGACATCTCCCTCCACCCCCCGACCAGAGGAACGATCCAGGTTCCTAGAGAGAACACAATTCATATCGCCACCATGCAGCAATTCTTCTCCTGCCCATTCCCTGCAATTTTGAATATACAGTTGTAAAAAACGGTCTGGTCGAGCCTGTCAGTGCATAAAGTGCCGCTAATGTATATAAGGAGCCCAGAAGCGAAAGTTTTATAAAAAGAAAATGACCGTCTGGATTAGACCACGTATCTTTGATTGTGTATAGCAAGTGTTTCCTAAATAAGAGCAAAACCCCCCTACATTTTGCAGTAAATGAAGCAGTTTTAAATTCTCCCACCCAAGGTCCCCTAAGGGTGTTTGGATCTTTTATATCCCAGTGGGTCTCCTGTAAAAATGCAATATCCAGTTTAAGGCGTTTTAAATGTGACAATACTTTTTGTCTCTTAATAGGGGAGTTTAATCCCTCCACATTCCAAGTGAGAAATTTTAAAGAGGATTGAGTCCTAGTGGAGCTGTCAGTATGAGCAGCCATACTACCTACTCTAGGCCATAAAATTATCATGAGTATGGTAAACAGTCGTATCCAGCCCGTTCCAGCGAGCGGGCGGGGACAATAATATGAGTACCCAGAGCATCTTGCCAAACCCGTACACAAATGCCACAAATCGAAAACAATAAACCAAACAATCAATATCCAAAATGTCTTATAACTTTTCTGAACCCATGAGGGCAATCCAGCAGATTGCCAATATCTAGGATAATAATAGTAGGACCAGAGGAGAAGGGATAGGGGAAGTGAGAGTAAAGCATGGAATAACATAATATTAGCAATCCAACAGCGATGATAATGAAACAATAAAACAGTGTGAAACCACATATGTAGCAAAATCTGCAGCAATGAAAATAAAAAATATAACTCAGTTGCAGTATAACTACATCTCACAATCAGCCACACTATGCCATACAGAGTGAGATAGGTAATGGAGGTTGTGAAACTTAAAAAAAATTGGAAGACCTGAATGTAAAAAGGGTGATGAGATAACAATACAAACAATACTATACATCTTCAATCTTCATCTGATCTAAGTGTCGAGGATCCTGAGCAGAATGAGTCCACAAAGTTCTTGGCTGCCTGTGGCGAATCAAAGAAATATGGTTTGCCATTGTGAAAAACACTAAGTTTTGCAGGATACAATAATGAAAAACAGCATCCCAGATCAAATAATTTCTTGCAGGGCGGGGCATATTCATGTCGTCTCATAGCCACCAAGTATGAAAAGTCTTGAAATAAGAGCTTTACACCGTTGTAACGAAGATCAGCATGTTTACGATAAGCTTCCAGCAAACGCACTTTGTCGGAATACTTCAAGATCCGCAATATTACAGGGCGAGGGCGATCCCTAGTAGCCTGTCTATCAGAGCCCACCCGATGCACCCTTTCCACTAACAACGATGAACCAGTCGGTACACAGCCCAATTCTTGTGGCAGCCACTCAGAAACCAGAGACATGAGGTCCGTATATTTGACGGATTCAGGAAGTCCAATGATGCGGACATTATTTCTACGATTTCTGTTCTCTAAATCTTCAAGTTTATCCGCCATGGACAATACCGATTTCTCCTGATCAGACAGAATGGCTTTAGCCGCTGTAAGCTCGTCTTCCAAATCTGATATGCGTTGTTCCGCTTCAGAGAGACATTGATCGTGTTTCGTGAGTTGTGTGAGTGCAGAATCGATAGAATCTTTAAGTGGTGCTAATGTCTGGTCTAAAAAGTGAAGCAAGAAGGGTCAGTTCTTGAGAGGTGAGAGAGCCAGCGATGGCAGGAGGAGCATCATCCTAGGCTTGATCTCTAGCAATGTTGCCCCATCTATTACCGGGAGAGAAGTGATGCGGAAGATGGCGTGTCACTGCCGCGACCCTTGCCCATTTGGCCCCCCTTAGGGCCCCTGGCAGGTCTTGCCACGTACTTATCCATAATTAGCACAGTGGTGAAGAGAGTGAAATTTGTTGAAAGCAAATGTAGGTGAACTGTGTTATTCCTAAGCCCACCAACAGCTATCAGAGCCAGGGATGGCTTTGTAGTGACCCCTATCCACTACTCTCTGCACCCACCAACCTCCAATATGAGCAGGAGGAGTAAAGTAAAGTAGGGGGTATCTGGCATTCAGAAGCAGTACAGTCCCCAGGAGAGCAGAACAGAGCCAGGAAAGTAACAGAAGGGAGGGGAGGGGGGTGTTACAGCTTATCCCAGAAAAGTGATTGCAGCTGTGGCTGGGATCAGATGAGTACTAGACAAAACAAAATTTATCCTGCACCAGACTAAATATAATTAATTAATTCTTTTTTCTTTTATCTTTAGTAATTTTGTTTTTCTGACATAACAATAAAAATGACCCTTCTAGTGATTTAGCCTGGGCTTTTACCCAGACTGTCGGATAATTAGACCCATATTAGCTGCCTGTTTCTCTGCTCATTTACTCTAAAAGTCTGTGATGAATTAACGGTATACACGATCTATGTAGTATTAGCATGGATCAGTGTGACATCGCTAAGATGTACTTATGCCGTTCCACACGAATCATCTCTGTATATAACAAAAATCCTATCCACTTCTGCAATGATTATTTGTTAATTAACACGTCCCTTGACTTGTGTAGGATTTGTGGTACACAAGGGAGAGAACAGCTGAATCTATTCATGCTATGATTGAGTTCATAATACTCTAGAAATCTAATTGGCTAAAGATCCCTTTTTAAGGGAACCTTTTGAACACCACTATAGGCTGCTAGGTGAGCAAGCCCAGGTGGTGAAACGTACGTCCTACTAATTACGGCCTCACACACGGTCTCCTCACTGCAGGGGGAGCCGTGATCAGCGGCAGCAGCGTTCAGCTATCAAGCGGTGTTAAATCACTGACCGTAAGCCGGCAGCGGGGAAAACCATTACCAGCAGCAGCAGCAGCTTTCAATGACCTAGCGGCTGGGATCTACGGACCGCCGCCACCGGCGGTGAGGTATAGTGAGTCACACTTGAGACAACGATCTGGCACTCTTTACAACCCCTGTCCTCTCTCCCTGCCTTTTTTTCACGGACGGACAGTTGATACCCGGTGGCGCATCCGGACCCTGCAAGGCTCATTAGCATCAGGGCCCGCCTAACACCACCTACGGGTTTTCAAGGTACCCTCCGCTTCTCTCCCAATTCCTGGCACAGCCCACGATCCCACTCTCATCTGTCCTCCGCTCTAATTGATGAGGCTAGACAGCAGATGGGAATAGTGAACTAGGAGTGCCTACTATCCTTTTTTGGTCTATATATAGGTATATCTCTACCAGAATAATTCTTCTTCATAGGTACACATCGTTTCTGAAAAATATGGCAATTGGCAAGGTGCAACCAAGGTGCCTATATCTATATTAGAGATACCAAATAGGATTTCTATATCCTAAACTTTGATATAAAACAGATGTATTGATTTTATTAGTCATAAATCTTTGTTGAGAGTATATTTCGGCCCCTGGCTCGGGCTCAAGTGGCGCATTTAGACCCTGCAAGGCTTATTAGCATCAGGGCCTACCTAACACCACGACGGGGCTTTTAGCCAGAGTGCCTGTTTTCTTATTTCTACGGCACAGTTGACGGTCCTACTCTCATCTTTCCTCCGCTCTTGGATGAGGTCGGACAGCAGATGGGATTATTTGACTAGAGTGTCTATCCTTTTGTCTCTCTCTCTCCCCCCTCCCCTCCACATTTGGTACACAATACATCTACTGTTTATGTAGCAATGTACTTCCAGATCTTGGATTAATTTTTGAACAAATTACAGGATTTGCAATGCATACTCTGTCGATTTTGAATGTTACTGTATGTCTATTGACTCATATGATTGTGTGACTTAGTGATTGGAAGTTAGCCCCAATACAAGGTGGCTATTTATGCATTTATATCTGCTCCATACAATTGTGATACAACATATGTTAAAACACTAGATATGGATAATATATTTTTTTGCTACATGATAAAGGATCAGTCCTTGTGTACAATTTTGATTGAGGTCGGGGGATTAGCTGATCTAATGAATTCATATAGAAATAGCTACACCGCTTGATGAAACTCAGACGCACATTATTAGTCTGAACTTATTGGTGATATCTCAATGGTCATGAATCCTCTGACTTTACAAGAGTATACAAATATCACCACTGCTGTCTGTCTGAATGGTCGGATAGATTACTATCACTGTTATTTTACTATTTGAGCAATCACATCAATATATATTCTACCATTGTTTTTGCTCCTATTTTATATTCTACCACTGTTTATATAGGGATACAATAATTTGAGATACATATACCAATCCCTCTTAAATTTTAGTTAAGTAAGGAATAATAAAAGTTAAGTATTAATTTATTCAATTTCTCATTTCAATTCACATTGAATGTTTAAAAGAGTGCTCCAAACAAAGGAATTTCTTTTCTTTTGGTGAGATGTGGGTTCTTCCACTCCCACTGAATTAACATGTATCAGATGAGTACTGTCAGGGCCCTCAGCCAAGAGCCCCACTAGTGTTTGCAGCCCTCTGAGGCCCTCTCCGGGTCCTGGGGAGTCTCCAGATGTTAAAGCCCACTGGCCGGCAGATGGATGAGGAGGTCCAGACCAGAGCTCCAAACTCGAGGCCACGGCTCCTTCCCGTCAGGTAGCCCGCGGCTTGTCAGAGCCGGTAACCGTGGCCCCTGGCTCTGTGCGTCCACTGCTCGGCTGCCCGGAGTGTGCTGGCCTGCTGGTGGTGCGGGCAGAGTGCTGTGACTTGCTGTAGCCCCGCTCCCAAGATGTTACAGGGAGTCAAGCTTCGGAGCTCAGTGGCCGCACTTCCACCATCTCTGCCCGCTGGCCATGCCTCAGTGTCTCCCTTTTACACAGTACAGCAGGCAGAGTCTCCCTTTTACACAGTACAGCAGGCAGAGTATCCCTTTTACAGAGTACGGCAGGCAGAGTCTCCCTTTTACACAGTATGGCAGGCAGAGTCTCCCTTTTACACAGTACAGCAGGCAGTGTCTCCCTTTTACACAGTACGGCAGGCAGAGTCTCCCTTTTACACAGTACGGCATGGTTTCCTCACACCCTGAATCACGTACCTCTCTCCTCCGGAGGCACCGTGGTGGAGCTCGGCAGAGGAAGCCGAGGTCCTCAGGGAGGCAGAGCCAGAGATGGGCAGAGCCAGCACCAAAAGAATGTGGAGCAAGTGCCAAAAGGGGCAGGACTGTAGTCAAGAGAGGCTAGTAAGCTGAGCTACAATTGAAAGGCAGGGCAGCTGGACCAGCAGAAGCCAGAGTCCAAGTGCCCGGGTCTATCTCTCATCCACGGCAGTGTCAGCTAGTTTGGGGAGCGGCCAGTTCAGTAGACATATGTATACCTCAAGTGCATGGTCTGCAACTTGAACCCTAGCAGAGAAGGTGGCCCACCAGCAGTGGGGCCCAACGGGGGTTTCCCCTGTACCCCTGTGGGCTAGTTAGACCCTGATTACAAAGGTAACTTTGCAGTGTGATAGACAGCAAGGAAATAGACTTCTGGAACTGGAAAAAGACTTCTGGAACTGGAAACATTTGTAGCTATGAACTGTCACATCATATTTGAAATGTAACAATATATTCCATAGTACTGTTATCAGCAGACTGGGAAAGTTCATGAGTGCCAACTAAACTGCAGTATAAAACTATAGTAGCCCATGCACTATAGACTTGTAAGGTTCTTTCTATTAATATTTGTTTATGTAATTACATGCATGTTATGTTATGTTTTTTTTTTTATAATCTATTTATTGAACAGCTAAAATTGCATGTAAGAAAACAACTATACATCTGGAGAGTACATAAAAAGACATAGTACAATACCGTTCCAGAAATCAGCAAGATAAACATAGTGGCTGAACTTTTTTTTGTAATTATTTCAAAGAAAGTAATAAACCAGAAAAAGAAAGAAGAAAAAGGAAGCAAAGAGGGGGGAATGGAAAAAGAAGGGGGAGAGAGGGTGGAAGAGTAGGGAGCTGGAGCATCACTCAATACAAGGAGCGTAGATAATAAGATTTTACTTACCGGTAAATCTATTTCTCGTAGTCCGTAGAGGATGCTGGGACTCCGTAAGGACCATGGGGAATAGACGGGCTCCGCAGGAGATAGGGCACTTTAAGAAAGCTTTGGACTCTGGGTGTGCACTGGCTCCTCCCTCTATGCCCCTCCTCCAGACCTCAGTTAGGGAAACTGTGCCCAGAGGAGATGGACAGTACGAGGAAGGATTTTTGTAAATCTAAGGGCGAGATTCATACCAGCCACACCAATCACACCGTATAACTTGTGATAAACTTACCCAGTTAACAGTATGAACAACAACATAGCCACGGTTCCACCGAAAAACTATAACATAACCCTTATGTAAGCAATAACTATATACAAGTCTTGCAGAAGAAGTCCGCACTTGGGACGGGCGCCCAGCATCCTCTACGGACTACGAGAAATAGATTTACCGGTAAGTAAAATCTTATTTTCTCTAACGTCCTTGAGGATGCTGGGACTCCGTAAGGACCATGGGGATTATACCAAAGCTCCCAAACGAGCGGGAGAGTGCGGATGACTCTGCAGCACCGATTGAGCAAACAGGAGGTCCTCCTCAGCCAGGGTATCAAATTTATAGAACTTTGCAAAGGTGTTTGTCCCTGACCAAGTAGCTGCTCGGCACAACTGTAATGCCAAGACCCCTCGGGCAGCCGCCCAAGAAGAGCCCACTTTCCTAGTGGAGTGGGCCTTAACCGATTTCGGTAACGGCAATCCTGCCGTAGAATGCGCCTGCTGAATCGTGTTACAGATCCAGCGAGCAATAGTCTGCTTTGAAGCAGGAGCGCCAACCTTGTTGGCCGCATACAGAACGAACAAAGCTTCAGTCTTCCTGATTCTAGCCGTTCTGGTCACATAAATCTTCAAAGCCCTGACTACATCCAGGGATTCGGAATCCTCCAAGTCCCGTGTAGCCACAGGCATGACAATAGGTTGGTTCACATGAAAAGATGAGACCACTTTTGGCAGAGAGTGAGGGCGAGTCCTCAACTCTGCCCTATCCACGTGAAAAAGCAAGTATGGGCTTTTATGTGATAAAGCCGCCAATTCGGAAACACGTCTTGCCGAAGCTAACGCCAAAAACATGACCACTTTCCAAGTGAGGTATTTCAACTCCACAGTTTTGAGTAGTTCAAACCAAGGTGACTTGAGGAAACGTAACACCACGTTAAGATCCCAAGGCGCCACCGGAGGCACAAAGGGAGGCTGAATATGCAGCACTCCCTTCACAAAGGTCTGTACTTCAGGAATAGAGGCCAATTCTCTTTGAAAGAAAATGGATAAGGCCGAAATCTGGACCTTTATGGACCCTAATTTTAGGCCCAAAGTCACTCCTGTTTGAAGGAAGTGAAGTAGACGGCCCAAATGGAACTCCTCCGTAGGAGCAGCTCTGGCCTCACACCAAGAAACATATTTCCGCCATATACGGTGATAATGTTTTAACGTCACGTCTTTCCTAGCCTTGATCAGGGTAGGAATGACTTCCTCCGGAATCCCTTTTTCCGCTAGGATCCGGCGTTCAACCGCCATGCCGTCAAACGCAGCCGCGGTAAGTCTTGGAACAGACAGGGCCCCTGCCGCAGCAGGTCCTGATTAGAGGAAGAGGCCACGGATCCCCTGCGAGCAACTCTTGCAGCTCCGGATACCAAGTCCTCCGTGGCCAATCCGGAACAATAAGTATTGTTCTGACCCTGCTACTTCATATTATTCTCAACACCTTGGGTATGAGCGGAAGAGGAGGAAACACATAGACCAATCTGAACACCCAAGGTGTCACCAGAGCGTCTACCGCTACCGCCTGAGGGTCCCTTGACCTGGCGCAATACCGCTTTAGCTTTTTGTTGAGACGGGATGCCATCATGTCGATTTGAGGCAGTCCCCAACGATCCGTGATCTGTGCGAAGACTTCTTGATGAAGTCCCCACTCTCCCGGATGCAGGTCGTGCCTGCTGAGGAAGTCCGCCTCCCAGTTGTCCACCCCCGGGATGAACACCGTTGACAGCGTGCTTACATGGCCTTCCGCCCAGAGTAGAATCCTGGTAGCTTCTGCCATGGCCATTCTGCTCCTTGTTCCGCCTTGGCGGTTTATATGAGCCACTGCCGTGACATTGTCTGACTGAATCAGAACCGGTTTTCTCCGAAGCAATTCCTCCGCTTGACGCAGGGCGTTGTATATGGCCCTCAACTCCAGGACGTTGATGTGTAGACAAGACTCTAGGCTTGACCAGAGACCTTGGAAATTTCTTCCCAGTGTCACTGCTTCCCAGCCTCGGAGGCTTGCGTCCGTGGTCACCAGGACCCAGTCCTGAATGCCGAACCTGCGACCCTCTAGTAGGTGAGCACTGTTCAGCCACCACAGGAGAGATACCCTGGTCCTGGGAGACAGGGTGATCCTTTGATGCATTTGTAAATGGGACCCGGACCACTTGTCCAAGAGGTCCCATTGAAAAGTCCTCGCATGGAACCTGCCGAAGGGATGGCCTCGTAGGAAGCCACTATCTTCCCCAGGACCCGCGTCCAATGATGCACTGAAACCTTTTTTGGTTTTAATAGGTTCCTGACCATGGCTATGAGTTCCTGAACCTTTTCGATCGGAAGAAAAACCTTTTTCTGGTCTGTGTCTAGAATCAGCCCCAAAAAGAGCTGGGACTTCGGTATATTGAGAATGCAGCCGTGTATCTGCAACGTCTTCATGGACAGAGACACGCTGTCCAGCAACCTCTCCCGAGATCTCGCCTTTATGAGGAGATCGTCCAAGTATGGGATAATTGTGACCCCCTGCCTGCGCAGGAGCACCATCATTTCTGCCATTACCTTGGTGAAAATTCTCGGGGCCGTGGAAAGCCCAAACGGCAACGTCTGAAATTGGTAGTGACAGTCCTGCACTGCAAATCTCAGGAACGCCTGATGCGGGGGGAATATCGGAACATGAAGGTAAGCATCCTTTATGTCCAGGGACACCATCCAATCCCCCCCCCTTCAGGCTGGCGATGACCGCCCTGAGTGATTCCATTTTAAACTTGAACCTCTTCAAGTACAGGTTCAGAGATTTCAGGTTTAAAATGGGTCTGACCGAACCGTCCTGTTTCGGGACCACAAACAGGGTTGAGTAATATCCCTCTCCTTGCTGGAGATGAGGAACTGTGACAATCACCTGTATCCCTGAGAAACCATCTCTAATGCCCAGGGATCCACCTGCGAGTGAACCCAGACGTGGCTGAAAAATCGAAGACGAGCCCCCACCAGATCTGCCTCCCCTCGGAAAGCCCCAGCGTCATGCGGTGGACTTTGCAGAGCAGGGGAGAACTTCTGCTCTTGGGAACTAGCTGTGTGCAGCTTTTTTCCCCTACCTTTCCCTCTGGCAACAAAGGATGATCCACGTACCTTCTTGTTTTAATTGGAACGAAAAGGACTGCATTTGATAATGAGGTGCCTTTTTTGTATGCTGCGGGGGGACATAAGGTAAGAAATTTGACTTACCAGCCGTAGCCGTAGAGACAAGATCCGAGAGGCCGTCTCCAAACAACTCCACCTCTTTGTAAGGCAAGGACTCCATATGCCGCTTTGAATCGGCATCTCCCGTCCACTGTCGGGTCCACAAGAGCCGTCTAGCAGAAATAGACATAGCATTTATTCTGGAGCTTAATAAAGAAATGTCTCTCTGAGCATCCCTCATATACAAGGCAGCATCTCTGATATGCTCTATGGTCATTTGAATGGCGTCCCTATCTAAGGTGTCAATTTCCATAGATAAGGAATCTGCCCATGCCACAACCGCACTACAAACCCAGGCCGACACCATAGCCGGTCGAGCAATAGTACCGGAATGATTGTAAATGTGCTTTAAGGTAATTTCCTGCCTGCAATCAGCAGGTTCCTTGAGGGAAGCCGTAGCCTGAGAAGGCAGTGCCACCTTTTTGGACAAACGTGTCAGCGCCTTGTCAACTTTTGGCGAAGATTCCCAGCGTATCCTATCAGTTTGTGGAAAAGGATACGCCATGAGAATCCTTTTGGGAACTTGTGGTCTCCTATCCGGAGATTCCCAAGCCTTTTCGCACAAGTCACTTAATTCAAATGAGGATGGAAAAGTGACTTCAGGCTTTTTCCCTTTATACATGTGTACCCTCGTGTCAGGGACAGGGGGTTCCTCAGTAATATGCAAAACCTCTTTAATGGCAATAATCATGTACCGTATACCCTTAGCCACCTTTGGCTGTAATTTTGCATCTTCATAGTCGACACTAGAGTCAGTATCTGTGTCGGTATCTGTGTCATCGATCTGGGATATGGTGCGCTTCTGAGACCCCGAAGGACCTGGCGCCCCAGGGACAGGCATGGACTGGCTACCTGACTGATCCCTAGCTTCTGCCTTGTCTAATCTTTTATGCAATAGATTGACATTTGCATTCAAGACATTCAGCATATCCACCCATTCCGGTGTCGGCGTTGCAGACGGCGACCTGACATTCAAGCATTCCCCCTCCACATTAAGCGAGCCTTCCTCGTCAAACATGTCGACACACGCGTACCAACACACTTCACACACACACGGAACCCCTTTCCTGAAGACAGTATCCCTGTCAAGGCCCTTTGGAGAGACAGAGAGAGAGAGTATACCAGCACACACCCCAGTGCAATAACCCTGGAGACCAACACAAAATGTTTTTCCCCAGCAGCGCTGTATAATATGTAAACCGCCAATTATGTGCCCCCCCCTCTCTTTTAAGCACCCTTTCACCGTGTGCAAGCAGGGGAGAGTCCGGGGAGCTTCCTCTCAGCAGTGCTGTGGAGAGAAAATGGCGCTGGTGAGTGCTGAGGGAGAAGCCCCGCCCCCTCGGCGGCAGGCTTCTGTCCTGCTCAAACTTAGTAATATATGGCGGGGGCTCTTTTATATACATGTACAGAGCCCACCTGTACATGTATATAGTCTTTTTGCCATGCAGAGGTTTATATTGCTGCCCAGGGCGCCCCCCCCCCCCCCTGCACCCTGCACCCTTACAGTGACCGGAGTATGTGAGGTGTATGGGAGCAATGACGCACAGCTGCAGTGCTGTGCGTTACCTCAGTGAAGCTGAAGGCTTCTGCCACCTGACGACTTCTGTCTTCTGTACTTGTAGCTCTGTGAGGAGAACGGCGGCGCGGCTCCGGGGTTTGGACGCCCAGTAAGAACCTGCGTTCACCCCCTCTGGAGCTAATGTTGTCCAGTAGCCGAGGAAGCAGAGCCTATCTTTGACAAGAAGGTCTGCTCCTCTCTCCTCAGTCCCTCGATGCAGGGAGCCTGTTGCCAGCAGTGCTCCCTGTGAAAAAGTAGTAAAAGGTAGGAAAAAATAAATCCAAACAAAAATGCTTCTAGGCAGAGAACTCTGGAGAGCTCTCTGCAGTGCACCCATCTTGCTCTGGGCACAGTGTAAAACTGAGGTCTGGAGGAGGGGCATAGAGGGAGGAGCCAGTGCACACCCAGAGTCCAAAGCTTTCTTAAAGTGCCCTATCTCCTGCAGAGCCCGTCTATTCCCCATGGTCCTTACGGAGTCCCAGCATCCTCAAGGACGTTAGAGAAGTTACACTGGTACACAGAGAATATATTAAAAGCGGTCAGGGAATATCACTGTTGAATGACACGTGCATAACCGCAACCATTAAGAAAGAGGAGACGGCTGCCCACGCCAGGAGACAGGGTCAAAAAGCCTCTGCAGCTGCTCTCGTGTGTGTAGAGACATATTATTCAAAGCTAAACCCCATTTCTTATAGAAAAGGCTGATACCATTAGTAGCATGCAAAGTAACCATACGGCGTTCATGATAGATAACATCTAGCAAAGCAGTCTCCCACTCCTGAATCGTCGAAGCCGTCGGGCATATCCAATGGGAAAGTATCAACTGCTTTGCCACAGTTACCATGACCTTCAAGGCCGGAACTATAGTAGAAATATCCGAAATCCCCAACCAGTCTGGAAAGTCAGCAAATAACAATGCTCGAATATTAAACGGTAAAGCTAAAACAAACATTTTGTTGAAATAGGTACAAAGTTTGTGCAAAATTTCTTAATCTTACAGCAGGACCAAAAATTGTGAGTTAGATTAGCATTCTGCATAGAACACTTAACACATAACCCCAGTTCGGAGGTGTTGAAATGTTTCCTCTGTGCCGGAGATACATACATTCTGTTAATAATATGAATTTCTTGTCGCCTAGCTGGTTTCAAATGTTTGAGAGCCCGTTTCGTGTTACCCAATATGTGTGTTATGTCCGGGAAATCAGGGATCTCCTTCCTCCAAGCCAGAGAAAGCGGGTTCCATGAGGGGGTGTTAGCCTCTATCAAAGCAGCATAAAGGTATTTAATTCTAAATGGGCGAGAGCGGCAAAGAGTTAAGATATTCAATATTATGTGGGGTGAAGGAGACGGACTCACAGGGTCCTCAAGAGCAGCAACATAGTGCCTAAGTTGAAGGTACATGAACAGGGTCGGACTGGCCCATAGGGGAACAGGGGAAACCACCGGTGGTCCCCCTCCTCTTCTAGAGATCAGGTTCCAAACTCTATCCTAGTGCATTTGAATTATGCATTATACATATGTTACATTATACTTCACAAGAATTTGGTTTATTATACATTTACCAAGGGGCACAGAACGTGTACTCTGTAATGGTTAGCTCCCACTGGAGCCTGGCAACACCCTTAAGCATGGGCCCCTACAACAGCATTCCCCCGGTGGGCCCTTCATGCCCCAGTCCGACACTGTACATGAAGAACTGTCTCTGTGCCAGGGAGTATTTATCCTGTAATTGGGAGAAAGAGAGAATTTGGCCACCCGGGTCAAAAACATATTTAATTGCATGAATGCCCTGTAACTTCCATGTGTAGAACAGTTTGTTTTGTAGTGATGGAAAGAAATTAGGATTGCCCCAAATAGAGATATAAAGAGTAACATAGGGATCAGTCTTAAGATTTTTATGAACCGATACCCAGGCCCTGTACGTGTTATGGAATAAAATATTAGTTCTAATTTCTTTCGGAATATCTCTCAAGCGGGTGTGCAAAAGCGCTGCCGGAGAGTATGGGGAGAAGAGAACCTCCTCTAGGGAGAGATTAACATAACGGAAGAGGGCCGCTCTAGCAAACAGTTGGACAATAGGGACACTGACTCCTCCTTGTTGTTTAGGAAGGTGCGTGCGAGATTTGGGCATGCGCGGTCTTCCTTTTTTCCAAATAAATTTGGAAAACATCCTGGAACAAACCATAGCGTCCGATCTAGATACTACTACAGGTAGCATCTGGAGCAAGTACGACAACTTCGGAAAAGTCACTGATTTAACCACTATTGTTCTTCCAAGGATGGAGAGGGGGAGATCGATCCAGTTCTCCAACTGAAGTCTCACTTTCTGGATGACTGGCGTGTAATTGCATGAGTAGACCTGAGAGGTGTGTGGGGGGATATTTATTCCTAGATATTTTAATGTAGTCGTATTAATTTTAAGCTGAGGTATGAGGTTTGTAAGATCCACTGAAGCTATTTGAGGGCCTATAGGAAGCAAATCAGACTTATTGACATTTACTCTATAACCTGCAAACGATCCAAATTTAGATATAAAATAAAAAATGGCCGGGAGGGAGGTCAGAGGGTCATGTACAAACAGGAGCATATCATCTGTGAACAAACTCTACTTAATTTGCATATCACCTACCTCAATACCAGTAAATGCACAAAGCAACAGCCAGGGGTTCCAGGGCTAGCGCAAACAGGAGAGGCGAAAGTGGACAGCCCTGCCTAGTACCTCTTTGAGTAAAGAATGGGGCGGAAAGGAATTTGTTAGTAAAGATTTGGGTGAGGGGTTCGTGATAAAGGGCCTGCAACGTGGAAACAAACTCAGAAGGGAAACCAAACCTCCGGAGGGTCTCAAACAGGTGATCCCACGTAACCAGATCAAAAGCCTTCTCGGCGTCTAAAGATAGCAGGACGGCAGGACCACCTGCACGAGAGGATTCCAAGGCCTGCATAACAGCAATAATCTTTCTGATATTAGTCACCGAGGGCCTTCCCCATAAAAAGCCAGTTTGGTCTTCATGAATTAGACCCGGAAGCATTTTTTTCATCCTTTCCGACAAAAGTTTAGTGAGGATTTTATAGTCTACGTTAAGTAACGCTATGGGTCTATAGGAGGAAGGCAACAGTGGATCTCACCCCGGCTTGGGGAGTACTCTAATCGACGCCGACTTATAATATTGTGGAGCTTCATGGAGGGAACAAATAGAATTGTATAAGGATGCTAAGGGTCCACTAATTTTAGTCACAAGAATCTTATAGAATTCTGGTGACAAACCATCAGGGCCTGGAGTTTTAAGGTCTTTAAGTGAATGAATGGTGTCTAGAACCTCTTGTGTGGTGATGGGGGTTGTGAGCGAGTCCGAGTGTTCGGGACTAAGCTGTGGCAATGATATCCCTTCCCAGAAGTCATGCTTGGCTACAGTGTCAACGGGATCCTGGGAGTATAGATCCTTATAAAATGTGTGAAGGATGTCAGAGATCTTGTTTCCATGAAAATGACACTTCCCCTCTCCATCCCTCAAGGCTGCTATATGATGTGGACCAGATTCAGCCCTAAAAAGACTTGATAACAACTTCCTGGATTTATTGCTAAAACGAAATATGTTATGTTTGCCCGCGCCTAAAAATTTGTTAGATAATTGTGTCAGCACTTGATCAAAGTGTTGCTTAGCATTAATGTATAGAGTTTTCCTATCCATTGTGGGAGAGGCCTTGAAGTCTTGGAAGGAGGAGGTGAGAGCGGATTGAGCAGCACGATAAGTAGAATTCAATTATTTTTTAAATTTAGCCACAAATGCAATAACATCACCCCGCAACACCGCCTTGGCCGTTTGCCAAAACAAGGCTGGGTTCGTTTCATGTACGGAGTTGTTAAGATGATAGGAGTCCCAATCCGTGTGTAACATATCCTGGAAATGTTGGGTTCCCGCCAAACGGGTAGGGAACCTCCAGTTTGGAGAGTGATGGAAATGGGTGCATGGTCTGAAATCAGTGTTGGTTCTATACTTGTATCAGTAATCTTATCTGACAGAATGTCAGAGACAAAAAAGTAGTCTAAGCGAGAGAATGAGTTAAAAGTGGCAGAGTAATAGGTGTATTCGAGTTCTACAGGATTATGGAGTCTCCAAATATCAACAAGACCAAGCTGAGTGGACAGGTATTTCAGATTGGTCTTCAGAAGGCTGTATTTGCGGGATAAAGCTGCCTTCCTATCTAAGGCCACAGATGAGACCAGGTTTAAATCACCTCCTAGAATGATAGAGGTATCGGTGTAGGGCCAAAGTTAATTAGTGATTTTTATGTAGAAAGATTTATCACAAATAGTAGGGGCATATACGTTACATAGAATATACCTAGAGCCTTCTAAAGTGATATCTAAAATAATAAATCTACCCTCTGTGTCAATGTTCTGGCTATGAATTTCAAAGGAGATCCCCTTATGGATGAGAATGGCCACCCCTCTCGCTTTTGATGTGTAAGAGGACGAAGCAACCAGCTTCTGACGAAGCATGGAAAGCTTCAAGTGTTCGTCAGGTGTCAAATGTGTCTCCGGTAACAGAATAAAGTCTGCTTTAACCTTATTCATATAAGTAAGTATCCGTCTACGTTTGACAGGAGAATGTATACCCCGCACGTTCCAAGAATAAATTTTAAGTGAAGCAGCCATGGTCAATAAAAATAGGTGATAATAGCGGCATACAAACAACAGGATCAAAATCCCAATTCAAAGCAGTAGTAACAGACATCTGCAAAAGCATACTCACATGCACCAAAGGCGCTATGCCAATGAGGACACCTCTCCAGCTCCCTAGAGGAAAAGGGGAAAAGAGTATAGATGAAGAAAGGAAGGAATGATAGACAAAGCAAAAAACATGAAAGAACATGAAATAGACCAAACAGCTGTGAAACAATAGGTCCATAGCCATAATACAAGTAACAGCAGCAACCGCAAACTCTCCCCTGTAAAATAAACAAGAAACAAGGAAACTAACAATACAACGCTGCCAGACTCAAAACATATTGAAAATCTAAACACTCAAAAATATTATCAGAAGGAGGCAAATAACTGTGAAGGTTAGACCATTACAATACATGAAAACATAGCTTCAAGGCTTCATCGTGAGCTGTCAGGTATTAAAGAAGTAATAAACACGAGCATCTGAAGCATAATATCCATGAAGCAGCATGTAACATAAGAAGATGTAACATTAACTATCGAGATGAAGAATGAAAACAACCAGACAGTCTGCGGTCTCATTCGTTTTGGTCCATTGCGGCAGATTCAGGGGGTTCCGCCACATGTAGCAAGAACGCTTTGGCATCATCCACATTTGTAAAGTCTTTAGGACCTTGTGGCAAGATTATGCGCAGTCGGGCTGGGTACAGCAACGTAAACTTAGTACCCGACTGCACCAGTTGGGAGCAAACAGCCGACATGTCCCGTCGAGCCCTGGACACCTCCGCCGAATAGTCTCGAAAAAGAAATATTCTCTGATCCTCCCATTTCAGTGCATCTTCAGATCTAGCTGTGGACCAGATCAGCTCCTTGTGTCGGAAATTTAAGCAGCGAAATATAACTGGGCGAGGACGAGCCTGATTAGAGTCCCTTGGTGGTCCCAGGCGTTGCGCCCGTTCAATTTCAAGGGATGCTAATTCTTCAGGAATCCCAAGCAGGTCAGGCAAGTCTGAAAGCAGAAATTTGAGTAAATCAGGGCCCTTAATGGATTCCTTAAGGCCTATTATTCTCAGATTATTCCGCTTCGAACGGTTTTCCAGGTCGTCTAGTTTGGACATCATGTGCTGCCGAGAAGATGACAACTGTGACACCTGTTGCTTTAAATCATCAAGCTCTTGAAAGTTAGCTCCTATGCGATTTTCATTAATGGAAATTTGCGGGACATGGAGTTTAACTCTGATTTAATGTCGGAGACCGCCGACATAAGCTTGTCAGCCTGTATTTGAAGTAGAGGTTCCACTGTTTCCTTTATAGCTTTTACAATTTCAGCATATGAAGGAGGTGTAGGGGGCGCCTTCGGTGGCATGATGTCGAGACCGTCGGACAGCAGCTCAGAGGCTACACAAAGCTCCGGAAGGGGAGATGAATCAGGAGAGGGTGCAGGTCTCTTTCCACCTCCTCAGAGACGTTGAGGTTTAGAGGCCGACACAGTAATAAATCTGTCCATAACACGTTCAAGGAGCTCTGCAAATAGAGGCTAAGCAGGGCAGAGTGTTTCCAGTAGTTTAGCCAGCTTGAGAGATATTCACGGTTACCGCTGGGTATAAAGCATCACGCCATGTATGTTACATTGAAGCGAGAGCACAAACACATAATGAAAGCACCACTGTGTGCTATACAGCTTGAGAGATCATTCACTTCCACAGGAGTAGACAATGTTGTCTTGTATAGAGAAACATGGAATTCCCCTTCATCAGGGGGACCCGACCAGCAGCGTCCCTCCAGGAGTGAGGAATCAGGCGTGTTTTCCCAGTGGAGAGAAATGCAGCACAGACAGGGTGAGGTGGGGGTGTGAGGATGGTAATAAATCACAGTGAATGGCTGGCAACAGCTAGAGCCAAAATCAAAAGCCTGGGCGAATATAGAAGCAGGAGGGGGGGTATGAGGCAGCCTGTGTTGTACAGATAACTTTAAGCAATGATACTATTAGTAAGGTGATCTGTATCTTAGTGGGACAAGGCTTAAGGGGAAAGCCTGCAGCAAGCAGGCAGGCACACTGAGATCGGGGTGGGGAGAGAGGAGGATGCAGGTGGAAGCCTCTGGGGACACACACAAACCCCTTAATGCTGGACAGTCAATCTGTGCCTGAGTGCAAGTAAAGAAAATGGCCACCGCTGCAGGCTACTCACTCCCAGGGAGCCTGAAGGTACGGCGTCCGCCGATCCCAGCCGCCAAACGGGAGTCCAGGGTATACGGAGGAGCAGGGCAGCGGGTTCCGATATGCAGTCCAGCGGGATGGGTAGGTCCGGTCACCCACGCGTAGGTCCGGCCGCCGTCCCGGAGCGTCTCCAAACTCCAGGCCCCCCGGCGTCACACGAGGAGGAGGGCCGCAATCCGCAGAGACAGCCGGAGCTGCCTCCCGACTCCGCGGCACGCTCCCACAGAGGCAGGAACAGAAGGTGAGGGGATGGGGCCCAGAAGCAGGGGGATAGAGGGCTCAGAGAGGGATTAAGAGGGCTTTCTGCAATCCTGCAGGCTGGAGCCCATGTAAAGTACAGCTTCTTCAGTTGCCAGCCAGGCCATGCCCTCCAATTGCATGCATGTTGGCCCTCATTCCTCGTTGTTCGCTCGCTGCTAATTTTAGCAGAATTGCTAATAGGCTAAAATCCGGCAGTTCTGCGCATGCGTCTGCACAGCAGGGCGCACGCGCTAAGCAAATGTACACAAAACTATGCTATTTTACTCACAGGTGAACAAAGCTTTTCAATCGCTCTGCTGATTGACAGGAAGTGGGTGTTTCTGGGCGGAAACTGGCCATTTTCAGGGAGTGTGCTAAAAAACGCGGGCGTGCCAGGTAAAAACGCAGGAGTGGCTGGTTGGACGCTGGGCGTGTTTGTGACTTCAAACCAGGAACGAAACGGACTGAGGTGATCGCAATCTAGGAGTAGGTCTGGAGCTACTCAGAAAATGCAAGGAAATTGCTTTCGGGGGTAATTCCAAGTTGATCGCAGCAGGAATTTAGTTAGCAATTGGGCAAAACCAGGCAGATATAACATGTGTAGAGAGAGTTAGATTTGGGTGGGTTATTTTATTTCTGTGCAGGGTAAATACTGGCTGCTTTATTTTTACACTGCAAATTAGATTGCAGATTGAACACACCACACCCAAATCTAAGGCGCCCTACACATTAGGCGATGTGCCGCCGAGGTGCCCGACAGCCGATACGGCCGACGGGCGACCCGGCGGCAGGGGGCAGTGACGGGGGGAGTGAAGTTTCTTCACTCCCCCCGTCACCCGGCTCCATAGACGTGCAGGCAAATATGGACGATCTCGTCCATATTGGCCTGCATGCACAGCCGACATGTCACCAGCGATGAACGAGCGCAGGGCCGTGCATCGTTCATCGCTGGTGACTCCACACTGCACGATATGAACGTTATCTCGTTCATTAATGAACGAGATTGTTCATATCGTGCAGTGATATCGGCATGTGTGTAGGGCCTATAACTCTCTCTGCACATGTTAAATCTGCCTCCCCTGCAGTGCACATGGGCCCTCATTCCGAGTTGATCGCTCGCAAGGCGATTTTAGCAGAGTTACACATGCTAAGCCGCCGCCTACTGGGAGTGAATCTTAGCTTCTTAAAATTGCGAACGATGTATTCGCAATATTGCGATTACTAACTACTTAGCAGTTTCAGAGTAGCTTCAGACTTACTCTGCCTGTGCGATCAGTTCAGTGCTTGTCGTTCCTGTTTTGACGTCACAAACACACCCAGCGTTCGCCCAGACACTCCCCCGTTTCCCCGGCCACTCCTGCGTTTTTTCCGGAAACGGTAGCGTTTTTTCCCGCACGCCCATAAAACGGCCTGTTTCCGCCCAGTAACACCCATTTCCTGTCAATCACATTACGATCGCCGGAGCGATGAAAAAGCCGTGAGTAAAAATACTATCTCCATTGTAAAATTACTTGGCGCAGTCGCAGTGCGAATATTGCGCATGCGCACTATGCGGAATTTCACTGCGATGCGATGAAAAATACCGAGCGAACGACTCGGAATGAGGGCCATGGTTTTGCCCAATTGCTAACTAAATTCCTGCTGCGATCAACTTGGAATTACCCCCTGCTTTCGTTAGCAATTCTGCTAATATTAGCAGAATTGCTACTCTTACGTCAGCAATTGCTAATCTTTCATTAGCAATTCTGCTATGCTAAGATACACTCCCAGAGGGTGGCGGCTTTGTGTTTGCATTTTTGCTAAAAGTAGCTAGCGAGCGAACAACTCGGAATGAGGGCCGTTATGTTATGTTATGTTATAAAATTGCATTATTTAGCAAGATATTTAAGCACTGTCCCTACCTGTAGGGTAATTTGAGTATGTCGAAGTCAAAAATATTACATAAAAAGAACATACAAACTACACACATTAAGAGTCGCTATACTTGCAAATACGCGCAGCGAGCACAGCAATATATGGTAACACACGCATTTACACTGACATGCCACAGAGATGGATTTGACACTTATTTCATACAGTACATAATTATAATAATATCAAGCTCCAGACATCATGATGATTTAAAATTATATAATGAAGTAATGTCATGTATGTGTATTATTTGAACGAAACCAGATACACCTGTCATATTTACTATTTAAGCAACCAGATTAATGTGTAGATTCATTTGATACTTGTTATAAAGTTGTAGGACATTGCAACAAATAATTATGATTAAATGTATAAAAGCTAAAATCACTTTTATTAGAACAATAGATATTCCAAACAGGTAGTGGACAGGAAGCTCAGGCCAGCCCTTTGGATGTCTTCAAGGCTGAACCTGATTAGCATATACAAAGAGACTAGTGACTCATCATGAATGAGTAAGTTCCCTCCCCCAAACTAGATAACACATTGCTGATCACACAGGAGTTCAGTTGCTGTTTTGTACTAGACGATGATGGAGTTATTGCCAGATCAGTTCCTGTATTTATTTGCTGAGAGAGAGAGAGACATAAGATGCATTGAAGGGAATGGTATTGTAATGCTGGCCTGTAACTGTATGTAACTGTAACTGTATGTAACTGTATGTAACTGTATGTATTAACTGCTTATTGTATGAGTTGTAACTATAGGTATACTGTACATTGTAATATATTGAATCCATATCTTCTTAACAAATATATACATCAATGAGCTTTGGAACTCAGATAATGTGTGTGTGTATTGTTTTCTCTTATGGGATGCAGTGTTTTGCGATGTACAGTGCACTTTTATCGTATATGGTAATAATATGCGCCTGGCGTCTGCAGTATATATTAGAGTGGGCATTTTAAATATTTGTGAGATAGCAATTTGGCATTCACAGATGAGGGCTCTTACGGGATATCAGGGTCCTAATGATGCACTGTACATTACAAACGCGGCTGTAATCGACCGGCTCGGATGGACGCATCGTGACGCTGATGAAAATAACATCCACGTGTATTGTTGTGATATCAGTAAGCCAATGATATGAAATTTCAAGGGACAATGTGTTTCTCATAATATTTAAGATGCTAAAATGTATTTTTATTGTTGCAAAACAATGTTCAAATAAGTCATATTGTGTTTGATTCAGATTGGATTGTTTATCTGTTAAGTAGATTTAAAAGTACATTTAAAAGTTGCTGCATAGCCTTGATATAGTTTTTTTTAAACTCAGGACTAAAATAACTTCTGGTGCTTGTATAATGTGTGATTTCTTTGTGACAAAGGAAGCCGCATGGTCTGTCCTCCATTTTGGACTAACCACATGGCCTGTCCACCATTTTGTGTAAACCTCATGGATGTGGAAGGGGAAGAGCAGTGGCCATTTTAGGAAGTTCATTTTCTAAATAGCTGATTTTCACTCTGCTCAGAACAATCAGTTTCCTTGGTCACATCAAAAACCATTTATGAGTTACCAATGCATTTATTTAACCCATGCCATAGTCAATTACAAATAGTTTCAATTGGGCCTAGTAAGAGTAAATGGTAAGATAAATGCTTGGCTTGGGGTAAGAAATTGCACACAGATAGAAAAAGGAATGAAAGGGTTTTGTTTTTTTCCCCTCTTTTTCCTTCCAAGACTTGTAGAATCTGCTTGCTATAGGATAGCCATTGAAATGCAAATTAACCTGTGTAACTGCTTTTTTTTTTAGCAGTGGAAAAGCTAATAGCTTTGATATGCAAATAAGAGGTAAGGTGTCTCATAGGAGACCAGTGAATGGTACATATATATAATATTATTATAATAATTATGTGTATATTTATATCAGTGTATGTTCTGCAAGATAGCTATCTTATCTGAATCATATTATTTAAATTATTTATTATTGCTAGAGTCATTATAGATCTGTGTGAAATAGGATACATTTGTTGCTATATAGGTAAATTTGAAATAACAGTATTTTAAGGAAGTAAGTGTAAAGACACAAACGCAGGTCTGCATTAAAGTTTATACAGAACAAGTTGTGTCTAGTGGGCAATAGTAATTAGTATTGTTCACATTTATAGAGCTGTGTGATTTGTTTTATTGCGGACGCAGGGTTTTGTACACGTGTCTCAGACAAAGTAAAGGACTGCGCACGCAGCGTAAGAGACACGCATGGTTGCGTGTGTACGCAAAGTGCGTAAGAATGCGGGCGCTAAGTACAAATTACTCAATAGTGTTGTTTAGTTCAAAGGTGGGATAGTAGACATTTAATACAATAGCACAAAACTACTCGGTTTCTAAAGCAGATTAGTATAAAACTTTTGTTTAAACTGTATTGCCTCTGGGGTAAAGCTGCCTATCTGAATGAATTGAAATTTTCTGTACAGAAAAAACCAAAGTGTATTTGAGTGAGCGAACGTAGGAGTGAGTGGATATTGAACCCAGGGAATTCGGGATCCCGCAGTGTGGTACATCAAGTAAGTGGAGGCTTGGTGGCGTGAGGCGGCTGACTCACGTTAGTATAAGGTTTCATACGCAAATCGTGAGGAGATTTGCAAAGGAGCATAATAGGGAATTGTGCATTGTGTAGCATTGAAGTAAAAAGGTTTTTTGTTACACTCCGAGCTGAGGGTCGCAGTTTGTACATCAACCCATGGTTGTACGGCAGATAGGTAACAAGTACCTATACTCTGTGCGATTGGACCGCGCGTATGTGGGTGCGATACATAGCGCAACTTGATACCCCTTTTACGAGCTTTTGCGTAGAATTGCGGTAATATTAGCGCTGTATAGAGCATACGCAAGCGTGATTTGTGTATAAGTGTATAGGGAGTTTTCGCTGGTCTCTCTCAGGAAAATCTCCAGCGGCAGATATTTACTGGAAAAGGTAAGTCACTCCTAACACTTCCAGTAAATAGAAACCAATAGGGCCTCACTGGGTACGCGGTGTTCACTATTGGAGTGAGTCGTGGTACTCAGCGGAGAATGAGCGACTGAAAGCGCTAGGTGTCTTTCACCGTCTATTTGCGGTGTGCATTGGGGATTGCGTTTATTGGCAAATAGTCCGCGATGGGATCCAATTGCACAAGCAGTGGGCGTTTGGTAGCTAGGGTTCAGGCTAAAGAAGAGTTGGGACAGAGAAGGTCAGACTTGGGACCGAGATGGTCAGAATTGCGACCGAGAGGGTCAGCAAGGTTTATTATGTATGAATAGTAGGGATGTGCACTTGAAATTTTTCGGGTTTTGTGTTTTGGTTTTGGGTTCGGTTCCGTGGCCGTGTTTTGGGTTCGACCGCGTTTTGGCAAAACCTCACCGAATTTTTTTTGTCGGATTCGGGTGTGTTTTGGATTCGGGTGTTTTTTTCAAAAAACCCTAAAAAACAGCTTAAATCATAGAATTTGGGGGTCATTTTGATCCCAAAGTATTATTAACCTCAAAAACCATAATTTCCACTCATTTTCAGTCTATTCTGAATACCTCACACCTCACAATATTATTTTTAGTCCTAAAATTTGCACCGAGGTCGCTGGATGACTAAGCTAAGCGACCCTAGTGGCCGACACAAACACCTGGCCCATCTAGGAGTGGCACTGCAGTGTCACGCAGGATGGCCCTTCCAAAAAACACTCCCCAAACAGCACATGACGCAAAGAAGAAAAAAAGAGGCGCAATGAGGTAGCTGTGTGAGTAAGCTAAGCGACCCTAGTGGCCGACACAAACACCTGGCCCATCTAGGAGTGGCACTGCAGTGTCACGCAGGATGGCCCTTCCAAAAAACACTCCCCAAACAGCACATGACGCAAAGAAGAAAAAAAGAGGCGCAATGAGGTAGCTGTGTGAGTAAGCTAAGCGACCCTAGTGGCCGACACAAACACCTGGCCCATCTAGGAGTGGCACTGCAGTGTCACGCAGGATGGCCCTTCCAAAAAACACTCCCCAAACAGCACATGACGCAAAGAAGAAAAAAAGAGGCGCAATGAGGTAGCTGTGTGAGTAAGATAAGCGACCCTAGTGGCCGACACAAACACCTGGCCCATCTAGGAGTGGCACTGCAGTGTCACGCAGGATGGCCCTTCCAAAAAACACTCCCCAAACAGCACATGACGCAAAGAAGAAAAAAAGAGGCGCAATGAGGTAGCTGTGTGAGTAAGCTAAGCGACCCTAGTGGCCGACACAAACACCTGGCCCATCTAGGAGTGGCACTGCAGTGTCACGCAGGATGGCCCTTCCAAAAAACACTCCCCAAACAGCACATGACGCAAATAAAAATGAAAGAAAAAAGAGGTGCAAGATGGAATTGTCCTTGGGCCCTCCCACCCACCCTTATGTTGTATAAACAGGACATGCACACTTTAACCAACCCATCATTTCAGTGACAGGGTCTGCCACACGACTGTGACTGAAATGACGGGTTGGTTTGGACCCCCACCGAAAAAGAAGCAATTAATCTCTCCTTGCACAAACTGGCTCTACAGAGGCAAGATGTCCACCTCATCATCATCCTCCGATATATCACCGTGTACATCCCGCTCCTCACAGATTATCAATTCGTCCCCACTGGAATCCACCATCTCAGCTCCCTGTGTACTTTGTGGAGGCAATTGCTGCTGGTCAATGTCTCCGCGGAGGAATTGATTATAATTCATTTTAATGAACATCATCTTCTCCACATTTTCTGGAAGTAACCTTGTACGCAGATTGCTGACAAGGTGAGCGGCGGCACTAAACACTCTTTCGGAGTACACACTTGTGGGAGGGCAACTTAGGTAGAATAAAGCCAGTTTGTGCAAGGGCCTCCAAATTGCCTCTTTTTCCTGCCAGTATAAGTACGGACTGTCTGACGTGCCTACTTGGATGCGGTCACTCATATAATCCTCCACCTTTCTTTCAATGGTGAGAGAATCATATGCAGTGACAGTAGACGACATGTCCGTAATCGTTGTCAGGTCCTTCAGTCCGGACCAGATGTCAGCATCAGTAGTCGCTCCAGACTGCCCTGCATCACCGCCAGCGGGTGGGCTCGGAATTCTGAGCCTTTTCCTCGCACCCCCAGTTGCGGGAGAATGTGAAGGAGGAGATGTTGACAGGTCGCGTTCCGCTTGACTTGACAATTTTCTCACCAGCAGGTCTTTGAACCCCAGCAGACTTGTGTCTGCCGGAAAGAGAGATCCAAGGTAGGTTTTAAATCTAGGATCGAGCATGGTGGCCAAAATGTAGTGCTCTGATTTCAACAGATTGACCACCCGTGAATCCTTGTTAAGCGAATTAAGGGCTCCATCCACAAGTCCCACATGCCTAGCGGAATCGCTCCCTTTTAGCTCCTCCTTCAATGCCTCCAGCTTCTTCTGCAAAAGCCTGATGAGGGGAATGACCTGACTCAGGCTGGCAGTGTCTGAACTGACTTCACGTGTGGCAAGTTCAAAAGGTTGCAGAACCTTGCACAACGTTGAAATCATTCTCCACTGCGCTTGAGACAGGTACATTCCACCTCCTATATCGTACTCAATTGTATAGGCTTGAATGGCCTTTTGCTGCTCCTCCAACCTCTGAAGCATATAGAGGGTTGAATTCCACCTCGTTACCACTTCTTGCTTCAGATGATGGCAGGGCAGGTTCAGGCGTTTTTGGTGGTGCTCCAGTCTTCTGTACGTGGTGCCTGTACGCCGAAAGTGTCCCGCAATTCTTCTGGCCACCGACAGCATCTCTTGCACGCCCCTGTCGTTTTTTAAAAAATTCTGCACCACCAAATTCAAGGTATGTGCAAAACATGGGACGTGCTGGAATTTGCCCATATTTAATGCACACACAATATTGCTGGCGTTGTCCGATGCCACAAATCCACAGGAGAGTCCAATTGGGGTAAGCCATTCCGCGATGATCTTCCTCAGTTGCCGTAAGAGGTTTTCAGCTGTGTGCGTATTCTGGAAACCGGTGATACAAAGCGTAGCCTGCCTAGGAAAGAGTTGGCGTTTGCGAGATGCTGCTACTGGTGCCGCCGCTGCTGTTCTTGCGGCGGGAGTCCATACATCTACCCAGTGGGCTGTCACAGTCATATAGTCCTGACCCTGCCCTGCTCCACTTGTCCACATGTCCGTGGTTAAGTGGACATTGGGTACAACTGCATTTTTTAGGACACTGGTGAGTCTTTTTCTGACGTCCGTGTACATTCTCGGTATCGCCTGCCTAGAGAAGTGGAACCTAGATGGTATTTGGTAACGGGGGCACACTGCCTCAAGAAATTGTCTAGTTCCCTGTGAACTAACGGCGGATACCGGACGCACGTCTAACACCAACATAGTTGTCAAGGCCTCAGTTATCCGCTTTGCAACAGGATGACTGCTGTGATATTTCATCTTCCTCGCAAAGGACTGTTGGACAGTCAATTGCTTGGTGGAAGTAGTAAAAGTGGGCTTACGACTTCCCCTCTGGGATGACCATCGACTCCCAGCAGCAACAACAGCAGCGCCAGCAGCAGTAGGCGTTACACGCAAGGATGCATCGGAGGAATCCCAGGCAGGAGAGGACTCGTCAGAATTGCCAGTGACATGGCATGCAGGACTATTGGCATTCCTGGGGAAGGAGGAAATTGACACTGAGGGAGTTGGTGGGGTGGTTTGCGTGAGCTTGGTTACAAGAGGAAGGGATTTACTGGTCAGTGGACTGCTTCCGCTGTCGCCCAAAGTTTTTGAACTTGTCACTGACTTATTATGAATGCGCTGCAGGTGACGTATAAGGGAGGATGTTCCGAGGTGGTTAACGTCCTTACCCCTACTTATTACAGCTTGACAAAGGCAACACATGGCTTGACAAATGTTGTCCGCATTTCTGGTGAAATACTTCCACACCGAAGAGCTGATTTTTTTGGTATTTTCACCAGGCATGTCAACGGCCCTATTCCTCCCATGGACAACAGGTGTCTCCCCGGGTGCCTGACTTAAACAAACCACCTCACCATCAGAATCCTCCTTGTCAATTTCCTCCCCAGCGCCAGCAACACCCATATCCTCCTCATCCTGGTGTACTTCAACACTGACATCTTCAATCTGACTATCAGGAACTGGACTGCGGGTGCTCCTTCCAGCACTTGCAGGGGGCGTGCAAATGGTGGAAGGCGCATGCTCTTCACGTCCAGTGTTGGGAAGGTCAGGCATCGCAACCGACACAATTGGACTCTCCTTGTGGATTTGGGATTTCGAAGAACGCACAGTTCTTTGCGGTGCTTTTGCCAGCTTGAGTCTTTTCAGTTTTCTAGCGAGAGGCTGAGTGCTTCCATCCTCATGTGAAGCTGAACCACTAGCCATGAACATAGGCCAGGGCCTCAGCCGTTCCTTGCCACTCCGTGTGGTAAATGGCATATTGGCGAGTTTACGCTTCTCCTCCGACAATTTTATTTTAGATTTTGGAGTCCTTTTTTTACTGATATTTGGTGTTTTGGATTTTACATGCTCTGTACTATGACATTGGGCATCGGCCTTGGCAGACGACGTTGCTGGCATTTCATCGTCTTGGCCATGACTAGTGGCAGCAGCTTCAGCACGAGGTGGAAGTGGATCTTGATCTTTCCCTAATTTTGGAACCTCAACATTTTTGTTCTCCATATTTTAATAGGCACAACTAAAAGGCACCTCAGGTAAACAATGGAGATGGATGGATACTAGTATACTTATGGATGGACGAGCGACTGCCGACACAGAGGTAGCTACAGCCGTGGACTACCGTACTGTGTCTGCTGCTAATATAGACTGGATGATAAGGAGATGAAATTAATATATATATATATATATATAATATCACTAGTACTGCAGCCGGACAGGTATATATATTTATTATGTAATGACTGATGACGGACCTGCTGGACACTGTCAGCTCAGCAGCACCGCAGACTGCTACAGTAAGCTACTATAGTAGTATGTATAAAGAAGAAAGAAAAAAAAAAACACGGGTAGGTGGTATACAATTATGGATGGACGAGCGACTGCCGACACAGAGGTAGCTACAGCCGTGGACTACCATACTGTGTCTGCTGCTAATATAGACTGGATGGTAATGAGATGAAATCAATATATATATATATATATATATATATAATATCACTAGTACTGCAGCCGGACAGGTAGATATATTTATTATGTAATGACTGATGACGGACCTGCTGGACACTGTCAGCTCAGCAGCACCGCAGACTGCTACAGTAAGCTACTATAGTAGTATGTATAAAGAAGAAAGAAAAAAAAAACCACGGGTAGGTGGTATACAATTATGGATGGACGAGCGACTGCCGACACAGAGGTAGCTACAGCCGTGGACTACCGTACTGTGTCTGCTGCTAATATAGACTGGATGATAAGGAGATGAAATTAATATATATATATATATATATAATATCACTAGTACTGCAGCCGGACAGGTATATATATTTATTATGTAATGACTGATGACGGACCTGCTGGACACTGTCAGCTCAGCAGCACCGCAGACTGCTACAGTAAGCTACTATAGTAGTATGTATAAAGAAGAAAGAAAAAAAAAAACCACGGGTAGGTGGTATACAATTATGGATGGACGAGCGACTGCCGACACAGAGGTAGCTACAGCCGTGGACTACCGTACTGTGTCTGCTGCTAATATAGACTGGATGATAATGAGATGAAATCAATATATATATATATATATATAATATCACTAGTACTGCAGCCGGACAGGTATATATATTTATTATGTAATGACTGATGACGGACCTGCTGGACACAGTCAGCTCAGCAGCACCGCAGACTGCTACAGTAAGCTACTATAGTAGTATGTATAAAGAAGAAAGAAAAAAAAAAACCCACGGGTAGGTGGTATACAATATTATATATATATTATATACAATTATATATATATATATATATATATATATATATATTAAACTGGTGGTGACTGGTGGTCAGGTCACTGGTCACACTATCAGCAACTTGCAAGTAGTACTCCTAAGCAGACAATCACAATATATATTATACTGGTGGTCAGTGTGGTCACAATGGCAGTGTGGCACTCTGGCAGCAAAAGTGTGCACTGTACGTTATATGTACTCCTGAGTCCTGCTCTCAGACTCTAACTGCTCCCCACTGTCAGTGTCTCCCCCACAAGTCAGATAATATACAGTCACACTATCACTTCAGCAAGTAACTAGTACTCCTCCTAATGCTCCCCAAAATTACTACTGTGTCTCTCTCTACTGTCTCACTCTCTTCTCTATAAACGGAGAGGACGCCAGCCACGTCCTCTCCCTATGAATCTCAATGCACGTGTGAAAATGGCGGCGACGCGCGGCTCCTTATATAGAATCCGAGTCTCGCGATAGAATCCGAGCCTCGCGAGAATCCGACAGCGGGATGATGACGTTCGGGCGCGCTCGGGTTAACCGAGCAAGGCGGGAAGATCCGAGTCGCTCGGCCCCGTGTAAAAAAACATGAAGTTCGGGCGGGTTCGGATTCCGAGGAACCGAACCCGCTCATCCCTAATGAATAGTATTGTTCACACACGGAGGCTTTTTGCAATGATTGGTTATGTATGACTGACAAAGATAGGGTACCATTCCCTAAGGTGGGCAGCTTTGAACCAGAGGTATTGCAGAACTTAAGGATAAGGATATGTCTGATAAAATCCAGAAAACAAAGGGTCAGACATACAAAGTGTTTAAACCTGTGGCAGCAAGAGGGGTTGGTGAGTTTGATCCTAAGGTATTACAGGTGGTATGTCTAACCAAAGTCATATAAGACAAGAATGGAAATATAAGAACTGTTTGAACTTGTAGCAACAATAAACAAGTAGGAAGAAAAAAAGAGAATGCAAGTACACCGCCATATGTAGATGTGGAAGCAGTTACGGCCAGCATACAAACTATAGAAAATAATAAAAATATGAAAAATATGACTGTAACCTATATATGTACTAATGAATGTTGAAGTTTTATTTAGGAGGAGAAGGTGACCTGATTGTTTTCAGCCATTTCTCATGCACCCAGAGGAGTATCCAACCGGTAAAAGAAGAGCAGTAGCCTGTGGGGGAAGTGGCTGAGACCAGTGGAACAGGTAAATATGGTATCATTCGTGTACATATATAGTAAAACTCAAAAAATAAAACAAAAAAAATCAAGAAAGTAACGTCAGAAATGGAGAAAAACCTGTCCGCACATTAGTATTTGCCAGTAGGAAAGCGGACAGAGACAAGGTAACCCCAGGGTATTTCTTTCAGTTACCATATAAGTATTCATTCCTAGTAATGCCCCTAGTAAAGATGAGCTTGGAAATGTTTGTTGGACCATGTACAGACCCTTAATACGGGATGAGAAGGATTGAATGAATACTTTGCATGACCTAGAAGCTTGTTAAACTTTTTTTTTTTTTGTCTCTTGCAGTAATAGAAAACTCTCCATCTGGATAAGACCACTGGTAAACTAATTTGGCAAATGGACGGGCTCAATAAGGCATTGAGTGTCAGGGTGCAGACTGCTTTGCAAAATTGGAAAGGGGTCACAGTAGCTAATCTTAGATAGTGTGCTATTGAGCATCACAAGAATAGTGCCAGGCGCAGAGAACAACAGGTGGAGAGGTTGAGGACGGTAAGTATACTGGCACATACAGGAAAGACCCATCAGTCCAAACCCCAGATCTCTAATGGTCAATACTATGTTACACTTGTAGGAAGGAAGGGCATTTTGCCAGAGATTGTAGGAGTAGTAGGACACATAGTCAATATAGATCCCCTAGACAGAAAACACAAGCCACATTATTAAACACATAGACGGGACCAAGGGACATATAGTAAGGAATCATAAGCCATATAGAAAACACAGATTCGGCTAATGGAAGAACAAAATAAATGCAACATTACCCTTTGACAAAACTTGCTGGGGTTAAGATGGGGCCTCTAAACTTTTGCTTCTTTTTCCTAGCAGAAATGGCCCCTGATTAACTTAATTTTGTTAGATATGATATACATATACTGTGCTCCCGCTCAGGAAGTACAAAGTATGTTAGACACCCACGAAGACTAATGTCACATTCTACTGTTCTAGATGCATGTCCATCACAGGTAGAGGAAATTATCTCACAGATACTGGGTTCCCTATGAACTTAGGATGGACAGGACACTGGACTGATGGCTGGGATAGTCCCAATAGCGATATGATAAACACAGAATTTTTTCAAGGGGAGTAGACCAAGTAGAGAATCACTTCCCCGTAGTGCCCAATCCATTTGTCAAATTTTTATAAAATCTTCTTCACCTCTACAAACTCATCTGTCACCATCCTCTATTCTGTTTCTCTACAGTTTCCTCCTCATCTTTTGCGTTCACACAAGGTGGTACAAAACATGGACCCAAGTACAGTTCAAACTCCACATGCCTAGGTCCTTCAGAGTTCTGCCCGAACCCAGTATATCTCAACAGCACGATGACACCAGTATTACTGCAGTGTGCCTTGTCATGCACAAAGGGTGGAGAATGGTAATACTGGTGAAGGGAAATTTTGCATAGACACAGATATGCCTGTTGGTGAATGGCAAACCTGACATTTTCTTTTTCATTTTCTTCTTCTTTCTCTCCTCTAGACATGTTTCTTTTTTTTTTTTTTAGTTATGCTCATGGTACTCTACATTGCAAACACAAGATAGTTAAATTAAGATACAAAAAATTTGTGTTACCTACAGGAAAAGGCAGTCTGGAGGACAAAGGGGTATGGCTAGGAGTCCTCAGGACTGTGGACGGGTGGACACGGTAAGCCAGTAGCCCCCAGAGCATACCTTCCAAGTCTAGCTGAGGTGGCACACGGTCTGACTCATCTAGGCAAAGAGGGTATGTGCAGGCTGATGAGAGCCTACTGGTGTGTGCCAGGATTCTATTCTCATGCAGGTAAGAGAGCAATGGCCATTCTTGCTTGCTTGAGGAAGAATATTGGTAAAGCAATACCAACAGAGCCATCCCATATCCCTCCTGCAGACGGATCTTTTCAGGAAATACAAATCGACTTCGTACAGTTAACACCCTTTAGGAATTATTGTTATGTATTGTTGTGTCCTGATGTTTTCTCAAACTGGGTAGAGGCATTTCCTGCCGCCACGGATGCTGCTGTGTTTACCGCAAAGAAAAATTGCGCAGAAATTTGTGTGTAGATAATGGTACTCCTAGAAGTAGGAGCAAAGCTTGAAATTGTACTATTGTGATCATAGATACTGCCACTTGTATTATGTAGCTTCGGAACCACTCCCAGATCTTCACTCAACGAATCACCCTCTTCGAAATTTGTTTTGTTTTGTTTTTGGTATTTGTGTCTTTTTTGGTTTGTTTTTGGAAGACAACCTCATGTCATGATTGATCCGCACAATGATCAGAAATACACCAATGAGGTGACAGTACAGTACCTTATTGAGATGAGCCAGCATTTGAGAACTTGACAAAAGAACTTGAAACTGTTGATTGCTGGTATGCCAAATGCTAACTGTCTTGATTGTGAACCAAGAGACTGTGTGATTGTTCTTACGCTCAGGTTGCCTAATAGACAGGTGGGAAGGACCATACCAAGTTTTGTTGACAGCATTATCCCAGTGAAAGTAGCCGAGAGAGAGCCTTGGGTCCACAATTCCCATTGCAGGAAAGTTGGTAGTCCGGAAGGAACTCGTAAATGGAGTTCAGAGGAAATCAGGAACAATCAGACAATGGCTATTCACACATTGCAGATAAAGAGCTCATTAATATATGTGGAAGAAAGGTTTATGAGTGGCTCTCCGCGAACTCCGAACAGTAGCGGATCTTGCCACGGGCAAGCAGGAATTTTGCCCGGGGCGCCGCCTTCCGGAGGGCGCCGGCGCCATCCGGAGGGCGCTGCACCATGGCAAGATCCGCTGCTGCTGTGGTGCCCCCCGCTGCCGCTGCCCGTTGTCCCGCTGTCCTGTGAAGGGAAACTAGATGCTATGCGTCTAGTTTCCCTTAGTGGGCTGCCCGCTGTGAAGGGAAACTAGACGCTAGGCGTCTAGCTTCCCTTCCAGGAGAGGACCTTAACTGTAATGATGTGCGGTGCGCGTTGACGTCATCGTGCATCGCACAGCAAAGGTCCTCTCCACGAAGGGAACTAGACGCTTAGCGTCTAGTTTTCCTTCGTGGAGAGGACCATTGCTTTGCGGTGCGCGATGACGTCATCACGCACCGCACAGCCTACTACAGTACAGGGGGCATAACTTACAACGCCCCCCTGTATGAAGCCACGCCCCCTAATGCCGCCCGGGGCGCAAGAAGCCCCGGAACCAGCCCTGACTCTGAAGGTTTATGTTATTTAGGAAGGACATTACTTATAACCCTTGTTCAATGATTAAACAGACCTAGCATACGTTCCAGAAATGGAAACAATGTTTAGAAAATGATAGGAATATGTACATCATGAAAATTTTATATGTCACTGTCACAATTTGTTTGTGTCTTCTTCATCTACCCAGCAGAACCTCAATCGAATCCAAACATCAGTGTACAAAGACGTAGGTACATGTATGTGTGAAATGTTCATCGCAAATCAGACATTATAGGCCAAAGCACTGTCCCAGCATACTCTATAGGTTGAATGTTGTCCCACACCCAACCAGTGGTCCCGTGACCGCCGAGTGCATATAGAGGATGTCTCGTCCTCCTCCCTGTCTTCCCCAAATATAGTCAAGTGTCTGATTTGCGAAATGCATACATACTTGTGTCTAGGTCACCGATTATTGTATGAAATATTTTTTTTCTTCACATGTTAATAATTGATGGCAGTTATTGTTTACTGCCAAAGGGTGGACTGTCGAAGTCAAAAATATTACATAAAAATAACATACAAACTACACACATTAAGAGTCGCTATACTTGCAAATACGCGCAGCGAGCACAGCAATATATGGTAACACACGCATTTACACGGACATGCCACAGAGATGGATTCAACACTTATTTCATACAGTACATAATTATAATATCAAGCTCCAGACATCATGATGATTTAAAATTATATAATGAAGTAATGTCATGTATGTGTATTATTTGAACGAAACCAGATACACCTGTCATATTTACTATTTAAGCAACCAGATTAATGTGTAGATTCATTTGATACTTGTTATAAAGTTGTAGGACATTGCAACAAATAATTATGATTAAATGTACAAAAGCTAAAATCACTTTTATTAGAACAATAGATATTCCAAACAGGTAGTGAACAGGAAGCTCAGGCCAGCCCTTTGGATGTCTTCAAGGCTGAACCTGATTAGCATATACAAAGAGACTAGTGACTCATCATGAATGAGTAAGTTCCCTCCCCCAAACTAGATAACACATTGCTGATCACACAGGAGTTCAGTTGCTGTTTTGGACTAGATGATGATGGAGTTATTGCCAGATCAGTTCCTGTATTTATTTGCTGAGAGAGAGAGACATAAGATGCATTGAAGGGAATGGTATTGTATTCCTGGCCTGTAACTGTATGTAACTGTAACTGTATGTAACTGTATGTAACTGTAACTGTATGTATTAACTGCTTACTGTATGAGTTGTAACTATAGGTATACTGTACATTGTAATATATTGAATCCATATCCTTTTAATAACAAATATATACATCAATGAGCTTTGGAACTCAGATAATGTGTGGGTATATTGTTTTCTCTTATGGGACGCAGTGTTTTGCGATGTACAACGCACTTTTATCGTATATGGTAATAAGATGCGCCTGGCGTCTGCAGTATATATTAGAGTGGGCATTTTAAATATGTGTGAGAAAGCAATTTGGCATTCACAAGTACAACGGGAACCAGGAGTATAAGGCAATGTTTGACTTGGTTTATGTACGGAAACGTAATAGCCTAACTTATAGTGTATGCATGGTAGCTGAAGTATACCAACTAATTTTTCATGACACTTGTATTCATAATACAAATAAAATTGTTTCTGCAAAGACCATCTTTGAGGAGCTGATGGAGTTGCATTCTAATAGTAGTCAAAGTGTAAGTGGTTCAATATGCGACAAAAAGTAACCTATTCTGTCTAGTTACTGGAAGTTAGTGTAATAATGACGTATTCAGTGCTGGATTAAGGGAGTGACGACGGGGGCTCTGTCCCGGGGTCCCCACACATTAGGGGCCTCCACACACTGCATTGGATAGTACCCCTTTTCCACCACTGTAGCACGGGTCGCAGCCGTGTCGCCTGACACGGCTGCGACCCATGCTACAGTCCCCTTCAGACAGCGCTCACCAACCTGGCAATTGCCGGATTGGTGACGTGGCTAGTGATGCGGCAGGGATGGCCCAGCGCCGCCCTCCCATACACTGTGAACGGGAGCTGTGTCGCCTTGACACGGCTCCCGTTCACACTACACAGCTTACCGGGTTGAACACGTGTTCAACCCGGCAAGCTACCTGGGTATGATTCCCGGATCACTTGATCCGGAAATTTGCCGGGGGACCCTTTTCCACTAGGAAAAAACAAAGGTAAATGCGCGCCCCCGCGCATTTACCCGTGTTTTAAAAATTTAGTGGAAAAGGGGTATTCTCCCTTCAGTGACTCAGTTGTTCATTAACAGCAGCCGCACAGGAGCTCTTCCATACAAAGTCACTGTCATTGTGTACTCCGGCTGCGCTGTTCCTGCTGCTGCATGAGTGATGCGTGGGGGGGTTCGGCAACATCGCACTACAGTGAAGCAGCGCTAAATAAAACTACAGCTCCCAGCAGGCCTTGTTGCTGAAAGCAATGGCTGATGAGAGCTATAGTTCTATTTAGAGCTGCTTCACTGTAGTGCAATGCCGCCGGATGCCACACTGCACCAGCGATACACCCCCCCTCACACAACAGCAGGGACAGCACCGCTGAAGTACATGTCGCCGGCGCCAGACACCAGTTGCTGTGCATGCATATGTGTGTGTGCATGTGTGTGTTATGTATTTTTTTTTTTAAATGTTTGCATGGGTACTAGTGGGAGCCCCCACAATCTCCATTTCCCTGGGCCTCCACCAGTCTTAATCCAGACCTGCATGTATTTGGGAGGCTTTCCCAAGTAGGCCCCACTAGTACATAGGGGAACATAGATACTTGGGTGGCGGCACTGTATATTATAGTAAGATAACCCTTTATAGGTAAGAAGTGGTTACAAAAAAAAGCAAATCTGTATAGCCACATATGCATTCTGGCGATTGTCTGAGCGAACTTATGTATTTTACATTATACACACTGGTTTGAATTTGAATCTCATTTTGCCTCAGTCACAACATCTCTTAGCTCTTATTAATCTTCCTCAGAATCAGTGCCGTAGCTAGACATTTTATTGCTGTGTGCAAGAAAAAGCATCGGTGCCCCCCCCATATTCAAAATAGGGCCAGTGCGCCAAAATATAGGGGCGTGACTTCATGGGGAATGGGCGTGACCACAAAATAATACAAATTCATATTATACTGCACAGTAGTTTTCATTATTCAAATTTCACCACATAGTAGCACCACTTACACACATTACACAGGTAGAGCCCCTGTCACACATTACGGCAGGTAGAGCCCCCTTTTACACACTACTATTACGGCAGGTAGAGCTCCCTTTTACACACTATTGTAGGTAGAGTCCCATTTTACACTTTCCGGCAGGTAGAGTCCACTTTTACACAGTACGGCAGGTAGAGTCCCCTTTTACACAGTACGGCAGGTAGAGTCCCCTTTTACACTTTACGGCAGGTAGAGTCCATGTGTAAACATGTATCCCCTTTCAGTTCGTGGGTCGGGTGAGCGATTTGTTTTTTTGCCAAGTACGTGGATTATAACTTTTAAGAAGAGGACCGTTCTACACCGGATTCCCTGGATTCTACTGGCGAAGAGGACCGAGTGCTTCGGGTCAACATAGGTAAGTATGTATGTATGTAAGTAAGTGTGCATGTATGTACATTAAAGTTTTACTGTCACGGTGTGTGTGTTTTGTTTTTATTTGGGTATTTTTTTTGTAGTAGAACTACAGGTACCAGCGGGCCCATTCCCCCCCTGCATGCTGGTACTTGTGGTTCTCCAAGTACCAGCTTGCAGGGGAGGCTTGCTGGGACTTGTAGTTCTGCTACAAAAAACAATATTCTTTTTTTACACAAGAGGCTATCAGTCTCCCATCCACCGTCCACGGATGGGGGGGGGGGCAGCCTCGGGCTTCACCCCTGGCCCTTGGGTGGCTGTATTTAAGGGGTCCCTACTCCTTCAGGGTACCCCGGCCAGGGGTGACTAGTTGGGGATTTATTTCCAGGGCCGCAGGGACCAATATAAAAGTGTCCCCCGGCTGTGGCATTATCTCTCTGACTAGTAGAGCCCGGTGCTGGTGTTAAAAATACGGGGGACCCCTACATTTTTTGTCCCCCGTATTTTTTGAACCGGGACCAGGCGCAGTGCCCGATGCTGGTTGTTTAAATATTTGGGGACCCCAGTCAATTTCCCCCCTGTATTTTTACAACCAGGACCGGCTCAAAGAGCCCGAGGCTGGTTATGCTTAGGAGGGGGGACCCCACGCAAATTTTTTTTAAGATTTCTAACTCTTTCTTCACTTCTCATAATATACACAATGAAGCCCTGGACGGATCTCACAGGGATTCATTGTGTTTTGTCAGGCAGTGTTTTACTAATCACTCCCGTAAAACACTGCCTGACATTACGAGTTGTAAGCTCGCTGCCGTATTTCGCAGCGCAGCTATCAGGGGGAAAAACGGCATTTATGCGCATGCGCATGGTACGCAATGCACATGCGCTATGTACTTTCACACAAAAGTTTGCAGTTTTACAGAAGCTCGAGCGACGTTTTTCAGTCACTCGAGTGTTCATAGTATGATTGACAGGAAGTGGGTGTTTCTGGGCGGCAACTCAGAGTTTTCAGGGAGTGTGCTAAAAAACGCAAGCGTGCCAGGTAAAAACGCAGGAGTGGCTGGAGAAGCGTGGGAGTGGCTGGCCGAACGCAGGGCGTGTTTGTGACGTCAAACCAGGAACTAAACAGACTGCAGTGATTGCAAGATAGGAGTAGGTCTGGAGCTACTCAGAAACGGCATGACATTTTTCCTGTGCAGTTCTGCTAATCTTTCGTTCGCACTTCTGCTAAGCTAAGATACACTCCCAGAGGGCGGCGGCCTAGCGTTTGCATTGCTGCTAAAAGCAGCTAGCGAGCGATCAACTCGGAATGAGGGCCACAGTTGGTAATTTTCCTAAACTGCTAATTCCCCATCACCTCCTCCTGGCCTGTCACTGCTTCTATATCTTCTCCTCCTGACCTGTTGCTTCCCCATTTCCTACTCCTGAGTCCTGTCCTGTCACTTCCCCATCTCCTCCTCCCGACCTATCGCTTCTTCTATACCTTATCCTCCCCACCTGTTGCTTCCCCATCTCCTCCTCCTCCTACTGACCTGTTGCTACCGCATCCCCTCCTCTGGACCTGTCACTTCCCCATCTACTCCTCTGGACCTGTTGCTTCTATATCTTCTCCTCCCGACCTTTTGCTACCTCATTTCCTCCTCCTCCCCATCTGTCGCTTCCCCATCTCCCTCTGCTCCCAACCTGTCTCTACCCTTTCTCCTCCTCTTCCCGACCTGTCGCTACCCTATCTCCTCTCGCTTCCCCATCTTTTCCTCCCAACTTCATTTTACCCTCATTCCAGCAATACTATCAAATCTAATGCACTCAGCACTCCCCCCCCCCTCCCCCCACACAACTCTCATCACACCCACACTGACAGCTCTGTCACACAAACACCTCCACTGCTCTGCTTCCAACTCACAATGACAGCATATATACTGTATATGCAAACACCTTGCTCCCTTCCCCATGACACTGACAACTCCTTCACACACACACACACACACACACACACACACACACACACACACACACACACACACACACACACACACCCTGACAGCGCACTTACAGAAATCCTTTCCTCCACACTTAGGGGTCTGGTGTCTCAGCAGGAGGCAAGCTCTGGCTCACAGCGCAGACAGCCCTGGAACTGTCACACAGCAGCTACCAGGTCTTCTCTATTCAGGAAATCAGTCAGGGAGGCGGGATACAGTGCACCGATCTTTGAGACCACTTCCAATGCCGAGATGCGCTGCTGCCTGCTTAATGCTCCTGCGGCCGCGTCTTCTCCGTTCTCCAACGGCCGCTCCCAGAATGCCATGCACATTTCAGCCTGGGACACTGCGAGGGAATGGCAGCACAGTAGTGCTGGGCGCTCCAGTTTACAAATATAGCTGCCAACAGGCGGGTGAATCCTATTGCCATGCTTGCCCAGCTCCGGCTTCTTGTGTGCCAGCGGATTCGCCTTCAGTGCAGATGCTCTGTGTGCCTTACACCGCTGAAACACGGGTTGGGTACAGGATCCTGGCGGTCGGAATCCCTACAGTCAAAATACCAACGCCGGAATCCGACCGTCGGAATGCTCGCTAAGCTCGCCATGCTGCGGGCTCAGGGTCTCGTTTCGCTCACCACAGGTTCTATTCCCACTCTATGGGTGTCGTGGACACCCAGGAGTGGAAATAGCTGTGGTGGCACTACATCCCCTGAAACACACCAAGTTATGGCCCTGCACATTACACCGGGTAGAACCCCTACAGAGAGTGAGAGGGGTGTGTGTGTGTCCACTCACGCCCCCTCCCTGGAGCATCTTGTTGGACTTAACATGTCCCTGTATCTGGAACACCAGCAGTCCACAGCCGCCTCCTGAAAGTCCCACAGGGGAAGGCGAGGAGAGGCCCAGCTGCCTGTTGGACAAATGCACGGTGTGCAATTCACTGTCTGCAACACCCTAGATACACCCTATATATATATATATATATATATATCAAGTATCAAAAAAGCTGCGCATTCAAACCCACTTCACTTTAGGGTATTAGTCTAATATTTAGATATCCTTGTCCCGTTTCTTGATGTATGATGCTGCCTCCTCCGCTATAAAACCAGAACCACTGGTTTCCATGCACATGTAATAGAAGAAGAATGGAAGGCGCAAATGAGTAAAAAATTACAATCAGTTTTAGTAGATGAACTCGGTTCTCCATATAGCAACGACCGAGCCTCCGGAAATGTCCTCCGCACACGGCTCGTGCTGCTGGTCGCAAAAGCTCCTGTTATTTCCCTGGGACCGGACACATCAAAGACCATCTGTCTCTCGCGTGGCCTGTGGAGCGAGAGACAGATGGTCTTTGATGTGTCCGGTCCCAGGGAAATAACAGGAGCTTTTGCGACCAGCAGCACGAGCCGTGTGCGGAGGACATTTCCGGAGGCTCGGTCGTTGCTATATGGAGAACCGAGTTCATCTACTAAAACTGAGATGTATGTGAGCATGTTTTTATAATAAATAGAATTGTAATTTTTTACTCATTTGCGCCCTCCATTCTTCTTCTAATATATATATATATATATATATATATATATATATTATGATATATTCTTGCACACGTGTGTGTGTGTGTGTGTACAAACATTTAAATTATTTAAGTTTTAATTTTAAAAACGTTCACTAATGTCCTTAATTTTTGTGCTGATAGCATCATTGGGGATATAGAAGTGCTGTATTGCACTTGCTGCAGAGCACGTTCTCTCTCTCTCCTGACTTCCTGTTCCTTGTGCGGCTCCTGTGTGTGGCTGTGCCCTCCCGCCCCCTCCTTCTCTGCAGTCTGCATGCTGGCCAGTGTCTGAGCAACAGGCTGAGCAACAGGCTGTGCCCTCCCACCCCCTCCTTCTCTGCAGCCTGCGTGCTGGCCAGTGTCTGAGCAACAGGCTGAGCAACAGGCTGTGCCCTCCCGCCCCCTCCTTCTCTGCAGCCTGCGTGCTGGCCAGTGTCTGAGCAACAGGCTGAGCAACAGGCTGTTCCATTGGACAGCCACCGGCAGACCTGCGCTGCTCAGCGGCACTAGCGGCTGTCACTGGCAGGATAAGTGTGCAGGAGGCTTGTGACATGACATGAGCACATGAGACACGGGGTAAGCCGGGATGGGGCGGAGTTGCAAAGCTGCATGCTGTATACGTTTAGTATGTATGTTGTGGTGTGTTCGGCAGAGGAGTTGAGTGCACCACTGCATACATGACAGCGGGCAGCACTGCAGCTAGTAGCGGGAAGCAGCCCTGCGGGTGTTGCCGAACGGTGCGCCCACAGTGCATATGCGCTGTGTGCCAGGCAACTTCAACACACACCTAGTTACGGCCCTGTCATATGTGTATCTGGCACTGCACTACTGGGGGCGTATGTATATCTGGCACTATTAAGGGCATATGTGCATCTGGCACTATTGGAAGCATATGTGTAACTACCACTATTAGGGGCATGTGTGCATCTGGTACTATTGGAGGCATATGTGTATCTGGCACTATTAGGGGCATATGCGCATCTGGCACTGCACTATTGGGGCATATGTGAATCTGGCACTATTGGAGGCATATGTGTATCTGGTACTATTGGGGGCATATGTGTATCTGGAACTGCACTATTGGGGGTGTATGTGTATCTGACACTATTAGGGGCATATGTGCATCTGGCACTATTTGAGGCATATGTGTATCTGGCACTATTAGGGGCATATGTGCACCTGACACTATTGCAGGCATATGTGTATCTGGCACTGTTAGGGGCATATGTGCATCTGGCACTGTACTACTGGGGGCATATGTGAATCTGGCACTATTGGAGGCATATGTGTATCTGGGACTATTGGGGGCATGTGTGTATCTGGCACTGCACTATTGGGGGCGTATGTGTATCTTGCACTGCACTAATGGTGTCATATTTGTATCTGGCCCTCTATATGTGTATCATGCCCCCATTTTTATTGGTCACACCCATTTTTTGTGCGCGCCTTTGGCGCACGCACACAGTACCATTAACAATTTTTTTCTACTTGCACCACTGTAAATATGTATATATAATATGTGGAAGGCCTCCTGAGCCTGGGATAACTGCTAGGGAGGGAGCGGGGAAAACGCTGAGCTGCGGAGACCTGGAGCACAGGCAGCAAAATGCGTTTAGTGGAACTCGGACTTCACTGAATTTTTTAATGTGGCCCACACTGTCTTAAAGGTTGAAAACCCCTGGTCTATAGTATAGGTTCTAGCGGAGAGAGTCTAAAAAAAATAGGATTTTAATTGCCTACCAGTAAATCCTTTTCTTGTAGTCCGTACAGGATACTGGGGTCCATTTAGTACCATGGGGTATAGACGGGTCCACTAGTAGCCATGGGCACTTTAAGAATTTGATAGTGTGGGCGGGCTCCTCTATGTCCCTCCTACCAGATTCAGCCTAGGAAACTGTGCCCGAGGAGATGGACATACTTTGAGAGAAGGATAGATAAGGATAATGGTGAGATTCCGAACCAGCACACACAAAAATAGGAAAGCCAAGCTAACCAAACTTGAAACAGGAACAGCAACAGCTGAACCAATATTATTTAACCAAGTAACAGTGAAAAGGATTTACCGGTAGGTAATTAAAATCCTATTTTCTCTTACGTCCGAGAGGATACTGGGGTCCATTTAATACCATGGGGATGTACCAAAGCTCCCAAACCGGGTCGGAGAGTGCTGAGGTTCCTGCAGAACTGATTGACCAAACTGAAGGTCCTCAGGGGCCAAAGTATCAAACTTGTAGAACTTAGCACACGTGTTCGAACCTGACCAAGTAGTTGCTCGGCAGAGCTGTAAAGCGGAGACACCCCGGGCAGCTGCCCAGGAAGAACCCACCGACCTAGTAAAGTGGACCTGTACAGATTTTGGACATGGCAAACTTGCCATGGAATAAGCATGCTGGATAGTAAGTCTGATCCAGCGTACAATTGTCTGCTTTGAAGCAGACTTCACCTGAATTGCTCGATCTTGAAGAAGATGTGAGGCCTGCAGAAGGGTGTTATATATGGCCCTGAGTTCCAGAATGCTGATTGGAAGGGTGACTTCCTGACTTGACCATTTTCCCTGAAACTGCACCCCTTGAGAATTTTTTCCTTTTAATCTTTTTATGTTTTATTATGCTATTGAATAAATGTCTCATTTTTGGTAGAGATGAGCGCCTGAAATTTTTCGGGTTTTGTGTTTTGGTTTTGGGTTCGGTTCCGCGGCCGTGTTTTGGGTTCGAACGCGTTTTGGCAAAACCTCACCGAATTATTTTTGTCGGATTCGGGTGTGTTTTGGATTCGGGTGTTTTTTTCCAAAAACACTAAAAAACAGCTTAAATCATAGAATTTGGGGGTCATTTTGATCCCAAAGTATTATTAACCTCAAAAACCATAATTTACACTCATTTTCAGTCTATTCTGAATACCTCACACCTCACAATATTATTTTTAGTCCTAAAATTTGCACCGAGGTCGCTGTGTGAGTAAGATAAGCGACCCTAGTGGCCGACACAAACACCGGGCCCATCTAGGAGTGGCACTGCAGTGTCACGCAGGATGTACCTTCCAAAAAACCCTCCCCAAACAGCACATGACGCAAAGAAAAAAAGAGGCGCAATGAGGTAGCTGTGTGAGTAAGATTAGCGACCCTAGTGGCCGACACAAACACCGGGCCCATCTAGGAGTGGCACTGCAGTGTCACGCAGGATGGCCCTTCCAAAAAACCCTCCCCAAACAGCACATGACGCAAAGAAAAAAAGAGGCGCAATGAGGTAGCTGACTGTGTGAGTAAGATTAGCGACCCTAGTGGCCGACACAAACACCGGGCACATCTAGGAGTGGCACTGCAGTGTCACGCAGGATGTCCCTTCCAAAAAACCCTCCCCAAACAGCACATGACGCAAAGAAAAAAAGAGGCGCAATGAGGTAGCTGTGTGAGTAAGATTAGCGACCCTAGTGGCCGACACAAACACCGGGCACATCTAGGAGTGGCACTGCAGTGTCACGCAGGATGTCCCTTCCAAAAAACCCTCCCCAAACAGCACATGACGCAAAGAAAAAAAGAGGCGCAATGAGGTAGCTGTGTGAGTAAGATTAGCGACCCTAGTGGCCGACACAAACACCGGGCCCATCTAGGAGTGGCACTGCAGTGTCACGCAGGATGTCCCTTCCAAAAAACCCTCCCCAATCAGCACATGATGCAAAGAAAAAGAAAAGAAAAAAGAGGTGCAAGATGGAATTATCCTTGGGCCCTCCCACCCACCCTTATGTTGTATAAACAAAACAGGACATGCACACTTTAACCAACCCATCATTTCAGTGACAGGGTCTGCCACACGACTGTGACTGATATGACGGGTTGGTTTGGACCCCCCCCAAAAAAGAAGCAATTAATCTCTCCTTGCACAAACTGGCTCTACAGAGGCAAGATGTCCACCTCATCTTCACCCTCCGATATATCACCGTGTACATCCCCCTCCTCACAGATTATCAATTCGTCCCCACTGGAATCCACCATCTCAGCTCCCTGTGTACTTTGTGGAGGCAATTGCTGCTGGTCAATGTCTCCGCGGAGGAATTGATTATAATTCATTTTAATGAACATCATCTTCTCCACATTTTCTGGATGTAACCTCGTACGCCGATTGCTGACAAGGTGAGCGGCGGCACTAAACACTCTTTCGGAGTACACACTTGTGGGAGGGCAACTTAGGTAGAATAAAGCCAGTTTGTGCAAGGGCCTCCAAATTGCCTCTTTTTCCTGCCAGTATAAGTACGGACTGTGTGACGTGCCTACTTGGATGCGGTCACTCATATAATCCTCCACCATTCTATCAATGTTGAGAGAATCATATGCAGTGACAGTAGACGACATGTCCGTAATCGTTGTCAGGTCCTTCAGTCCGGACCAGATGTCAGCATCAGCAGTCGCTCCAGACTGCCCTGCATCACCGCCAGCGGGTGGGCTCGGAATTCTGAGCCTTTTCCTCGCACCCCCAGTTGCGGGAGAATGTGAAGGAGGAGATGTTGACAGGTCGCGTTCCGCTTGACTTGACAATTTTGTCACCAGCAGGTCTTTCAACCCCAGCAGACCTGTGTCTGCCGGAAAGAGAGATCCAAGGTAGGCTTTAAATCTAGGATCGAGCACAGTGGCCAAAATGTAGTGCTCTGATTTCAACAGATTGACCACCCGTGAATCCTTGTTAAGCGAATTAAGGGCTGCATCCACAAGTCCCACATGCCTAGCGGAATCGCTCCGTGTTAGCTCCTTCTTCAATGCCTCCAGCTTCTTCTGCAAAAGCCTGATGAGGGGAATGACCTGACTCAGGCTGGCAGTGTCTGAACTGACTTCACGTGTGGCAAGTTCAAAGGGCATCAGAACCTTGCACAACGTTGAAATCATTCTCCACTGCACTTGAGACAGGTGCATTCCATCTCCTATATCGTGCTCAATTGTATAGGCTTGAATGGCCTTTTGCTGCTCCTCCAACCTCTGAAGCATATAGAGGGTTGAATTCCACCTCGTTACCACTTCTTGCTTCAGATGATGGCAGGGCAGGTTCAGTAGTTTTTGGTGGTGCTCCAGTCTTCTGTACGTGGTGCCTGTACGCCGAAAGTGTCCCGCAATTTTTCTGGCCACCGACAGCATCTCTTGCACGCCCCTGTCGTTTTTTAAAAAATTCTGCACCACCAAATTCAAGGTATGTGCAAAACATGGGACGTGCTGGAATTTGCCCATATTTAATGCACACACAATATTGCTGGCGTTGTCCGATGCCACAAATCCACAGGAGAGTCCAATTGGGGTAAGCCATTCCGCGATGATCTTCCTCAGTTGCCGTAAGAGGTTTTCAGCTGTGTGCGTATTCTGGAAAGCGGTGATACAAAGCGTAGCCTGCCTAGGAAAGAGTTGGCGTTTGCGAGATGCTGCTACTGGTGCCGCCGCTGCTGTTCTTGCGGCGGGAGTCCATACATCTACCCAGTGGGCTGTCACAGTCATATAGTCCTGACCCTGCCCTGCTCCACTTGTCCACATGTCCGTGGTTAAGTGGACATTGGGTACAACTGCATTTTTTAGGACACTGGTGAGTCTTTTTCTGACGTCCGTGTACATTCTCGGTATCGCCTGCCTAGAGAAGTGGAACCTAGATGGTATTTGGTAACGGGGGCACACTGCCTCAATAAATTGTCTAGTTCCCTGTGAACTAACGGCGGATACCGGACGCACGTCTAACACCAACATAGTTGTCAAGGACTCAGTTATCCGCTGTGCAGTAGGATGACTGCTGTGATATTTCATCTTCCTCGCAAAGGACTGTTGAACAGTCAATTGCTTACTGGAAGTAGTACAAGTGGGCTTACGACTTCCCCTCTGGGATGACCATCGACTCCCAGCAGCAACAACAGCAGCGCCAGCAGCAGTAGGCGTTACACGCAAGGATGCATCAGAGGAATCCCAGGCAGGAGAGGACTCGTCAGACTTGCCAGTGACATGGCCTGCAGGACTATTGGCATTCCTGGGGAAGGAGGAAATTGACACTGAGGGAGTTGGTGGGGTGGTTTGCGTGAGCTTGGTTACAAGAGGAAGGGATTTACTGGTCAGTGGACTGCTTCCGCTGTCACCCAAAGTTTTTGAACTTGTCACTGACTTATTATGAATGCGCTGCAGGTGACGTATAAGGGAGGATGTTCCGAGGTGGTTAACGTCCTTACCCCTACTTATTACAGCTTGACAAAGGGAACACACGGCTTGACACCTGTTGTCCGCATTTCTGGTGAAATACCTCCACACCGAAGAGCTGATTTTTTTGGTATTTTCACCTGGCATGTCAACGGCCATATTCCTCCCACGGACAACAGGTGTCTCCCCGGGTGCCTGACTTAAACAAACCACCTCACCATCAGAATCCTCCTGGTCAATTTCCTCCCCAGCGCCAGCAACACCCATATCCTCCTCATCCTGGTGTACTTCAACACTGACATCTTCAATCTGACTATCAGGAACTGGACTGCGGGTGCTCCTTCCAGCACTTGCAGGGGGCGTGCAAATGGTGGAAGGCGCATGCTCTTCACGTCCAGTGTTGGGAAGGTCAGGCATCGCAACCGACACAATTGGACTCTCCTTGTGGATTTGGGATTTCAAAGAACGCACAGTTCTTTGCGGTGCTTTTGCCAGCTTGAGTCTTTTCAGTTTTCTAGCGAGAGGCTGAGTGCTTCCATCCTCATGTGAAGCTGAACCACTAGCCATGAACATAGGCCAGGGCCTCAGCCGTTCCTTGCCACTCCGTGTGGTAAATGGCATATTGGCAAGTTTACGCTTCTCCTCCGACAATTTTATTTTAGGTTTTGGAGTCCTTTTTTTTCTGATATTTGGTGTTTTGGATTTGACATGCCCTGTACTATGACATTGGGCATCGGCCTTGGCAGACGACGTTGCTGGCATTTCATCGTCTCGGCCATGACTAGTGGCAGCAGCTTCAGCACGAGGTGGAAGTGGATCTTGATCTTTCCCTAATTTTGGAACCTCAACTTTTTTGTTCTCCATATTTTATAGGCAGAACTAAAAGGCACCTCAGGTAAACAATGGAGATGGATGGATTGGATACTAGTATACAATTATGGACGGACTGCCACGGTTAGGTGGTATAAAAAAACCACGGTTAGGTGGTATATAATACAATTATGGATGGACGGACTGCCTGCCGAGTGCCGACACAGAGGTAGCCACAGCCGTGAACTACCGCACTGTACACTGGTTGATAAAGAGATAGTAGTATACTCGTAACAACTAGTATGACGACGGTATAAAGAATGAAAAAAAAACCACGGTTAGGTGGTATATATTATAATACAATTATGGTTGGACGGACTGCCTGCCGAGTGCCGACACAGAGGTAGCCACAGCCGTGAACTACCGCACTGTACACTGGTTGATAAAGAGATAGTAGTATACTCGTAACAACTAGTATGACGACGGTATAAAGAATGAAAAAAAAACCACGGTTAGGTGGTATATATTATAATACAATTATGGTTGGACGGACTGCCTGCCGAGTGCCGACACAGAGGTAGCCACAGCCGTGAACTACCGCACTGTACACTGGTTGATAAAGAGATAGTAGTATACTCGTAACAACTAGTATGACGACGGTATAAAGAATGAAAAAAAAACCACGGTTAGGTGGTATATATTATAATACAATTATGGATGGACGGACTGCCTGCCGAGTGCCGACACAGAGGTAGCCACAGCCGTGAACTACCGCACTGTACACTGGTTGATAAAGAGATAGTAGTATACTCGTAACAACTAGTATGACGACGGTATAAAGAATGAAAAAAAAACCACGGTTAGGTGGTATATATTATAATACAATTATGGTTGGACGGACTGCCTGCCGAGTGCCGACACAGAGGTAGCCACAGCCGTGAACTACCGCACTGTACACTGGTTGATAAAGAGATAGTAGTATACTCGTAACAACTAGTATGACGACGGTATAAAGAATGAAAAAAAAACCACGGTTAGGTGGTATATATTATAATACAATTATGGTTGGACGGACTGCCTGCCGAGTGCCGACACAGAGGTAGCCACAGCCGTGAACTACCGCACTGTACACTGGTTGATAAAGAGATAGTAGTATACTCGTAACAACTAGTATGACGACGGTATAAAGAATGAAAACAAAACCACGGTTAGGTGGTATATATTATAATACAATTATGGATGGACGGACTGCCTGCCGAGTGCCGACACAGAGGTAGCCACAGCCGTGAACTACCGCACTGTACTGTGTCTGCTGCTAATATAGACTGGTTGATAAAGAGATAGTATACAATACTACTAATATACTGGTGGTCAGGCACTGGTCACCACTAGTCACACTGGCAGTGGCACTCCTGCAGCAAAAGTGTGCACTGTTTAATTTTAATATAATATTATTTATCATGTACTCCTGGCTCCTGCTATAACAACCTGCAGTGCTCCCCAGTCTCCCCCACAATTATAAGCTTTATATACAATACATTGATGTGCAGCACACTGGGCTGAGCAGTGCACACAGACTGAGTCACTGTGTGACTGTGTATCGTTTTTTTCAGGCAGAGAACGGATATATTAAATAAAACAAACAACTGCACTGTCTCTGGTGGTCACTGGTCACTGTGGTCGTCAGTCACTAAACTCTGTCTGCACTCTCTTCTAATCTACAGTATCACAGCAATCTCTCTCTCTCTCTCTCTTCTAAATCTAATCTAAATGGAGAGGACGCCAGCCACGTCCTCTCCCTATCAATCTCAATGCACGTGTGAAAATGGCGGCGACGCGCGGCTCCTTATATAGAATCCGAGTCTCGCGAGAATCCGACAGCGTCATGATGACGTTCGGGCGCGCTCGGGTTAACCGAGCAAGGCGGGAAGATCCGAGTCGCTCGGACCCGTGAAAAAAAAAGTGAAGTTCGTGCGGGTTCGGATTCAAAGAAACCGAACCCGCTCATCTCTAATTTTTGGATGATATGCGCAGTGCCATTTTTTTCTTTCTTTCGATATATTTAATTGGGGTCAGAGAAACCGGGCCCTAGGAGCGTGCGGCTACCATCCAATACAATCACTGGCGCCCAATTTTGTTTGTTGTCTATAAATGCACCCCTTGAGTGACTGCTCCCCAACCTCTGAAGCCTGCGTCTGTGGTTAACAGAATCCAGTTCTGAATTCCGAACCTCCGTCCTGTGACGAGGTGAGAAGACTGTAGCCACAACAGAAGGGAGATCCTGGCCTTTGGTGACAGACGGATCCTCTGGTGCATGTGAAGATGAGATCCGGACAATTTGTCCAACAGATCGAGCAGAAAGGGTCTTGCGTGAAACCTTCCGTATTGAAGTGCCTCATAAGCGGCCGCCATTTTCCCCAGAAGGCGAATGCACAGATGCACCGACACCCGGGTTAGCTTCAGGACATCTTGAACCATCGACTGGATTACCAATGCCTTTTCCAACAGAAGGACCACCTTTTGTGACTCCGTGTCCAGTATTATTCCCAGGAATAGGAGCCTCCGTGTTGGCTCTAGGTGAGATTTCGGAAGGTTCAGAATCCACCCGTGATCCTGGAGGAGCCTGGTTGAAAGAGCAATGCTTTCCAGCAACCTCTCCCTGGATGGCGCTTTTATCAGGAGATCGTCCAGGTACTGAATTATGTTCACTCCCTGTTTGCGGAGTAGAAACATCATCTCTGCCATCACCTTGGTGAACACCCTCGGTGCCGTGGAGAGACCAAATGGCAGGGCCTGGAACTGGTAGTGACAGTCCTGCAGTGCAAAGCATAGATAAGCCTGATGAGGCGGCCTGGTCGAAATTTGAAGGTATGCATCCTTGATATCCAGAGACACTAGGAATTCCCCCTCCTCCAGACCTCAGATCACTGCTCTCAGAGACTCCATCTTGAATTTGAACACTCGTAAGTACGGGTTCAAAGACTTGAGGTTCAGAATCAGTCTTACCAAACCGTCCGGCTTCGGTACTACGAACAAGTTGGAATAGATGAGGTGGAACTGGAACAATGACCTGAGTCTGTACCAGTTTTTGGATGACATGCTGTAAAGTTATACTTACCTCTTGTGACACTGGCAAGCTTGATTTGAAGAATCTGTAAGGTGGGAGCTCATGGAACTCCAGTCTGTAGCCCTAGAAAATAAGATCTATGACCCAGGGATCCTGGCACGAATTTGACCAGATCTGACTGAAGAATTGTAGTCGCGCTCCCACCTGACAGCCTTCCAGGCATTGTGGTCCACTGTCATGCTGAAGTCTTTGAGGAAGCAGAGCCTGAGCTCTGTACCTGAGCACCTACAGTTGCTGGTTTGCGTGGTTTACCTCTTGCACCGCTGGAGGACGTAGAAGCATCTCTGGATTTGCCCTTAAACTTGGCCATCCTAAAGGACTGTAATTTAGAAGCTGAATAAGTCATGTAGAAAGAGTGGAAATCATTCCTTTGAGAGAAGTAACCCACTCTGGTTCAGCCCCGCTATTTTGTGAACCCTGAGCCGGGCTGTCTCTAGCCAATTTGGCTCCCAGGGCGAGATTTAAAAATGGAGCCTGCCCCTACCGCTCCCTTAGCGCTAATGCCAAGCTTAGCCGGGTCGCAGACTAAGTACCCTGATATGGGACTTAGTACACTAATAGCCGCTCCCCCTCTGCTATGTCCCCCTGAGGTAATCTGGAGTCACACCTGGTGATAGTGATAGTCATAGTGAAGCCCAGCCCCTTCAATGGTGTGCTGTCTTCCCGCTTTTTTTTTTCTATACTGTCTGAAGAATCTGGTGCTTAAAATGGAGATAAACCGTTTTAAGGCTGCGTTGCCAGTCTGGGTACTGATAAAGCTAAATATTTATCGTATATAATACCCTTTATGAGGTCTAAGAACACTGTACGCTATCTACGTATGAAGTACCGTAAGGGTACGCTAGTTGCGTAACAATCGCTTTGCCGTGATCGAGACGCTCAAGCGTCACGTTCACTCACGGCCAAGAGATCACAGGCAGGCACGTTATTGGCTGTTAACTAAAGTAATGATTCGCTATAGCGTAGCGAACGCTCGGGACCACGAGGAGATCACCAGCGGAGCTGACGCTCACTATATTAAACCTTTGTATCTAAACCATAAACAGTGTATTGTGCAGTAAAACCTTAGTGTAATGTTAGAGAGTAAATGCAACACAGTATAACCTTATTACCTTAAAAGCTGTTTGAGCGTCACCGACGCTCTGAGAATACTTAATACTATAAGAAACACACAGATACCGTGCTCAGGGTCCAACGCCTAAAATATATATTATGAATGCTATACTTGCAAAAGAGTTAAACACAATACAAGTCATACACTACAATATAACATAGACTACCTAACCAGATAACTACACAGGAAATACAATACAATACAATTTAAGGGAAAATGAGTGAGAGAGAGAAGGAGAGAGAGAGAGAGAAATTGAGAGAGATTGGCCCACAATAACAAGAAGATCAATATAGTTGCGGAGAAACACTTACGCACAAGGGGAAACGATCGCATGCGCCTCGATATCCAGCTCCCGATTATCAGCAATGAGAACCGTTGAAGAGAGTGAACTGGATATGGTCGGCCTGCCTATTTATGCCCCACACACAATACAATTCAATGGTCCCTACAATCTCATTGTTCATTGGACACAGGAATTCGGCTTCGCATTATAACAAAAGGTCATAGGTTGATTCATACAGGTGGGCTGTGACTGCTTCCAACTGTTCAGGTGGGTGGGATACTGAGTTTCCCGCCGCATGACTAAATAAGAACAAATAATAGTAAATGGACATAAACTTCTTATGTCCATAACTATTCGCACGAGCGATTAATCTGCTCCAAACCAACACCGGAATATTGCTATTTAAATACTCTTCCGATGGGTACCAAACACCACTGTATGACCCCTGTTAGACCCTTCGTACAATACAAAGAGGGATCCCCCTGTTCAGGAACATGCTATGTTAACTAAACTTTCAGAATCTATCAAAGGGACCATGATCTACAAAATACATTATTACTGAAAATATGTAACGATTGAGTCGCACGCTACGATCACATAAACTCTACCGTAAATATGCATACCGTGCGCCTGCGGGTGCCCGCGACTGTGAGTATGCGCACACACGGGAGAGCGTACGCATGCGCAGCACGGACCTGTGTGAGGTGCAAATATGGTAGTGTGCATAGAGATATTTTTCTGACTTTGACAGTCCACCCTTTGGCAGTCAACAATAACTGCCACTTCCTGAAAACATTTCAAAAAGAGAAAAATATATGTTAGGGGTTAATACATTTACATGGTTGGGTAAGGGAGGAGAGGAGATGGTAGGAAAAGGGTATGACCTAGTGAGATAGCAGAAGCATGTGTGTATGAATCCGTGCTTGGGGGTCATGTATCATCGTGCCGTACGTGTTTTAAATCAAGCTTCGAGGTATTGCGAAGTATACATGTGAATTCCTTCTTATCCCGTGGTACGGGTCTGTGGATGGGCTGTCAAACTTTACCGAGCTCTTTTCGGCTTTGGTTGTAACAAAATGGGGGAGCACATTTTAGTTGATGATACATGAATGGGGGAGATATGTGATTGCTGATATCTGTGCCTGTATTCCCTATCGACTATGTGTGTCATTACCTGAGGGTTGTAGAAATGAAGAAAAGACATAATTACGGTAAATGCGGTGGTATTCTATGTCAGGTAAATGTACAGTCGTCGATTGAGGTCTTGTTTGGTGTCTGTTGAATGCAGTCTTCTTTGTGCTTTTGCCCATAAGGTGCGAGCAAAAGCTGTCAATGTCCATAGATTTACAAAAGTGTTGGGCTAGCGTAATTTTAAAATTTCTAGGGAAACTGGGGATCCATGGCATAGTTCATCAAAAATCTGTGTATCAGGTTGTCAAACTTCTTCTTTAATCCCTCTGTTGTCTGTATATCGGCTCATCAAATTCCTCGTCCAAGTGGGTCTTGTTACCTTGGAGAAAACGGAAAAACAGGTGAAAGAAACGGACCGTAGAAATCGCATTTTCATCACATCATTGTTTCTACATTTGGGTCATAAATCAAGTCCAGGTTAATTACAGTTTCCTCACTCCTTAAACTCATTACCCTTGTACGGTGTTTGCACTTCATTAAAGCCTGACCGCATTTAAATATCAATCCAATTGATATGACAACACCTAAGATACATAGGAGAAACTTCCCAACATCCATTATGACTCCTTGAGCCCAGTCTCCTAAACCAGAAAACCAATTTCGCGGGTTCAACCATGACACCCAACCAGTCAGCTCATTACCTACAGCAGCAAGAGTGAGATTGTGTCTCCTGCGAAATTCCCACTTCAATTGGAGAATATCGTCCATCTTCTGGTCTATGACCTCGACCGGGTCCTCGGTGCTATTCGTAATATATGTGCAACATTTCACGCCGTATTGTGTTGCCAGTGTGACACAATATCCGCCTGTCACTGCTGTGAGGTAATTGAGAACCATTCTATGCTGTACCAGTTCTGTTTTGTAAGCCTGAAGTTCTCTTCCAGTATACCTAAACGTGTCATCATACATTTCAGTGATATTATCTAACAAATTTGCGAGCGCCGATATGTATTTATAATTCAGCACTCCTCTAGCGGTGCGGGTGAAATCTAACGCGATTAAGAATTGAATCCCGGTGGATTCACTTATCAGATCAGAGGCCGGATGCTCTGTCTTCTCTATCAGGTGCCTTTTAACAACGTGCTCGTAATGGGTGTGAGTATAAGGAGCTTGGGCACCACGGTGTATGTCTTTCATTTTGTCATGTGATACAGTCATTACTTCAGGCAGTACTTTTCCAATATAACACAATCCTTCAGAGTTTGGGGCAAGCCACTTGTACGCCTTTCTCCCGCATATGAAATATGCATCATCGGGGAGAACATATGGGACGGAGTAGGACATAACCATATTACACACCTTCCATGTGAAATCTCCTAACCCTAATTCTTCCATCTGTTTAGTACACGTATCAGGTTGTACGATATGTGCACAGTATCCTGGTGATACCTCTCCAACTTTAGTAATCCTATTTCCTAAGGTATACCTATACCGGAAAGATTTTCCTCTACTGGCTATGTGGCGTACAAGCTCTGTATCTGTAGGCATTCTATCTGCTCTATGCGAAAAGGTCATGGTGTGGTTACTCCATGACACTTCCCAATTTCCCGGTTTTCGGGGATTGGAGATGTTGAAACATAATAGGGACCTATCCACATGGTATTGGTGGAGCTTCAAACTAGGAGGGCTGGAGATATTAAACCTCCGGTCCACCGGTCTCCCACCATTTAACTCAAGTACCTCCTCTATCGTTAAAGGAAATGGTACTAGCCCTGATTTGCTATGACCCTGAGGTACTTGAGAGCATACCCAACAATCTGTTTTGTTTAACACATTACCCACTAAGGAGTGATAGTCACTCAATGGATGCCGGTCCATATGGATATTAAAACTGGATTGGCATTTCTTAATGCACCCATCCTCAATGACATTGTTACAGAGCCTACAGATACAGTTTTCTTCAGCTAACAATCCTTCACAATTCCTTCTATGGTCAATGCTATCGGATCGTTTTCTGATACTCGCCTTTGCTTGTTGATTATGTTGTTCTCAGAAAACTACGCCTCCATCTTTATCATCAGAACCCATTCCAGAACCTCTCTCGACCTCCATGGTACTCTCGCCGGAACAGACTGCTCTGGTCAACATCATGGTCAACAGGAAAATCCGGATCACAGTCTCTTGGGGCAAGTCCATCTTATAGGAGGAGACGAAGAAGAATGAGAAGGGAAAAAAAAATAATTGAGGGAGATGGGATGGGTAGTTGGAGAAAAACAATAAAAGGGGACAGGGGATCGACAACTGCTTTTGATCTTGTGGTTCTCGATGCTCAGGTGCCGCTTTAGTCCTCCTGGAACAGACACTCTAGTGATACAACCTCTACCGTCTGTTCCTTATCACAGGACTTCTCTGGATCAACGACCTTCTTACAGTGGGACGAATGAACCCAAGTCTCTCTCTCAGCAACCTTCAATGCTGTAGTGCTAGTCAATAAGACCTGGTATGGTCCTTCCCATCTGTCAATAAGGCAACCTGAGCGTAGAAAATTCCGTATCATTACATAATCCCCAGGTTCAATGTCATGACAATTACTATCTGGTAAATCAGGAATCACTAACTTCAGATTATCATTTTGATTCCTTAACTGTTTACTCATGTTAATCAAGTATTTTACAGTCGCTTCATTGTTACACTTCAAATCATCCTGAGGGTTAATCATAACATGCGGTTGTCGACCAAACAAGATTTCAAAGGGAGACAGATTTAGAGGGGACCTGGGAGTGGTTCTGATGCTGTACAGTACAATGGGTAAAGCTTCTGGCCATGTCAATCCTGTCTCTGCCATCACTTTACTCAGTTTATTTTTAATAGTGCTGTTCACTCTTTCCACTTTCGCACTCGCCTGTGGACGGTATGGAGTATGCAGCTTGCTATCAATTCCCATCAATTTACACATTCCTTGAAAGACATCACCTGTAAAATGGGTACCCCTATCACTTTCGATAATTCTAGGGATACCATATCTACATACAAATTCCTGCACAATTTTCTTCGCAGTAAACATAGCGGTATTTGTGGCCGCCGGAAATGCTTCGACCCAATTTGAGAAAACATCTATACAAACAAGTACATATTTCAAATTTCGACAAGAGGGTAATTGAATGAAGTCAATCTGTATTACCTGGAAAGGGCCGCCGGCAGGTGGGATATGGGATGGTTCTGTAGGTATTGCCTTTCCAATATTCTTTCTCAAACAGGTAAGGCATGACATGGCTCTTTTACTCGCATGAGAGGAGAATCCTGGGGCGCACCAATATGCTCTTACCAACTTGCACATCCCTTCCTTGCCTAGATGAGTCAGCCCATGAGCTGCTTCAGCCAAACACGGAAGATATGCTCTGGGGGCCACTGGTTTACCATGTCCATCCGTCCAGAGTCCTGAGGACTCCTGGCCATATCCCTTTGCCCTCCAGACTGCCTTTTCCTGTGTGGAACACAAATTTTGCATCTCACACAACTTCTGTGTGTTGATGGTATTAAATACCATCAGTTGTGTGGTGTCTGTCTGTCTGGGGGTAGCAGCTGCTAACTTAGCTGCTTCGTCTGCTCGGCTGTTACCAAGCGATACTGGGTCTTGGCTATATGTATGTGCTTTACATTTGATAACAGCCACTCTGTCGGGTTCCTGTATCGCTGTTAGAAGCCTTTTTATGTGAGCTGCATGCGCTACCGGTGTACCAGCTGCCGTCATGAAATTTCGGAGGCGCCATAGGGCTCCGAAATCATGGACTACCCCGAATGCGTATCTAGAATCGGTGTAGATATTGGCTGATTTGCCCTTAGCCAATTCACATGCTCTGGTTAGGGCGACCAGTTCAGCAACCTGGGCTGAGTGAGGTGGGCCTAGCGGTTCCGCTTCTATGGTGCCTTGGTCATCTACGACTGCGTATCCAGTACACAAGTCTCCCGAGTCTGACTGTCTATGACAACTACCGTCCGTGTAGAACGTAAGTTCTGCATCTTTCAGTGGGTTGTCACTGATGTCAGGCCTTGCGGTAAAATTTTGGGTCAAATATTCTATACAATCATGAGTGTCTTCCTTTGTATTAAATCCTCCTTCCCCAGTACTCTCATCCTCCACCCTTTGGGTCTGTCCAGACACACTTGGGAGATATGTTGCAGGATTTAATGCACTGCATCTCCTTATGGTGATGTTTACGGGGGCCATTAGTGCCAATTCCCATCTTGTAAACCGCGCTGATGAGACGTGCCTGGTTTGGGCAGAATTTAACAAGGCTGACACTGCATGCGGTGTATGAATTGTGAGGTTGTGACCTAGCACGACGTCTTCGCTTTTCGTTACTAGCAATGCTATCGCAGCAACGCTTCGCAAGCATGTGGGGTGGGATCGCGCTACCGTGTCTAGCTGAGCGCTGTAATATGCTACTGGCCTGCTGGCATCACCGTGCTTTTGGGTTAGTACGCCTGCCGCGCAACCAGCACTTTCTGTTCCGTATAGTTCAAAGGGTTTCCCATAGTCCGGCATACCTAATGCTGGTGCCTGCGTTAGGCACTGTTTAAGTCTCTCAAATGCTGCCTCAGACTCGTCTGTATGCGAAATCCGATCAGGTTTGTTTGAGGAGACCATTTCCTGCAAAGGTAACGCTAAAATGGAAAACCGTGGGATCCAATTACGGCAATACCCACACATTCCTAAAAATGTTCTGATCTGTTGCTGGGTTTGTGGCAGAGTCATGTCTCTAATTGCTTGAATTCTATCAGCAGTCAGGTGTCTCAGTCCTTGTGTTAAACAGTGTCCCAAATATTTTACCTTAGTTTGGCATAATTGCAACTTGTCTTTGGAAACCTTGTGTCCTGTGTCTGAAAGATGAAACAGGAGCTGTTTCGTATCCTTCAGGGATGCCTCCAATGAATCAGAACACAGTAGTAGATCATCCACGTACTGTATTAATACTGATCCACTCACTGGTTGGAAAGACTGTAAACAATCATGCAAAGCCTGAGAAAATATACTTGGGCTATCTATGAATCCTTGTGGTAATCGAGTCCATGTGTATTGGACTCCTCTGTATGTAAATGCGAATAAATATTGACTGTCAGGGTGCAGAGGTACCGAAAAGAAAGCGGAGCAGAGGTCAATAACAGTGAAAAATTTCGCAGTGGGAGGGATTTGCATTAGGATGACAGCTGGATTTGGCACTACGGGGAACTGACTCTCAACTATTTTGTTAATCCCCCTTAGATCCTGCACTAGCCGGTAACCCCTCCCCCCACTCTTTTTCACAGGGAAGATGGGACTATTAGCAGTGCTGGACGTTCTTACCAGAATGCCCTGTTGTAGCAAGCGCTCTATTACTGGGTAAACTCCTAACTCCACCTCTGGCTTCAGAGGGTACTGTGGGATTTTTGGAGCTATCCTACCATCTTTTACTTGTACAACTACCGGAGCTACGTTTGCCATTAATCCAGTGTCCTGTCCATCTTTAGTCCAAAGTGACTCTGGTATCTGAGATGTCATTTCTTCTACTTGGGAGGGAGTCCTATTTGTCATAGTGGTATGTGACATTAATTTTGACGGGGAGTCTAACATGTCTCGTACTTCCTGAGCGTGATTCTCAGGTATGTCCAAGAATACACCTTCAGGAGTACAATAAATGACGCACCCCATTTTACACAGTAAGTCTCTTCCCAGGAGATTGGTCGGTGCAGATGCAGCCAGCAAAAAGGAATGCTTGGTATGTAAAGGCCCTATTGTAATCTCTGCTGGTTTGCTAACAGGGTAATGCTGGACTACTCCTGTTACTCCCACGGCTGGAATTGTCCTACCAGTGGTCCTCATGCCAACTGTCGAATTTATCACTGATTTGGCCGCCCCTGTGTCTACAAGAAAGTTTTAATGATTTACCAGCTACATTGATTGCAATTTCTGGTTCACTTCCAAGACTTGCAATCAATTTTACTGGCTGCAGATTACAAGTATGGCCACACCCCTATTGGGTATGGTGACCTCCCTGAATCCCGCTGGCAGCAACTACTTGTGAGGGAGTTAGCTGGGAACTACCAGAGGTTTGCCAATCTCTGTTTGGGGGGTATCTTTTTGTTTCCCCTGCATGTGGCTCATAACTCCGTTTCTGCGGACCTTGCTCCCAATGTCGTGTGTCGTGTCGTTGTCTAGGGGGTTGGTATGAGTTTCGTACATTCTTTACTCTACAATCTCGTGCCATGTGTCCCTGTTTATGACAAGAATAACAAGTAACCACACTTGACTTACCCACAGGGTTTGGTGATTCAAACAAAGGCTGCCTTGTGGTCAGGGCCTGTATACTTACGGCCATTAACTTATCACTTTGTTGTTCCCTGTGTCTGGTGATGTTCCTATCGTGATCAATAGCAGCCTCTCTCAAAGTAGCCACAGACAGACCTCGCCAACATGGTTGTGTGGTCTGTACCCTAGTCTTCAATGACTCTTTTAAACCATCCATCAGTACCGATACTGCTACTTCTCGATGGTTTATGTTTGTTTTAATGTCCTCTATGCCTGTGTATTTTGCCATTTCTGATAATGCTCTGTGAAAATACTCTGCAGCTGTCTCTGACTCCTTCTGTTTAATGGAGAATATCTTGTTCCATCTGACTACCGCTGGGAAATATTCTTTTAACTGTAAGTTTATTCTTTTTACATTGTCTTTGTTGTACACATCTGTAAGAGGTACATCCTGATCTAATCCGCAATCAGCAAAAAATTGAGTTGCGTCAACATTGGAGGGTAAACATGCTCTCAGCAATATCTGCCAGTCTTTATTGTTGGGCTCTACAGTGTTACCTAAGTCTCTGATGTATTTTTGACTGGCAACTAAGTCTTTTCTAGGGTCAGGGAATTCAGACACTATGGTCCTTAATTCCATTCTGGAAAATGGGCTATACATGGCAATGTTCCTCACAGGGGTGACCCCTGTTGTGTCAGTTTTCCCATTTGGAACAGCTATTACCCTAACAGGATTAACTCTAACAACATCACTCTGTGTGGGTTCTACAGCCTGTGGTGAAATGGCTTCAGCATAGTGTATGGTGCCGTACTTACCTGTAGACACGACCTCACCTATCCCTCCGCTAGGGGCCTTTGTTACTAATCTCGTGGGTGGAGCTGTGCCTACTGTGGTCTCTGCTATGGTGGCTGCGAGAGAGAGCGCTGAAATTGTTGCCGATTCGTCTTCTTGATCACACTCCTGAGGAAAGTTCAAAACAGGGTACAACTTGCACGGGTTAATACTTGCGTTGGTTAATTGGTTAACATTATCTTTAACATTTATACAGTTGCTAAGTGTTTGTGTGTTACACCTTAGTGCGTCATTCTCCGCAACCAATTTTTCTCCTGATATGTATGGTGGCGGTGGGGCCGTGGCTATCAGTTTTCTGATTGAGCCAGATCCCGCCGCCTGAGCCAATCCTCTCTGTATGTCACCTTCCTGCTGCCACAACTGCAAATAATCATAATGCTTGATTCGTCTCTTTGCTGATTTAATGAGACATATCCTTCTCCTTAAATTCGTTAACACTTCTGAGCTGAAGCTACCTACTCTTGGGAATTTCTCCCCGTCATGTACTGTCATTCTCTCCCATTCATCACATAAAGCTTCTGTGTGACTTCCGTATTTCTCACACATTACATACCTTGCCGACCCAATTGGTCGGTTCACTGAATCAACCCGAACCGAGGTTGATCGCCCCCTACCTGAACAAGTGGCCCCCATAGTTCGAAGGTGTTGCTTTATTCAACCAACCCTTACGCAAACCAAATGTCCAAAATAGGCTGACGGTGGCGGTTTACCGAGTACCCCACTCACTCGCCCACGCCGACCAATACGACCTGATCACACCGATATGGTGCTGGCGTACTCGACCTAGGGCCCCTGCGACCTGAACCTCTATTTACTGGAACCTGTGAGGGTGCTCCGAAGAACACTTACTCTTTCCAGTAACTATTGGTTGCTGGATAGTTCCTGAGTGAGCAGCGAAAAAATTACACAAATCACGTTAGAATGTACAAATAGCGTTTATGACCTTCGTACACAAATAGTACCGGTCAGGTTTACTAATGCACACAATTACGTGCGGTACAATCGTTTAGTACACAAGCAACTAATCTTATGTACTGAGCAACCAGTGGAATCGAAAATTTCGGCTGCGAATTCCTTCAGCCAGAGCTTATATGGCCTATATAGGTGTTGCACCAACCCTTTCTTGGTGTTGTGCCTGTGGACTGTATAGCGGACTTCCTTGTCTGCTGTACCTGAACCTGTTGGTCTGCTATGACCTCCTGGTCTGTTACAGTATGACCTCCTGGTCTGCTACACTCTAATGCTCAAATTGTATATTTAACCAGGGATGCCTCCCTAGCCACCATGTACGTCACTTACACGCATGTACCTCACGAGAACTCGACTTTTCTTGTGGTTCAACCTGTAAAATTGTATACAACACACTCACTCACCACATGTACACTTTTGTTTCTATTTCTATTTCTGCGCAGAAATTTCTCTTTAGACCAGATGTGTTACAAATTAGGAGAAGGATCTATTAATTTAAATTTGGAATTAAAAAAAAAATTTGCGCGATTTTTCGCCTGGCGTTATTTACCGCGTGGCGCTACTTATCGCGTTGAGAGGAGAGAAAAAAAAACTTGTGATTTGAGTTACGTGGGCGTACCCGTACGCTCCGTTCCATAATATACGCTGCGTGCGTCGGCCCTTGGATTGCGTACGCAAGTCTCAGTCTTTTGTTAGAGACACGTGTACGCAAAGCAAAGATCCACCGTAACACAATTTATACGTTTATCAACTATAGAGCTGGCAAACAGGAGAGTGACATACGAAAATACACCAATGAAAAGGAAATGCAGATATATGTGTGTGCGTGCGTGTGTACGCAAGACAGAAAAATAAACAGTTTTAAAAAGACACTATTGTTTTGTTCTTACCTCCGGTTCCCGGATTCCTTCAGCACCCTTTACTAAGAGAAGCAGACGCTTATCCAAACAGCACTACGAGGAATATGATCTCCCGCCCTTTGCTGCTGGATAATGTCTGCTGAAATTACCTAGTGCAGATATGTGAAGGACAGGGCGAGCCGCCAATTGATAAAGCTAAATATTTATCGTATATAATACCCTTTATGAGGTCTAAGAACACTGTACGCTATCTACGTATGAAGTACCGTAAGGGTACGCTAGTTGCGTAACAATCGCTTTGCCGTGATCGAGACGCTCAAGCGTCACGTTCACTCACGGCCAAGAGATCACAGGCAGGCACGTTATTGGCTGTTAACTAAAGTAATGATTCGCTATAGCGTAGCGAACGCTCGGGACCACGAGGAGATCACCAGCGGAGCTGACGCTCACTATATTAAACCTTTGTATCTAAACCATAAACAGTGTATTGTGCAGTAAAACCTTAGTGTAATGTTAGAGAGTAAATGCAACACAGTATAACCTTATTACCTTAAAAGCTGTTTGAGCGTCACCGACGCTCTGAGAATACTTAATACTATAAGAAACACACAGATACCGTGCTCAGGGTCCAACGCCTAAAATATATATTATGAATGCTATACTTGCAAAAGAGTTAAACACAATACAAGTCATACACTACAATATAACATAGACTACCTAACCAGATAACTACACAGGAAATACAATACAATACAATTTAAGGGAAAATGAGTGAGAGAGAGAAGGAGAGAGAGAGAGAGAAATTGAGAGAGATTGGCCCACAATAACAAGAAGATCAATATAGTTGCGGAGAAACACTTACGCACAAGGGGAAACGATCGCATGCGCCTCGATATCCAGCTCCCGATTATCAGCAATGAGAACCGTTGAAGAGAGTGAACTGGATATGGTCGGCCTGCCTATTTATGCCCCACACACAATACAATTCAATGGTCCCTACAATCTCATTGTTCATTGGACACAGGAATTCGGCTTCGCATTATAACAAAAGGTCATAGGTTGATTCATACAGGTGGGCTGTGACTGCTTCCAACTGTTCAGGTGGGTGGGATACTGAGTTTCCCGCCGCATGACTAAATAAGAACAAATAATAGTAAATGGACATAAACTTCTTATGTCCATAACTATTCGCACGAGCGATTAATCTGCTCCAAACCAACACCGGAATATTGCTATTTAAATACTCTTCCGATGGGTACCAAACACCACTGTATGACCCCTGTTAGACCCTTCGTACAATACAAAGAGGGATCCCCCTGTTCAGGAACATGCTATGTTAACTAAACTTTCAGAATCTATCAAAGGGACCATGATCTACAAAATACATTATTACTGAAAATATGTAACGATTGAGTCGCACGCTACGATCACATAAACTCTACCGTAAATACGCATACCGTGCGCCTGCGGGTGCCCGCGACTGTGAGTATGCGCACACACGGGAGAGCGTACGCATGCGCAGCACGGACCTGTGTGAGGTGCAAATATGGTAGTGTGCATAGAGATATTTTTCTGACTTTGACAGTACTGTGTACAGTGTACTGAGACTCAGTTGTGTACTGTGTCTGGAGACGCATTCCGCCCCATTTAGAAGCCGTGCATCCCCGTACCCTCGTGCCTCTTTAATGTCCAGCACCCTGCTAACCAGGACGCTGGCTCAGTACTCACCACTCTTCATTTTTCTGGCTCTGTTAGGGGTGGCGGCGTGCTGCGGGAATGTACGCTCACCGTGGTGGGGATTGTGAATAGTTCCCTCAGGAGCTCAATATCCTGTCAGTGGGGAATGGGACCATTAACCCTTCAAGAGGTTGGTCCCCCCCCCCGCCACCCTAAGTTCCACGAAGCAGGCAGGCTGGTGCCAACCAGCCCTGCCTGAAAACAACAAACATAGAAAATAAATGCAGAAAACTCTTCAGGAGCTTCCTTCAGCGTGACTGGCTCCTCCGGGCACATTTTTTAAACTGAGTCTGGTAGGAGGGGCATAAAGGGAGATGCCAGCCCAACCTATCAAATTCTAAAAGTTCCCATGGCTCCTAGTGGACCCGTCTATACCCCATGGTACTAAATGGATAAGAGAAATAACTTTCTGGATCTAACATAGAGCTCTTGTATTATATATATATATATATATATATATATATAAAATATTTTGTTCTTCTGCTATTGTGGTCACACACAGTCTCTTGTCCTACTCCAAACCATAGACACCAGTCCGGGCACACAAACTAGCTCAGGTTGGGACCTTGGAGCAGAGGTCATGCAGAATTTAGGGAGTTTATCTTGAGAGACAAGAGGCCTTGCAGAGGCAGTTGGTGCAGTTTCTGCAAGAAATGTCTGCATGTCTGGACAATATCAGGAAAAAGGGAAATACAGAAGACTCTTGTGTGGGTGCACTCTTATTTTATAGATTAGTTAATATGAAGATATTAAAACATAACTTTTATTTACTAGTTACTCTAAGAAAAAAAATCCATATAATCCACCAAATTTGATTCTAAAAAATATATGTTGCTACGTATGAGTATAATTCAGCTCACCAGCATCTCTGAGAGAAGCCATATTTATTGTCGTGGCTGATTCGACCTAACAGGTCGGGGTATATGTATACCACACCAAGGTTAAAATTTGTTAAAAAATTGGAAATGTTCTGGTTAGTCTATAATGATAGACTTCAGGAGGGATGTAGACACTCTTGCTCTACACCCTGTTCCTATCCAACCAGCACAAGCTCTGCTTGTATTAATGGGACCTCTAGGGGTCATTAAACCCAGTTATTATGAGGAGTATAGATCCTACTTAGTATTGGACCAATTCCGATCTATGACATATCAGGACAGACGGTACTCAGGAAAAAGAATATAATACAGAAAGAGAAATGATTGAAGAAAAAGTGGTGATCCTGCTGTTGGCTTAGAGTCGAGCAGGTCACGAATTACAACACTGGGTATTCTCTGGGGGTCACCCTCACAGATACTGACCCAGCCCACCACCGTTTTGCTTCCAAGATCGGACGAGATCGGGCTCAGTCGGTGGGGTATGGTAGTAATTCCTTGTGCCTGCTGTGGCCGACTCACCAATGAGAGTGCACCTAGGTTAAGAGGATGTGTATAATGGAGGGGAGATAGAAAAACAAGGCGGATCTGCTGTCTATGTTAGGCACAGGATAAACCTGTGGATCATGGATGAGAGTCCGCAGAAAGGAGGAAAGAGATGAGGGAAGAAGAGTGGGGGGGAGGGAAGGGGAAAAGGAAAGAGGGGAGAACTGTGAAGGGATAGTGACAGATATCCACTTATTATACACTACAAGATGCTGTCAATGGTGTAAAAAAACTGGATAAAAGGCCAAATTGGCTGGCAATGTTAAATATGGTCCCTGGTCACTGGAATTAGAATGAGTATATAAGTATCAAAGCCAGAGTGATGATTAATTAGGCATAGGCCAAATTGACTAAAGCTGATGGATATATTCCGTGATCACTCAATTTAGAAAGATATGTATGTGGCCACTTTGAGGGAACAGGTGTGCTATTAGGGAAACAGAAAATTTGCTGTTTATAACTTGCAGCACAGCTAGAAATTTTGATTAAGAAGGATAACAGTATGGTATTCTGTCTGTGTCCCTAAATAGGCCTGATTGGGTCTGAGTGATGTTTAAGATAATTACCAAACAAGGTATTTTGGAGAATACTCCCGTTGGTAATATAAGAGATAGGTGGGTAGACAGACCCCTGCGGATACTGATTAATTAGGTACAATTACCAAATTCAGGGACCAGCATACAAATAACAATAGTGATATAACTTTTTTAGTGCTGGGAGAAGATGGGCTATTTGAGAGAAAGAGAGGATGGGGGATATCTGACAAGGAGAAGGATGAGAGCCTCTTTCAAAATATTGTTCAAAAAATCGTTCAAAAAATCACAATCATAATCCAGAACTCTGGATTGCCCTAGTTAGGGCCAAGAAGACAATATATATATACTTAACTGCTGTGTTGATATAGAGAATCTCTTAGAGATAGACACAAACATGTACCGGTCCCTACCCAGGTCCCTGGGTCAGTCAATGGGAAATAGGATGCAAGATGTAATCATCAGGTCCTTAGTACATTTTGGGGTATTTCATGCTGGAGTACTGAGATAGGTACTGCTGGAGCTGGAAAACGCGTTTCACCCGTCCTGCGGGCTTGTTCACTTCCAATGCTGCTTTAGAACCTTTTGAATACTGGTGCGGAATCACATCTACATTGTGAGATGTCTGGACAATATGCAAGAAACTCTCTCAGGTTCAGGTCTGTCTCCTAGTCCAGATCCAGTTCCTGTGGCACTTGCTCCTCCACCTATGCCTATGCCAGTATCTCATCTTCAGTTATTTTCACCCAGCAAGTTTGATGTAAATCATAAGTTATGTCGTGGGTTCTTAAACCCCTGTGAGATCCACTTCATGTTATAACTATAAGCCACTAATTTCCCAACAGCCAAGACTTGTGTGGTGTATATCATCTTCTTTCTTGCTGGACAAGCTCTTGATTGGGCCTCCCCATTTTGGGAGAGGTCAGACGCAATACTTTCCAACTATTTGGAGTTTATCTCTACATTTTGAAAGCTTTTGATGAGCCAGGAAGAACAACTTCAGCCTCTGCAGATATTCTACGGTTACGCCAAAGCAGCAAAACCATAGGTAACATAGTCGGTGAGTTTGAAAATAGACTAGTAGTCCATCGAGTTCGACCTGAATTATATTGCATTCCCTAATCTATTTAGGTTAAAGGCTACTGTATATTCTCGTATCGCCATTACAACCTTCTCATGCAGTGTATTCCATATTCATATTGCCCTTACAGTGAAGAATCCCTTCCTGCGCTGAGTATGAAATGTCCTCTCCTCAAGCCTTAGCGGGTGTCTGCGCGTTTTGTGCAGAGGTCTCTTCGTAAACAACTCACATGATAGCTCCGCATATTGCCCCTTTATATATTTGTAAATATTAATCTTATCTCCTCTAAGTCGTCTCATTTCTAGTGTAAACATATCTAACTTAGAAAGCCTCTGCTCATAGTCTAGTGTCTCTAGTCCAACCCATTAATCAATTTGGTAGCTCTCCTCTGAACTTTTCAAGTTTTAATATGTCTCTTTTATAGTGTGGTGCCCAAAACTGTACACAATACTCAAGATGCGGCCATACCAATGATTTGTACAGTGGCAGGATTACGCTCTCATCCCTTGTCTCAATTCCCCTTTTAATGCATGCTAACACCTTATTTGCGTATGTTGCTGCACTTTGACATTGTGTGTTGCTGCTAGATCTACAATCAATGAGCACCCCCAAATCCTTTTCTAATACAGTTTCCCCTATGTTTTCCACATTTAATTGGTAGTTTGCATGGTTTTTCTTAGTCCCAAAGTGCATAACTTTACATTTTTCCACATTAAACCTCATACACCATTTCATTGCCTGAACTTCCAGTTTAAATAAATCACTCCACATCCACATCCGACTTGATTACTCTACATATTTTAGTATCGTCTGCAAAACTTGACACTGTGCTTTCTAGTCCTTCTCCTAATAATTAATAAATATATTAAACCATAGTGGCCCCAGCACAGAACCCTGCGGTATTCCACTAATTACTTACCACTCGCTGTTCCCTGTTATCAAGCCAATTACTCGCCCATGTACAAATATTGGGGGTCATTCCGAGTTGTTCGCTCGTTGCCGATTTTCACTATACTGCGATTAATCGCTTACTGCACATGCGCAAGGTTCGCAGAGCGCATGCGCTTAGTTATTTTACAGAAAAGTAAGGTATTTTACTCACGGCATAACAAAGCTTTTTCATCGCTGTGATGATCGTAGTGTGACTGACAGGAAGTGGGTGTTTCTGGGCGGAAACTGGCCGTTTTATGGGAGTGTGCGGAAAAACGCAGGCGTTCGAGTTCCAAAACGCGGGAGTGTCTGGAGAAATGGGGGTGTGGCTGGGCGAACGCTGGGTGTGTTTGTGACGTCAAGCCAGGAACGAAAAGGACTGAGCTAGTCGCAATGGCTGAGTAAGTCTGAAGCTACTCAGAAACTGCGGGGTAATTGTTACGAGAAAATTAGCAAAGCTTTCGTTCGCAATTCTGCTATGCTAAGATACACTTCCAGTAGGCGGCGGCTTAGCGTGTGCAATGCTGCTGAAAGCAGCTAGCGAGTGAACAACTCGGAATCACCCCCATTGTCTCCTATACCGAGCTCCCTTAATTTCAAAGTCAGCCTCCTGTGAGGTACTGTGTCAAAAGCTTTTGCAAAATCTAGATAAACCACATCAACTGCGTTACCCTGGTCGAGATTGTCGCTTACTATCTCTTAGAAGCTAATCAAATTAGTTTGGCATGACATATTTCTCACAAAACCATGCTGGTTCTTATTAATAGCATGGGAGTTCTCCAAGTAATCCTGTATGCTGTCCCTTAGTATACTTTCCAATAGTTTCCCCACTATTGATGTCAGACTAACCAGTCTATAATTACCAGTATGAAGTTTAATACCCTTTTTAAATATTGGGACTATATCTGCTATACACCAGTCCTTTGGTACCATGCCTAATCTAAGTGACTCCGTGAAAATCACATAGAGTGGCCTTGCTATTTCAGCATTTAGCTCCATCAGAACCCTAGGATGTAGACCATCTGGACTAGGAGATTTATTAGTCTTGATTTTTTTTAATCATTAACGGACTACTTCCTCAGACAGATAAGTATTAAGCAATTGGCCTTTATCAATACTATTGGTATTGTTACTCACTGATCCCACAATCTGGTCCTTTCTAGTAAACATTGATGAGAAAAATGTGTTCAATATTTCAGCTTTTTCTTTGTCGACATTTATCAGGAATCCCAGTTCGCTTTTTAATGTTCCTATATTCTTTTTTTTAGCCTCTTACCATTTATGTACTTAAAGGGTTAATTTTATTCTCCTTAGCGATTTGCTTTTCTTTTTCTATTTTAGCTGCTCTGATTTCCTTTTTGCATTTTTTGTTATATTCCTTGTAGTACTGGAATGATTCTGCCTTCCCGTCTGATTTGAAAGCTTTGAATGCTTGCCTCTTTTTTATCCATTTCTTCCTTTACCTTTTAGTTTAATCACATTGGTTTGGATTTAATACTCTTTTTTTACTGCCCAATGGGATGCTTTTATGGGTATATTTGTCTAGCATCATTTTAAAAACATACCACATTTCGGCAGTGTTCTTTTCCTGAAACAAAGTTCCCCAATCTATGTCCTTTTGTGCGTGTTAAAATTTGCCTTTTTAAAGTTAAGAGTCTTAGTTGTACCCTTAGAGTGCTGCTTTTGAATGCTAATGTCAAATGTGATCATATTATGATCATTGTTACCCAAGGTTTTGCCTACTGTGGTATTCGCTATTATCTCCATGTTGTTAGTTAGTACCAGGTCCAGTATAGTCCCAACTCTGGTTGGTTCCTCGACTTTTTGCAACAAGTAGTTATACTTTAGCATATTTACCCCTAGCTGTATTAAATGATTCGGTGACCCAATTTATGTCCGGATAATTAAAGTCCCCTATGATTAGGACCTCCTCCAGTCCTGTAGCTTTATTTGCATCAAGAGTTGCTATTCCTCAGTCACACTAATATCAGGCAGTTTATAAAATGTCCCTATTAAAAGTTTTTTTGTACTTTTCTTTCCCATAGAAATGTCAACCCATAATGTCTCCACAATATCTCCAGTTCCCTCGTAATAACTCTCCTTTAAGTATGGTTTTAGAAATGGTTTAACATATAGACATACACCACCCCCTCTTTTAATAGCCCTGTCTCTCCTGGAAAGAGTATAACCCTCCAAGTTAGCTACCCAATTGTGGGAATCATCCCACCATGTCTCCATGATACTTATAATATCGTAATGTTCCTTTATTACAAGCATTTCTAATTCCCCCATTTTGCCTGAAAGGCTTCGTGCGTTTGGAAGCACACATTTTAGGTTAGTAATACCCTTATCTATTTGTCTATTCATTGGTATCCTTTCCCTTCTTACTTTAGCATTCCCTGATTTTTCAATTCTTGCTATTCTTCCCCTCCCCCTTCTCCTCCCCATTATACTTGATACCTCCCCCTTTTCTGCACACACTAATGATCCCGTAGTTTATTTCTAATCCCTCCCCCCAGACATCTAGTTTAAAAGCTCCCTCAACCTTCTAACCATCCTGCCCCCTCCTCATTCAGGTGCAATCCATTGCGACAAAAAAGATGGCACCTGACTGAGAAGTCTGCCCAGTGTTCCAGGAACACAAACCATTCTTTCCTACACCAGTCTCTAAGTCACACATTTACCTCCCTAATCTTCCTCTGCCTCCCTAGGCTAGCGCGTGGCACAGGTAATATTTCAGAGAATATTACATTAGTTGTCCTTGCCTTAAGCTTCTGGCCTAAGTCCCTATAGTCTTTCATAAGGACATCCCACCTACCACTAACTTTGTCATTGGTGCCAACGTACACCAAGACCGCCGGGTCGTTCCCAGCCCCTCCCAACAATCTTTCTACCCGGTCCGCAATGTGTCGTACTCGAGCACCCAGGAGGACTGTATGGCAATCATGGTCCTGGTAGCAGATTGTCCTTCAATTTCAGACTCTGGCTTCCGAGACACACTGGAATGAAGATGCTCTTAATGCGGCATTCTGGTGTGGTCGTGAAATTCCCCCGTAAGTTGGACGATCTTACCTCACTCTGCAACAAAGTTTACTTGCGATATAGAGAGAATTCTCTAGAAAGAAGCAAGAGTGATTGTTTCAATCCTCAATCAGTTTCACGCACAAGTCTTCTACTATGTTTGGTGAAGATCCCATGCAAATCAACCGGTCTTGCGTTACTTCTGAGGAATGACAGAGACAACGTTGTGAGAACCTATGTTTTTATTGTGGTTCCCCTGAACATATGGTCATGCCTTGTTCTCTCCATCCATAAAACTCCTGCTCCTAATGGAGGAGAAGTTAAGTTAGGAGTAGCTAACTATTCTCCACAGAAATCCAATTCTATCATTACCATGATACTGGAGCATCCTTGCAGTCCTAAGTCTCCAGCATTACTGAAATACCAGTGTGGCAGGCAATTTTTTTTTTCCACATCAGATTAAGTCCAGAAGTATCAACTACCTACCTAAATTCTGGCAATGCCAAGCATCCTTACATCAGTTGATGGCAGCAAAATTCCTGAAGGAGTTGTGACAATTCTGTCACAGAAGTTTAGAGTAGGCACTTTGCATTCTAAAGTGCTACCATTCTTAGTAATTCCAAAAGCCTCACATGTCTTAGTCCTTAGTCTACCCTGGCTTCAGAAACATAACCCTCAATTAGATTGTCCGACTGTGTAGATTATATCTTGGAGTCCATTTTGCTTTAGAACTTGTTTCCAATGAGTTGTTCTGCTTTGCTCTTTCAGGGTTTCCAAATCAGAGATGCTACCCTTGCCCTACCGCAATTTATAGATGTATTCAGCAAGCAATGAGCCGATACTCGTCAATCTCACTGAGAATGGGATTGCCCCATTGACTTGATCCAAGAGAAGGTTTTCCAAAGGCTCACACTTTTCTTCTGTCTTTGACAGAGAGTCAGGCAATATCTGAGTACTTTAATTAAAACTTAGGAAAAGGCTTCATCATCCCTTGTCTTCCCCTGCGGGTGCAGGATTCTTTTTTGTGAAAAAAATAAACCCCCGAAGGAGGACTTTGTCCATGTATTGATTATATGGGCTTAAATTAAATGACAGTAAATAAATTATTTGACCGGGTTATTTGTGCTACAATTTCTACTAAACTAGACTTGAGAGGAGTGTATTATGTCATCTAGATGCGTGCAGGAGATGTGTGGAAAACTGCTTTCAACAACAGGGATGGACACTATGAATATCTAGTTATGTCCTTTGGCAGTTCCAGATTAAGGTCCTCATGGGCCTGGAGCTGAAATTTCTGAAGGGTCTATTGTGTGTCACCGCAGGGTGGACTGCCAGCATGGTTGCAGTGTGGCTACCGATATGGGGGTGTGACCAGTGCTGTATATATATTTATATATGTGTGTTTATTTTTTTTAAAAAAATGTCACTTAAAAAATGCACAATTACAGTGTATATCAATTATTGAAACAAAACATACACAGAAAAAATAAAAATGAAAAAAATTCAATTGGCTAAAACAAATGTGAAAACAGTCCATTCTTTAAAAAGGCTGGCAGCCATACTTAATAGTCCAGGATATAAATCTAGACAACAACAAAAGAGGACAATGTGCCAAATACTGCAGCAGTATGCAACTGATAATGTGTGTAAATCCTTACATACTAGTACTGTTTTATTATTTATATAATATATTGTATCTATCTATCTATCTATCTATCTATCTATCTATCTATCTATCTATCTATCTATCTATATATATATATATTAGCTCCATAGTACAATAGTACAACAAAACAAAGAGCACACATTAGAGCTGATTCAGCAGTAGTTGCGGTTACGTCTTTTGGCGGTCACGCATCTGCGGTTTTATGCAAATGCTGCTCCAAGCCCTTCCTGTGTGTACAAGTGTGCGTCCATATGCAAGGACTGAGATCCAACTGTCACCATCTATATACACAGTCCTTACAGCCACCCTCAGTCACACCATGCCCTTTGGCAGTTGCAGATTTCCCATCTAAGTATGGCCTCATGAGTGATGAAGCGTCTGTGTAGGAAAACACTTTAGCAACATGCCCACAACTCTTCTAGAACACGCCGATGAGACAGACCATTGTTGTGTACATTAATAGCCATTTCCCAATCACTACCCAGGAATGCCCATCACTTTTCTAAGAGCTCTCTGATACCATGCATCTCAACCACAACATCGCTTCTGTGCGTACACAGTGTAACACATGTGCTGTAGCAGTTTTTACTGATTTCCATTAGATGGAGGAGAGGGCACTGACCAGACTTTATCAAATGTCAAACAATAATTGACCAAAATTCATGCCACAAAGAGTCGAGATTTTGATTCCTCATATAATTTGTAAATAGGGCAACATCACATAACCAGTACAGCAAATCATGCAGAGATTAGAGCACTGTCTCACGGTCATTCTGTTTATACCACCAGAGCCATGGGCAAAAAGGTGCCAAACGGTATATGCCCTAACTTGGACCACATGGTCATGTAATCGGTCAGACGATCTGCCGGTAACCTCAGGGTACTTCACTGAATAACGTATCATGCAGGTATAAGGCTTACTGTTTCACCTTTTTATCAAGGCGAAGTAGGAAGGTACACTGACAAGATATATTAACATCTTGTCTGCCAAAGCGGAGGAGTGAAAACCTGCTAGAGCACACAACACATCAGCTTACTGCTGATGCACTGTAGTAGAGAAAGACCACCTTTCTGTCAAACTGACAGTTGCAGCACCCCTTTCTCCTGGGGAACGCCCCCTTTAATATTAAATTATAGTGTTTGATATCGCTTTTATATAAAATGTAATATAAAATTTATAGAGCTCGATATTAAACTGTATTAAAAGATAATTGCTTTGAAAAGAATGTCACATATGACACACAAAAAATATATATATATTTTAAAGTAACACAAAATGTTCTTACATTCCAGCAGCTGAAACTTCATGCCATGTCACATATGGTACAATTTAAAAATCATACCATGTCACACATGGTACTGATTTAAAAAGCATATTGATTTTAATGACCGTGTCCATTTTCTTAGATGCACGGAAGCACAAAAGGGTTCTCATATTCCAGCAGTTATAATTTCATGCCATGTCACAACTGGTACTGATTTAAAAAAGCGTATTGATTTTAATGACCATATAACAAAAGCATCTGGTTATTAATGTAAACATGCAAAATAACAAACACAGTTTCAAAAGTTTTTCAAGCCCATGTGGAATATTTAATAGCAATACTACATAGCCTTTTTCTTTTTTATTATGAATTAAAGAGCATTTAGAAAATTCTAATTTATATTATACAACAGTGCTGGGACATGTTCAGACACGATTCATATATGCATACATATATATGTGCAAAACAAGCTGTACTTATACATTCTCGCACGTTATTTTCGCAGACGGTTGAACACAATGAGCCATGAGGCACTACATGCCTCTGTGGCATAACTAGTTAAATTGATGGGCGAGTATTAGAATTCTGCCTTTCCGTTATCTAGGAACTAATGACCTCAATGAGACATGAGGCACGACATGGCTCTGTGGCATAACTAGTTAACAAATTGATGGACCGGCCTCAATGAGCCATGAGGCACTACATGCCTCTGTGGCATAACTACTTAACAAATTGATGGTCGAATATTAGAATTCTACCTTTCCATTATCTAGGAACTAATGATAGGAACTAATGACCTCAATGAGCCAAGAGGCACTATATGTCTCTGTGGCATAACTAGTTAACAAATTGATGGACCAACCTCAATGAGCCATGAGGCACTACATGCCTCTGTGGCATAACTAGTTAACAAATTGATGAACCGAATATTAGTTTCTGTTTATAACGATTAAAACATAATTATTATACAACAGTGCCGGAACATGTTCAGACACGATTCATATATGCATACATATATATGTGCAAAACAAGCTGTACTTTGACATTTGTCGCACGTTATTTTTTGCAAACGGTTGACCACAATGAGCCATGAGGCACTACATGCCTCTGCAGCATAACTAGTTAACAAATTGATGGGTGAATTGGAAATGATCTAGGAACTAATGATCACAATGAGCCATGAGGCACTACATGCCTCTGTGGCATAACTAGTTAACAATTTGATGGGTGAATATTAGAATTCTGCCTTTCCATTATCTAGGAACTAATGACCACAATGAGCCATGAGGCACTACATGCATCTGTGGCATTACTAGTTAACAAATTGATGGGCCGAATATTAGTTACTGTTTATTACAATTAAAACATATCATTTAGAGGGTTTCTCTGATGTAACCTTTTGGTAAATTGGGTTGAACAGGGTTATCCCTGCTTAGTGAATACATACCAAAATACTTAGACAATGAGGCAAAACTGTTGCAGGACATACTGGTATGTGTAGTTCAACAACAGCCGGAGGTCTGATGGTTCACCTCCCCATGTTTTAAAGATGATCTAGGAACTAATGACCACAATGAGCCATGAGGCACTACATGCCTCTGTGGCATAACTAGTTAACAAATTGATGGACCGACCTCAATGAGCCATGAAGCACTACATGCCTCTGTGGCATAACTAGTTAACAAATTGATGGACCAAATATTAGTTTCTGTTTATAACGATTAAAACATAATTATTATACAACAGTGCTGGAACATGTTCAGACACGATTCATATATGCATACATATATATGTGCAAAATAAGCTGTACTTTGACATTTGTCGCACGTTATTTTTTGCAAACGGTTGACCACAATGAGCCATGAGGGACTACATGCCTCTGCGGCATAACTAGTTAACAAATTGATGGGTGAATTGGAAATGATCTAGGAACTAATGATCACAATGAGCCATGAGGCACTATATGCCTCTGTGGCATAACTAGTTAATAATTTGATGGGTGAATATTAGAATTCTGCCTTTCCATTATCTAGGAACTAATGACCTCAATGAGCCATGAGGCACTACATGCATCTGTGGCATAACTAGTTAAATTGATATAGCAAAATGCTTACATCAATAATGAAACAAAACTGTTGCAGGGCATGCTAGTATGTGTAGTTCAACAACAGCTCGAGGACTGAAGGTTCACCTCCCCATGTTTTAAAGATGATCTAGGAACTAATGACCACAATGAGCCATGAGGCACTACATGCCTCTGTGGCATAACTAGTTAACAAATTGATGGGTCGAATATTAGTTACTGTTTATTACAATTAAAACATATCATTTATAGGGTTTCTCTGCTGTAACCTTTTGGTAAATTGGGTTGAACAGGGTTATCCATGCTTAGTGAATACATACCAAAATGCATAGACAATGAGGCAAAACTGTTGCAGGGCATACTGGTATGTGTAGTTCAACAACAGATCGAGGACTGAAGGTTCACCTCCCCATGTTTTAAAGATGATCTAGGAACTAATGACCACAATGAGCCATGAGGCACTACATGCCTCTGTGGCATAACTAGTTAACAAATTGATGGCCCGAATATTAGTTACTGTTTATTACAATTAAAACATATCATTTAGAGGGTTTCTCTGCTGTAACCTTTTGGTACATTGGGTTGAACAGTGTTATCCCTGCTTAGTGAATACATACCAAAATACTCAGACAATGAGGCAAATCTGTTGCAGGGCATACTGGTATGTGTAGTTCAACAACAGCCGGAGGTCTGATGGTTCCCCACCCCATGTTTTAAAGTTATTTCAATGTATATAGACAGACACGCTGTGTATACACATACATTGTGTGTGTGTATATATATATATATATATATATATAAACCAAGAATGTTCGGCACTCCTCCACACTTAAAAGCACAGCCTGCTCCGGTGCCCGACCTGGACGTACCATACATACAAATGAACCAGCTGGACGGCACTCACGGAGACTTGAATATATTCAACAGACAGACAGCTGAAGCTGGTGGATTGTCAACGTTTCAGAATTTACTTCTTTTTTCAAGACAACCAGATACAGGTACTATAACAAACATTTATACCTTACCCCAACCTCGTGCTGACTGTGCGCTCCCGCACCCGTCGTGGACCGATGACGTCACTGGCTCCCGTCGGCGCCTACGGACCGGCATCACTTGGGGGCGGGGGCCGCAACGTGCAAACCATCACCATAGTGATACACTAAAACAAAAAATAAAAAATAAAATAGATGCATGACACCTCCATGAAGGGGATCATTATGCAAGACCCGGTGAAGCATTGAATATAGCACATAATAGAGCATTTATGCAAACGGCTGTAATTTATAGAGATCAAATATATTTGAAGATTAATGTAAATCCAATAGATAATGATGTATAGCATAAAGCTATACATCCCATAGTTAATAACATGCCGTGTGCAAATCTGCTCTAAACAAACATAAAAGAATACTGTAAATACAATTATCCTAAAAAGCTAGAAAAAGACAAAATTTCATTAAGACCATGTGGTCGAACAGTCTGAAGACAATGGATCCATCTGGACTCCCGCTGAAGCAATTGACGTCCACGATTACCACCCCTGATGTTGGGAGGTATCCAATCAATCATTTTATATTTAATGGTGGCTAGACTATGCTGGCATTCCTTGAAATGTCTAGCCACCGGTTGTTCCGACCCTTTGCCGTCCAATGCTGCTCGTATCGCAGAACGGTGTAGGGCTATTCTCTCCTTAAATTGCCTAGTTGTTTTGCCCACATAGAATTTTCCACATGGGCAACGGATGTAATAGACAACATAACGACTTGTACATGTTAGGGGAAACTTTATCTTGAACATCTTCCCAGATCGTGGATGTCTAAATGTATCTCCAACCTCTAGTGCACTACAAGTAGTGCATCCTAAGCACCTGAAATTACCAGGTTTACGAGACAGAAAATGGGTGGGTTTAACTGGGGTAAAGTGGGTGATATCGTTGTGTACCACTATATCTTTCAAATTCCTACCCCGTCTATATGAGGGGAGAATGGATTGTTTTCTCATCATGGGTAAGGCCTTGTCCTCGGAGATAATCGGCCAGATCGTCCTAGCTTTCTTCATGAGTTCGGAACTGCTGGTGGAATAATCTTGTGTCCAAATAATTTTGTTCTGCACTCTAAAGATCCGGTGCAGAACAAAATTATTTGGACACAAGATTTCAGGTGCTTAGGATGCACTACTTGTAGTGCACTAGAGGTTGGAGATACATTTAGACATCCACGATCTGGGAAGATGTTCAAGATAAAGTTTCCCCTAACATGTACAAGTCGTTATGTTGTCTATTACATCCGTTGCCCATGTGGAAAATTCTATGTGGGCAAAACAACTAGGCAATTTAAGGAGAGAATAGCCCTACACCGTTCTGCGATACGAGCAGCATTGGACGGCAAAGGGTCGGAACAACCGGTGGCTAGACATTTCAAGGAATGCCAGCATAGTCTAGCCACCATTAAATATAAAATGATTGATTGGATACCTCCCAACATCAGGGGTGGTAATCGTGGACGTCAATTGCTTCAGCGGGAGTCCAGATGGATCCATTGTCTTCAGACTGTTCGACCACATGGTCTTAATGAAATTTTGTCTTTTTCTAGCTTTTTAGGATAATTGTATTTACAGTATTCTTTTATGTTTGTTTAGAGCAGATTTGCACACGGCATGTTATTAACTATGGGATGTATAGCTTTATGCTATACATCATTATCTATTGGATTTACATTAATCTTCAAATATATTTGATCTCTATAAATTACAGCCGTTTGCATAAATGCTCTATTATGTGCTATATTCAATGCTTCACCGGGTCTTGCATAATGATCCCCTTCATGGAGGTGTCATGCATCTATTTTATTTTTTATTTTTTGTTTTAGTGTATCACTATGGTGATGGTTTGCACGTTGCGGCCCCCGCCCCCAAGTGATGCCGGTCCGTAGGCGCCGACGGGAGCCAGTGACGTCATCGGTCCACGACGGGTGCGGGAGCGCACAGTCAGCACGAGGTTGGGGTAAGGTATAAATGTTTGTTATAGTACCTGTATCTGGTTGTCTTGAAAAAAGAAGTAAATTCTGAAACGTTGACAATCCACCAGCTTCAGCTGTCTGTCTGTTGAATATATTCAAGTCTCCGTGAGTGCCGTCCAGCTGGTTCATTTGTATATATATATATATATATATATATATATATATACCTTGAATTGACTTACCTTAAGCTTTGATGCTGAAAAATCACAAATTACATATTTAAAATAAGGTAATGTGCAGACATGTTTCCTATATGTATACATATATTTGTACAAAACAAGTTGAGCTGTAATGTGCAGACATGTTTCCTATATGTATACATATATATGTACAAAACAAGTTGAACTTTCCATTATCTAGGAACTAATGACCTCAATGCGCCATGAGGCGCTACATGCCTCTGTGGCATAACTAGTTAACAAATGAATGGGTCAACAATTAGTTCAACACACATTATGGCTACCAACACTGTGCAAGTGACAAGTGTACATATAAAGTAGTTTTGTTTGATAATATTCTGGGTCTTGTGTAACTTTTCACCCAACTTGCAGGTTATTAGGAGACTCCAATGCTGGCTGAAGTGATTTTCTTCCCTATATAGAAAATGTTTTTGAAGTCCCAATACAATGACATGCATCGCTCACCTTAACCTGTCGGTTCCAATGCGGTTGCATCTTGCCTGTATTTTTCCTCTCCGCAGAAATTTTTTGTGTAAAATTAAACCAGTGCAGGATTAATACATTTGTAAAGTGGCAGAAGGCCTTGGCCATACAAAGATTTCTTAAAATGGTATTTAGCAGCATATCAGACTGATAGTCAACACATTGCTGGGCTTAAAAAAAACCAAAAACCTATAGGGTTGTATTGTTTTGTGAAGCTGATTGCACTCGCAATTTTTAAAGGATTAATAACTGAAGCTTTATGTGCATGTGTATTATTTCACATGTGTTTGTACAACTTAGTGTTTGTGTCCCATAGCGATGGAACATGTGATGATATGTGCGGTAACCTATATTAAGCACGGGTCAGGGTGGATAAGGATGGTTACTGGCTTTGGGCTGTGCGCTAGTGCTAACAATAATAATATTCCATTTTACATATTGATAAGCGCACCACTATGCATTTGTCAGGAAGAATAAACTGGCCCAGGCCCCATAGGATTTGTGTCCCGGGCATCCTCTAGGCTGGAGAATAGGCTGCTGGTAAAAACGCTCTCATCATTGATTGTCTCAATGCAGAGGAAGGGCGCAGTCTTGGTAGCTTTTGATAACCAATTCCAGCATTCAGCAGGCGTAGTTATTAGTCATGCATCTTATTCTACCCATCTTTACTTTCAAAATACTTAATAAAATTAATAAAAGATTAGGTGTAAAATGAAATATATGTTTTCTACACAGGGCTGTGGTACAGTATCTGCAGCTCCTACACACCGCTGTGGTTTAGGCTTCTGGGATCTTCCGTGTTGATAGACCCATTTGAATTTGCTGCCGGTATTAGCATTGGAAGCCCTGTAAAAAATAGGATTTTTTTATTACCAAATGCTTTAAATGAAATAGTGTAAGCTGTCGGCCTTGTCAGCATGTCATTAAATAATTCTACAATCGTCCTTTCTGAGAATAAAGATAATCGCATAAAGACAAATAGATCGCTTTTTACCACTATTATAATACACAAGCCAAGTTAATCTATAAACTGCGAATTATATATGCATGTTATCCATTGTAATTGTTGATGTCTGGTAGATATAACGCCCACCATCATACATTGTTATGGATGGTAGAAGTAACTTTGGATCACCATCCTGCCCCCTCATAGACTTTCATTCAGTGCTTAGATTTAGATTTCTTATAGTCTTTTTGTTTCGAACCCTTACAACAAGTGGATATTAAGTTTCTCACTTGGGAAACAATTTCTCTCCTAGCCTTAGCTTCGGCAGGGCGGGTTTCAGTTTTGGGTGCCTTGTCATGCAAGCCACCGTATTTAGTGTTTCATAATGACAGAATGGAATTTTAGACGAATTCCGCTTTCCTGCCAAAAGTAGGGTCCTCTTTTCACATCAATCATCCAATAGTAGTTCCTGTGTTAACAGGAGATTCTGGAATTTTGGTTGTGGTACGCACATTACGAGTTTTTGTATTCCGAACGTCTACAGTTCCTAAGACGGATACGTTGTTATTCTCTATGATGCGGCCAAGATGGGTTGGCCACCTTCTAAGCAGACCTTATCCAGATGGATAAAACTGACCATACGTCAGGCTTACCTTCATGTTAGGTTACAGCCGCCTACATCAGTAACAGCTCATTTGACACGTTCTCTGGGAATGTCATGGGCAGCTGGTCGTGGAGTTCTACGACACAGCTTTGCAGTGCGGCTACATGGTCTTCAGTGCACATGTTTGTGCGCTTTTACAGGTTTGATACTTTTGCGGCATCAGCATCTAGCTTTGGCTGTCTAGTGTTACAGGTGCCAAACAGCTCTCCCGCCCAGGGGGGAAACTTTGGTACGTCCCTAGAGTACTCCAGTGACCCCTAGTGGATGAAAAAGAAAATAGGATTTTGGTACTTACCAGGTAAATCCTTTTCTTTGAATCCATAGGGGTCACTGGACGCCCACTCAGAGCAGTTGTTTACCTGGTTGTGGTAAGTGCAGGGAATTTTATGGTAACACACTCTTACCGACTGTTTCAAATTAGAAATTCTATCGGGTTGGTGTCAACTGTTAGTTGTCAGTTTCGTTTGTGTCAACTTTATTGTTGTCCGTTTTTGGTTATATGTATTTCTCCATTGTCAACCTCTATAGCTCCAGTTCGGCTCAGTAAAAAAACACTGAGGTACTCTGGAATATGGAGGGGAGGTATAGTCAAAGTTTAACTATTCAGTGCCTAGTTCCTGTGGAACCGTCCATATCCCTAGAGTACTCCAGTGCCCCCTATGGATTCAAAGAAAAGGATTTACCTGGTAAGTACCAAAATCCTATTTTTTTTATACCATTTCTTCATAAGATATTTATATTTATTCAAACACCGTTGGTCGCTGATACCCCTATCCCCCCATTTATATATATATATATATATAAAATGTAGAACCCATATACCAAGGCTATATCTCAATTTTTCAATCAGGAGCGCAGGACATCAGCATCAGCAAGCAGGACTGATACCTTACCTCAGGAGGATCAGTTACCTTCGGAGGTCAGGCTGCCTTAACGGAGCTGAGTAAGCAGTTGCTGTATCCCGGCGGCAGTGTTTGATCCGCCGATGCTGCGGGGGAGGGGAAAATGTGTGTGTGCGTTGGGGGGGGTCGCAATTTGGGAGGCGGGCCACAGATGGCTTGCAGAAAGCTGCTGTAGCAGGAAAAAAATTTTCCTGTCCGCAGCAGCACAGCAGATGCTTTGGGCCTTTTTTGATGGGGGGGCTTGGAGCTGCAGCTCCATCCGCCCCATTGTAAATCCAGCCATGTCCTTTGGCTTACGCAATGCTCCAGCCGTGTACCAGCATTTTGCTACTCTTCTTCCAGGATCAGAAGAAAAGCATTATAGAGTTACATAATATGAACTGGGGCATTGTCAGAGGCGGAACTACGCCAGTGCAACCAGTGCGTTGCACTGGGGCCCGCCTCTGTCCAGAGGCCCAAAGCATGTAGTGAGTCAAACTGACTCATTACATGCCGCTGTGTGCTGCGGGTGACTGCTGCCCGCAGCACACAGCCGCCCGGACAGAGAGGAGAGGAGCGCAGCGGTATGGGGGAGAAGGAGGAGAAAGGAGGTGTAGGAGGGAGCCGCAGCAGCGCTTTGTTACTGGTGGAGGCGCTGCTGCTGTCTCTCTGCTTCACTATAGGCTGTCTTCCGAAAAACAGCCTATAGTGAAGCAGAGGGACAGCAGCAGCAGCGCCTCCACCAATAACACAGCGCTGCTGCGGCTCCCTCCTCCACCTCCCTCCTCCTCCTTCTCCCCCATACCGCTTCTCTCCTGCCCGGGAATCGTGACCAGAAGCTGCACCGAGGAGCCTGAGCCAGCGGAGAGGGTAAGTATAATTCATTCTTTCTTTCGACTTTCTCTCTTTCTTTTGACTTTCTTTCGACTTTCTTTCTTTTTTTCTTTCATTCTTTCTTTCGACTTTCTTTCTTTCTTTCAACTTTCTTTCTTTTTTTTTACTTTCTTTCTTTCTTTCTTTCTTTCGACTTTCTTTCGACTGTCTGCTGTAATGTGTAAAAAGGGGGAATCTGCCTGCCGCAATGTGTAAAAAGGGGGAATCTGCCTGCCGTAATGTGTAAAAAGGGGAAATCTGCCTGATGTAATGTGTAAAAAGGGGGAATCTGTCTGCCGTGATGTGTAAAAAGGGGGAATCTGCCTGACGTGATGTGTAAAAAGGGGGAATCTGCCTGCTGCAATGTGTAAAAAGGGGGAATCTGCCTGCCGCAATGTGTAAAAAGGGGGAATCTGCCTGCCGCATTGTGTAAAAAGGGGGAATCTGCCTGATTGTTATGCACACCAGTGCCTGCAGGAAAGTACTGGTGTCAGGACTGTTATGCACTCCAGTGCCTGCAGGAATGTACTGGTGTTTGAACTGTTATGCAAAACAAATGGACTTACAGACAGACTGGGGAATATGACATAACGTACACAGAAGGTGATAGGTTAACAAAATACACACAAAGTGAACAGAGAAGCCCAGAGGCTAAGGAACTGGGTATCTCCCTTGTATTAGAACTGCTCAGATGGGAAAAGCAAGATGTTGTGTTTTAATACGTAGAGAACCCGAAATGCTGTTGCTAAGGGCAACAGCAAAACCCTAAAGGGTTACCAACGGGTGTGGCAGTAAACTCCTTGGTCAGAGATGGAATGATAGACACAAGGAGAGTCTCCACAATCCTAATTCTCACTTGCAGTGCACAGGTTCAGCTTACTGCCACTAAACTGACCCCTGACACCTAGCACAGTGAGACAGGATTAGACAGGCAAGTCTTAGAATACAGCCGCAAACTTGCTAAGTTCACAGAGTAGTAACAGAACCCCAGCAAGCTAAACGACTGACTCCAGTCTTACTGCTAGGTCTGGATTGGCAGAGTGTAATACCAAATCCCCAGGCCTATTTGCAGTAAGCAACAAACAAATACAAAGCTACACAGTACTGGCTAACTTTCAGAAACTGACTAACCAACAAAGATTCAGCAGCATCTGCTTACCCTGAGAAGAGGCCTTATAAAGCAGGTGCTGTCCACGCCCCACTCAGACCTCACAGACTGTGAGCACAAAAACCAGCACCGGATCCCCTGCCATGCACAGAGCCTATAACCACTGCACAGCAAAAGACCCGAACCGGAGTATCAGCTGCGCTCAGGTCACTCCGCTAGCACTTGTCTCCCGGTTGCCATGACGACAAGGCAGCACAGGGCAGGAGACCCTAACAGTACTTCCCCTCTGACGAGGGGTCAAAGAACCCCTACCACCGGGTTTATCGGGGAACTGCGAGAACAAAGAGCGTATCAGTCTGGGGGCATGAAGATCACAACTGCGCACCCACGACCGCTCCTCCGGGCCATACCCCTTCCAGTGCACCAAAAATGACAGCCGACCCCGAACCACCTTGGAGTCAAGAATCCTTTCAACAACAAACTCCCTCTGGCCACGTATCAGAAGAGGGGAAGGTCTTCCACTGGAAGAAGGATTACTAATCGCCCGTTTTAAAAGGGAACAATGAAAGGTTTTATTGATACCCAAAGAACGGGGCAGATCTAACTGAAATGCCACCGGATTGATAACCCTGGTGATCTTATAAGGGCCGATGAACCGGGGGCCTAACTTATGAGATGGCTGTCTCAACTTCAAATTCTTGGTAGACAACCAGACGAAGTCTCCTAATTTGAAGCTGCAGGGTCTTTTCCGCTTATCAAAAACCCTTTTGGTCACTAATGACACAGACACAAGGGCTTTCTTCACTTTCCGCCAAATACCTCTAAGGACCGAAACCACAGAGGAACCACCAGGCGTGGAGTCCAGGGGGTCAAAAGAATTGGCCTTAGGATGATGCCCATACACACAAAGGAATGGAGAGATCCCTGTAGCAGAGTGAGCCGCGTTGTTATAGGCAAACTCCGCCATGGACAGATGAGCAACCCAGTCAGTCTGACACTTGGAGACATAACACCTGAGGAACTGCTCCAAGGACTGGTTCACCCTTTCAGTCTGCCCATTAGACTGCGGATGGTAGCCTGACGACAAGCTGACAGAAATCTGGAGATCGGAACAAAATGCCCTCCAGAATTTGGCCACAAACTGGGATCCGCGGTCAGAGACCACATCAAGTGGCAACCCGTGGAGACGCACAACATGCAGCATAAATAATTCAGACAGGCATCTGGCCGATGGCAGCCCAACCAGTGGAACGAAGTGCGCCATCTTCGAAAACCTGTCAACGACAACCCAGATGGCTGTCATCCCCGAGGATTTGGGCAAGTCCACCACAAAATCCATTGAAATGTGGGTCCATGGCTTAGATGGGATAGAGAGTGGATGTAATGGGCCAACCGGAACCCCTCTAGGAGTCTTATTTCGGGCACAGATGTCACATGCCCGAACCCACTGATCCACATCCTTAGCCACCGAGGGCCACCACACCGCCCTAGATAGCAACTCCCGAGTTCTGGCAATACCCGGGTGACCTGCAGACTTCTTGGCATGGAATTCCAGGAACACTCGCTGTCTTAACCTAGGAGGCACAAACAAAAGACCTACCGGAAGGTCTGGAGGAGCCTGCTCCTGTGCTCTAAGGACTAATGATAAGAGGTCCTGGGTAATGCCCACTTTAATACATGATGGGGAAACAATGGGCAACGGCTCCTCGGTGGTCTCCTGGATTGGAGCAAAACTCCGCGAGAGCGCATCAGCCTTGATGTTTTTTGACCCAGGGCGATATGTTATCAAAAAATTAAAGCGAGCAAAAAACAAAGCCCATCGTGCCTGCCTGGCATTGAGACGCTTCGCTGACTCTAAATATGCCAGATTCTTATGGTCAGTGAGAATTGAGACCACAAACTTAGCCCCCTCAAGCCAGTGTCTCCAATCCTCGAGTGCATCCTTAATAGCCAACAATTCCCGGTTACCCACGTCATAATTCATCTCGGCAGGCGAAAATTTACGGGAAAAGTAAGCACAGGGATGAAGGCAATTATCAGACACTCCCATCTGAGAAAGCACTGCCCCAATACCCATCTCAGAGGCATCCACCTCCACCACAAAAGGACGCTATGGATCTGGGTGTCGCAGCACCTTGGCCGAAACAAATGCCCTTTTGAGACGGGCAAAAGCCGCTTTAGCCTCACAAGACCAGTGAGCAACATCCGCCCCTTTCTTAGTGAGTGCCACCAAGGGCGCCACTATAGACGAAAATCCAGCGATAAATCGTCTATAAAAATTCGCAAAGCCCAGGAAACGCTGAAGCGCCTTCAAACTAGTGGGCTGCACCCAATCCAGGACTGCCTGTACCTTGGAACCCTCCATTTGGAAACCTTCTGGGGAGATAATATATCCTAGAAATGCGATTTGCTGAACTTCAAATTCGCACTTCTCCAGCTTCGCCCCAAGCCGGTGGTCTCTGAGTTTCTGGAGGACTAAGCGTACATGCTTCCGATGTTCCTCCAGGGAATGGGAGAAGATTAGGATGTCATCTAAGTATACAACTAAGAATCTATCCAAATATTCCCTGAGCACATCATTCATGAAATCCTGGAAGACTGCCGGGGCATTACAGAGCCCAAAAGGCATCACCAAATATTCATAATGCCCTGAGTGGGTATTAAAGGCAGTCTTCCATTCATCCCCCTCTCTTATTCGGATTAGATTGTACACACCGCGTAGGTCAATCTTAGAAAAAATGGTGGCAGTACGAAGCTGGTCAAACAAGACCGAAATGAGAGGCAGTGGGTATGAGTTTTTAATCGTGATACGGTTCAATTCCCTGAAGTCGATGCAGGGTCGCAACGAACCGTCCTTTTTACCCACGAAGAAGAACCCCGACCCAACTGGAGACTGTGAAGGTCTGATAAATCCCTTAGCCAAGTTCTCCTGAATGTACTCTGCCATAGCCTGAGTCTCAGGACGTGACAGGGAGTACAACCTGCTCTTGGGAAGCTTAGCATTTGGCAACAAATCAATGGCACAGTCATAGGGGCGATGGGGAGGTAGTATCTCTGCAACTTTTTTGGAGAACACGTCCGCAAAATCTGCATAACACCCTGGCAATCCTGGCAAACTTAGCTGCGAGAGCCTGACTGGAAGGCTCAAGCAACTCCTGAAACAATCAGTACCCCAACTAAGAATCTCCCCAGAGACCCAGTCAAATTGAGGATTGTGGGCCCTTAACCAGGGTAACCCCAACACCAATGGGGCAAAAGTACAGACAGTCACATAAAAGGACAATTTTTCAGAGTGTGTGGCTCCAATAAACAAAGAAATCTGGCTAGTGCAAGAGGTAATTTTACCTTGGGATAATGGTTCCCCGTTTAACCCACAAATCTCAATTTCCGATGCCAAGGGTACTAAGGAAACAGAGTGTTTCAGGGCGAATTGGCGGTCCATAAAAACCCCGTCGGCCCCACTGTCCACAAAGGCCTCAGTCTTGACAGTTTGACCGAGGATCTTCAAGGTCACCGGAATGATAAAAGTCTTCTTGGGAAATTCTGACTTCTGGCCTGACAGGATATTTCCCATCACCCTCAGGCCCTGAAGTTTTCCGGCTTTTCTGGGCATGATACTACCACATGACCTTTATTCCCACAGTACAAACACAACCCCTGCTGTCTCCTCCGCGTCTTCTCACGCGAGGAGAGGCGGGTAGCCCCAATCTGCATAGGCTCCTCTGAAAATTCCTCAGAGTCTGAGGTTCCCTTGGGAAGGAAGGAAATCTCAGTCTCCCTTTCAAGCCTACGCTCTCTCAGCCGTCTATCCACCCGGATGGATAACTGCATGAGCTGATCCAAGCTATCAGGCAAGGGATATTGTACCAGTTGGTCCTTTATCTGGTTAGAAAGACCTCTTCGGTACTGGTGTCTCAGGGCTGGGTCATTCCACTGGGTATCATGGGCCAACCTCCGAAACTCCGTACAGTAAACCTCAACTGGCCTTCGCCCTTGCTTAAGGATCGAAATCTGAGCCTCGGCTGAGGCCGTCTTGTCAGGGTCATCATACAACATGCCCAGTGCCGTAAAAAAAGCATCAACACTTTTAAGCGACGGACAGTCAGGCTGCAATCCATATGCCCAGACCTGTGGGTCTCCTTGTAGCAAGGAAATCACTATGCCCACCCGCTGAATCTCCGACCCAGAAGACTGAGGCCTAAGCCGGAAGTATAGCTTGCAGCTCTCCTTGAAACAAAAGAACTGCGAGCGATCTCCAGAAAAACGATCCGGGAGATTTACTTTCGGCTCCTTAACCCCTGCAGGTGCTGCTGCTGCTGCGGGAGCTCCGCCAGCAGCCTGGGAGGTGTGCATTTTAATGGACAAATCATTAAATTGTCGAGTCAGGACCTGCACCTGATCGACCACCTGTTGCAACGTATTTTGAGGGGTATGCTCCATATTCCCACAAAATTTCAACAGGAGTATTAGGCTGCTGAATATGTTATGCACACCAGTGCCTGCAGGAAAGTACTGGTGTCAGGACTGTTATGCACTCCAGTGCCTGCAGGAATGTACTGGTGTTTGAACTGTTATGCAAAACAAATGGACTTACAGACAGACTGGGGAATATGACATAACGTACACAGAAGGTGATAGGTTAACAAAATACACACAAAGTGAACAGAGAAGCCCAGAGGCTAAGGAACTGGGTATCTCCCTTGTATTAGAACTGCTCAGATGGGAAAAGCAAGATGTTGTGTTTTAATACGTAGCGAACCCGAAATGCTGTTGCTAAGGGCAACAGCAAAACCCTAAAGGGTTACCAACGGGTGTGGCAGTAAACTCCTTGGTCAGAGATGGAATGATAGACACAAGGAGAGTCTCCACAATCCTAATTCTCACTTGCAGTGCACAGGTTCAGCTTACTGCCACTAAACTGACCCCTGACACCTAGCACAGTGAGACAGGATTAGACAGGCAAGTCTTAGAATACAGCCGCAAACTTGCTAAGTTCACAGAGTAGTAACAGAACCCCAGCAAGCTAAACGACTGACTCCAGTCTTACTGCTAGGTCTGGATTGGCAGAGTGTAATACCAAATCCCCAGGCCTATTTGCAGTAAGCAACAAACAAATACAAAGCTACACAGTACTGGCTAACTTTCAGAAACTGACTAACCAACAAAGATTCAGCAGCATCTGCTTACCCTGAGAAGAGGCCTTATAAAGCAGGTGCTGTCCACGCCCCACTCAGACCTCACAGACTGTGAGCACAAAAACCAGCACCGGATCCCCTGCCATGCACAGAGCCTATAACCACTGCACAGCAAAAGACCCGAACCGGAGTATCAGCTGCGCTCAGGTCACTCCGCTAGCACTTGTCTCCCGGTTGCCATGACGACAAGGCAGCACAGGGCAGGAGACCCTAACACTGATGTAATGTGTAAAAAGGGGGAATCTGTCTGCCGTGATGTGTAAAAAGGGGGTATCTGCCTGACGTGATGTGTAAAAAGGGGGAATCTGCCTGCCGCAATGTGTAAAAAGGGGGAATCTGCCTGCCATAATGTGTAAAAAGGGGGACGCTGTCTGCCATTGTGTAAAAAGTGTACGCTGTCTGCCGCTATGTTTAACAAGGGCATGCTGTCTGCCGTTATGTGTAAAAAGTGTACGCTGTCTGCCGCTATGTGTAACAAGGGCACGCTGTCTGCCTTTATGTGTAAAAATGGGACGCTGTCTGCCGCTATGTGTAAAAAGGGGGACGCTGTCTGCCGTAATGTGCAAAAAGAGGAATCTGTCCGCTGTAAGGTGTAAAAGGGGTCTCTACCTGGTGTAGTGGTGCTACTGTGCGGCGTAATTTGAATAATGGAGACTACTGTGCACCGTTTTATGAATTGGTATTATTTTGTGGCCACACCCCTTCTCCACGAAGCCACGCCACTATGTATTTTTGCGCGTGCATACGGCGCGCACTGCCCCTGTTTCGCATGCAGGGGTGGGGCTCCAATGCCGTTTCTTGCACACAGTGCTAAAATGTCTAGTTATCAAAGATAAAAAGATAGATCCAAAGTGCGCAATAAATGTTACAGTGGGCAGCCGTCACACAAAAAAAGGGAACACCATATCCCTATGGTACAATGCAAACAAAAGAGATTTATGTGTGCATAGGCGCCTTTGTAACAAAGATGAGAGGATAGTGTAAAAACAATATTTTTATTTTTTACACAATAAAATACAATAAAAACATAGAAGCATAGACAGAGTAACAAAATAAAGTAAAATGAACATATATATTGCACTGGTCCCAAAAAGGTTTCTCACCCTCTAATGAATTTGCGGTGGGCAGATAGCTTTCTCAGCAAAAAAGCGATCAGTTCCCAGTGTGGTTTAGATGGCACCACCGCAAAAAGCTTTTGTCTTTAGAAGGCTGAGTAGGGAATCCTGTCAGTGCAGTCACAATAGGGTATCCATATCGTCCAAACGACGCGTTTCGGAGTGTGCAACTCCTTTTTCAAGCTTGGATGATATGGATCACAACAAAATGGATATTTATACCCTTACTAATTGACACAATCTTTCAATAATTCCCATTTCCGGTTTCGCCAACCGGAAGTGACGTATGCAGTTCATCACTTCCGGTTGCGTCTCAATATCTCTATGCCGTAATGATCTATATAAATATATATTATCCCCAGCACTCATGTGCAGGCACATCCGCCTGTTACTTATTATCTAATGAAATTCACGGTCATAGAAGCGAAAGCAAGGACTTTCTTCCGTTTTCGTTGACCGGAAGTGACGCATGCGTTCCACCGCTGCGTTCCAAGCAGCGGCCATTTTAGAATTTTAGAATTTCAATCATATACTTGCGCTGGAGGTATACAGACTTCTATTATTAAAGAAAGATTCCCCTATATTCAATCTATTCACATATACTTAAAATTCACATATACATATAGAAAAGTATAAAACAGTGTCCCCAAACAAAAACATTGTCATTAGAATGGAAAGACTTCCGGAATCGCTTTGCCGGATGTGACATATGTGTTCCACCGCTGCGTTCCACATAACGGCCATTTGTAAATTCCATTTCTGGTTAGTTTGAGAAATATTTTGCAGGAAAGAAGGGGGAATTGGATCCACTGCCATATCTCCTCACCCAAACTTTGCCGTACTGTGTATTCCGGGCCAGTCCATCCCTAATACCGGGAGATAGGCATTCCAAAATTCCGAAGGAATCTTCACTCTAATATAAGACTCAGAGAGAAAAAAATAAAATAATTAAAAATCACATACAATGGTTAAAATTACTCTAAAAACCATTTCAACTCGAAATCAAAATTATGTCCTTCAGGTTGTAAAGTATTCAAATTGTAGATCCACTTCATTTCACTCTGCGCAAGTTTTCTTTCTGTATTTTTATATTTCCAATTCCCTTTAATTAATTGGATCCCAAGGAATCTTTTTATTCCCCTTTCGCATTTATTATGAACCACTGAAAAGTGTTCAGACAAGGGATGGGTGCTAAGACCCTTCTTAATATTATAAATGTGTTCTGCTGTTCTTGTTTTAAGGCTTCTAGTAGTTTTGCCTATATATAATTTTCCGCAGTTACATTCTATAAGATAAATAACATTGCGCGAGTGGCAAGTGATAAATTCTCTTATTTTATGTTTCTTGCCTTTTATTTCAAATTCAGTAATTTTTCTTTCTATTCCCTTTTTTGTAGTGGATTTACACATCAGACATGTTCCGCATCGGTGAAATCCAACATTTCGTTCACTCGCTCCTTTCTCATTTTTTAAAACACTCTGTACTAAAATATTTTTAAGAGAGGGTGCTTTTTTATATATGAATCTAGGTTGTTCGGGTAGGATATCACACAAAATTGGATCATCTTTTAGGATTTTCCAATTTTTTTTGATAATACCTTCTACTTTCTTATGGTGGGCTCCATATTTCGTAATATATGCCCATTCATACCTGGTATCTTTTGTTGTAGGTTTAATTTTTTCTTTTAACAACTCCTTTCTATCAATAATTTGTACTTTTTGTTGTGCAGTATCCAATAAATTTTTTGGATATCCTTTTTGTTGGAATCGTGCAGTCATTTCATTTGTTTGTTCATTTAAGGTGCTTTCATTAGTGCAATTTCTTTTCAGTCTTTTAAACTGCCCCAAAGGAATATTTTCCAACCACCTCTTATGATGTTCACTCGATATTTCAATATAAGAGTTGGAATCCGTTGGTTTTCTATGAGTTTTAGTACATATTGCTCCATCCTCTATATAGATAATTAAATCTAAAAAGACTAAAGAATCTGCACTTTTATTGAAAGTCAATTCGATATTAAAATGGTTTTGATTTAAAACTTCACAGAAAGAACTAAGGGAATCTTCCCCCCCTTGCCAGATAAAAAACACATCATCAATGAACCGCCACCAGCATACCAGGCCTGCCCCCATAACTGATGCATCAATAATGGTTGATTCCCAATAGGCCATAAATAAATTAGCATAACTGGGGGCAAACCTGGTGCCCATGGCGGTTCCCCTAATTTGAAGATAATAAGACCCATTGAAATAAAAATAATTATTTTTAAGAATAAAATCAATGGACTCTAAAATAAAATCTTTAAGATCCTCTGAATACTCACTGGTATTTAAAAAATGAGTGACAGCTTCTTTCCCTTTCTCCCATTCAATAATCGTGTACAAACTAGTAACATCAGCACTGATTAAAGTGCAATTTTCATTCCAGGATATGGCTTCTAATTTTCTTAAAACATCCCCTGTGTCCTTTAGAAAAGAATTGGTTTTACAAACTAAAGGCTGTAGGAAGTGATCTACCATTGCGGAAAGGTTAGAGGTAATACTATTTACCCCCGCAATGATAGGTCTCCCTGGAGGTTTAGTGGGATGCTTGTGCACTTTTGGGAGAACATAAATAGTGGGAATAGCAGGGTCCTTTATACATACAAAATCCACCTCATTTTTAGTTAAAATACCTTTTTCATGGGCTTCATTTGTTAATTCAAGGAGTTTTTTAGTAATGTTTTGGGTGGGGTCGCTTCTTAATTTTTTATATGTTTGTTGGTCTCCCAACTGTCTGTTTATCTCTTGTAGATAATTCTCTTTTTTTAAAATAACAACCCCCCCCCCCCTTATCTGCCGGTTTTATGATAATGTCCTCATTATTCCTTAGTGACTCAAGGGCAGAAAGTTCCTTCTTAGTAAGATTCCTCTTTTTAACATTAGTAAGTTTTTTAAGATCCTTGGTAACCATGGAATTAAAACAGTCTATGTTACCATTTTTTATGTGCTATGGGTAGAATTTTGACTTTGGTTTAAATGGGGTAAGAGCATTTGTAATAACAGTTTCCTGATTTGTATCGCCTTTTTGTTTGAAAAATTTCTTTATACTGACCTTTCGAACAAACTTCTGAAGGTCTAAATACATCTCAAAGGAATTAATCTGAGATGTGGGAGCGAATTTTAATCCCTTTTCTAAAACTGATTGTTCATCTTTTGTCAGAGGATGATCACTTAGATTAAAGACTTTACCTTTTCCTTCTACCTCTCCTTCCAACTCAACTGGGGTTATTTTCTTTTTTTTCCCTTGATGGATTTTTTTCTTACCTCCTCTTTTTCCCCTTCGGGTCTTATTGACCACATCAGGAGCAACTATTTCCTTCTTGGTGTCCAAGGACCCCAGTTTAAAAAAGATGGAGAATTTGTTCTTTGTTCTGTATGTTGTGGGTCTCTCCTTAATGGATTAAACCTATTTCTAAGGGGTACATTAAAATCCCTTTCTCTATCTTCAAACCTTGTATTTTTTCTCCATGTAGATTGATTCCTTTCTCTGTAGCCATAAAAATTATTATCTCTCTGTTCATTGAACTTACCTTGATGGTAATTTGTTTGGGGATAAACATTCAGAGTGCTAGCCACTTCACGTCTATTATACCTAATGTTATTTCTAAATCTATAGGAATGATTTCCTTGATCGGAATGAGGATGTTTAAACTTCTTTCTTACATTTCTATTGATTTCCTTACCCATTACGGAATTGGTACTGCATATTTCCTCTATTTCCTTATGTTCAACATTTTCTCCTTTTAGGAGATCTGAATCTCTCTGAAACTTCTTTCGTTTTTTAATTTTTAAATCGCTAGAACTTCTTTCTAGTTTGGAGACAATTTCCTTTTCTTTTTGTTTGACCTCCTCTAAGTCTATAAAGGGTTCAATATATGACTTTAATTTCTCTATGTCATAATTGATATCCTTTAGGTTTTTTTGTCGCTCTTTTAGAATAAGTTCTATTAGAGACAAAGAACAACTGTGTAATATTCTACACCATTCATCTTTAAAATCTCTTGTGGCTGTTTCAAAGGAGGCAACCTTCTGTATTTGGAGGCCCTTTGGAACCATTTTATTTTTATAATAATGTTCCAGACTGGCCACCTCCCACCTCCCACCACAAGGACACAGGGGATGTTTTAAGAAAATTAGAAGCCATATCCTGGAATGAAAATTGCACTTTAATCAGTGCTGATGTTACTAGTTTGTACACGATTATTGAATGGGAGAAAGGGAAAGAAGCTGTCACTCATTTTTTAAATACCAGTGAGTATTCAGAGGATCTTAAAGATTTTATTTTAGAGTCCATTGATTTTATTCTTAAAAATAATTATTTTTATTTCAATGGGTCTTATTATCTTCAAATTAGGGGAACCGCCATGGGCACCAGGTTTGCCCCCAGTTATGCTAATTTATTTATGGCCTATTGGGAATCAACCATTATTGATGCATCAGTTATGGGGGCAGGCCTGGTATGCTGGTGGCGGTTCATTGATGATGTGTTTTTTATCTGGCAAGGGGGGGAAGATTCCCTTAGTTCTTTCTGTGAAGTTTTAAATCAAAACCATTTTAATATCGAATTGACTTTCAATAAAAGTGCAGATTCTTTAGTCTTTTTAGATTTAATTATCTATATAGAGGATGGAGCAATATGTACTAAAACTCATAGAAAACCAACGGATTCCAACTCTTATATTGAAATATCGAGTGAACATCATAAGAGGTGGTTGGAAAATATTCCTTTGGGGCAGTTTAAAAGACTGAAAAGAAATTGCACTAATGAAAGCACCTTAAATGAACAAACAAATGAAATGACTGCACGATTCCAACAAAAAGGATATCCAAAAAATTTATTGGATACTGCACAACAAAAAGTACAAATTATTGATAGAAAGGAGTTGTTAAAAGAAAAAATTAAACCTACAACAAAAGATACCAGGTATGAATGGGCATATATTACGAAATATGGAGCCCACCATAAGAAAGTAGAAGGTATTATCAAAAAAAATTGGAAAATCCTAAAAGATGATCCAATTTTGTGTGATATCCTACCCGAACAACCTAGATTCATATATAAAAAAGCACCCTCTCTTAAAAATATTTTAGTACAGAGTGTTTTAAAAAATGAGAAAGGAGCGAGTGAACGAAATGTTGGATTTCACCGATGCGGAACATGTCTGATGTGTAAATCCACTACAAAAAAGGGAATAGAAAGAAAAATTACTGAATTTGAAATAAAAGGCAAGAAACATAAAATAAGAGAATTTATCACTTGCCACTCGCGCAATGTTATTTATCTTATAGAATGTAACTGCGGAAAATTATATATAGGCAAAACTACTAGAAGCCTTAAAACAAGAACAGCAGAACACATTTATAATATTAAGAAGGGTCTTAGCACCCATCCCTTGTCTGAACACTTTTCAGTGGTTCATAATAAATGCGAAAGGGGAATAAAAAGATTCCTTGGGATCCAATTAATTAAAGGGAATTGGAAATATAAAAATACAGAAAGAAAACTTGCGCAGAGTGAAATGAAGTGGATCTACAATTTGAATACTTTACAACCTGAAGGACATAATTTTGATTTCGAGTTGAAATGGTTTTTAGAGTAATTTTAACCATTGTATGTGATTTTTAATTATTTAATTTTTTTCTCTCTGAGTCTTATATTAGAGTGAAGATTCCTTCGGAATTTTGGAATGCCTATCTCCCGGTATTAGGGATGGACTGGCCCGGAATACACAGTACGGCAAAGTTTGGGTGAGGAGATATGGCAGTGGATCCAATTCCCCCTTCTTTCCTGCAAAATATTTCTCAAACTAACCAGAAATGGAATTTACAAATGGCCGTTATGTGGAACGCAGCGGTGGAACACATATGTCACATCCGGCAAAGCGATTCCGGAAGTCTTTCCATTCTAATGACAATGTTTTTGTTTGGGGACACTGTTTTATACTTTTCTATATGTATATGTGAATTTTAAGTATATGTGAATAGATTGAATATAGGGGAATCTTTCTTTAATAATAGAAGTCTGTATACCTCCAGCGCAAGTATATGATTGAAATTCTAAAATTCTAAAATGGCCGCCGCTTGGAACGCAGCGGTGGAACGCATGCGTCACTTCCGGTCAACGAAAACGGAAGAAAGTCCTTGCTTTCGCTTCTATGACCGTGAATTTCATTAGATAATAAGTAACAGGCGGATGTGCCTGCACATGAGTGCTGGGGATAATATATATTTATATAGATCATTACGGCATAGAGATATTGAGACGCAACCGGAAGTGATGAACTGCATACGTCACTTCCGGTTGGCGAAACCGGAAATGGGAATTATTGAAAGATTGTGTCAATTAGTAAGGGTATAAATATCCATTTTGTTGTGATCCATATCATCCAAGCTTGAAAAAGGAGTTGCACACTCCGAAACGCGTCGTTTGGACGATATGGATACCCTATTGTGACTGCACTGACAGGATTCCCTACTCAGCCTTCTAAAGACAAAAGCTTTTTGCGGTGGTGCCATCTAAACCACACTGGGAACTGATCGCTTTTTTGCTGAGAAAGCTATCTGCCCACCGCAAATTCATTAGAGGGTGAGAAACCTTTTTGGGACCAGTGCAATATATATGTTCATTTTACTTTATTTTGTTACTCTGTCTATGCTTCTATGTTTTTATTGTATTTTATTGTGTAAAAAATAAAAATATTGTTTTTACACTATCCTCTCATCTTTGTTACAAAGGCGCCTATGCACACATAAATCTCTTTTGTTTAAAATGTCTAGTTATGGCACTGTTGCTAGGTATCCATTTCTCTGGCCCTGAGCAGGTCCCCCTCACCTGATCCTCTCCAGGGGTGAGGGGGTGGACTTGGATGGGATGGGGGGGCCCAAAGCATTTTGTCGCACCTGGGCCCACCGCTCGCTAGTTCCGCCACTGGGCACTGTAATGTGACTTAATAAGAACTTGGGATACTGTATGGCATAATGTGTAGTCCCAGCCCTACAGTGTGACATAATGTGAACTAGGACACTACTAGTGTTCATAAAATAAATTACGGCACTACTATGGAGCATAACATTGACTTAGGCACTACTAAAGTTCAGAAAATGAACTAGGGCTCTATTATGGTGCATTAAATGAACAACTGTTGTGTAGAGGTGCCTCTCTAGAAAAAATGGAACAGAGACATCTTTAAAATGTTGCTACGGGGCCCACAAATTTCTGGCTAAACCCTTGCTTGGGATAAATAATTTCTGGCTCCGGACTCCAAATGGACCCAGAAAAGCTTCAAGCAATTCTTGACTGGTTTCTGCCTACCTCTTTGAAAGCTGTCCGGCAGTTACTTATTTTAGCAAATTACTAATTCATCAAAGTTAGTGGCGTCTATTAATGCTCTTACTTGTAAAGGTACCAATCCCACCCAGTGATCAGCTGAAGCCCATTCCGTTTTTCAGCTTCTTAAGCAAGCTTTTATCTCAGCACCAATCTTAAAGCAACCTGGCGTCAGTCAACTATTTTTCCTTGTGGTAGATACATCAACAAAGGGAGTTGGGGCAGTACTCTCCCAACTTATCTGAAGATGGAAAACTTCACCCCTATGGGTACTTTTCCATAAATTCCTTCCTGTTGAAATTATTCCATAAGAGACCAAGAACTACTCTCATTAAAACTTGCTCTTGAGGAGTGGTGATACTTACTTCTAGGATCGAAAATATCCTGTAACTGTTCTTATAGATTACTAGAATCTGTTGTACCTGAAATCTGCCCAGTATCTGCCGTGATGGGCAATGTTCTGCTCAAAATGTAATTTCAAACGTACTTACCAACCTCAACCACAGAACTCTAGGCGGACGCTCTTTCTCATTCAATGTATTCTGAAGAAGAATTTGCAACCACAGAAGTATCACCTTTGCCAGTTATCTTCAACTCCTCCTTCTGGGAACACAGTTGTAGCTCCCAATCTTCGCAAAAAGCCCTTAGAGTGGGCTCATAATGCCTATTTCTGTGGCCACACTGACATTCAGAAATCTCGATTTTATCCAACAATCACATTGGTGGCCAACAATGAAGTCAGACATACAAGAAATTGTTCCATCTTGTGTCAAATGTGCTCAGCAAAAATTTGCCTGACAGTAACCTGCTGGTCAATTTCAACCCCTTGCTAGTCCTAGTCATCCTTGGACCCATCTGTCAATTGATTTTCATTTCTGACCTTTCTTTGTCTAAAGGTTACAATATCACATGGTTCATTATGGATCGTTTTTCAAAACTTGCTCAATTTATACCTTTTACTGGGTTTCCTTGTTTAGATCACTTGTTCAATGAATAAGTCTTCAAACTCCATGGTCTTCCAACAGAAATATTCTCAGACCAAGAAGTATAATTCAATGCAATTTTCTGGAGGTCACTTTGTTCAGCTCTGCGAGTAAAGCTAAATATCTTCTCAGCCTATCATCCACACACTAATGGTCAAAGCGAGTAAACCAAGATCTAGAGAGTTTCTTATTCCTTTATGTTTCCTGCTCACAGGCCGATAGGGCTAAGCTCTTGACTTCGGCAGAATTCTCTCACAATGGGCCTAATTCAGAGTTGATCGCAGCAGCAAATTTGTTAACGGTTGGGCAAAACCATGTGCACTGCAGGGGGGGGCAGATATAACATGTGCAGAGAGAGTTAGATTTGGGTGTGGTGTGTTCAAACTGAAATCTAAATTGCAGTGTAAAAATAAAGCAGCCAGTATTTACCCTGCACAGAAACAAAATAACCCATCCAAATCTAACTCTCTCTGCAAATGTTATATTTGCTACACCTGCAGTGCACATGGGGGGTCATTCAGACCCAATCGCTGCTGTGTTTTTTTGCATTGCGCCGACGCATGCCAGACAGCTAAAGGCTGTCTTCAGCTAGTGATCGCCTCTGCCTGATCGACAGGCAGAGGTGGTCGCTGGGTGGGAGGGGGCGGGCCGGTGGCGCGGTCCAGGCAACGCAGGCGTGCCCGGACCGTTGGGGGGGGCGGGCTGTGGCGGCTGCGTGACATCACACGCAGCCGCTGCGACCCGTGTAGTGACGAGTAGGCAGGAGCTGCGCTGGCTGGGAGCTGCTCCTGGAGTACAAAAGCATCACCGCTGTGCAATGCTTTTGTACTTATCCGACGGGGCAGGGACTGACATGTGGGGCGGGCTAGCCCTGTGCTGGACGTCCCCCCGCATGTCAGTGTGACTGATCATAGATGTGCTAAATTTAGCACAACTACGATCAACTCTGAATCACCCCCATGGTTTTGCCCAATTGCTAATAAATTTGCTGCTGCAATCAACTCTGAATTACCCCCAATGACCATTAACATAACTTTGTGAATTCTACGCCTTTCCAAACTGTTTATGGACTCCATCCCTGAATACCAACTTTTGTCTGCATATGACGTTCTTCACTTCTGCATTTTGCTAAGATTTGTAAGGAAATCTACTCCCCTTTATTAAAGTATTCTGCATGATATAAAATCTCTGCAGATCACAGATGATGAGCAGTTCCAAGTCTTAAACCATGTTCCTTCGATGAAGTTTGCACCATGCTTCATAGAGCCCTTCCCAGTGGAAAGAGTAATTAATCCTGTGGCCTATAAACTCAAATTACCTTCCTTCCTTCTTGTTCCAAACTCTTTTCACATATCCCTTCTGACACTACGGATTTGAATCCGTTTCAATCAGCCCTTCCAAAGACACCTAAAGTCCCGATGCAGTGAGTTGTGGAATTTGAAATTGAGAAAATCTTAGATTCACATTGTCATTTTGGCCATCTCCAGTATTTTATTTATTGGATGGGATATGGACCAGAAGCCTTGATCAACTCAACTGATTTTCCTGCTCCTCATCTGATTAAAACTTTTCATTCCAATTACCCTCACAAAGTTAAGAGGTGTCCTATGGCCACTCAAAAAAGGGGGATTATTGTCACAGTGGGCACCATAGATCCCAGTCACAGACCCAGCAGCTTTCCTGTCTCAATGCTGTTGGGTCTTCTTAGTCATCCGCCAGGAGTCCGCTGCCTGATGTCTACTGCTATTTCTGTTTAGCTCACCTACTGACGCTTGCACACTGTGGACCCAATTCAGTAAGTATGGCAAATTCTGCTAAGTAGTGACGTCACGCAGCCGCTGCGATCACGCCCAAGCCACCCCCCCATTTTAATAAAGCCGCCCCCGTTTCCTTTCCTCCGTCTTCGCTACACTCCGTCTCCGCCTAGGAAACGCAGTGTTGCCAACCCCGCCAGTTTCTGTGGTTGCCCGTAGAAAATACGGGCACATGCACAGGATGGGTGCTGAGTATGCGCCAGCATAATTTTTTTTATTTTTGCGGTTGGTTTGCTTATTGCGATCCAACCTGAATCAGCCCCTGTGTGTGCAACTGGCTCCAGCATCCTCCATTTGGGGATTCCTGCTGGCTATCTTCCTGTAGGTCATCTGACTGCTACCAATGAGAACATAGTTCCTGGTTCCCTGAAGGTCTCAGCCAGTCCCCTACTAGCAGTCCCTATAAAGAAACTTCCTGAAGTGCAGATTGCCAGTGCAATGTCTCTCACAGCATCGTCAGTCCTAACCAGTTCCTACTTCGAGCCTCTCCTGCTCAGCTATTGCAAGCTCTGCAGTTTACCAGCACTCAAAGAAACCTATTCCTCCAGTATCTCCTAGACACCTTAAACACCAGTTTGGGAGCATAAATTAACCCAGGCCTGAGAGAAATATTCCACAACTCTGTCTTTTAATAGTGTAACCTTTATTTTCTCTACTACTGATGTAAAGCTCGCTGGTTGGTAGTCACTTGCCACCTGGCCACTGATCTCTGTTGCCACCTGTATATATTAGAGGTGGTTAGTATACAGTCCAATGACACTTATAAAAATAGAATTTGATGGCAGATAAGAACCACTTGGCCCATCTACTCTGCCCCTTTCTTTTTACCATATTGTTACCTCATACCTTATTTGATCCCTATTTCTTTGTAAAGAATATCCTTATGTCTATCCCATGCATGTTTACATTGCTCTACTGTCTTAGCCTCTACCATCACTGATGGGAGGATATTCCACTTATCCACTACACTTTCTGTGACGTAATTTTTCCTCAAATTTCCCCAGAACCTACCTCCCACCAGTTTCAGTTTTGTGATGTAGGCCATGCACTATTTTACAATACGAAATATGGATTGGTATCTGTCTGTGTACAGGGCGCATAAGGAATATTTGTTACATGAAATACATCCCTTTTATTACTGAGGAGAAGATGTATCCTTCGTGTGGCAACTTGAGAATTTCTCTGATTTGTTCTTCCTCCTCTTGCAGAACCATACAGTGATCCCAGTATTCATAAAAATAAGATTTTACTTACCGATAAATCTATTTCTCGTAGTCCGTAGTGGATGCTGGGGACTCCGTCAGGACCATGGGGAATAGCGGCTCCGCAGGAGACAGGGCACAAAAGTAAAAGCTTTAGGATCAGGTGGTGTGCACTGGCTCCTCCCCCTATGACCCTCCTCCAAGCCTCAGTTAGGATACTGTGCCCGGACGAGCGTACACAATAAGGAAGGATTTTGAATCCCGGGTAAGACTCATACCAGCCACACCAATCAGACTGTACAACCTATGATCTGAACCCAGTTAATAGCATGATAACAGCGGAGCCTCTGAAAAGATGGCTCACAACAATAATAACCCGATTTTTGTAACAATAACTATGTACAAGTATTGCAGACAATCCGCACTTGGGATGGGCGCCCAGCATCCACTACGGACTACGAGAAATAGATTTATCGGTAAGTAAAATCTTATTTTCTCTGACGTCCTAGTGGATGCTGGGGACTCCGTCAGGACCATGGGGATTATACCAAAGCTCCCAAACGGGCGGGAGAGTGCGGATGACTCTGCAGCACCGAATGAGAGAACTCCAGGTCCTCTTTAGCCAGGGTATCAAATTTGTAGAATTTTACAAACGTGTTCTCCCCCGACCACGTAGCTGCTCGGCAGAGTTGTAATGCCGAGACCCCTCGGGCAGCCGCCCAGGATGAGCCCACCTTCCTTGTGGAATGGGCCTTGATAGATTTAGGCTGTGGCAGGCCTGCCACAGAATGTGCAAGTTGAAATGTGCTACAAATCCAACGAGCAATCGTCTGCTTAGAAGCAAGAGCACCCAGTTTGTTGGGTGCATACAGGATAACAGCGAGTCAGTTTTCCTGACTCCAGCCGTCCTGGAAACCTATATTTTCAGGGCCCTGACAACATCTAGCAACTTGGAGTCCTCCAAGTCTCTAGTAGCCGCAGGTACCACAATAAGCTGGTTCAGGTGAAACGCTGACACCACCTTAGGAAGAAACTGGGGACGAGTCCGCAGCTCTGCCCTGTCCGAATGGACAATCAGATATGGCTTTTGTGAGACAAAGCCGCCAATTCTGACACTCGCCTGGCCGAGGCCAGGGCCAACAGCATGGTCACTTTTCATGTGAGATATTTCAAATCCACAGATTTGAGCGGTTTAATGAATTGAGGAATCCCAGAACTACGTTGAGATCCCACAGTGCCACTGGAGGCACAAAAAGGGGGTTGTATATGCAATACTCCCTTGACAAACTTCTGGACTTCAGGAACTGAAGCCAATTCTTTCTGGAAGAAAATTGACAGGGCCGAAATTTGAACCTTAATGGACCCCAATTTGAGGCCCATAGACACTCCTGTTTGCAGGAAATGCAGGAATCGACCAAGTTGAAATTTCTTCGTGGGGCCTTCCTGGCCTCACACCACGCAACATATTTTCGCCACATGTGGTGATAATGTTTTGCGGTCACCTCCTTCCTGTCAGGTCCGGGTGTTTTTGTGAATCCGTTAACCCGGAACCAACCACAGGTGTAGGTGCTGGGCTATGAAGAAAGCAGGGAGGACGAAGAAAGTTCCGATTCATATATTTATTCAAAATAACAATTCAGTAAAGGGTTAACTGACAAGTTGTTAATCATCATATTATACTGAAGTATTGCAGGAATAATATGCAAGAGAAAACTCAAAAATAAATAAAAGAAATGTTCATGGAAACATGCAAAACAAGCTGATGAATAAATGTTGGATTGTCCAAATATAAACAAGCTTTGATGCTGAACTGCAGAATGTGATTAACTGGATAATGCAGACATGAAGAGATAACTGTAAGGATTTGCAATGGAGTTTTGAGAGTTAACTGAGAGACTGTGAAGAATTATCCTTGTTATGACAACATAGCAAATATAAACAAGCTTTGATGCTGAACTGCAGAATGTGATTAACTGGATAATGCAGACATGAAGAGATAACTGTAAGGATTTGCAATGGAGTTTTGAGAGTTAACTGAGAGACTGTGAAGAATTATCCTTGTTATGACAACATAGCAAATATAAACAAGCTTTGATGCTGAACTGCAGATTGTGTTTAACTGGTTAATGCAGACATGGAGAATTAACTGTAAGAATTGGCAATGGAGTTTTGAGAGTTAACTGAGAGACTGTGATGAATTATCCTTGTAATGACAACATAGCAAATAAAAGTACTGAATTGGGTTACTTGCGGGTTCCGGAGATCACTGTGAAACTGTAGTAGAAGACAAGGTGATGAAATGGGTTAAATGCAGAGTTGAACAAACGAACAGCTGAGAGAAACGGAATCCTCCAGACTTTGAATGATAGGCAGACTGACAAGGTAACCTCATGCAGGACACTGGGAATCCAACTATTTCCAATAGGAGTGCAATTAACTGACAGCACAGCGGAGAGCCGGTGGATCTTTCAGCAGTGAAGGCTGCAGACGGACCTCTGGGAACGGAGGCGATATCTGGACCACGGGAATCACACAGGAATGCACGGAGAGAGCTCAGAGCTAGAGCACAGCTTTGATACAACAAAGCACTGGCCCAGAGTGACATAATCCCAGCCTACTTAAAGGCAGCACAAGCACGGGATTGGCTTACACCTGCCCACAGGTGTTTTCACAAGTGCTCTGTATTAGCTATTTGGTCTCCAACATGGCCACCTCCTATACAGCAGACACACCGCAGTGCCTTAGGCCATTTGGTCCCCGCACTCACAGTTCCCAGACTCTGCATTACCTGTGCCATTGATCACGCCGTGTCCCCACACGGGCGCACAGCACCGCGAGCAACCGCACTGGCAACGGATGAACCCCAGAACCCGCAAAGGTGAGAGACCGGTTCGTGACAGTACCCCCTCTTCTACGGGTGGTCTCCGAACACCTTTGAACCTTGTCAGGATTTTTGGAGAAGTATTTCTGTACCAGACTTGGAGCTTGAACATCTTCAGAGAAAACCCAGGATCTCTCCTCCGGACCGTAACCCTTCCAGTCGACCAGAAACTGTAAACGTCCATATCGGAAACGTAAGTCCACAATCTCTTTAACTTCAAATTCCTCATTCTGCAAAGAGTGAACTTTAGGAGATTTGGACTGGGTAGTACGGAACTTATTGAGAATCAAAGGCTTCAGTAAAGATGTATGAAAGGCGTTAGGAATTCTCAAAGACGGTGGCAACTTGACTTTGTATGACACAGGGTTGAGTACCTTTACAATGGGAAATGGACCAATGAACTTGGGAGCAAATTTCTTAGAAGGAACTTTGAACTTGAGATTGCGCGTAGAAATCCAAACTTGGTCTCCCACTTTGTAATTCGGTACAGTTTTACGTTTTCTATCTACAAAAGATTTATAACGAGCAAAAGTTTTGACCAAGGACTTACGTACACAACTTCAGATGCTAGATAGACGTTGAAGCTCTTGATCTGCTGCTGGAACCTCTAGGGCTGGCAATGGATGAAACCCTGGTGGAGAACTTCTTGGACTCTTATGTTGGGCACATTTAGGACATGCTGCTATAAACTCTTGGACATCGGCTTTGAGACGTGGCCACCAATAAGACTGTTGAATAAATTTGAGAGTCTTTAGAACCCCAGGATGACCCATGAAGGAAGAGGAGTGAGCCCAGGTAAGCAGCCGTTTTCGGAGACTTGTGGCGACAAAGGTCTTGCCAGGCGGAGGAACTGGAGAGGTTCGAGTCATTAAAAAGGACGTAGGATTCACAATGGCTTGATTCGTGGTAGCATCATTTAATTCAGAAGAAGCAAAGGACCGGGAAAGGGCATCTGCCTTTTTGTTCTGAGACCCTGGACGATAGGTGAGTTTGAAATCAAATCGTGAGAAGAAAAGCGCCCATCGAGCTTGTCGTGGATTCAAACACTGAGCTGACTGCAGATACAGAAGATTCTTATGATCAGTATAAACTGTAATGCGATGTTGAGCTCCTTCTAGAAGGTATCTCCACTCCTCAAATGCCAACTTGATGGCAAGTAACTCTTGCTCACCGATTGCATAATTACGTTCTGTCGGGAGGAACTTACGGGAGAAATATCCGTAGGGATGGACCTTTTTATCTTCAAAGACTTGTGACAACACAGCTCCTACTGCTTCTGTAGATGCATGCACCTCTAGTAGAAAGGGACGATTCAAATCAGGCTGTCGAAGAATGGGGGCTGACACAAAGGCTTGCTTTAAATCAGAGAAGGCTTTGATTGCTTCAGAAGACCAGTTCGTAGGATTTGCTCCCTTGCGAGTTAGGGCTGTGATAGGAGCAGCTAACGTAGAATAATTCTTAATGAATCTCCTATAGAAATTAGCAAAGCCAAGAAATCGCTGAATCCCCTTGAGAGTTGTAGGAGTGGACCAATCCCGGAAAGCTCGCGTCTCTGGGATGGATAGCGGATGAATTTGTCCCCTAGGAGGGGTCTTGCCCGGAACCAGGACGACTGGGCAGTCCCATTCACGATGAGGAGGTAGAGAGTCTGCTGCTTGCTTACTGGAAACATCCGCAAGGGATTGATACACCGGAGGTAGATCGGAAAGGCTAATTGACCGAAGAGGTACAATTGTAGCTACACAGTCCTTGGTACAAGATTTACCCCATGAAAGGACTTCCATGGTTTGCCAATTAAGTTGAGGATTATGTTTCTGCAGCCAAGGTAAACCAAGTATCACATCTTGAGAGGCTTTGGGAATCACGTAGAAGGAGAGGTATTCGGAATGGAGCTCACCAACTTTCATCTTGAGACATACGGTTCGATGAGTAATTATACCATCTGGAATTCGACTTCCATCCACTGCTGTAACGGCAACTGCTGCTTCCAGAGGCATGGTTTGAACTTTAGACCGTATGACAAAGGCTGAGGAGATGAAGTTCTCGGCTGCCCCGGAATCTAGGAGAGCTGAAACTTTCACTGTAGAACTTGGAACTTCTAATTGAATAGACAAGGTCGGCTCTTTCCCAGAACGTGATTCTAAAGTAACTCCTAGCTTAACCTCTCTTGAATAAGCTAGGAGGCGAGAGTTTCCCGGTCGGAGTTTGCAGAATTTAACTAAATGTTCGGAGGACCCACAGTACATGCAGAGGTTACCCTGTCGACGACGAAGTCGTTCCTCCTCTGTGAGGCGAGAGCGCCCAATCTGCATAGGTTCTTCAGTCATTACTAGAGACTGTGATGAAGAATCTTGTCGAGGTCTAGGATGATCACGTGGACTGGATCGCTCTGCCCTGGATTTCTCTAAACATCGCTCCCTGTAGCGTAGGTCAAGTTTGTTACAGAGAGAAATCAATTCATCCAGTTTAATTGGCACATCCCGGATAGTTAAATCATCCTTGATTCTTTCTGAAAGTCCATTCCAAAACGCGGCGATCAGGGCCTCCTCATTCCAGTTTAACTCTGAAGACAACGTGCGAAACTGAATAATATATTGACTGACAGGACGTAAACCTTGACGTAGACGGAGAATCTCCAAGGATGCTGAGGTGGTCCTGCCTGGTTCGTCAAAGATTCTCCGGAAGGAAGATACGAACTCTTTGTAATTAGAGAGGATAGGATCACCTCTCTCCCATAATGGTGATGCCCACTCCAGAGCCTGACCGGAGAGGAGGGCAATAATATACGCAACCTTAGAACGAGCTGATGGGAAACTGGCAGACATCAGTTCAAACTGGATCTCGCATTGATTCAGGAATCCTCTGCAAAGTTTTGGAGTTCCGTCAAACTTACTCGGAGAGGGTAACTGCAAGCGGGACGTAGGCAGCGTCACAGGAGAAGCTGTAGTGGTAACTGGGACATCCGGGGTTGGAATCTGGACTTGGGACGTTTTAATAGCCGTATGAAGAGTCTCTAAACGGTCTGCCATAGTTTGCATAAACTGCACTATTTGTGTCTGTATAGACTCCTGGTTTTCCAGACGGGAAAGGATATCTGACGTAGCACCGCCTCCTGCGAATTGGTCACTTGACGGATCCATGTGGCCAGTGCTTACTGTCAGGTCCGGGTGTTTTTGTGAATCCGTTAACCCGGAACCAACCACAGGTGTAGGTGCTGGGCTATGAAGAAAGCAGGGAGGACGAAGAAAGTTCCGATTCATATATTTATTCAAAATAACAATTCAGTAAAGGTTTAACTGACAAGTTGTTAATCATCATATTATACTGAAGTATTGCAGGAATAATATGCAAGAGAAAACTCAAAAATAAATAAAAGAAATGTTCATGGAAACATATGCAAAACAAGCTGATGAATAAATGTTGGATTGTCCAAATATAAACAAGCTTTGATGCTGAACTGCAGAATGTGATTAACTGGATAATGCAGACATGAAGAGATAACTGTAAGGATTTGCAATGGAGTTTTGAGAGTTAACTGAGAGACTGTGAAGAATTATCCTTGTTATGACAACATAGCAAATATAAACAAGCTTTGATGCTGAACTGCAGAATGTGATTAACTGGATAATGCAGACATGAAGAGATAACTGTAAGGATTTGCAATGGAGTTTTGAGAGTTAACTGAGAGACTGTGAAGAATTATCCTTGTTATGACAACATAGCAAATATAAACAAGCTTTGATGCTGAACTGCAGATTGTGTTTAACTGGTTAATGCAGACATGGAGAATTAACTGTAAGAATTGGCAATGGAGTTTTGAGAGTTAACTGAGAGACTGTGATGAATTATCCTTGTAATGACAACATAGCAAATAAAAGTACTGAATTGGGTTACTTGCGGGTTCCGGAGATCACTGTGAAACTGTAGTAGAAGACAAGGTGATGAAATGGGTTAAATGCAGAGTTGAACAAACGAACAGCTGAGAGAAACGGAATCCTCCAGACTTTGAATGATAGGCAGAATGACAAGGTAACCTCATGCAGGACACTGGGAATCCAACTATTTCCAATAGGAGTGCAATTAACTGACAGCACAGCGGAGAGCCGGTGGATCTTTCAGCAGTGAAGGCTGCAGACGGACCTCTGGGAACGGAGGCGATATCTGGACCACGGGAATCACACAGGAATGCACGGAGAGAGCTCAGAGCTAGAGCACAGCTTTGATACAACAAAGCACTGGCCCAGAGTGACATAATCCCAGCCTACTTAAAGGCAGCACAAGCACGGGATTGGCTTACACCTGCCCACAGGTGTTTTCACAAGTGCTCTGTATTAGCTATTTGGTCTCCAACATGGCCACCTCCCATACAGCAGACACACCGCAGTGCCTTAGGCCATTTGGTCCCCGCACTCACAGTTCCCAGACTCTGCATTACCTGTGCCATTGATCACGCCGTGTCCCCACACGGGCGCACAGCACCGCGAGCAACCGCATTGGCAACGGATGAACCCCAGAACCCGCAAAGGTGAGAGACCGGTTCGTGACACTTCCTGGCTTTGACCAGGGTAGGAATGACCTCTTCCGGAATGCCTTTTTCCCTTAGGATCTGGCGTTCCACCGCCATGCCGTCAAACGCAGCCGCGGTAAGTCTTGGAACAGACCTGGTACTTGCTGAAGCAAGTCCCTTCTTAGCGGCAGAGGCCATGAGTCCTCTGTGAGCATTTCTTGAAGTTCCGGGTGCCACGTCCTTCTTGGCCAATCCGGAGCCACGAGTATAGTTCTTACTCCTCTACGTCTTATAATTCTCAGTACCTTGGTTATGAGAAGCAGAGGAGGGAACACATACACCGACTGGTACACCCACGGTGTTACCAGAACGTCCACAGATATTGCTTGAGGGTCTCTTGACCTGGCGCAATACCTGTCCAGTTTTTTGTTCAGGCGGGACGCCATCATGTCCACCTTTGGTCTTTCCCAACGGTTCACAATCATGTGGAATACTTCCCGATGAAGTCCCCACTCTCCCGGGTGGAGGTCGTGCCTGCTGAGGAAGTCTGCTTCCCAGTTGTCCACTCCCAGAATGAACACTGCTGACAGTGCTATCACATGATTTTTCGCCCAGCGAAGAATCCTTGCAGTTTCTGCCATTGCTCTCCTGCTTCTTGTGCCGCCCTGTCTGTTTACGTGGGCGACTGCCGTGATGTTGTCCCACTGGATCAATACCGGCTGACCTTGAAGCAGAGGTCTTGCTAAGCTTAGAACATTGTAAATTGCCCTTAGCTCCAGTATATTTATGTGGAGAGAAGTCTCCAGACTTGATCACACTCCCTGGAAATTTTTTCCCTGTGTGACTGCTCCCCAGCCTCTCAGGCTGGCATCCGTGGTCACCAGGACCCAGTCCTGAATGCCGAATCTGCGGCCCTTTAGTAGATGAGCACTCTGCAGCCACCGCAGAAGAAACACCCTTGTCCTTGGAGACAGGGTTATCCGCTGATGCATCTGAAGATGCGATCCGGACCATTTTTCCAGCAGATCCCACTGAAAAGTTCTTGCGTGAAATCTACCGAATGGAATCGCTTCGTAAGAAGCCACCATTTTTCCCAGGACCCTTGTGCAATGATGCACTGACACTTGGCCTGGTTTTAGGAGGTTCCTAACTAGCTCGGATAACTCCCTGGCTTTCTTCTCCGGGAGAAACACCTTTTTCTGGACTGTGTTCAGAATCATCCCTAGGAACAGCAGACGTGTCGTCGGAAACAGCTGCGGTTTTGGAATATTTAGAATCCACCCGTGCTGTCGTAGAACTACTTGAGATAGTGCTACTCCGACCTCCAACTGTTCTCTGGACCTTGCCCCTATCAGGAGATTGTCCATTTTCTTTGAAGAAGAATCATCATTTCGGCCATTACCTTGGTAAGGACCCGGGGTGCCGTGGACAATCCAACCGGCAGCGTCTGAAACTGATAGTGACAGTTCTGTACCACGAACCTGAGGTACCCTTGGTGAGAAGGGCAAATTGGGACATGGAGGTAAGCATCCCTGATGTCCCGGGACACCATATAGTCCCCTTCTTCCTGGTTCGCTATCACTACTCTGAGTGACTCCATCTTGATTTGAACCTTTGTATGTAAGTGTTCAACTATTTCAGATTTAGAATAGGTCTCACCGAGCCATCTGGCTTCAGTACCACAATATAGTGTGGAATAATACCCCTTTCCTTGTTGTAGGAGGGGTACTTTGATTATCACCTGCTGGGAATACAGCTTGTGAATTGTTTCCACTACTGCCTCCCTGTCGGAGGGAGACGTTGGTAAAGCAGACTTCAGGAACCTGCGAGGGGGAGACGTCTCGAATTTCCCATCTGTACCCCTGGGATACTACTTGTAGGATCCAGGGGTCCACTTGCGAGTGAGCCCACTGCGTGCTGAAACTCTTGAGACGACCCCCCCCACCGCACCTGAGTCCGCTTGTACGGCCCCAGCGTCATGCTGAGGACTTGGCAGAAGCGGTGGAGGGCTTCTGTTTCTGGGAATGGGCTGCCTGCTGCAGTCTTCTTCCCTTTCCTCTATCCCATGGCAGATATGACTGGCCTTTTGCCCGCTTGCCCTTATGGGGACGAAAGGACTGAGGCTGAAAAGACGTTGTCTTTTTCTCCTTTATACGGCAATACTTCCATGTGCCGTTTGGAATCTGCATCACCTGACCACTGTCGTGTCCATAAACAACTTCTGGCAGATATGGACATCGCACTTACTGTTGATGCCAGAGTGCAAATATCCCTCTGTGCATCTCGCATATATAGAAATGCATCCTTTAAATGCTCTATAGTCAATAAAATACTGTCCCTGTCAAGGGTATCAATATTTTCAGTCAGGGAATCCGACCAAGCCACCCCAGCGCTGCACATCCAGGCTGAGGCGATCGCTGGTCGCAGTATAACACCAGTATGTGTGTATATACTTTTTAGGATATTTTCCAGCCTCCTATCAGCTGGCTCCTTGAGGGCGGCCCTATCTGGAGACGGTACCGCCACTTGTTTTGATAAGCGTGTGAGCGCCTTATCCACCCTAAGGGGTGTTTCCCAACGCGCCCTAACTTCTGGCGGGAAAGGGTATACCGCCAATAATTTTCTATCGGGGGAAACCCACGCATCATCACACACTTCATTTAATTTATCTGATTCAGGAAAAACTACAGGTAGTTTTTTCACACTCCACATAATACCCTTTTTTGTGGTACTTGTAGTATCAGAAATATGTAACACCTCCTTCATTGCCCTTAACAAGTAACGTGTGGCCCTAAAGGAAAATACGTTTGTTTCTTCACCGTCGACACTGGAGTCAGTGTCCGTGTCTGTGTCTGTGTCGACCGACTGAGGTAAAAGGACGTTTTAACGCCCCTGACGGTGTTTGAGACGCCTGGACAGGTACTAATTGGTTTGCCGGCCGTCTCATGTCGTCAACCGACCTTGCAGCGTGTTGACATTATCACGTAATTCCTTAAATAAGCCATCCATTCCGGTGTCGACTCCCTAGAGAGTGACATCACCATTACAGGCAATTGCTCCGCCTCCTCACCAACATCGTCCTCATACATGTCGACACACACGTACCGACACACAGCACACACACAGGGAATGCTCTGATAGAGGACAGGACCCCACTAGCCCTTTGGGGAGACAGAGGGAGAGTTTGCCAGCACACACCAAAAACGCTATAATTATACAGGGACAACCTTTATATAAGTGTTTTTCCCTTATAGCATTTTAATATATATAGTCATATCGCCAAATAAGTGCCCCCCTCTCTGTTTTAACCCTGTTTCTGTAGTGCAGTGCAGGGGAGAGCCTGGGAGCCTTCCCACCAGCATTTCTGTGAGGGAAAATGGCGCTGTGTGCTGAGGAGAATAGGCCCCGCCCCCTTTTCGGCGGGCTTCTTCTCCCGTTTTTCTGAGACCTGGCAGGGGTTAAATACATCCATATAGCCCCCAGGGGCTATATGTGATGTATTTTTAGCCAGAATAAGGTACTATCATTGCTGCCCAGGGCGCCCCCCCCAGCGCCCTGCACCCTCAGTGACCGCTGCTATGAAGTGTGCTGACAACAATGGCGCACAGCTGCAGTGCTGTGCGCTACCTTATGAAGACTGAAAAGTCTTCTGCCGCCGGTTTCTGGACCTCTTCACTTTTCGGCATCTGCAAGGGGGTCGGCGGCGCGGCTCCGGGACGAACCCCAGGGTGTGACCTGTGTTCCGACTCCCTCTGGAGCTAATGGTGTCCAGTAGCCTAAGAAGCCAATCCATCCTGCACGCAGGTGAGTTCACTTCTCTCCCCTAAGTCCCTCGATGCAGTGAGCCTGTTGCCAGCAGGACTCACTGAAAATAAAAAACCTAACAAAACTTTTACTCTAAGCAGCTCTTTAGGAGAGCCACCTAGATTGCACCCTTCTCGGCCGGGCACAAAAATCTAACTGAGGCTTGGAGGAGGGTCATAGGGGGAGGAGCCAGTGCACACCACCTGATCCTAAAGCTTTTACTTTTGTGCCCTGTCTCCTGCGGAGCCGCTATTCCCCATGGTCCTGACGGAGTCCCCAGCATCCACTAGGACGTCAGAGAAAAACAAAAATGAAAGAAAAAATGTGTAGGACAGTTTTGCACCAATCAAATTATTTCCACAACTCAGGAGGTAAAAAGGGCGTACCCCACTCACACAGAAACAAGTGAGTGGAAACCCATAAAGGTATCTTTCAATGAATAGATGTCCTTAAAGTATTGAAATCTAAATCTCAGGAGCGTACCCAAGACTCACAATAGTGAAATGATGATGAATCACATAAAGGTATCTTCAAAATCTTTAAGACTTGTCAGATGCGTACCCCAACTTACACAATTTGCCGTTGGGACATATACATAAAGGTATCTTTTAGATTTTCTAACACCAAGAATATGCGTACCACAACTCACTGGATATATAGATAATCGACTCCTATCACGGTATCTTTATCCACGGTCACAGGGAATTATCCCACACAGGATACACGAAAAAAACGGATCCAACTTTGTTCATCCAGGGCTACTCACAGTACTGTGCACCGAACAAACAGTACTGTGAGTAGCCCTGGATGATCAAAGTTGGATCCATTTTTATTCTACTGTTTATCATCACTTTTTATTTTTACTTTTTTAAGAAAAAATAAGAATTTACTTACCGATAATTCTATTTCACGTAGTCCGTAGTGGATGCTGGGAACTCCGTAAGGACCATGGGGAATAGCGGCTCCGCAGGAGTCTGGGCACATCTAAAGAAAGCTTTAGGATCACCTGGTGTGCACTGGCTCCTCCCCCTATGACCCTCCTCCAAGCCTCAGTTAGGATACTGTGCCCGGACGAGCGTACACAATAAGGAAGGATTTTGAATCCCGGGTAAGACTCATACCAGCCACACCAATCACACTGTACAACTTGTGATCTGAACCCAGTTAACAGCATGATAATAGAGGAGCCTCTAGAAAAGATGGCTCACTACAGCAATAACCCGAATTTTTTGGTAACAATAATTATGTACCAGTATTGCAGACAATCCGCACTTGGGATGGGCGCCCAGCATCCACTACGGACTACGAGAAATAGAATTATCGGTAAGTAAATTCTTATTTTCTCTGACGTCCTAGTGGATGCTGGGAACTCCGTAAGGACCATGGGGATTATACCAAAGCTCCCATAACGGGCGGGAGAGTGCGGATGACTCTGCAGCACCCAATGAGAGAACTCCCGGTCCTCCTCAGCCAGGGTATCAAATTTGTAGAATTTTACAAACGTATTTGCTCCTGACCAAGTAACTGCTCGGCAAAGTTGTAAAGCCGAGACCCCTTGGCAGCTGCCCAAGATGAGCCCACCTTCCTTGTGGAGTGAGCATTTACAGATTTTTGGCTGTGGCAGGCCTGCCACAGAATGTGCAAGCTGAATTGTACTACAAATCCAACGAGCAATAGTCTGCTTAGAAGCAGGAGCACCCAGCTAGTTGGGTGCATACAGGATAAACAGCAAGTCAGATTTCCTGACTCCAGCCGTCCTGGAAACATATATTTTCCGGGTCCTGACAACGTCTAGCAATTTGGAGTCCCCCAAGTCCCTAGTAGCCGCAGGCACCACAATAGGTTTGGTTCAGGTGAACGCTGAAACCACCTTAGGGAGAAACTGAGGACGAGTCCTCAATTCCGCCCTGTCCGAATGGAAACTCAGATAAGGGCTTTTACAGGATAAAGCCACCAATTTTGACACGCGCCTGGCCCAGGCCATAGCCAACAGCATGACCACTTTTTCTGTGAGATATTTTAACTCCACAGATTTAAGTGGGTCAAACCAATGTGACTTTTGGAACCCAAAAACCACCTTGAGATCCCAAAGTGCCACTGAAGGCACAAAAGGAGTCTGTATATGCAGTACCCCTTTAACAAACGTCTGAACTTCAGGGACTGAAGCTAGTTCTTTTTTGGAAGAAAATCGACAGAGCCGAAATTTGAACCTTAATGGACCCCAATTTCAGGCCCATAGATACTCCTGTTTGCAGGAAATGTAGGAATCGACCCAGTTGAATTTCCTCCGTCGAGCCTTACTGGCCTCGCACCACGCAACATATTTTCGCCAAATGCGGTGATAATGTTTTTCGGTTACATCCTTCCCAGCCTTGATCAGGATAGGGATGACTTCATCCGGAATGCCTTTTTTCTTCAGGATCCGGCGTTCAACCGCCATGCCGTCAACGCAGCCGCGGTAAGTCTTGGAACAGACAAGGTCCCCGCTGAAGCAGGTCCCTTCTTAGAGGTAGAGGCCACGGATCCTCCGTGAGCATCTCTTGAAGTTCCGGTTACCAAGTCCTTCTTGGCCAATCCGGAGCCACTAATATAGTGCTTACTCCTCTCCATCTTATCAATCTCAGTACCTTGGGTATGAGAGGCAGAGGAGGGAACCCATACACTGATTGGTACACCCACGGTGTTACCAGAGCATCTACAGCTATTGCCTGAGGGTCCCTTGACCTGGCGCAATACCTGTCGAGTTTTTCCCAACGGTTTATAATCATGTGGAAGACTTCTGGGTGAAGTCCCTACTCTCCCGGGTGGAGGTCGTGCTGAGGAAATCTGCTTCCCAGTTGTCCACTCCCGGAATGAAAACTGCTGACAGTGCTATCACATGGTTTTTCGCCCAGCGAAGAATCCTTGCAGCTTCTGCCATTGCCCTCCTGCTTCTTGTGGCACCCTGTCTGTTTACGTGGGTGACTGCCGTAATGTTGTCCGACTGGAACAACACCGGCTGACCTTGAAGCAGAGGTCTTGCTAAGCTTAGAGCATTGTAAATGGCCCTTAGCTTCAGGATATTTATGTGAAGTGATGTCTCCAGGCTTGACCATAAGCCCTGGATATTCCTTCCCTGTGTGACTGCTCCCCAGCCTCGCAGGCTGGCATCCGTGGTCACCAGGATCCAGTCCTGAATGCCGAATCTGCTGCCCTCTAGAAGATGAGCACTCTGCAACCACCACAGGAGGGATACCCTTGTCCCTGGTGACAGGGTTATCCGCTGATGCATCTGAAGATGCGACCCGGACCATTTGTACAGTAGGTTCCACTGGAAAGTCTTGCGTGGAATCTGCCGAATGGGATTGCTTCGTAGGAAGCCACCATTTTTACCCAGAACCCTTGTGCATTGATGCACTGAGACTTGGTTTGGTTTTAGGAGGTTCCTGACTAGCTCGGATAACTCCCTGGCTTTTTCCTCCGGGAGAAACACCTTCTTTCTGGACTGTGTCCAGGATCATCCCTAGGAACAGAAGACAAGTCGTCGGAACCAGCTGCGAATCTGGAATATTGAGAATCCAATCGTGCTGCCGCAACACTACCTGAGATAGTGCTACACCGATCTCCAACTCTTCCCTGGATCTTACCCTTATCAGGGAATCGTCCAAGTAAAGGATAACTAAAAATTCCCTTCCTTTAAAGGAATATCATCATTTCGGTCATTACTTCAGTAAAGACCCGGGGTGCCGTGGACCCTCCCTACGGCAGCGTCTGAACTGATAGTGACAGTTCTGTACCATAACCTGAGATACCCTTGGTGAGAAGGGTAAATTTTGACATGAAGGTAAGCATCCTTGATGTCCCGAGACATCATGTAGTCCCCTTCTTCCAGGTTTGCAATCACTGCTCTGAGTGACTCAATTTTGAATTTGAACCTCTGTATGTAAGTGTTCAAAGATTTTAGATTTTAAAATCGGTCTCACCGAGCCGTCTGGCTTCGGTACCACAATAGTGTGGAATAATACCCCGTTCCCTGTTGCAGGAGGGGTACCTTAATTATCACCTGCTGGGAATACAGCTTGTGAATGGCTTCCAAAACTGCCTCCCTGTCAGCGGGAGACGTCGGTAAAACAGACTTTTTGGAAACGGCGAGGGGAATACGTCTCGAATTCCAATTTTGTACCCCTGAGATAACACCTGAAGGATCCCGGGGTCTACTTGCGAGTGAGCCCACTGCGCACTGAAATTCACTGAGAACGGGCCCCCACCGTGCCTGAACTTGTAAAGCCCTAGCGTCATACTGAGGGCTTGGCAGAGGCGGAAAAGGGTTTCTGTTCCTGGGAACTGGCTGATCTCTGCAGCCATTTTCCTCTCCCTCTGTCACGAGCAGAAAAGAGGAACCCTTTTGTCCACTTGCCAACCAGGACTGCACCTGATAATACGGCGTCTTATTTTGAGAGGCGACCTAGGGTACATCCCCTTTTTTTAAGGCAATACTTCCAAATGCCGTTTGGAATCCCTGACCACTTTACTGGTAGAATACAACGCACTTATACTTGATGCCAGTCGGCAAATATTCCGCTGTGCATCATGCATATATAGAAATGCATCTTTTAATTGCTCTATAGGCAATAATATACTGTCCTTATCTAGGATATCAATATTTCCAGTCAGGGAATCCGACCACGCCAACCCAGCACTGCACATCCAGGCTGAGGCGATTGCTGGTCGCAGTATAACACTAGTATGTGTGTAAATACATTTTAGGATACCCTCCTGCTTTTTATCAGCAGGATCCTTAAGGGCGGCCATCTCAAGAGAGGGTAGAGCCCTTGTTCTTACAAGCGTGTGAGCGCCTTATCCCCTGTAGGGGGTGTTTCCCAACGCACCCTAACCTCTGGCGGGAAAAGGTATACTGCCAATAACTTTTTAGAATTATCAATTGTTATCGGGGGGAAACCCACGCATCATCACACACCTCATTTTATTTTTCAGATTTAGGAAAACTACAGGAAGTTTTTCCTCACCAAACAGATAATACCCTTTTTTTTGGTGGTATTCATATTATCAGAAAAGTGTAAACATTTTCCATTGCATCAATCATGCAATGAGTGGCCCTATTGGAAATCACGGTTGTCTCTTCACCGTCGACACAGGAGTCAGTATCCGTGTCGGCGTCTGTATCTGAGGTAACGGGCGCTTTAGAGCCCCTGTATGAGACGTCTGGACATGCACAAGCTGAGTAGCCGGCTGTCTCATGTCAACCACTGTCTTTTATACAAAGCTGACACTGTCACGCAATTTCAACAGTACATCCACTCAGGTGTCGACCCCCTAGGGGGTGACAACACTATTACAGACACTCTACTCCGTCTCCACATCATTTTTCTCCTCACACATGTCGACACAAACGTACCGACACACAGCACACACACAGGGAATGCTCTGATAGAGGACAGGACCCACTAGCCCTTTGGGGAGACAGAGGGAGAGTTTGCCAGCACACACCAGAGCGCTATATATATATAGGGATAACCTTATATAAGTGTTTTTCCCTTTATAGCTGCTGTATTGTTTATACTGCGCCTAATTTGTGCCCCCCTCTCTTTTTTAACCCCTTTCTGTAGTGTAGTGACTGCAGGGGAGAGCCAGGGAGCTTCCCTCCAACTGAGCTGTGAGGGAAAATGGCGCCAGTGTGCTGAGGAGATAGGCTCCGCCCCTTTCTCGGCGTCCTTATCATCCGTTTTTCTGTATGTTTTGGCAGGGGTTAAATGCATCCATATAACCCAGGAGTTATATGTGATGCATTTATTTTAGCCATATAAGGTTTTTATCGATTTATTGCGTCTCAGGGCGCTGCCCCCCCAGCGCCCTGCACCCTCAGTGACCGGAGTGTGAAGTGTGCTGAGAGCAATGGCGCACAGCTGCGGTGCTGTGCGCTACCTTATCTGAAGACAGGATCGTCTTCTGCCGCCGATTTCACCGGACCTCTTTGCTCTTCTGGCTCTGTAAGGGGGCCGGCGGCGCGGCTCCGGGACCCATCCAGGCTGAACCTGTGATCGTCCCTCTGGAGCTAATGTCCAGTAGCCTAAGAAACCCGATCCACTCTGCACGCAGGTGAGTCCGTTTCTTCTCCCCTTAGTCCCACGATGCAGTGAGCCTGTTGCCAGCAGGTCTCACTGAAAATAATAAACCTAAACTAAAACTTTCACAAAGAGCTCAGGAGAGCCCCTAGTGTGCACCCTTCTCGTCGGGCACAGAAATCTAACTGAGGCTTGGAGGAGGGTCATAGGGGGAGGAGCCAGTGCACACCAGGTGATCCTAAAGCTTTCTTTAGATGTGCCCAGACTCCTGCGGAGCCGCTATTCCCCATGGTCCTTACGGAGTTCCCAGCATCCACTAGGACGTCAGAGAAAAATGTTTAGTTTTTTTTGTACTTTGGAAATAAATCCTCAGTTTTAATTAAAAAAAGAGGAACCCTTTTCTGTTTTTTTCGTGTATCCTGTGTGGGATAATTCCCTGTGACCGTGGATAAAGATACCGTGATAGGAGTCGATTATCTATATATCCAGTGAGTTGTGGTACGCATATTCTTGGTGTTAGAAAATCTAAAAGATACCTTTATGTATATGTCCCAACGGCAAATTGTGTAAGTTGGGGTACGCATCTGATAAGTCTTAAAGATTTTAAAGATACCTTTATGTGATTCATCATAATTTCGCTATTGTGAGTCTTGGGTACGCTCCTGAGATTTAGATTTCAATACTTTAAGGACATCTATTCATTGAAAGATACCTTTATGGGTTTCCACTCACTTGTTTCTGTGTGAGTGGGGTACGCCCTTTTTACCTCCTGAGTTGTGGAAATAATTTGATTGGTGCAAAACTGTCCTACACATTTTTTCTTTCATTTTTGTTTTTTATGAATACTGGGATCACTGTATGGTTCTGCGAGAGGAGGAAGAACAAATCAGAGAAATTCTCAAGTTGCCACACAAAGGATACATCTTCTCCTCAGTAATAAAAGGGATGTATTTCATGTAACAAATATTCCTTATGCGTCCTGTACACAGACAGATACCACTCCATATTTCGTATTGTACACTACTTTTGTAAAATTGGTGATTCTGGCCACATTGACTTATCGACTTTTAGTTTTGAGAGTTCTTTTAGGACCTTCTCCTCTGTAAATGTATTTGTTTCATTGTTCTGATTATCCCTGCAACTTAACTGTGGCCCCTCCCCCTCTCTTTCAGTAGTGAATACTGAGCAAAAATAATTATGAAGTTTAACTGCTATTACATTGCTCCTTCAACAAGACTCCCAGTCTCTGTCTTTAGTCTTTTTATTTCACCTTTTTCTTTAATACTGTTATGACTCTGCCAGCTGTAATGTTCTGGCCTGCAGTGCCTCTGGGCTGCCAGGGGTGCTGCTGTAATGTTCTGGGCTTCCAGGGGTGCTGCTGTTGTGTTCAAGCTCGCAGTACTTCTGGGCTGCCAGAGGTGCTGTTATCTGAGAGTAGTCCTAGCTGGGGTAGTCAGCTGGAGTATGCTCTCTCCTGATTACCTTTTTCAGCTGCAGCACATTGTGCGTGTTTATGTGTGCTGTAGTGATTGGCCCTGGACACCTTAAATGTTTGTCAGTATTGAGGATCTGTGCCAGTTATAATTTAGTTTTGTTCCTAGTTAGTTTGTTACTTAGTTTGTGTCAGCTCATATTAAGTTTTGTTTCTCAGCCAGTTTTCAAGTCTCTGTTTAGATTTCCTGTTTTCTTGCTTTGCCATGCCAGAAGCCTGCAAACCCTCCCTGCATTATTAGCAACCATACTTCAGAGACTGTGCTCTCATCATTCATGCGTTCAGGTGAAGTTAACCTGGTTTCCCCTGTTCATGTATTTTCCGTTATGCTATATGCCCTGTCTGCAATTCTGTCAAAATACAGTTTATTTCAGTCATCCTGGCATCTGTTTAACTTGTATTAATGTTGTATTTATGCTTTTTTTTAGAAATACATTGCTACCCCTCCGCCAATTCTTACCAGTCTGTACTTCCGACCTCCCTCCAGTGCCAGTGCATGTCCTCGTGTTTTTTTTAATACTTTTCTTCATTTGAACAATGTTTCCCTCCTGAACTTTGTTAAAACCCTGGATACATTTGAAAGTTTCTATCATGTCCCCCCTTTCCCTTCTCTGCTCCAAACTATACATACTGAGATTTTGTAATCTTTCTGGGTAAGTTTTGTGATGTAGGCCATGCAGCATTTTAGTTGTACAGTCTCTAAAGCAGGCCTGACCAACCTGTGGCTCTCCAGCTGTTGTAAAACGACAAGTCCCATCATGCCTTGCCTAGAGATGAGCAGGTTCGGTTCCTCGGAATCCGAACCCCCCCGAACTTCACCCATTTTACACGGGTCCGAGGCATACTCGGATTCTCCCGTATGGCTCGGTTAACCTGAGCGCGCCCGAACGTCATCATCCCGCTGTCGGATTCTCGCGAGATTCGGATTCTCGCGAGATTCGGATTCTATATAAGGAGCCGCGCGTCGCCGCCATTTTTCACTCGTGCATTGGAAATGATAGTGAGAGGACGTGACTGGCGTCCTCTCACTTTGTTTCAGGGGGCTGCATATCTTTATTCTGGGGACCAGCAGTATTATAGGAGGAGTACAGTGCAGAGTTTTGCTGACCAGTGACCACCAGTATTATACGTTGTCTGCCTGAAAAACGCTCCATATCTGTGCTCAGTGTGCTGCATATATCTGTGCTCACACTGCTTTATTGTGGGGACTGGGGACCAGCAGTATTATATAGGAGGAGTACAGTGCAGAGTTTTGCTGACCAGTGACCACCAGTATACGTTGTCTGCCTGAAAAAAACGCTCCATATCTGTGCTCAGTGTGCTGCATATATCTGTGCTCACACTGCTTTATTGTGGGGACTGGGGACCAGCAGTATTACAAAGGAGGAGTACAGTGCAGAGCTTTGCTGACCAGTGACCACCAGTATACGTTGTCTGCCTGAAAAACGCTCCATATCTGTGCTCAGTGTGCTGCATATATCTGTGCTCACACTGCTTTATTGTGGGGACTGGGGACCAGCAGTATTATATAGGGGGAGTACAGTGCAGAGTTTTGCTGACCAGTGACCACCAGTATACGTTGTCTGCCTGAAAAACGCTCCATATCTGTGCTCAGTGTGCTGCATATATCTGTGCTCACACTGCTTTATTGTGGGGACTGGGGACCAGCAGTATTATATAGGAGGAGTACAGTGCAGAGTTTTGCTGACCAGTGACCACCAGTATTATACGTTCTCTGCCTGAAAAACACTCCATATCTGTGCTGCATTGTAGTATATAGTAGGAGTACAGTGCATAATTTTGCTGACCACCAGTATATAATATATAGGAGTACGGTACAGTAGGCCACTGCTCTACCTACCTCTGTGTCGTCAAGTATACTATACATCCATACCTGTGGTGCATTTCAGTTTTGCACAGTTTGCTGACCACCAGTATATAATATATAGCAGTACGGTACAGTAGGCCACTGCTCTACCTACCTCTGTGTCGTCAAGTATACTATCCATCCATACCTGTGGTGCACTTCAGTTTTGCACAGTTTACTGACCACCAGTATATAATATATAGCAGTACGGTACAGTAGGCCACTGCTCTACCTACCTCTGTGTCGTCAAGTATACTATCCATCCATACCTGTGGTGCATTTAAGTTTTGCACAGTTTGCTGACCACCAGTATATAATATATAGCAGTACGGTACAGTAGGCCACTGCTCTACCTACCTCTGTGTCGTCAAGTATACTATCCATCCATACCTGTGGTGAATTTAAGTTTTGCACAGTTTGCTGACCACCAGTATATATTATATAGCAGTACGGTACAGTAGGCCACTGCTGTACCTACCTCTGTGTCGTCAAGTATACTATCCATCCATACCTGTGGTGCATTTAAGTTTTGCACAGTTTGCTGACCACCAGTATATAATATATAGCATTACGGTACAGTAGGCCACTGCTCTACCTATCTCTGTGTCGTCAAGTATACTATCCATCCATACCTGTGGTGCATTTCAGTTTTGCACAGTTTGCTGACCACCAGTATATAATATATAGCAGTACGGTACAGTAGGCCACTGCTCTACCTACCTCTGTGTCGTCAAGTATACTATCCATCCATACCTGTGGTGCATTTCAGTTGTGCGCAGTATATATAGTAGTAGGCCATTGCTATTGATACTGGCATATAATTCCACACATTAAAAAATGGAGAACAAAAATGTGGAGGGTAAAATAGGGAAAGATCAAGATCCACTTCCACCTCGTGCTGAAGCTGCTGCCACTAGTCATGGCCGAGACGATGAAATGCCATCAACGTCGTCTGCCAAGGCCGATGCCCAATGTCATAGTAGAGAGCATGTAAAATCCAAAACACAAAAGTTCAGTAAAATGACCCAAAATTCAAAATTAAAAGCGTCTGAGGAGAAGCGTAAACTTGCCATTATGCCATTTACGACACGGAGTGGCAAGGAACGGCTGAGGCCCTGGCCTATGTTCATGGCTAGTGGTTCAGCTTCACATGAGGATGGAAGCACTCATCCTCTTGCTAGAAAAATTAAAAGACTTAAGCTGGCAAAAGCACAGCAAAGAACTGTGCGTTATTCTAAATCACAAATCCCCAAGGAGAGTCCAATTGTGTCGGCTGCGATGCCTGACCTTCCCAACACTGGACGGGAAGAGGTGGTGCCTTCCACCATTTGCATGCCCCCTGCAAGTGCTGGAAGGAGCACCCGCAGTCCAGTTCCTGATAGTCAAATTGAAGATGTCACTGTTGAAGTACACCAGGATGAGGATATGGGTGTTGCTGGCGCTGAGGAGGAAATTGACAAGGATGATTCTGATGGTGAGGTGGTTTGTTTAAGTCAGGCACCCGGGGAGACACCTGTTGTCCGTGGGACGAATATGGCCGTTGACATGCCTGGTCAAATTACAAAAAAATCACCTCTTCGGTGTGGAATTATTTTAACACAAATGCGGACAACAGGTATCAAGCCGTGTGTTGCCTTTGTCAAGCTGTAATAAGTAGGGGTAAGGACGTTAACCACCTCGGAACATCCTCCCTTATACGTCACCTGCAGCGCATTCATCATAAGTCAGTGACAAGTTCAAAAACTTTGGATGACAGAGGAAGCAGTCCACTGACCACTAAATCGCTTCCTCTTGTAACCAAGCTCCTGCAAACCACACCACCAACTCCCTCAGTGTCAATTTCCTCCTTACACAGGAAAGCCAATAGTCCTGCAGGCCATGTCACTGACAAGTCTGACGAGTCCTCTCCTGCCTGGGATTCCTCCGATGCGTCCTTGAGTGTAACGCCTACTGCTGCTGGCGCTGCTGTTGTTGCTGCTGGGAGTCGATCGTCATCCCAGAGGGGAAGTCGGAAGACCACTTGTACTACTTCCAGTAAGCAATTGACTGTCCAACAGCCCTTTGCGAGGAAGATGAAATATCACAGCAGTCATCCTGCTGCAAAGCGGATAACTCAGGCCTTGGCAGCCTGGGCGGTGAGAAACATGTTTCCGGTATCCACCGTTAATTCACAGGCAACTACAGACTTGATTGAGATACTGTGTCCCCGGTACCAAATACCATCTAGGTTCCATTTCTGTAGGCAGGCGATACCGAAAATGTACACAGACCTCAGAAAAAGAGTCACCAGTGTCCTAAAAAATGCAGTTGTACCCAATGTCCACTTAACCACGGACATGTGGACAAGTGGAGCAGGGCAGACTCAGGACTATATGACTGTGACAGCCCACTGGGTAGATGTATTGCCTCCCGCAGCAAGAACAGCAGCGGCGGCACCAGTAGCAGCATCTCGCAAACGCCAACTCGTTCCTAGGCAGGCTACGCTTTGTATCACCGCTTTCCAGAAGAGGCACACAGCTGACAACCTCTTACGGAAACTGAGGAACATCATCGCAGAATGGCTTACCCCAAATGGACTCTCCTGGGGATTTGTGACATCGGACAACGCCAGCAATATTGTGCGTGCATTACATCTGGGCAAATTCCAGCACGTCCCATGTTTTGCACATACATTGAATTTGGTGGTGTAGAATTATTTAAAAAATGACAGGGGCGTGCAAGAGATGCTGTCGGTGTTGCCCGAAGAATTGCGGGCCACTTTCGACATTCAGCCACCGCGTGCCGAAGACAGGAGCACCAGCAAACACTCCTGAACCTGCCCTGCCATCATCTGAAGCAAGAGGTGGTGACGAGGTGGAATTCAACCCTCTATATGCTTCAGAGGATGGAGGAGCAGCAAAAGGCCATTCAAGCCTATACATCTGCCTACGATATAGGCAAAGGAGGGGGAATGCACCTGACTCAAGCGCAGTGGAGAATGATTTCAACGTTGTGCAAGGTTCTGCAACCCTTTGAACTTGCCACACGTGAAGTCAGTTCAGACACTGCCAGCCTGAGTCAGGTCATTCCCCTCATCAGGCTTTTGCAGAAGAAGCTGGAGACATTGAAGGAGGAGCTAAAACAGAGCGATTCCGCTAGGCATGTGGGACTTGTGGATGGAGCCCTTAATTCGCTTAACCAGGATTCACGGGTGGTCAATCTGTTGAAATCAGAGCACTACATTTTGGCCACCGTGCTCGATCCTAGATTTAAAACCTACGTTGTATCTCTCTTTCCGGCAGACACAAGTCTGCAGAGGTTCAAAGACCTGCTGGTGAGAAAATTGTCAAGTCAAGCGGAACGTGACCCGTCAACAGCTCCTCCTTCACATTCTCCCGCAACTGGGGGTGCGAGGAAAAGGCTAAGAATTCCGAGCCCACCCGCTGGCGGTGATGCAGGGCAGTCTGGAGCGAGTGCTGACATCTGGTCCGGACTGAAGGACCTGCCAACGATTACTGACATGTAGTCTACTGTCACTGCATATGATTCTCTCACCATTGAAAGAATGGTGGAGGATTATATGAGTGACCGCATCCAAGTAGGCACGTCAGACAGTCTGTACGTATACTGGCAGGAAAAAGAGGCAATTTGGAGGCCCTTGCAGAAACTGGCTTTATTTTACCTAAGTTGCCCACCCTCCAGTGTGTACTCCGAAAGAGTGTTTAGTGCAGCCGCTCACCTTGTCAGCAATCGGCGTACAAGGTTACTTCCAGAAAATGTGGAGAAGATGATGTTCATCAAAATGAATTATAATCCATTCCTCCGTGGAGACATTCACCAGCAATTGCCTCCAGAAAGTACACAGGGACTGAGATGGTGGATTCCAGTGGGGACGAATTAATAATCTGTGAGGAGGGGGATGTACACAGTGAAAGGGGTGAGGAGACGATGAGGAGGAGGTGGACATCTTGCCTCTGTAGAGCCAGTTTGTGCAAGGAGAGATTGATTGCTTCTTTTTTGGTGGGGGCCCAAACCAACCAGTCATTTCAGTCACAGTCGTGTGGCAGACCATGTCGCTGAAATGATGGGTTTGTTAAAGTGTGCATGTCCTGTTTATACAACATAAGGGTGGGTGGGAGGGTCCAAGGACAATTCCATCTTGCACCTCTTTTTTCTTTCATTTTTCTTTGCATCATGTGCTGTTTGGGGACTATTTTTTTGAAGTGCCATCCTGCCTGACACTGCAGTGCCACTCCTAGATGGGCCAGGTGTTTGTGTCGGCCACTTGTGTCGCTTAGCTTAGTCACACAGCGATCTTGGTGCGCCTCTTTTTTTCTTTGCATCATGTGCTGTTTGGGGACAATTTTTTTGAAGTGCCATCCTGCCTGACACTGCAGTGCCACTCCTAGATGGGCCAGGTGTTTGTCTCGGCCACTTGGGTCGCTTAGCTTAGTCATCCAGCGACCTCGGTGCAAATTTTAGGATTAAAAATAATATTGTGAGGTGTGAGGTGTTCAGAATAGACTGAAAATGAGTGGAAATTATGGTTATTGAGGTTAATAATACTATGGGATCAAAATGACCTCCAAATTCTATGATTTAAGATGTTTTTGAGGGGTTTTTGTAAAAAACACCCGAATCCAAAACACACCCAAATCCGACAAAAAATTTTCAGGGAGGTTTTGCCAAAACGCGTCCGAATCCAAAACACGGCCGCGGAACCGAATCCAAAACCAAAACACAAAACCCTAAAAATGTCCGGTGCACATCACTAGCCTTGCCACAGTTTTGCTATTAGGGAATGCTAAAACTGTGCCAGGGCATGCTGGGATGTGTAGTTTTACAACATCTGGAGAGCCACACGTTGGCCAGGCCTGCTCTAAAGTGTTACTATCTTTCTGAATATATAGCCTCAGTATCAAAAACCTTACTAAAGTCTAGATAAGCTATATCTACGCCCCCACCTTTATCTATTTCTTTAGTCACCCAGTCAAAAAAAAGTCAATAAGGTTTGTTTGACATGATCTCCCCCCAGTGAACCCATGCTGTTTGGGATCCTGTAAATTGCTGGATTTGAGATAATCTACAACTCATTCTTTTAAGAGTGTTTCCATCAATTTCCCTACTACTGATGTAAGACTCACTGGTCTGTAGTTGCTTGCCTCTTCCACTTCTGCACAGTGGGACTACATTCACTCTTTTCCAGTCCTCTGGAATTAACTCCTGTAGCTAATGACTTGTTGAATAATAATGTTAATAGTGCTACCAGCACCTCTTTAAGCGCTTTTAGTATCCTTGGATGTATCCCATGTGGTCCCATAGAATTATCCACTTTCAGCATTGAGAGTTCTGTTAGGACCTTCTCCTCTGTAAATGTGCTTGTTTCATTTTTCTGAATATCATTGCAACTTAACTGTGGCCCCTTCCCCTCTCTTTCAGTAGTGAATACTGAGCATTAATAATTATGAAGATGATCTGCTATTACACTCCCTCAACAAGACTCCCAGTCTCTGTCTTTAGTCTTTATATTTCACCCTTTTCTTCAATACTTTGTATTAGGGCTGTATTTTTTTTTTTTAAATACATTGCTACCGCTCCACCAATTCTTACCATTCTGTCCTTACTAAATAAAGTATATACCAGACAGTATAGCTATGTCCCAGTCATGATGTTCATTGCACCATTAGCAACAATGGCCCTCATTCCGAGTTGTTCGCTCGGTATTTTTCATCGCATCGCAATGAAAATCCGCTTAGTACGCATGCGCAATGTTCGCACTGCGACTGCGCCAAGTAACTTTGCTATGTAGAAAGTAATTTTACTCACGGCTTTTTCATCGCTCCGGCGAACGTAATGTGATTGACAGGAAATGGGTGTTACTGGGCGGAAACACGGCGTTTCAGGGGCGTGTGGCTGAAAACGCTACCGTTTCCGGAAAAAACGCAGGAGTGGCCGGAGAAACGGTGGGAGTGCCTGGGCGAACGCTGGGTGTGTTTGTGACGTCAACCAGGAACGACAAGCACTGAACTGATCGCACAGGCAGAGTAAGTCTGAAGCTACTCTGAAACTGCTAAGTAGTTAGTAATCGCAATATTGCGAATACATCGGTCACAATTTTAAGAAGCTAAGATTCACTCCCAGTAGGCGGCGGCTTAGCGTGTGTAACTCTGCTAAATTCGCCTTGCGACCGATCAACTCGGAATGAGGGCCAATATCTAGACCACTCCTTGTCATTATTGCAAATAGTTATTTCCTAAGCTCCTAGCATTTGCACTAGAGATGAGCGGGTTCGGTTTCTCTGAATCCGAACCCGCACGAACTTCATGTTTTTTTTCACGGGTCCGAGCGACTCGGATCTTCCCGCCTTGCTCGGTTAACCCGAGCGCGCCCGAACGTCATCATGACGCTGTCGGATTCTCGCGAGACTCGGATTCTATATAAGGAGCCGCGCGTCACCGCCATTATCACACGTGCATTGAGATTGATAGGGAGAGGACGTGGCTGGCGTCCTCTCCATTTAGATTAGGAGAGAGAGAGAGAGAGAGATTGACCTGAGGCTGATACTGTAGAAGAGAGTGCAGAGTTTAGTGACTGACCACAGTGACCACCAGCAGTGCAGTTGTTTTATTTAATATATCCGTTCTCTGCCTGAAAAAAACGGTACACACAGTGACTCAGTCACATACCATATCTGTGTGCACTGCTCAGCCCAGTGTGCTGCATGCCTGCATCATCTATGTATATATTATATATCTGACTGTGCTCAGCTCACACAGCTTATAATTGTGGGGGAGACTGGGGAGCACTGCAGTGCCAGTTATAGGTTATAGCAGGAGCCAGGAGTACATATTATATTAAAATTAAACAGTGCACACTTTTGCTGCAGGAGTGCCACTGCCAGTGTGACTGACCAGTGACCTGACCACACTGACCACCAGTATAGTTAGTAGTATACTATATTGTGATTGCCTGAAAAAGTTAAACACTCGTCGTGTGACTTCACTTGTGTGGTGTTTTTTTTTTTATTCTATAAAAAACTCATTCTGCTGACAGACAGTGTCCAGCAGGTCCGTCATTATATAATATATATACCTGTTCGGCTGCAGTAGTGATATATATATATTTTTTATATCATTATTTATCATCCAGTCGCAGCAGACACAGTACGGTAGTTCACGGCTGTAGCTACCTCTGTGTCGGCACTCGGCAGTCCATCCATAATTGTATACCACCTACCCGTGGTTTTTTTTTCTTTCTTCTTTATACATACATACTACTACATCTCTTTATCAACCAGTCTATATTAGCAGCAGACACAGTACAGTACGGTAGTTCACGGCTGTGGCTACCTCTGTGTCGGCACTCGGCAGTCCGTCCATAATTGTATACCACCTAACCGTGGTTTTTTTTTCTTTTTTCTTCATACATACATACTACGACATCTCTTTATCAACCAGTCTATATTAGCAGCAGACACAGTACAGTACGGTAGTTCACGGCTGTGGCTACCTCTGTGTCGGCACTCGGCAGTCCGTCCATAATTGTATACCACCTAACCGTGGTTTTTTTTTCTTTCTTCTTTATACATACATACTACGACATCTCTTTATCAACCAGTCTATATTAGCAGCAGACACAGTACAGTACGGTAGTTCACGGCTGTGGCTACCTCTGTGTCGGCACTCGGCAGTCCGTCCATAATTGTATACCACCTAACCGTGGTTTTTTTTTCTTTCTTCTTTATACATACATACTACTACATCTCTTTATCAACCAGTCTATATTAGCAGCAGACACAGTACAGTACGGTAGTTCACGGCTGTGGCTACCTCTGTGTCGGCACTCGGCAGTCCGTCCATAATTGTATACCACCTAACCGTGGTTTTTTTTTCTTTCTTCTTTATACATACATACTACGACATCTCTTTATCAACCAGTCTATATTAGCAGCAGACACAGTACAGTACGGTAGTTCACGGCTGTGGCTACCTCTGTGTCGGCACTCGGCAGTCCGTCCATAATTGTATACCACCTACCCGTGGTTTTTTTTTCTTTCTTCTTCATACATACATACTACGACATCTCTTTATCAACCAGTCTATATTAGCAGCAGACACAGTACAGTACGGTAGTTCACGGCTGTGGCTACCTCTGTGTCGGCACTCGGCAGTCCGTCCATAATTGTATACCACCTAACCGTGGTTTTTTTTTCTTTCTTCTTCATACATACATACTACGACATCTCTTTATCAACCAGTCTATATTAGCAGCAGACACAGTACAGTACGGTAGTTCACGGCTGTGCCTACCTCTGTGTCGGCACTCGGCAGTCCGTCCATAATTGTATACTAGTATCCATCCATCTCCATTGTTTACCTGAGGTGCCTTTTAGTTGTGCCTATTAAAATATGGAGAACAAAAATGTTGAGGTTCCAAAATTAGGGAAAGATCAAGATCCACTTCCACCTCGTGCTGAAGCTGCTGCCACTAGTCATGGCCGAGACGATGAAATGCCAGCAACGTCGTCTGCCAAGGCCGATGCCCAATGTCATAGTACAGAGCATGTCAAATCCAAAACACCAAATATCAGTAAAAAAAGGACTCCAAAACCTAAAATAAAATTGTCGGAGGAGAAGCGTAAACTTGCCAATATGCCATTTACCACACGGAGTGGCAAGGAACGGCTGAGGCCCTGGCCTATGTTCATGGCTAGTGGTTCAGCTTCACATGAGGATGGAAGCACTCAGCCTCTCGCTAGAAAAATGAAAAGACTCAAGCTGGCAAAAGCACAGCAAAGAACTGTGCATTCTTCGAAATCCCAAATCCACAAGGAGAGTCCAATTGTGTCGGTTGCGATGCCTGACCTTCCCAACACTGGACGTGAAGAGCATGCGCCTTCCACCATTTGCACGCCCCCTGCAAGTGCTGGAAGGAGCACCCGCAGTCCAGTTCCTGATAGTCAGATTGAAGATGTCAGTGTTGAAGTACACCAGGATGAGGAGGATATGGGTGTTGCTGGCGCTGGGGAGGAAATTGACCAGGAGGATTCTGATGGTGAGGTGGTTTGTTTAAGTCAGGCACCCGGGGAGACACCTGTTGTCGGTGGGAGGAATATGGCCGTTGACATGCCAGGTGAAAATACCAAAAAAATCAGCTCTTCGGTGTGGAGGTATTTCAACAGAAATGCGGACAACAGGTGTCAAGCCGTGTGTTCCCTTTGTCAAGCTGTAATAAGTAGGGGTAAGGACGTTAACCACCTCGGAACATCCTCCCTTATACGTCACCTGCAGCGCATTCATAATAAGACAGTGACAAGTTCAAAAACTTTGGGTGACAGCGGAAGCAGTCCACTGACCAGTAAATCCCTTCCTCTTGTAACCAAGCTCACGCAAACCACCCCACCAACTCCCTCAGTGTCAATTTCCTCCTTCCCCAGGAATGCCAATAGTCCTGCAGGCCATGTCACTGGCAATTCTGACGATTCCTCTCCTGCCTGGGATTCCTCCGATGCATCCTTGCGTGTAACGCCTACTGCTGCTGGCGCTGCTGTTGTTGCTGCTGGGAGTCGATGGTCATCCCAGAGGGGAAGTCGTAAGCCCACTTGTACTACTTCCAGTAAGCAATTGACTGTTCAACAGTCCTTTGCGAGGAAGATGAAATATCACAGCAGTCATCCTGCTGCAAAGCGGATAACTGAGGCCTTGACAACTATGTTGGTGTTAGACGTGCGTCCGGTATCCGCCGTTAGTTCACAGGGAACTAGACAATTTATTGAGGCAGTGTGCCCCCGTTACCAAATACCATCTAGGTTCCACTTCTCTAGGCAGGCGATACCGAGAATGTACACGGACGTCAGAAAAAGACTCACCAGTGTCCTAAAAAATGCAGTTGTACCCAATGTCCACTTAACCACGGACATGTGGACAAGTGGAGCAGGGCAGGGTCAGGACTATATGACTGTGACAGCCCACTGGGTAGATGTATGGACTCCCGCCGCAAGAACAGCAGCGGCGGCACCAGTAGCAGCATCTCGCAAACGCCAACTCTTTCCTAGGCAGGCTACGCTTTGTATCACCGGTTTCCAGAATACGCACACAGCTGAAAACCTCTTACGGCAACTGAGGAAGATCATCGCGGAATGGCTTACCCCAATTGGACTCTCCTGTGGATTTGTGGCATCGGACAACGCCAGCAATATTGTGTGTGCATTAAATATGGGCAAATTCCAACACGTCCCATGTTTTGCACATACCTTGAATTTGGTGGTGCAGAATTATTTAAAAAACGACAGGGGCATGCAAGAGATGCTGTCGGTGGCCAGAAAAATTGCGGGACACTTTCGGCGTACAGGCACCACGTACAGAAGACTGGAGCACCACCAAAAACTACTGAACCTGCCCTGCCATCATCTGAAGCAAGAAGTGGTAATGAGGTGGAATTCAACCCTCTATATGCTTCAGAGGTTGGAGGAGCAGCAAAAGGCCATTCAAGCCTATACAATTGAGCACGATATAGGAGGTGGAATGCACCTGTCTCAAGCGCAGTGGAGAATGATTTCAACGTTGTGCAAGGTTCTGATGCCCTTTGAACTTGCCACACGTGAAGTCAGTTCAGACACTGCCAGCCTGAGTCAGGTCATTCCCCTCATCAGGCTTTTGCAGAAGAAGCTGGAGACATTGAAGGAGGAGCTAACACGGAGCGATTCCGCTAGGCATGTGGGACTTGTGGATGGAGCCCTTAATTCGCTTAACAAGGATTCACGGGTGGTCAATCTGTTGAAATCAGAGCACTACATTTTGGCCACCGTGCTCGATCCTAGATTTAAAGCCTACCTTGGATCTCTCTTTCCGGCAGACACAAGTCTGCTGGGGTTGAAAGACCTGCTGGTGAGAAAATTGTCAAGTCAAGCGGAACGCGACCTGTCAACATCTCCTCCTTCACATTCTCCCGCAACTGGGGGTGCGAGGAAAAGGCTCAGAATTCCGAGCCCACCCGCTGGCGGTGATGCAGGGCAGTCTGGAGCGACTGCTGATGCTGACATCTGGTCCGGACTGAAGGACCTGACAACGATTACGGACATGTCGTCTACTGTCACTGCATATGATTCTCTCACCATTGAAAGAATGGTGGAGGATTATATGAGTGACCGCATCCAAGTAGGCACGTCACACAGTCCATACTTATACTGGCAGGAAAAAGAGGCAATTTGGAGGCCATTGCACAAACTGGCTTTATTCTACCTAAGTTGCCCTCCCACAAGTGTGTACTCCGAAAGAGTGTTTAGTGCCGCCGCTCACCTTGTCAGCAATCGGCGTACGAGGTTACATCCAGAAAATGTGGAGAAGATGATGTTCATTAAAATGAATTATAATCAATTCCTCCGCGGAGACATTGACCAGCAGCAATTGCCTCCACAAAGTACACAGGGAGCTGAGATGGTGGATTCCAGTGGGGACGAATTGATAATCTGTGAGGAGGGGGATGTACACGGTGATATATCGGAAGGTGATGATGAGGTGGACATCTTGCCTCTGTAGAGCCAGTTTGTGCAAGGAGAGATTAATTGCTTCTTTTTGGGGGGGGTCCAAACCAACCCATCATATCAGTCACAGTCGTGTGGCAGACCCTGTCACTGAAATGATGGGTTGGTTAAAGTGTGCATGTCCTGTTTTGTTTATACAACATAAGGGTGGGTGGGAGGGCCCAAGGACAATTCCATCTTGCACCTCTTTTTTCTTTTATTTTTCTTTGCGTCATGTGCTGTTTGGGGAGGGTTTTTTGGAAGGGACATCCTGCGTGACACTGCAGTGCCACTCCTAAATGGGCCCGGTGTTTGTGTCGGCCACTAGGGTCGCTAATCTTACTCACACAGTCAGCTACCTCATTGCGCCTCTTTTTTTCTTTGCGTCATGTGCTGATTGGGGAGGTTTTTTTGGAAGGGACATCCTGCGTGACACTGCAGTGCCACTCCTAAATGGGCCCGGTGTTTGTGTCGGCCACTAGGGTCGCTAATCTTACTCACACAGTCAGCTACCTCATTGCGCCTCTTTTTTTCTTTGCGTCATGTGCTGATTGGGGAGGGTTTTTTGGAAGGGACATCCTGCGTGACACTGCAGTGCCACTCCTAAATGGGCCCGGTGTTTGTGTCGGCCACTAGGGTCGCTAATCTTACTCACACAGTCAGCTACCTCATTGCGCCTCTTTTTTTCTTTGCGTCATGTGCTGATTGGGGAGGGTTTTTTGGAAGGGACATCCTGCGTGACACTGCAGTGCCACTCCTAAATGGGCCCGGTGTTTGTGTCGGCCACTAGGGTCGCTAATCGTACTCACACAGTCAGCTACCTCATTGCGCCTCTTTTTTTCTTTGCGTCATGTGCTGATTGGGGAGGGTTTTTTGGAAGGGACATCCTGCGTGACACTGCAGTGCCACTCCTAAATGGGCCCGGTGTTTGTGTCGGCCACTAGGGTCGCTAATCTTACTCTCACAGTCAGCTACCTCATTGCGCCTCTTTTTTTCTTTGCGTCATGTGCTGATTGGGGAGGGTTTTTTGGAAGGGACATCCTGCGTAACACTGCAGTGCCACTCCTAAATGGGCCCGGTGTTTGTGTCGGCCACTAGGGTCGCTAATCTTACTCACACAGTCAGCTACCTCATTGCGCCTCTTTTTTTCTTTGCGTCATGTGCTGATTGGGGAGGGTTTTTTGGAAGGGACATCCTGCGTGACACTGCAGTGCCACTCCTAAATGGGCCCGGTGTTTGTGTCGGCCACTAGGGTCGCTAATCTTACTCACACAGTCAGCTACCTCATTGCGCCTCTTTTTTTCTTTGCGTCATGTGCTGATTGGGGAGGGTTTTTTGGAAGGGACATCCTGCGTGACACTGCAGTGCCACTCCTAAATGGGCCCGGTGTTTGTGTCGGCCACTAGGGTCGCTAATCTTACTCACACAGTCAGCTACCTCATTGCGCCTCTTTTTTTCTTTGCGTCATGTGCTGATTGGGGAGGGTTTTTTGGAAGGGACATCCTGCGTGACACTGCAGTGCCACTCCTAAATGGGCCCGGTGTTTGTGTCGGCCACTAGGGTCGCTTATCTTACTCACACAGTCAGCTACCTCATTGCGCCTCTTTTTTTCTTTGCGTCATGTGCTGATTGGGGAGGGTTTTTTGGAAGGGACATCCTGCGTGACACTGCAGTGCCACTCCTAAATGGGCCCGGTGTTTGTGTCGGCCACTAGGGTCGCTAATCTTACTCACACAGTCAGCTACCTCATTGCGCCTCTTTTTTTCTTTGCGTCATGTGCTGATTGGGGAGGTTTTTTTGGAAGGGACATCCTGCGTGACACTGCAGTGCCACTCCTAAATGGGCCCGGTGTTTGTGTCGGCCACTAGGGTCGCTTATCTTACTCACACAGTCAGCTACCTCATTGCGCCTCTTTTTTTCTTTGCGTCATGTGCTGATTGGGGAGGGTTTTTTGGAAGGGACATCCTGCGTGACACTGCAGTGCCACTCCTAGATGGGCCAGGTGTTTGTGTCGGCCACTAGTGTCGCTTAGCTTAGTCATCCAGCGACCTTGGTGCAAATTTTAGGACTAAAAATAATATTGTGAGGTGTGAGGTATTCAGAATAGACTGAAAATGAGTGGAAATTATGGTTTTTGAGGTTAATAATAATATGGGATCAAAATGACCCCCAAATTCTATGATTTAAGCTGTTTTTTTAGTGTTTTTTTAAAAAAACACCCGAATCCAAAACACACCCGAATCCGACAAAAAAAATTCGGTGAGGTTGTGCCAAAACGCGGTCGAACCCAAAACACGGCCGCGGAACCGAACCCAAAACCAAAACACAAAACCCGAAAAATTTCAGGCGCTCATCTCTAATTTGCACACATAGGGGGAGATTCAAATGTTTGAAAAGTTGGTTGGGTGCCTTTTTTTCCCTGTCTATTAGATAGGAAAAAAACAGACACCCAACTGACTTTTCAAACATTTGAATTCCCCCCCATGGAGTGTTTTTTTTTGCTTTTCCTGTTCCTAGCTATGTTCATCTCTCTGCCTATGTTTATTTGGAGTATGGGTCATTTGTTCGACAGTCATTAGGTCGACAACTATTGGTTTACAGTGACTATGTCGACACTTAAAATAGGTCGACACAGTCATTAGGTCGACATGAACAAGGTTGACATGGAAAAAGGTCGACATGATTTTTTAAAACTTTTTTTGGTATTGTCTTTGTAAAGTGACAGGGAACCCCAATTAGTGCACTGTGTCCCCTCGCATGGCTCACTTCGCTTGCCATGCTTCGGGCAAAGGTGCCTCGCTGCGCTCGCCACCGGTTACTATTCCCAATCGTGTTCCATTCCCAATCGTGTTCCATGTGGATCGTAAAGCATGAAAAAGTGAAAAAAAAAAATTAAATTGTGAAAAGCGCATGTCAACCTTTTTCCATGTCGACCTAGTACAGGTCGACCTAGTAACCATGTCAACCTAATGCATGTCTACCAATAGTGGTCAACCTAATGACTGTTGACCTAAGTGTGGTCGACCTAATGACCGTATCCCGTTTATTTGGTTTTGATCTGAATTATCTTCTGTTGCTGTGGATATGCTTCCTATTCCTTTGCCTGCTGAAACAATACCTCTGAGTTGGGAGAGCAGATTGCTTTATTCCAGTGACGTGCGGTGGGGTGAGGCAGGTGAGGCAGAGCCTTTCCTGTCATACTTACGTTTGTACCAGAGTTTTGACTGTATAAAGTATATGAAAAATACAAAGAATATCTTTATTCCTATTTGGTTCACTGCCCCCTCAGCTAGTTTAAATAGTTCTTGATGAAGCATCCAAACTGTTCAGTTAGTTTTATCATTGCCCTTGAAAATGGGTGCAGGCCATCACTTTTGTATACGCTCCTATCTTGCCAGATGGTGGGACTATGGCCTATAAATCCAAATCTCTCCTCATTGCACCACATCTTTAGCCAAACATTAAAGTTTCTGATGCAATGAGTTCTATCTTCCCCTCTGTGTACTGGCAACACTTCTGAAAATGTTACAATGGTTGCTACCTGCTTCAACGCAGTCCCTAACTTCCTAAATTCATCTGTTACGGCCATGACTTCAGCATTAGCCAGGTCATTTGTCCCTAGGAGGACAATATTATCTACTTCGCCATCTTTTCTTGCTGCCTTCACAATTCTTAGTATGCGCTCTTTATCCCTTGGAGCTGTGGCACCAGGTAAGCACCTAATACCCCTTTCACATCGCCAAAATAACCCGGCTTTTTACCGGGTTGTTGCCAAGTCAACCCGGGTCGAGGTACGGTGTGAAAGCGCCAAACTGAATATCCCGGGATGTCCAACCCGGTATTTCTACCCAGGTTAAAAAAAGGGTTGAACACGTGTCGGACCCGGATTATTGTGCACTAAAAATCTACAGTCCCGGGATATTCGACCCACCTATGAAGAAATAGCGCTGATTGGTTGTTTCCAGTCAGCTGAGGCCTGTTTACAGTACTGCACTGCGAGCACATGTGTTGGAAAGCAATCTGCACAGTTCTGCACTCCTTTGGACCTATTTCTGCACTCCTTTGGACCTAGGGTCTGCACTCCTTTGGACCTTATTAGCCATGGCAAACTGGAGTGATGAGGAAGTCAGGGAGTTGCTGCGGATCAGGGGTGAAGAAGAAATACGTAGGCAGATAACGGGTACAGTCAGGGATGCGATAACATATTGCAACATCAGTAAAATGCTCTGTCGGCCATGATTGCTGCACTGTGAGCATTCCCCAGCCCCCTCCCTTTCTTGTTGAAAACTGGGAACCAATCAAGTCCTTTCAAAATGACATCACACTGGTTTTAACATAAGTGACCCGGCTTGAGCAAAAAGACACCAACACGGCAATAACCCGGGAATTACCCAGGTCAATATTGCGATGTGAACGTCTTTTACCCGGGTTGGAGCTGTGTTCAAATCCCGGATCTGACCCGGGTTTGCGATGTGAAAGGGGTATTACTTCTTTCTCTACTTTATTAGGTTTTTCCAGATGTATTCCTCTAATAATGGAATCTCCCAAAACAAGTGCAGTCCCCATATCCTTCTATTCTGTAGTGCCTATATTAGGTGTACCTTCCAGCCCTGCATTTAATTAGCTTTTACCATGGGCATAGCATAACATGGTTAGTAAATTAGTACTCAGAGTTCACCTCATTGAAAACAATTGTAGTTGTCCCATCTGATTTGTATCTGTATTCCAGTATTGTCAAAACCAATATTTTTAAATTATGACCATTACAGCAGTTCACTGTGGTCCTCGTGTGAAAGCCTTCGACAATGGGGACAAGTACTCCACTTCCCCAGCTGCTTAACAACCCCAAACATTGTGCATACAGCATGCAAGAGAATTCCCTTTCTTCCCACAAGTGGGACAGTAACAGAAAAGCAGGACTCTCCTTCCATAATCAGAATATTTGGGGGGGCATGCATACATACATAGTCACATACATATTTACATACATACAGACACACACAAAGTATATATACGTACATACTGTATATACAGGGGCTCTGGGAGCTGACCAGAGCCTGGGTACTGGGGGGAATGGGGGGTGGGGGCAAATCCATAAGGCATGGCCTCATCCCCCCTGGGGAGTAACAAAACAAAAAACTACTACTGTATGTACTGCAAAGGGGGGCATTTGTACCCTCAGCAGTTGACCTGGGCCCCGCCATCAAGCCCAGGACCAGGTAATTAATACCTGCACCAAGTTGATCACAACAGGAACTTTGTTAGCAGTTGGGCAAAACCATGTGCACTGCAGGGGAGGCAGATATAACATGTGCAGAGAGAGATAGATTTGGGTGTAAAAACGAAGCAGCCAGTATTTACCATGCACAGAAACAAAATAACCCACCCAAATCTAACTCTCTCTGCAAATGTTATATCTGCCCCCCCCCCCCCCCCCCCCTGCAGTGCACATGGTTTTGCCCAACTGCTAAAAAATTTCCTGCTGCGATCAACTTGGAATTACCCTCATTATTCATACATCGCAAGATGACCTATTCCAGTAGGGACAAAGGGCCCGATTCAGACCTGATTGGTGTGCTGCAAATTTGCAGAGGTCTGTGATCAGATAGCTGCCGCCCAGGCAGAGTGAAAACCCGCAAAGTGCAAGTGTGCGAATGCATGTGTACACTGTGCGAATGCATGTGTACACAGTGCGAAAATTCCGCCAGACAGCGGACAGCTGCAAATCCGTTCGCAACTCACTCACCATCAAATGATTTTTCCAGTCTGTGCATTCTGTAAATGTCCCTTAATCTGTATATGGTAATGTGGAATTTATATCATACAAGTTCTAAAAAAGAATCTTATTGGGGGGAATTTGTTACTGTATGCCATCCTGATATGGCATAAAGCCCTCAAATGTGTGCACAAGCGGCCACATAGATGGCAGCCTGTGCAACAGAGGGATCTTTTCAGATACCTCCTCACTGCCTGCAGAAGAGTAGGGAGGGAGAGGAGACACCAGGGAAGAGGATGCGGGGAGGGAGAGAAGACATTGGGGGGGATGCAGGGAGAGAGCAGACACCAGGAGAGAGGAAGCGGGAAGGGAGACATTGGCGCTTCTATAATGGGTGCAGTGTGTGCGGTGCACATGGGCCCCTGAGTCCCGGGGGGCCTACACCACACACACTGCACCCATTCCCATACCTCCCAACATGACTCTTTCCTGGAGGAACAAAATACTTTATTCCTGGCTATACCTCTTAATTTATGATTGCCATTACCTGTGTAGAACTAGTTAATCGAGGAGAAAGGTGTTTCAGCACAGGTGATGGCAATTTAAATTAAGAGGGAAGTCCAGGAGCAGAGCATTCTGTCCCTCCTGGAGGGGGTCATGTTGGGAGGTATGCATTTCTCCTATACTTACCTTTCAGGAGTCCATCGCTGACTAGCGATGGACCACTAGAGACTCTGGTACAGTGTCAGAGTCTACAGTGCTCAGAGCGCTAGCAGAGGCGCAACGGCTATGGGAGAGGAGGGGGCCTACACATGGAGTCTGCACACGGGTCCCCTCCTCTCTAGAGACGCCTCTGGAGGGAGAGAAGACATGGGGGGAGAGGATGCAGGGAGGAAGAGGATACAAAGAGAGAGAGAGAGGAGACACCGGGGGAGAGGATGCAGGGAGGGAGAGTAGACACCAGGGGAGAGGATGCGTACAGGGAGAGGAGAAGAGCAGAAACCAGGTAGTGGATGCAGGGAGGGGGAGGAGACACCAAGGTAGAAGATGCAGGGAAGGAGAGGAGTCACTGGGAAAAAGGATGCATGGAGGTAGATGAGACACTGGGGGAGAAGATGCGGGTAGGGAGCAGACACTGGGGAAGAGGACACATGGAGGAAGAGGAGACATCAGGGGAGAGGATGCATGGAGGGAGATGAGACACTGTTGGAGTAGAAATCGGGGGAGAGGATACAAAAGGGGGAGAGGAGTCACCGAAGGAGAGGATGTGGTGAGGGAGCAGACACCGGGGGAGAGGATTCTGGGAGGGAGAGGAGACAAATGGGAATAAGACACTGGGGGAGAAGAATACCAGGGGGCAAAGGTTATGGGGAAGGAGAAGAGACAACGGGGGAGAGGATTCGGGGAGGGTGCAGACCCCTGGAGAGAGAGAGAATCCAGGGAGGGAGAGGAGACCCCGGGGGAAAGGGTTTGGGGAGGGAGCAGACCACAGGAAAGAGAATGCAGTGAGGGAGAGGAGACACCAGGGAAGAAGATGCTGGGGAAACACCAGGGGAGTGGCTGCGGGGGAAACACTAGGGAAGAGGATGCAGGGAGTTAGCAGGCTCCAGGGGAGATGATGGACAGGAGAGGAGACATTGTGGAAAATGATGCAGGGATGGAGAAGCAACACTAGTGGATGCATGGAGGGGGAGGAGACACCAAGGTAGAGGATGCAGGGAAGGAGAGGAGTCACTGGGAAAAAGGATGCATGGAGGTAGATGAGACACTGGGGGACAGGATGCGGGTAGGGAGCAGACACTGGGGGAGGAAGAGGGAGGAAGAGGAGACATCAGGGGAGAGGATGCATGGAGGAGATGAGACACTGTTGGAGTAGAAATCGGGGGGGAGAGGATACAGGAGGGGGAGAGGAGTCACCGAGGGAGAGGATGTGGTGAGGGAGCAGACACCGGGGGAGAGGATTCGGGGAGGGAGAGGAGACAAATGGGAATAATACATTGGGGGAGAAGTTGCATGGAGGGAGAGTAGGCACCAGGGGAGAGGATACAGAGAGGGACAGAATACCAGGAGGGAAAGGTTATGGGGAAGGAGAGGAGACACTTGGGTAGAGGATTCGGGTAGGGAGCAGACCCCAGGAGAGAGAGAATGCAGGGAGGGAGAGGAGACACCAGGGGAGAGGATGTAGGGGAAACACCAGGGGAGTGGCTGCAGGAGAAACACCAGGGAAGAGGATGCAGGGACTTAGCAGACCCTAGGGGAGAAGATGAAGGACAGGAGAGGGGACACTGTGGAAAATGATGTAGGTATGGAGAAGCACCACTAAAGGGAGAGGATGCAGTGAGGGAGAGAAAACATTGGGGGAGAAGATGCAGGGAGGGAGAGGAGTCACCAGGGGAGAGAATGCAGGGAAGAGCAGACACAGAAGAAGAGGATGCAAGAAGAGGGATAAGACACTGGGGCACTGGGGGAGAGGATGCATGGAAGGAAAGGAAACACAGGGGGAGGTTTGAGCACAGATGCGAGGAGGGAGCAGACACTGGGGGAGAGGATGCAGGGAAGAAGGGGAAACATCAAGGGAGAGGATGCGGGGAGGGAGCAGACACCAGGGGAAAGGATACAGTGAGTGTGAGGAGACACTGCGGGAGAGAATAGAGTGGGAAATCAGATTCTAGGGGAGAGGATGCATGGAGGAAGGTGAAACACCAGGAGTAAGGATGTGACAAAGGAGCAGACTCTAGGAGAGATGATGCAGGATGGGAGAGGAGACACCGTGGGAGAAGATGCGTGGAAGGAAAGGAGATACCGGGTAGCAGACATCGTGGAAGAGGACATGTGGAAGGAGAGGAGATACTGGGGAAGAGGATGTGGAGAGGGAGTACCCAGCTCCGCCGGCGCACAAAACACTTGAATTCTCCCAATAGAAATAAGGAGAGGCGTTAGCCTTTTATTATCTAGGATGGAATATAAGACACATCAGGACTGAGCCGCATACAATTCGCAGTCAATGCCAGTGTCCACATAGTTGATCAATATTTTGACCATGCATGAAACTATCTGTACGGTAACGATCGGGTCAGATGGTATTAGAATATGGAGGAAAAGTGATGGGTATTCCTGGGCAGTGACTGGGAGGTGTGTTTGGTGGGTGTTTAATGGGAGTGCTGTGGGTGTGTCCATGCTAGCGGCTGTATTATCAGACGCACAGCTGCAAGCATAGCAGGTCATGGTCATATAGAGAAACTGCACCTACCCTAGAACTGAAGCAAGTTTCGATGATGCAACTGATGGTGGCGTACAGAGGCTTACCAATCAGTATTACAATGTGCACAGACGCTATAAGCGGATGTCTCAGTTCTTACACATTTGGCCAATGGCTGTACACAAGCATATCTCGTAACTGTCACGAATCCAGCAGGAATTTCTGCTAGTTGGACACTGTCCTACTGTCCCACTCAGAGCTGGCCTTAGGTATAGGCAGGTTAGGTATATGCCTAGGGCATCCTAGCAGGTCTAGGGGCATCCAAGCATGTCCCTGCAGTATCTCATGCTGGGAGGGACAGTCTGCAAACTATCTGTTACTTTCTAAATTTATTCAATCAGTACTTGTATACACTGCTGTTTACATTTGTCAAATAGAATGCAGCCAGTCCTTTGAACTCCCTCCGACATGCTTGAATGCCCCTGACTTGTGAGACCTCAGACAGCAGAAGCCCAGTAACTGCAATTCCTGGATCTGTGACATTTTCACTGACTATATAAGGTTATTACTGGATGGCTCCTTATGATACCACATGTGTATTTTGGAAGACTGCTCCACATAAATCTGACATCACCTATACTGCTTGTGCACAAGGGGGAGGGGGACCCTGCTATCCTGTGTCCCTTATCCCTGTACAAACCCCAGGTGTCTGCAGGGACAGAGGCGGATTGGCCATAGGGTCTACAGGGAAGATTCCCGGTGGGCCGGCGCACCCGTGGGGCCTGTTTTGTTTGAGGACATGTGGTCAGTGGTGGGATTCAGCCGGTTCGCACCGTTTCTTCAGAACCGATACCTAATGTTAGGTATGGTTCTGAGAACCGTTTGTTAATGAGCGCCGCCAGCATAGGTGCAGATTCCGTTACCCCAGTAGAGCTTGCCGCCGCTGCCTCCGCAGCCCCCGCAGTAGATTGAGACGACCAAAAATGGCCGCCGCCAAGGAGGAGACAGATGCTAGAGGTCACTTTTGACCTCTAGCGCCTGTCACCTTGGCGGCGGGCATTTTAAGAGGGTGTTTTTTTTACACTACTATGGTACAGAAGCGCTTCCACAGCCCCCAGCGTGTCTCAATCTACTGCGGGGGCTAGCAGTAACCACTGATGCCCACACCCACCCTCCCTACTTTACTGATGCAGCGGCCAGGAGATACCTGGCAATACGCCTGAAAGTCCTGGCAACGCACAGGAGACCCCCTAGCAACACATATGAAACCCCTGGCAACGCACAGGAGACCCCTAGCAACGCGCATGAAACCCCTGGCAACGCACAGGAGACCCCTAGCAAAGTGCATGAAACCCCTGGCAACGCACAGGAGACCCCTAGCAACGCGCATGAAACCCCTGGCAACGCACAGGAGACCCCTAGCAATGTAAGTGGCATTATTGTGTGTGGGCATAAAATGGTGTCAGGGCTATAACTGTGTGTATCATAATATGTAATTGGCGTTACAGTGTGTGGCATAACGCATAATGGGTGTTATTTGAGTATTAAATGCATGAATTATTAAAAATACCTTTCGGTATACTTAAAATGGTCATTAGGACATAGAACCTGTTGTTCATTTATTTGAATCCCACCACTGCATGTGGTCCTATTTATAGACATAATGAATAAGATGCCAAACAATTTGCATATATGAAAATGACTTTGCCACTTAGCCTGTGATTGTAGATGATCTAGTGTATGCTCTTTCTGCCTACTTGGCTGACATATAGGGTCTGGGTGTCTGGGATGGGAGCCGTCAGGGTGTCTTCGATGGGCAGGGTCTGAGGAGGGACAGGCAGCAGCAGAACACACAGAGGAGACTTAGGAGCCAGAAACCACCAGCAGAGACCTCCATCCTCCCTGCATAGCGGAAGCCAAAGGCCAGCAGCAGGTGACTGTAGTACTTGGGGGCAGAGGTGCACAGAACAGTGAGACAGCTTGCACCACTAAGGTATGTCAGTGGTTCTATCTCTCCATGGCTACAAATGCCTGCTGGGACTCCTGTCCCCAACATCCCTGAGGAGTGGTGCCCCCTGCAGGGCAGGAGCCCGGCGGCAGCCGACTCCATTGCCTCCCAGAGTTACGCCTCTGGAGTGAATAGTGATTTGGGATACGGTTGGTGTAATAAGCAAGAAAATATATCTTTCTAAAGAATTATATAGTTTCCTAAATTCTAAAGGTGTATCATATAATGTGCTCATAACATTTAATTTTATTTCCTTTTAACTTCCCCCTTGATGCTGGACATGCCCACTATCTGGAAAGTCTTGGGGGGAGGGTGCTGCTGCCATAGCACTAGTGCAAATTTTTCCAGGGCCGCTTTTCGTTCCCAATCCGCCCCTGTGCAGGGATATAACATGGGCAGTGTTCTCACCACACTTTAGTCCATCCAGCACTGTAACGTGGTCAGTAAGTTGCGTTGCACTATATCTATATGAAACGTCAGTGCAGTGTGACTTTCAGAGTCGCGTCAGACTGGAGAGCAGAGCATATTGCTTCCACAGTATAAAATAAAGGGCATGCAGTTGCCGGGAGTAACAGACACCAGCAAACACACTGAACAGTGAAGAGAATGGACAGTTGCTACATGTTTGATACTGGTCTTTTTGTATAACCAGCAAGTATGGCAGTATCTAGACTTTGCTGCCATCTGTTTCCAACCAGCAAGCTAAAATAAAGGATGAGGCTTGCAAAGGACGGCATACCCTGTGAGGTCACATCCCTTGTACGGGTGCCCCTTTAACGGGTACGAGCGCAAGCACTCACCCATCCTGCACTCCCATCTCACAAAACGCAGTCACGGATCTAGGGAACTGCATGGGCGCACACACTGACTGCAAGCACACCAGCAAGCAAAAGTAAGTTTTATTAACAAAAAAGCCACTAGCATTACTAATGTTGGGCATATGTTAAAGGTGAATTGCTGTGTGGAGTTTTGTGTATTATGGGCATTACTAATGTGGGGCATATGTGTAAGGTGCAGAGGTTAAAGTGAGCCTGAACGGGGCGAAACTGCGTTCTGTCAGTTCCACTTGGAGACGGAACGCAGTTCCGCCTAATCCTGCTCACCTAACCCAGCGATGGGGCATCTACTGAGGGCATTACTACTGTGGGCAAACTACTGGAGGGGCATTACTACTAAGGGGCATCTACTGAGGGCATTACTACTGGGGGCAAGCTACTGTGGGGCATTACTACTAAGGGGCATCTACTGAGGGCATTACTACTGTGGGCAAACTACTGGGGGTGTATTACTACTAAGGGGTATCTACTGAGGGCATTACTACTGGGGGCATTACTACTAAGGGGCATCTACTGAGGGCATTACTACTGTGGACAAACTACTGGGGGGCATTGCTACTAAGGGGCATCTACTGAGGGCATTACTACTGGGGGCAAACTACTGGGGTGCATTACTACTAAGGGGCATCTACTGAGGGCATTACTACTGTGGGCATTACTACTAAGGGGCATCTGCTGGGGGCATCTACTGGGGGCAAACTACTGGGGGGGCATTACTACTAAGGGGCATCTACTGAGGGCATTACTACTGGGGGGCATTACTACTAAGAGGCATCTAATGAGGGCATTACTACTGGGGGCAAGCTACTGGGGAGCATTACTACTAAGGGGCATCTACTGAGGGCATTACTACTGGGGGCATTACTACTAAGGGACATCTACTGGGGGGCATTACTACTAAGGGGCATCTACTGAGGGCATTACTACTGGGGGCAAACTACTGGGGGGCATTACTACTAATGGGCGTCTAATGTGGGCAAACTACTGGGGGCATTACTACTAAGGGGCATCTACTGGGGGGCATTACTACTGGGGGGCATTACTACTGGGGGCATCTAATGGGGGAAAACTACTGAGGGGCATCTACTGGGGGGAAACTCCTGGGGCACATATCTACTGGGGGCAAACTACTCGGGGACATTATTACTGGCGGCCAACTACAAGGGGCAAGCTACTGGGGGCACACTACAGGAGGGCATTACTACTGGGGGCATAACTACAGGGGCATTACTACTGGGGGCATAACTACAGGGGCATTACTACTTGGGGGCAAACTACAGGGGGGCTAAACTACTGGGGGCATAACTACAGGGGCTAAACTACTGGGGGCATAACTACAGGGGCTAAACTACTGGGGCTAAACTACATGAGGACTAAACTACAGGGCATTACCACTGGGAAGTTAAACTAAAGGAGGGGTAAACTACTGTGGTCATAACTGCAGGGGCATTACCACTGGGGGCATAACTACTAGGGCTAAACTACAGGGGGCTAAATGACTGGGGCATTACTACAGGCAACATTACTACTGGGGTCAATACTACACAGGGGCATTACCATTAAGGGCATTACTACTGGGGGCCGTACTAATGAAGGCATTGTAAAGGGGGCACTTCATAAGGGACATCACTCCTGGGGACATAAGGGGTACTACAATTGCGGGCATTGCATAAGGGACACCACTACTATGGGGTCTATATAAGGGACACTACCACTGTGGGCACTACCAGTATAGTGGACATTACATAAGGAGCACTACTACTGTGGGCATTGTATAAGAAGCACTACTGCGGTGGGCATTATGTGTATTACGGGGTGCTACTACTGTGGGCATTATTACTATTGTGTGACCACGCCCCTTTCTTTCTGAGACTACGCCCTTTTTTTGCGGCGCGCGCAATGCCTTTATTGCATGGGCGCCGTGTGGAGGGGGGGGGGGGTGAGTTCCATCACCTCTCTAGGACCACTTTAAGCACTGGTAAGGTGCATTACTGTGTGGAATTATGTGTATTATGTGGAATTACTGCGGGGCATTATGCAGGGTTGAACTGGCTCACAGGAGCACAGGGTACACCCCCCCCCCTTCCCCGGTGGGCCCCACTGCCTGAGTGTTGCTGGGTCAAATGCAGAACTAACGGCGGTGCTAGGGGGCACCAGCCTAAATTTTGCCTAGGACATCAAATTGGCTAGGGCCGGCTCTGGTCCCACCCACAGGCTGCAGTGTCCTGCAGAAGAGGGAAAGCAGCAAGTGATCCCTGAATATATGCAGTGCGCATGTGCATAGCATCTAAACAGTGCAGGGAGGCAAACCTGGGGGCTGTCCAGCTGCTCTGGAAGCACTGGGCACAACTCCAAAATGATGGAAACGGGACGTGCCGCTAGACCAGTGATTTTCAACCTTTTTTTACTTGCGGCACACCGAACAATATTTTAAAATTGCCAAGGCACACCATCCGTTCCCCACAGAAAAAAAATTAAAACACACATTGGCCCTCACACATACACAGAAAAAACAATCACATTGCTCCCCATAAATTATGTTGCTCCTTACATAAATCCTATTGCTCCCCACATAAATCAATCACATTTCTCCCCACATAAATCCTATTGCTCCCCACATGAATTATTCACATTGTTCTCCCATAAATCTATAAATCCTATTGCTCCCCACAGGAGAAATAACATAACAAATATTAGCCCCTACCGGTCAGCTGTCCTCCTCCCTGTCCCTCAGTGGCCGGAGTTGTTCATAGTGGATTGCTGCGAATACTGAACAGCGGGTGGTCGGGCAGGTGTGGATGTGGGTGGGCAAGGAAAGCTGTGGATGGAGGCGGGAACTGGAAGATGTGTATGCTGGTGGGTGGGCAGGCTGAGTGGTGAGATGCGGCAGCCGTGACCTACTGTATGATATCACACCGCCGCATCATCAAGGCACAGGTCACAGCCGGAGCATGAATGATTCTCTAAGAAGAGCGCGGGCTATCAGTTCACTCTGAAGGTGCAGGAAGCTGCTCTGGCTCCACGGCACATCGCGCAACTGGTCGCGGCACACTAGTGTGCCACGGCACACTGGTTTAAAAAGCCTGCGCTAGACCATGCCTGCCTACCCGTGGTCATGCCCCCATCCAGATGAAGTCACACCCCTTTTTTGTGTCCTGCATTGTGATCAACAAAAGTTGGGTGGTATACACAAAGGAAGGCATAAAGTCGCAGATGGGTGACCAATAGATGCTGCTGTGTGTGACTCACAATCAGACCCATATTGTCAGACACATTTTCTTTTGTTGTTGTATTTTGCAAATATTTTTTTTTTTTTCATACCTCTCAACATGGCCCTGTCCATGAGGGGCAGAATGCTGTGTTCCTGGACTTCCCTCTTAATTTAAGATTGCCATCACCTGTGTTGAAACACCTTTCTTACCAAGTAACTAGTTTGAAACAGGGGAGGGCAATCCTAGCTTAAGAAGGAAGGCCAGGAACAGAGCATTCTGTCCCTCCTGGAGAGGGTCATGTTGGGAGGCATGTTTTTGTAGATTCCGGGTTCCTGTAGATTTCCATCATATGGAGGGGGTCAGTGGTGCAAGTAGAAAAAATGTCTTAAGGGTACTGTGTGTGCAAAAAAATGGGTGTGGCCAAATGCCACATGGGGCGTGGCCAATGAAAATGGGGGCGTGATACACATATGGGGGAGGGGCAGATACACGTATGACCCCAATAGTGCCAGATATACACTGCCCCACAGTGACAGATATACATTGCCCCACAGTGCCAGATACACATTGCCCCACAGTGCCAGATACACAAATGCCCCCAGAGTGCCAGATACACAAATGTCCCCAGAGTGCCAGATACACAAATGTCCCCAGAGTGCCAGATACACATTGCCTCACAGTGCCAGATACACATTGCCCCACAGTGCCAGATACACAAATGCCCCCAGAGTGCCAGATATACATTGCCTCACAGTGTCAGATACACATTGCCCCACAGTGCCAGATACACAAATGCCCCCACTGTGTCAGATATACATTGCCCCCCCAGTGCCAGATACAGAAATGCCCCCACAGTGCCAGATATGCCCCCCAGTGCCAGATACAGAAATGCCCCCAGTGCCAGATACACAAGTATGCCCCCAGTGCCAGATATGCCCCCAGTGCCAGATACAGAAATGCCCCCAGTGCCAGATACACAAGTATGCCCCCATTGCCAGATATGCCCTCAGTGTCAGATATGCCCCAGTGCCAGATACACATGTCTCCGCAGTGCCAGATATGCCCCCAGTGCCAGATACACATGTCCCCCCAGTGCCAGATACACATGTCCCCCCAGTGCCAGATACACATGTCCCCCAGTGCCAGATATGCCCCCAGTGCCAGATATGCTCCCAGTGCCAGATACACATGTCCTTCCAGTGCTAGATATGCCCCCAGTGCCAGATATCCCCCAGTGCCAGGTACACAAGTCCCCCCCAGTGCCAGATATGCTCCCAGTGCCAGGTATACATGCCCCCCCCAGTGCCAGATATGCTCCCAGTGCCAGGTATACATGCCCCCCAGTGCCAGGTATACATGCCCCCCCAGTGCCAGATATCCCCCAGTGCCAGGTATACATGCCCCCCCCCCACTGACAGATATCTCCCAGTGCCAAGTATACATGCCCCCCAGTGCCAGGTATACATGCCCCCCCCAGTGCCAGATATCCCCCAGTGCCAGGTATACATGCCCCCCCCTCCACTGCCAGATATCCCCCAGTGCCAGGTATAACATGCCCCCCCAGTGCCAGATATCCCCCAGAGCCAGATATGCCCCGATGCCAGGTATACATGCCCCCCCCCGCAGTGCCAGATATCCCTCAGTGCCAGATATGCCCCAATGCCAGGTATACATGCCCCCCCCCCCCCCCCAGTGCCAGATATCCCCCAGTGCCAGGTATAACATGCACCCCCAGTGCCAGATATCACCCAGTGTCAGGTATACATGTCCCCCCCCCTCCTCCCCTGCTCACCGCTGCCGCTGCCGTCCTGTCTGTGTTAGGGGAGGAGAGCGCAGCCTGCGCCTCTCCTTCCCCTCAGTCTCCGGCGGGTGTCTCAGTTTAATTCAGCGCCGATCCGTGAGCCAATCAGAGCTCGCACCACAAGCTCTGATTGGCTCACGGATCGGCGCTGAATTAAACTGAGACACCCGCCGGAGACTGAGGGGAAGGAGAGGCACAGGCTGCGCTCTCCTTCCCTCACATCAGCGGCGGTGCGGCGGGTGCGGCGGGGAACGGCATTGTGACCGCTGGGATCCTGACTAGCTGTATTTTAACCGCTTCCCAAGGAATGCAGGGATTTCTTAGCTTCATAAACCTATATATATAAATGTGAAAGCCCTCACTCACTCACTGACTGACTGACTCATCACTAATTCTCTCACTTCCCGATATGTTAGGAAGATGAAATCTAACATAGGTGTTGTTCAGGTGGGAAATAAGAAAACTATGTAATTAGAATTTTAATACACCTCCCCCAAGCCGATGAGCAGGGGGTTGACATAATTACGTCAATGTGAGGCGGCGGCGGGCGGCGGCACGGCGGTCGGGCCGGGGCACGGAGGAACTGGGACCGAGAGGATCCAAGTTCCTCCAATCAGCGCCCCAGGATTTGAGCTGGGCGCCGGACGCGAGCCAATCGCGGCTCGCGGCTTGGCGCCCAATGAGTAGTCGCCGCGGCGGGCCAATCAGTGCTCGCCGCGGCGGACCAATTGGAGTCCGCCGCGTCATGGCTCCGCCTCCTCCCAGCGGCTTATATCAGGCGCTGGGCGGCGGCGGAGCTCAGTTTCGCGCCGGAGCAGGAGCTGTGAAGAGCTCCAGAAGACAGCGGCAGAAGACCAGGAGCAGCGGCGCCGGAGGAGGCTGAAGAACCCGCAAAGAAGTAAGACGACAGCCGGCACGGAGAAGGCAGAAGAGGCGGAGCCAGGAGTCCAGCAGCGGAGGTCCGGCGGAGAGTGCTGCAGAGAGAGGAAAGCAAAAGAGCTGACGAAGCTCCCCTCTGCAGCCTCTCCCGTCGAGGCGGGTAAGCGGCCTTGGGCCTGCACCACCCTCTTGTAGGGTGATTCTTCACTAGACCACCGGCTGTTCGTGCATTAGGCCCGTGGGTAAAGTCAGGCCCTTCCGGCCTGTGGGCATTCAGTCGGGCCCTCCCGGCCCGTGGGTACATTTGATCGGCTCCTCTGGGTCCGAGGCTGCGCGTAGTCGGGGTTCCCCCCGGCCCGTGGCCCGGTCCGGAGAAAAGGGGCAACATACCCAGTCGGTGGTTTGGGCGTTAGGCCCAAGCCGCCTAAGCGGCGCAGTAGGCGGGCACTAGGCCCGGGGGGGCAATCCAGGCAATAGGCCTGTGGGGACATTAGAGGGCATTAGGCCCTAGTGTACTTTGGCCAATTAGGGTAACACAAGGTGACCCTGGGCACCAGGCCCAGGTCACCCACGAGTGACGAGTTAGGCGGGCACTAGGCCTGTGGGTGAAGTCAGGCCTCCGGCCTGTGCGCAGTCAGGGGGTGCTAGGCCCAGTGAGTAAGTGCCCCCACAAGGTGAATAAAAGAGGCACTGGGCACTAGGCCCAGGCCACCCTGAGGTGTTAGGTAGGCAGGTCCGCTTGACCTGAGCCCCCGGAAGTGTACAGGAGGTGGGCAAGCTGTGTGGCGCCCACCCCCTTCCAGCGGTAGGTAGGGATTTAAAGGGACAGCACCGTTTGATGTTGTACTCCAATGTGTGTGTTGTTACCGTGCAGGGCAAAATGTTGTTTTAGAGTTTGTGCATAGTTTGTGTTGCACCACTTACACTTGAGCCAGTTTGAGGGCATTGTTATGCAGTTAGTGTAGCGGACGCACACTAGATTAGAGTTAGACCCTGCACGGCTGTTTCTCTCTTTGCTTCCTTACAGGGACCTGTAAGTGGAGAAGATCGGAGTACAAGACGTAGGACGGTGAGTAACATCTGTCTGTGTGTCCCTATCTGTCTCCCTTCCTTCAGGGCGAACGGTGAGCCTTGCACGCCGGTGCAAGGTAGAATTTCCACCTGGTGCGAGAGTGCCAATAGGTGAAATTCGGGCTCTGAGGCGGACGCCTGGGATGACCCTCACCTAGCCCGAAAGCACTATTTTCCTCGGCTCCGGAGGGCGTTTCGGTCCACAGTCAGGAGGACAGCACTCAGCAATCTCCTTCCTCCTAGGTCATCGGGTCCGACAGAGGAATTTCAGCCAGGTCCATTGAAGGTTCCGGTACCCGAAAGTGAGAGATTGCGGCGCCCGGTAAGTGGTGAACCTACACCTGCACGGCAGCAGGCACTACACGCACCGCCGTCTCCCTCTTACATTTGGCGTAGTCGGCAGGATATGGACGCGGAAAACAACGCTCCTCCGGGAACGGAGAGGAAATTCAATTTTGGACCGGCATTGACGCATACCCCTCGGTACGATGGGCAGAATATGCCGTTGGCAGACTGGAAGAAGAGGCTGGATGGAATCATCCAACTGTAGGGGGTGCCCCCTGAAATGCAGTTCCACTTGGCCTTGAATACGCTGGATGGAGAAGCCTGGCGGTCTGTGATCCTTGTTCCAGAGGAGGAGCGGAAGACGTTGGAAGAGGTACTCGCGATCCTCGAGGGTGCCTATGGTAACACGGCTTCTGCTGGAACCCTGCGTCAGCAATTGTTCAACCGATTCCAGAGGGAGGACGAGTCTATACCCCAGTTTGCCAATGCACTGCAGGAAATGTTGAGTGAAATCACGCGGCGTGACCCGGAAGGTTTGGGGTCCCTGGTTAACCCCAGCGTGATGCTGAGAGATCAGTTTGCACTGGGCTTACGGAGTATCCCCATTCGACAGTTCCTGTTGGATAAGATTGCCAACGACAAGAAGATGACCTTCCGTCAGGTCCAAGTGGAGGCGGTCGCTAGGGATCGAAATGCCAATTTTGGACCTTATGCCATGGCCCCACAATGGTTGGCACCGGTATCTGCTGTAGCCAGCAGAGAACCCAGCCCCATGGAAGCCTGTGTCTAAGACCTTAAGGCGGCATTCGCCAAAGTCACTCTGGAAATGAAAGCAGAGATCTCCCAGTTGCGAGATGAGGTTCATAGGCAGAGAGGTCAGGGTGGGTCCGAAGATCGGGCGCCGCACCGTCTGCACAGGGAATCACGAGCCAATGTTGGGGGCGCTCGTCCCAGGGAAGGTAGGGGTCCCCGTTGCTACCGCTGCAATAGGTTTGGACACATTGCCCGGGAATGTAGTGAGCCTAGGCAAGACCCTTCGTTAAACTAGAGTCCCTCGCGGTAGCGGGACCACCCGCGAGGGAGACGAGCGGAGGGGGAACCACTATAGTGGATTCGGCCGATATAGTGGGTGAGTGTCCCGTTGTGGTTGGGTGTCTTGGGGGAAAGGAGCAGAAATGCCTGTTGGATACTGGCTCGCAGGTCACCACCATGTCTGAGGCTTGTTTCCTGGAGCATTATTCTCATTTGAAGGATTCGGTGTTGGAAAGCTGGGTTACCCTTACGGCTGCCAACAACCTTCCTATTCCGGTTGTCGGAGTGGTGTGGATGGAGATCTCGATCTGTGGGCAGGCAGTGGGGAAGAAAGGAATACTGGTCGTGGGAAGCTTGGGTTTGAGTCACGGACCAGTGATTGTGGGCATGAACGTCCTCCAAGATCTCAATCAGCTTTTGTTCCAGGAAAGGGGTCCGCAGTACTGGAAAGAAATGGGTGTCCAACGGCCGGTGCAACAAGCATTTCAGCAGGTGGGGAGAATATGTGAGGCTGGACATCGGCAGGAATCCCTGGGGGCAATTCGGACCGGTCATCTGCAACAGATAGAGTTACCTCCCCGCCAGGAAATAATCCTTCCCCTCTAGGTGCGGACTCACCAACGCTTGGAGGGATTGGAAGTGATGGTGGAACCCAATGGTTACCTCGGAATGGACTCTGGAATCATCCTAGCCCGAACCCTGGCGGTAGTAAGGGACAGCAAGGTGTTGGTTCGGCTGTGTAATCTCTTGGACGAGACCAGGAAAATTCCGGCAGGAGCCACCATTGCCAACGTAACGGCTGTCGCCCGAGACGGAGTTTCAGGGGGGCGACAGGTCTTGTTGCATACGGACGAACAAGGACCATGGTCCATGGCGGTGAGCCTGGATAAGGATGAGGAACCCAGTACGGATTGGTGCGGCCGGGTTATCCGAGAACAGATGGATGTCTGTCTGGACGAATGTAGCCCCGTTATGGTACAGAAGTTGGAGCATATGCTGTGGGAACGGCGGAAGGCGTTCTCCCGGCATGAGGAGGATTTCGGATATACGGTAGATTTGAAACACGAGATACGTACTGGAGAGAGCCCTCCAATCCGGGAAAGGTATCGTCCCATCCCACCTAAACTCTATCAGGAGGTCAAGAAGATGTTGTGGCAGATGTTGGACAACCAGGTCATTCGCGAGAGCAAAAGTCCATGGGCTGCGCCCATCGTGTTGGTCTGGAAGAAGGATGGTTCCATCCGGTTCTGCGTGGACTATCGGCGGTTAAATAGTGGTACCGTGAGAGATGCCTACCCGTTGCCCAGGATAGAGGAGTCTTTGGCGGCCCTGGGGAATGCTTGGTATTTCTCCACGATGGACTTGGCCAGTGGGTACTGGCAAGTGGCGGTTAACCCACCGGATCAAGAAAAGACCGCCTTTACAACTCCGATGGGGCTGTTTGAGTTCTTGCGCATGCCTTTTGGGCTCACCAATGCCCCGGCTACATTCCAGCGGATGATGGAGAGATGTTTGGGAGACTTGAATTTCGAAGCTCTGCTGATATATCTGGACGATATCATTGTGTTTGCCCCCACTCTGGAGGAACATTTGACGCGTCTGGATGTGGTGTTGCAGCGCCTGGAGAAGTATGGGCTCAAGCTCAAGCCCCGCAAGTTTCATCTTCTAAAGTCGAGCTTGGAGTACTTGGGGCATGTGGTGTCCAGAGAAGGAGTCTGTCCTACGCCCAGCAAGATTTCAGCAGTCCAGGACTAGAAGACACCCACCACTACCACTGAACTGCGCACGTTCCTGGGGTTGGTCGGGTTCTATCGGCGGTTTATCAAGGACTTTGCGAAAATCGCGGAACCGTTGCATGCCCTGCTTCGAGGGGTGCCCACTACAAAAAAATCGCAGATGATAGCCTGGGGTGAGGCACAGGAGAAGGCATTTCGGCGACTGAAGGAATTGCTCACAGAGGCTCCGGTTCTGGGGTATGCTGATTTTGAGAAACCATTTCGGCTCTGCACCGATGGTAGCCTACAGGGATTGGGAGCAGTCCTTTTGCAAGAACAAGATGGCCAAGAACGAGTGATCGCATATGGTAGTCGAAGTTTGAGGGAAACCGAGCGGAACCCGGACAACTACAGTTCTTTTAAGTTAGAACAGTTGGCTGTCGTCTGGGCCGTGACTGAGAAGTTCGCCGAGTACTTGACCGCTACCCATGTGGAAATCTACACGGACAACAATCCCCTTGCCTATCTAGAAACTGCAAAGCTGGGCGCCCTGGAGCAGCGTTGGGTAGCCCGGTTGCCGAAATTCAGCTATAAAATACACTATCGGCCAGGGAAGAGTAACGGGAACGCGGATGCGCTGTCGCGGTTTCCTATGCCCCTACCCCCGACTTCGAGGTACCTCGAGGACGAGAGCACTGAAGTCCCGGACTTGACCAGGATCGAAGGCCCTGTTACCACGGGAGGGCCAGCAGTAGTTGAGTGCGCTGCTCTGCTCCGGAACATGGAACAAGAGTGGGCTTCCTTACAGAAGAACGATCCAGGACTGAGCATCGTAAGGCAATGGAAACAAAAGAGACATTGGCCTAGCCAGTGGGAGAGGAGTCGGCTGACTCCCTACTGTCGAAGGGTCCTGCGGAGTTGGGACCGATTACTCGTCTGCGCCGGAACGCTGCGTCGACAAGTGTACCTTCACCACGAACTGAGGATGGTGGAACAGATTGTGGTGCCGGAGGCGGCTCTAAGGGCTTTAGTGACGGAAGCGCACGAGGGCGGAGCCCATTTGGGGGCAGCAAAAACCTTTCAGTGGATGCAGCGCCAGTTTTTTGCCCCTCAGTTATGGACGTTGGTGGAGAGAGTGTGCCGAGAGTGTCGGAGATGTGGGGTTGTCAAACCAAACGCACAGCATGCATCTGTACATACTGTACAGACGAGTCGTCCCCTGGAGTTGTTGATGATTGATTACGTTCTGATTGGGGAGTCCGTTAGTGGTCATCAATATGCCCTGGTCATGACGGATCACTTCACCAAGTTCATGGTCGTGGTCCCCACCAGAGATCAGACGGCGGAGTCTGCTACCAAAGCCATGGTCGAGCATTTCATCCGGCAGTTTGGGTGCCCCGAGAGGGTCCATTCAGACCAAGGGGCTTGTTTCCAAGGGAGACTAATGGAACAGCTTTGTCGACTTTATGGGATGCGGAAATCCCGTACCACTCCGTATCATCCTCAGGGAAATGGTGCCTGTGAGCGTTTCAATCGGACTTTGCTCCAGATGCTGCGGACCCTGGAGGACACCAAGAGGAGGAGGTGGCCCGAGCATGTGGCCGAGCTGGTGTGGGCCTATAACAACCAGGTTCATAGCACCACCGGCTACTCCCCTTTCTTTTTGATGTTTGGCCGCCCAGGGCGTGAAGCGCAAGACCTGCACTTGGCTGAATTTCGGGAGGAAGGGGGTTCATTGCCCTCAGACTGGGTCGCAGAACATCAGCAGCGTTTAAGGGTGGCTCATGAAGTAACTCGGAAGAGGATAGCCGACCACACTCATATACCCCCTAGAACTCGAGGGGCGGAGCCTTTTGACGTGGGACAGCGGGTGCTGGTCCGCATGACACGCCGGGTGGCAAACTGGCGGAGAAGTGGGAGGTATGGCCCTATGTTGTCCGAAAGCACCTCACCGAAGATGGTCCGGTTTACCAGGTGGAAGCGACAGATGGGTCTGGTCGGTTGAGGACCCTTCATCGGGATATGCTGCGCCCTTGTTGGTTCCCAGAGGACGGGGAGGACGATGGTGCCCCCGGTCTGGATACGGCTCCAATGGCTGGGGAGGACACCGCGTTGACATCTTTGCCCAGGGGGGCTGGCCTGGATGAAGATTGGTGGGTCCCAGTGGTCCCACCTCACGACAGTAGCCTCCAGGATGCTGTGGCCCCCAGGCCTGTGGTACCTCCTTTGCCTCGGCGGTCCCAGCGTTCCAGCCGCGGTGTGCCTGGTCCTCGGTATGCCGACCCGGATTTTATCTGGTCTCAGGCTTCCTTTGTAGGGACTACAAAGGACAAACGGGGGGGAAATGTGAGGCGGCGGCGGGCGGCGGCACGGCGGTCGGGCCGGGGCACGGAGGAACTGGGATCCGAGAGGATCCAAGTTCCTCCAATCAGTGCCCCAGGATTTGAGCTGGGTGCCGGACGCGAGCCAATCGCGGCTTGGCGCCCAATGAGGAGTCGCCGCGGCGGGCCAATCAGTGCTCGCCGCGGCGGACCAATTGGAGTCCGACGCGTCATGGCTCCGCCTCCTCCCAGCGGCTTATATCAGGCGCTGGGTGGCGGCGGAGCTCAGTTTCGCGCCGGAGCCGGAGCAGTGAAGAGCTCCAGAAGACAGCGGCAGAAGACCAGGAGCAGCGGCGTCGGAGGAGGCTGAAGAACCCGCGAAGAAGGAAGACGACAGCCGGCACGGAGAAGGCAGAAGAGGCGGAGCCAGGAGTCCAGCAGCGGAGGTCCGGCGGAGAGTGCTGCAGAGAGAGGGAAGCAAAAGAGCTGACGAAGCTCCCCTCTGCAGCCTCTCCCGTCGAGGCGGGTAAGCGGCCTTGGGCCTGCACCACCCTCTTGTAGGGTGATTCTTCACTAGACCACCGGGTGTTCGGGCATTAGGCCCGTGGGTAAAGTCAGGCCCTTCCGGCCCGTGGGTACATTTGATCGGCTCCTCTGGGTCCGAGGCTGCGCGTAGTTGGGGTGCCCCCCGGCCCGTGGCCCGGTCCGGAGAAAAGGGGCAACATACCCAGTCGGTGGTTTGGGCATTAGGCCCAAGCCGCCTAAGCGGCGCAGTAGGCGGGCACTAGGCCCGGGGGGGCAATCCAGGCGATAGGCCTGTGGGGACATTAGAGGGCATTAGGCCCTAGTGTACTTTGGCCAATTAGGGTAACACAAGGTGACCCTGGGCACCAGGCCCAGGTCACCCACGAGTGACGAGTTAGGCGGGCACTAGGCCCGTGGATGAAGTCAGGCCTCCGGCCTGTGCGCAGTCAGGGGGCGCTAGGCCCAGTGAGTAAGTGCCCCAACAAGGTGAATAAAGGTGGCACTGGGCACTAGGCCCAGGCCACCCTGAGGTGTTAGGTAGGCAGGTCCGCTTGACCTGAGCCCCCGGAAGTGTACAGGAGGTGGGCAAGCTGTGTGGCGCCCACCCCCTTCCAGCGGTAGGTAGGGATTTAAAGGGACAGCACCGTTTGATGTTGTACTCCGATGTGTGTGTTGTTACCGTGCAGGGCAAAATGTTGTTTTAGAGTTTGTGTTGCACCACTTACACTTGAGCCAGTTTGAGGGCTTTGTTATGCAGTAAGTGTAGCGGACGCACACTAGATTAGAGTTAGACCCTGCACGGCTGTTTCTCTCTTTGCTTCCTTACAGGGACCTGTAAGTGGAGAAGATCGGAGTACAAGACGTAGGACGGTGAGTAACATCTGTCTGTGTGTCCCTATCTGTCTCCCTTCCTTCAGGGCGAACGGTGAGCCTTGCACGCCGGTGCAAGGTAGAATTTCCACCTGGTGCGAGAGTGCCAATAGGTGAAATTCGGGCTCTGAGGCGGACGCCTGGGATGACCCTCACCTAGCCCGAAAGCACTATTTTCCTCGGCTCCGGAGGGCGTTTCGGTCCACAGTCAGGAGGACAGCACTCAGCAATCTCCTTCCTCCTAGGTCATCGGGTCCGACAGAGGAATTTCAGCCAGGTCCATTGAAGGTTCCGGTACCCGAAAGTGAGAGATTGCGGCGCCCGGTAAGTTGTGAACCTACACCTGCACGGCAGCAGGCACTACACGCACCGCCGTCTCCCTCTTACATCATTACCGATGCATGGCTTGCGATGCGTGAACGATAACGCCAAAACGGACAATCGGATCAAAATTTGGATTGCACCCCCAGTGTGTCAAATTTTATAAACTACAAAAATAGTCCTATCACTTTTTACCATATCTGCTATGGGTGCTCCTCTGGTAACGCCAAGAACCATGGATTAATATTTACTTACATTAAGACATTTCAAATTTACAGCCCTATAGATTTACCAAATTTTTAACACTCATTTATATTTACATAACTCCCAACTTTTTAAAAGTAGAAAGAGGGACCATGGTGCGCTCGAGAAGCATGCGCGTGCCTGAATAGGGGGTGTGGCCTACATGAAAGGAGGCGTGGCCTTGAGGCAGAGCCGCGATCGCGAGTCACGCCCCCTTTTACCATCACTGAGGGGCCTCTGTCACCTGTAAATAGATGCGGGCCGGGCGCATGCACACAGCATCTATTCACCGCTGAGCAGCAGTAACAGGTGCCTCCCAACTGCCCCCCCCCCCCCCTCCCCCACCGTGGGACACTGCGGCCCACGGGTGCGACAGTCCCAAAAAAAGGGACTTTCCCGCGAAAATCGGGAAAGTTGGGAGGTATGTATTTACAACAGTAAAAATCAGAAACTCCCATGCGAAGAACAGGTAGAACAGCTAGTTAGGTATAAATGGCACCTTACACCACCCTTAAATTTTAAATTGAAAGACATGACAGTTGCATTATTATAAAGAAAGACTTGTAAATACATACTACTAATTTGCCTATGTATTTTTTTTCTATAGCATCTGCAAATGAGTCAATTCTTGTAGGGGATCCTGTATCTCATTTTTTGACTAATAAACCTAGAAACTTGTTTTAGAATAACATTTATAAATCATAAAAGCACTCAAATTAAAATGACAAGGGTAACAAACATCTGGGGGGAGTTCAATTGTTTGAAAAGTCAGTTGGGTGTCTGTATTTTCCTAATAGACAGGAAAAAACAGACACCCAATCGTCTTTCCAAAGAATTGAAATCCCCCCATGGAACGCTTTCTACATTTAAGGAATTCTACATATATACTACCCTTTTAAAACAACTAATTTGTCATGTGAGTGCCCGGATAGCTCAGTCGGTAGAGCATCAGACTTTTAATCTGAGGGTCCAGGGTTCAAGTCCCTGTTCGGGCGGCATTCCAGTTTTCTTTATTGGCTATACATTTTTACAATATAAATTTATTTTCTGTATTTGCAAGAGAATATGTCATATAGTATTCAAATTAGTTAACTTTCTAGGGGTACACGGCTGCGCAGCAATATGCAAGGCACTGTGTATTACCAACATGTATAATGGACCTATTTCCGATGGTGTGAATACTCATAATGAAAAAGAAAGTTCAATTATACATGGATAGATATTATATGAAATAATATTTAAAAAAAAAAAAAAAACTAACGAGTCGCCCGAACAGGGACTTGAACCCTGGACCCTCAGATTAAAAGTCTGATGCTCTACCGACTGAGCTATCCGGGCTCGTTCTGGGAGCTATTTCTAGAATCAGCTATGTGCGACATTTCCAGCTCTCCTGCCATACTAGTATTTAGCACGCGTCTGCGGTGGTCTGGGCTAGTAGCGGGGCTACTCTGATAAGGGTGACATGTGCATTCTAATCTGCATTTATTGCCATTCGTCTCCGAAGTTAAAGAGGAGTTATATGAATAATAATAGGGGCCAGCGAGCCAGGGACATTACACATCTGCAACCGCTGGGGGTGTGTGGAACGTTCATAACACATGATGGAATGGTCAGCGAACAGCTATAGGAATGCTGCTCCTAGAGGACAGACCTAGAACCAACGCGTAGGCTTCTGCAGTGCATAGCAGCTGCTGTTGCAGCCCGGGCCCTTCTAGGCTATAGGCTCCATCCTCTCTATGGTTTATCTTCGGCTACTCGTAATCCTTCTAAAATGGCCGCCTGAAGGAAAACCTCCTCTGTAGAGGAGCGGAAACGGCGGCCGCCGCCATGTTACGGAAGCCGGACGTGGTCATCTCCTGGAAGATGGCGCCTTCTCGTACTTAGTTGTGGACAGGTAGGCCGCCAGGGGAGCATAGGGGCGCTGCACGGTACCTAGGTGATATCAGGGTGAGGTTACAGCTTGCTCTGCGCTGCCCGGCCCCGTGCATGTAGCACCCGGCGCCAATAACACTGCGCCTCACAGACCCCGCGGCCTGCCGCTCTCCGGCCCCGCACTGGCGCCTGCTACTGTGACTGCTGCCCGCTGCGTACACCTGCCTGCTGTGGCCACTTCTCCTGCCGTCGTGTACTGTACCGTCATGTTGTACGCCCGTATTGCTGCTGTGCCGTGTACTGGAAACGGAGCTTTCTTTTTGTTCCATATTGGCATAGTTCTATTTTAACCACAAAATATAAATCTCATTAAATACATCCCGTATACAGAACGAGATGTGTATGGAGTAGGAAAGCACTAGGTACTGTATTACACGCCTACAGGTAACCAGCTGTCAGTCCATCTTTTAAGGAAAGACCTGTCACCTCTTTGTCATTTTGTAGCAATTGTTTTTTTTTTTCTTTCTTTTTCTAAAGGTCAGGTAACTTCCCCCCCACACCAATGGAGCTGTGTTTGAGATCTAATATTTTTTTTTCTGTTCCACCTCCTATTAATAATTACATAATTGTTAATAATTTATATTGGTGTCTAACTGCGGACAGTCTGCTACCTTCCTCATAGACTGATGCCTCTGGATGATTTATTGCTGCCATTGATACTGTTTTCATTCATTTTATGCCAGTTCTCTCTTCCTGGCATGTCCTCTGATTACTATAGATAGTTGCACATGCTGTGACATGTCGTGGGGCTGTGTGCACTGGTGCATTCCCAGGGAGTACACCCAAATCAGTGGTCTGGCTGCTATTCAGTTTGTTAATACAGATAGTATCACATATCCAAAATTTTGAAAAACGAAATTATCCCAAAATATGGAATTTGTACAGTGAAACAGAAATAGTGAGGTCTTTGCTTTCTGATGATTCAATGAACAATTATTAAAAAAAATGTATAAAATGATTTTCTGGCTGTGTGTGTATATGAAACATAAATGCATTCTATATTTAGACTTGTGTCCCATCCCCAATATATCATATATTCCAATATTCCAAAATACTTCTGGTCCCAAGCATTTTGGATGTGAGCGGAAATGGACCATAAAATGTGCAGCTATAACGTTATCCCTTGTTCAAGTAAGAGCACACCAGTCTCCCCACAAATACAGTATACTCTAGCAAATTTTGTACTTTTATTTTAGCAGATATGTGAAAGTATATTAAGTGTTGATTGATCATTTGGTACTGTAATTCATAAAACTTTTTTGTGTCTTGCTTCTAGTTGTAATTCTGATGTATGGACTTTTCTTTTTTACGTTATAGGCACAACTTCAGACACTTTAGTCACTGCCATAATGTCAACTTCTACCTCCTCACCTCAGATCCTTGGATTAAACCCTTCTCTTTGTAGCCTACAGGACACAGAGGGCAATGTGGTATGTAAATGAACACTTGTAATTGTTTATAAGGTGCCACAGATTCCTCTGCACTGTAGAGTCGAACATTTAATCTCTTGATGTATTTTTCAGTCACCGAATTGTCTTTACTTATAATTACACTAATCTATCATAACAATGGAATTAAACATTTCTATTTGATCCTTCATGTTTCTTTGTGATTTGTGCTTATTATGTATATTCTGTTTGACAGTAATATGTTGCTTAGTTATAGGGGTACAGCCACTATTAACGACTCTTAATGCATCCTTTTATAGAATGGCAAAACCTAATTATAGCTGTGGGGGGGATTTTAAGAGTTTTCCCTGCTACTGCCACTAGTTGGCGCACAATGGAGCAATTCATTGTTGCTCCGTTTGGGCGCAAACAGCTGCCCGAGGTGGCTAGCTGAAATGTGCAGAAAGTTGGCAGTTTGGCTGAAATGTGGGAACCTCTGCCAATTAAAACGTGAGGGATGGCAATGCCAGAGTGAAGGTACCTCACCTTCAAGTGTACAATATATACACACATATTTCAGATCGGGATGCTGTCAAGATGCCGCTGGTCGAAATACCGACGCCACAATCCCGACCGCCACAATCCCGACATATTCTCCCTCCGTGGGTGTCCACGACACCCATAGAGGGAGAATATAATAGTGTGGCGAGCGTAGCGAGGCACCGTGCCCGCAGCGTGGCCAGCGAAGCGAGGCCGCAAGGGGCTGCGTTCCGCTCGCCAACCCCTGTCGTAATTGTGTGGTCGGGATTCCGGCGTCGGTATTTCGACCGCCGGGATTCCGGCCGGCGGCATTTAGTACTGATCCCTTCAGATCACATATTAATAATTCACTGTGAGATCCTTCCATATGCTTTTTCCTAACTGTGCCTGTCAGCCAAACTATGGTGCTGATTGAGAGTTGGCTAAAATGTGTTCATTAAAGTCGCACATGTATATGCAAAGCTGCTACCAACTGAAGATTCAACTGTGTCCTAATAACCTATGTGCACAGTTTATACCTGTCATACATCATAACATATGCCCATGTTTCGTCATTTTGATTTGTTTGTATAATACTCCTAAAACCTCAAATACGTCAGAAGCAACGCCCTATCACGCCTTTAAAAAAAAATTTGCTTATACACTTGCAGACACAATATGCCAGAATGAGCCAATCAGAAGTGGTTTTTGGAAATGGTCAATCACAAGCAGTTTGCTTATGCCAGTCTTCCAATACTTGAACCTGTTCATGGTCACCTGTGTGGCCCCCTTCCACTGGAACAAGCTCCATCAGGCTCTCCCTGACCCTGCATGGCTTCAAGCGCACACTGAAAACTCACCTGTTCATCAAAATGTACCCTTGCACCACTTAGCCTTGTCATCAGGTTGCTTGCCTCACCTTCCTACCTCCTGCCCTCAGGTTCCCATCCACATATTCGTGTTGGGTATGTGTGACCGGCGGTCAGGAGACCGCCGGTCACAATACTGACGATAGGATCCTGGGTGGCTGGTGAGCGGAACAAAGCCCCTTGTGGGCTTGGTGCGCTTGCCACGCAGTGGGCTCGCTGCGCTCGCCACAGGTTCTATTCCCACTCTGTTGGTGTCATGGACACCGACGAGTGGGAATAGTCCCTGGTAGACGGCATGCCGACCGGCGTGATTTTCAGATGCCGGGATCCTGCATCGGTATTATGACCGGCTGTCTCCTTACCGACTGTCACATAAACGCAACCCACATATTCACCCCTCATGTCTCTAGGAGGAGGGTCCTCCTTCCTCCTGTTCTCACAGCCCACTTATCTAGCACTTCAATGACAACCTTCACCTACTCAGAGGCCATTTAGCCTGGAATTCCTCTCGCTCACGGCTGTTCTTCTCTTCCATCGGCTCTACTGCTTTTCTTGCTGTCACTGTTTGAGACGGGTTCCTTCATTTGATTACTTCCTCACTCACCTTGCTGCCCAGCTGTGTTGTGTACTGACAATTGTGTCGCTAATTGTTATCTGTGCTCTGTTTATGTCTTGGTAACTAACATTATGCAATGTTCTGTGTACCCTGTACTGACTTACTGTTGCCGTATGTACTGCGCTGCAGACCACTTGTGGCGCCTTTATAAATAAAATGTAGTAATAATAATAGTAAACACCCACAAATAATTTTCTCAAGTATATGTGTGCCCGTGTCCCAGTCTACATATGCTTGGACTTGCTCTTGCTGTACTCGATCTACACTGTAACACTCCCCCACGCCTTGCCTCAACTGACACTCACTAGCATAAGTGCCATATCTTCACATACGGACATTTGTGTATTTTATACATTGGCTGCCTGGGGCAGGAAATTGGCACTGTGCTGGTATCCATTAACAAGCATTACCATTGACTGTTATAGGTGTTATCCTGCTACTTTGTATTAGGTGAAAACCACAACTTTTGGGGGCTTTTAAATTATGACTGATATTCTACTGTGCACATATGCCCGTTATGGTACATTCAACAGTACTACTTTTCTCTGACGTCCTAAGTGGATGCTGGGACTCCGTAAGGACCATGGAGAATAGCGGCTCCGCAGGAGACTGGGCACAACTATAAAGAAAGCTTTAGACTACTGGTGTGCACTGGCTCCTCCCACTATGACCCTCCTCCAGACTTCAGTTAGAATCTTGTGCCCGGCTGAGCTGGATGCACACTAGGGGCTCTCCTGAGCTCCTAGAAAGAAAGTATATTTTAGGTTTTTTATTTTACAGTGAGATCTGCTGGCAACAGACTCACTGCAGCAAGGGACTAAGGGGAGAAGAAGCGAACCTACCTAACTGGTGGTAGTTTGGGCTTCTTAGGCTACTGGACACCATTAGCTCCAGAGGGATCGACCGCAGGACCCGACCTTGGTGTTCGTTCCCGGAGCCGCGCCGCCGGCCCCCTTACAGAGCCAGAAGCAAGAAGTGTTCTGGAAAATCGGCGGCAGAAGACTTCAGTCTTCAACAAGGTAGCGCACAGCACTGCAGCTGTGCGCCATTGCTCCTCATGCACACCTCACACTCCGGTCACTGATGGGTGCAGGGCGCTGGGGGGGGCGCCCTGAGGGCAATATAAGACACCTTGGCTGGCAAATCTACACCATATATAGTCAGGAAGGCTATATAGGTGTAAAAATACCCCTGCCAGAATTCCAGAAAAAGCGAGAGAAGTCCGCCGGAAAAGGGGCGGGGCCATCTCCCTCAGCACACTGGTGCCATTTTTCCCTCACAGCTCCGCTGGAAGGACGCTCCCTGGCTCTCCCCTGCAGTTGTCAAGCTACACAAGGGTAAAAAAGAGAGGGGGGGCACTAAATTTAGGCGCAGTATATATAAAATAAGCAGCTATAAGGGAAAACACTCATTTATAGTGGGATCCCTATGTTATATAGCGCTCTGGTGTGTGCTGGCATACTCTCTCTCTGTCTCCCCAAAGGGCTTTGTGGGGTCCTGTCCTCTGTCAGAGCATTCCCTGTGTGTATGCGGTGTGTCGGTACGGCTGTGTCGACATGTTTGATGAGGAGGCTTATGTGAAGGCGGAGCAGATGCCTATAAATGTGATGTCACCCCCTGCGGGGTCGACACCTGAGTGGATGGTGCTGTGGAAGGAATTACGCGACAGTGTCGACTCCTTGCATAAAAGGTTTGACGACATGCCAAATGTGGGACAACCGGCTTCTCAGCCTGTGCCTGCCCATGATTGAGGCAATGAAAAATGTGTTGCACATTTCTGATATTACCGCCGGTACCACAAAAAAAGGGTATTATGTTTGGAGAGAAAAAACTACCAGTAGCTTTTCCTCCATCTGAGGAGTTAAATGAAGTGTGTGAAGAAGCGTGGGCTTCCCCTGATAAGAAACTGGTATTTTCTAAGAGGTTACTAATGGCGTACCCTTTCCCGCCAGAGGATAGGGCACGTTGGGAAACATCCCCTAGGGTGGATAAAGCGCTCACACGCTTGTCAAAGAAGGTGGCACTACCGTCTCCGGACACGGCCGCCCTGAAGGAATCTGCTGATAGAAAGCAGAAGGCTATCCTGAAGTATGTATATGTGTATGTGTATATATATATATATATATATATATATATATATATATTTCAGTTCAATATAAGGAAGGCACTCACCAGACTTGTAATGCAAAAAAAATTTGTTTATCAAATCTCACATCAGCAGCTTAATCGTGGTTAGTCGACGTTTCGGTCCCATACCGGACCTTTTTCCAGACCAGTGTGTACATGCATTTTTTTGCATTACAAGTCTGGTGAGTGCCTTCCTTATATTGAACTGAATGTATAACTGGACCTTGTGGATACAAGTTTCTCCCTGGAATTTTGGCACCCCAGCAGATGACTTCGGATATATAGTGAGTGCCACTTTACCTGTATATGTATATGTATATGTATATATATATATATATATATATATATATATATATATATATATATATATATATATATATATATATATATATTCTCACACACACACACACACACACACACACACACGTTATACTGAGACCAGCTATTGCTTCAGCATGGATGTGCAGTGCTGCAGCTGCATCAGATTCCCTGTCGGAAAATATTGATACCCTAGACAGGGACACTATATTGCTAACCGTAGAGCATATTAAAGACGCACTTTTATACATGAGGGATGCACAGAGGGATATTTGCCGGCTGGCATCTAAAATTAGTGCAATGTCCATTTCTGCCAGGAGAGGGTTATGGACTCTGCAGTGGACAGGAGATGCAGATTCCAAAAGGCACATGGAAGTTCTGCCTTATAAGGGTGAGGAGTTGTTCGGGGATGGTCTCTCGGACCTCATTTCCACAGCAACAGCTGGGAAGTCTACATTTTTACCCCATGTTCCCTCACAGCCAAAGAAAGCACCGTATTATCAGGTACAGTCCTTTCGGCCCAATAGGGGCAAGCGGGTTAAGGGCGTGTCCTTTCTGCCCAGAGGTAGGGGGAAAAAGCTGCAGCATACAGCCAGTTCCCAGGAGCAAAAGTCCTCCCCCGCTTCCTCTAAGTCCACAGCATGACGCTGGGGCTCCACAGGCGGAGTCAGGTACGGTGGGGGCCCGTCTCAAATATTTCAACAATCAGTGGGCTCGCTCACGGGTGGATCCCTGGATCTTTCAAGTAGTACCTCAGGGGTACAAGCTGGAATTCGAGACGTCTCCCCCCCGCCGTTTCCTCAAATCTGCCTTACCAACCACTCCCTCAGGCCGGGAGGCAGTGTTGCAGGCAATTCACAAGCTGTATTCACAACAGGTGATAGTAAAGGTGCCCCTACTTCAACAAGGACGGGGTTACTATTCCACAATGTTTGTGGTACCGAAACCGGACGGTTCGGTGAGACCCATTTTAAATTTGAAATCCTTGAACACATATAAAAAAATTCAAGTTCAAGATGGAATCGCTCAGGGCGGTTATTGCAAGCCTGGACGAGGGGGATTACATGGTATCACTGGACATCAAGGATGCTTACCTGCATGTCCCCATTTACCATCCTCACCAGGAGTACCTTAGATTTGTGGTACAGGATTGTCATTACCAATTCCAGATGTTGCCGTTCGGTCTATCCACGGCTCCGAGGGTCTTTACCAAGGTAATGGCCGAAATGATGATACTCCTTCGAAAGAAGGGAGTTTTAATTATCCCGTACTTGGACGATCTCCTGATAAAGGCGAGGTCCAGGGAGCAGTTGTTGGTCGGGGTAGCACTATCTCGGGAGGTGCTACAACAGCACGGCTGGATTCTAAATATTCCAAAGTCACAGCTGGTCCCTACGACACGTCTACTGTTCCTGGGGATGGTTCTGGACACAGAACAGAAAAAAGTGTTTCTCCCGGAGGAGAAGGCCAAGGAACTGTCATCTCTAGTCAGAGGCCTCCTAAAACCAAAACAGGTGTCGGTGCATCACTGCACGCGGATCCTGGGAAAGATGGTAGCTTCCTACGAAGCAATTCCATTCGGCAGGTTCCATACAAGAACCTTTCAGTGGGACCTGTTGGACAAGTGGTCCGGATCGCATCTTCAGATGCATCGGCTGATAACCCTGTCTCCAAGGACAAGGGTGTCTCTGCTGTGGTGGCTGCAGAGTGCTCATCTTCAAGAGGGCCGCAGATTCGGCATACAGGACTGGGTCCTGGTGACCACGGATGCCAGCCTTCGAGGCTGGGGGGCAGTCACACAGGGAAGAAACTTCCAAGGACTATGGTCAAGTCAGGAGACTTCCCTGCACATAAATATTCTGGAACTAAGGGCCGTTTACAATGCCCTAAGTCAGGCAAAACCCCTGCTTCAAAACCAGCCGGTACTGATCCAGTCAGACAACATCACGGCGGTCGCCCATGTAAACCGACAGGGCGGCACGAGAAGCAGGACGGCGATGGCAGAAGCCACAAGGATTCTCCGATGGGCGGAAAATCACGTGTTAGCACTGTCAGCAGTGTTCATTCCGGGAGTGGACGACCTCCACCCGGGAGAGTGGGGACTTCATCCAGAAGTCTTCCAAATGATTGTAAACCGTTGGGAAAGGCCACAGGTGGACATGATGGCGTCCCGCCTCAACAAAAAGCTAGAAAAGTATTGCGCCAGGTCAAGAGACCCGCAGGCAATAGCTGTGGACGCTCTAGTGACACCGTGGGTGTACCGGTCGGTTTATGTGTTCCCTCCTCTTCCTCTCATACCAAAGGTACTGAGGATAATAAGGAGAAGAGGAGTAAGAACTATACTCATTGTTCCGGATTGGCCAAGAAGAGCTTGGTACCCGGAACTTCAAGAAATGATCTCAGAGGACCCATGGCCTCTGCCGCTCAGACAGGACCTGCTGCAGCAGGGGCCCTGTCTGTTCCAAGACTTACCGCGGCTGCGTTTGACGGCATGGCGGTTGAACACCGGATCCTGAAAGAAAAGGGCATTCCGGAGGAAGTCATTCCTACACTGATTAAAGCTAGGAAAGAAGTAACTGCAAACCATTATCACCGCATATGGCGTAAATATTTTGCATGGTGCGAGGCCAGGAAGGCCCCAATGGAAGAATTTCAGCTGGGCCGTTTCCTGCACTTTCTACAGTCAGGGGTGACTATGGGCCTAAAATTGGGTTCCATTAAGGTCCAGATTTCGGCTCTATCGATTTTCTTCCAGAGAGAACTGGCTTCACTACCTGAAGTTCAAACTTTTGTTAAGGGAGTGCTGCATATTCAGCCCCCTTTTGTGCCTCCAGTGGCACCTTGGGATCTCAATGTGGTGTTGGATTTCCTAGTCACATTGGTTTGAGCCACTTAAGACCGTGGAATTGAAATATCTCACGTGGAAAGTGGTCATGTTGTTGGCCTTGGCTTCGGCCAGGCGTGTATCAGAATTGGCGGCTTTGTCATGTAAAAGCCCTTATCTGATTTTCCATATGGATAGGGCAGAATTGAGGACTCGTCCCCAATTTCTCCCTAAGGTGGTATCAGCTTTTCATCTGAACCAACCTATTGTGGTGCCTGCGGCTACTAAAGACTTGGAGGCTTCCAAGTTGTTGGACGTAGTCAGGGCCCTGAAAATTTATGTTTCCAGGACAGCTGGAGTCAGGAAGACTGACTCGCTATTTATCCTGTACGCGCCCAACAAGTTGGGTGCACCTGCTTCAAAGCAGACTATTGCTCGCTGGATCTGTAGTACGATTCAGCTTGCACATTCTGCGGCTGGACTGCCGCATCCTAAATCAGTGAAAGCCCATTCCACAAGGAAGGTGGGCTCTTCTTGGGCGGCTGCCCGAGGGGTCTCGGCTCTACAACTTTGCCGAGCAGCTACTTGGTCGGGGTCAAACACATTTGCTAAATTCTACAAGTTTGACACCCAGGCTGAGGAGGACCTAGTTTGCCCATTCGGTGCTGCAGAGTCATCCGCACTCTCCCGCCCGTTTGGGAGCTTTGGTATAATCCCCATGGTCCTTACGGAGTCCCAGCATCCACTTAGGACGTCAGAGAAAATAAGAATTTACTCACCGGTAATTCTATTTCTCGTAGTCCGTAGTGGATGCTGGGCGCCCATTCCAAGTGCAGATTGTCTGCAATACTTGTATATAGTTATTGCTTAACTAAAGGGTTATTGTTGAGCCATCTGTTGAGAGGCTCAGTTGTTATCATACTGTTAACTGGGTATTGTATCGCGAGTTATACGGTGTGATTGGTGTGGCTGGTATGTGTCTTACCCGAGATTCAAAATCCTTCCTTACTGTGTCAGCTCTTCCGGGCACAGTATCCTAACTGAAGTCTGGAGGAGGGTCATAGTGGGAGGAGCCAGTGCACACCAGTAGTCTAAAGCTTTCTTTATTGTTGTGCCCAGTCTCCTGCGGAGCCGCTATTCCCCATGGTCCTTACGGAGTCCCAGCATCCACTACGGACTACGAGAAATAGAATTACCGGTGAGTAAATTCTTATTTTCCTGTGCACCTCTATGGGGTGTGAAGAAAATGTAGCAAAAGTTGCTGACTATAATGTATCATATCAGCATTCAGGTGGAATTGAATTGCCGGATTAGGTTGTAAGCTTGTTTGTGATGTACAATCTGTACCTTCTATTGCATGTCCTTGTATGCCATTTGTGTATATGATCATTCCCTCATTGTGCGTCATTGCTTAATATTTAAGTGCTTGATAAGTAAAAGAATAACAGGTTAGTCTGGTTACTTGCTTTTTTGTTTTTCATTACTTAAAATGGAATGGTATCTGGATGCTGGTGGTTAGAATACCGACAGCGGCATCCCGATGCGCAGGATCCCGACACCTGTAAGGTAAGTATGCTAACCTTCATCTTCTCCCTGCAGCCTGACCCTCCCCTGAGCGGCCTGACTCTAAAGAGCACTGGCATACTCCCATTCGGGTTTCCGACATTCAGCATTTTGATCCATGTTGGGATTCCAGCTTTGGCATTCTGATTGTTAGCATGCCGGTATACAGATTGGATCCCCTTAAAATAGGCTACTTATGCTTTAATTACAGAGTTCAAAACTATAATAGTGTCTGTTTTGTTATCCTAATGTATTGTTTGTTTTTTTTTTTTTTTTCTTATCCCCATCTCATCCAGGTACGGGCACAGCCAACTCTCCTCAAACTTCTGCGCATGGCAGGGGCAAAGGGGGACACGTTTACCATAAAACAGGCAAGTTTCTATACAAGTCTGGTAGAGATTTAAAGCAAAAAAACATCTTTGTTTGTTATTTTGGAAGGATATTGTTGTTTATGTAAAATGGCATATATCTCTAGCATCCATAAGGGATACCGGGGTCACTAAGTATGATGGGGTATAGATGGGGTCCAAAGGAGCCGGTGCACTTTAAATTTCTTCAAATGGGTATGCTTGCTCCTCCCCTCTATGCCCCCTCCCACAGCCAGTTTAAGAAAATGTCCCTCAGGAGAGGATGCACTCTCTGGAGCTCCAGAGGATTTTTCTTCAGTTTCTTTTTAAAAGTGTGTTTTGTTTTTTTTTTTTTTTTTTTTTTTTTTTTCCTCGGTATGCTGTTTGGGTAACATCATACCTGCACTGTGGGAGTTAGAGGGAGTACGGTCACCGGCCTCTGTAAGGTGTCAGAGCTGCTTCCCCACTGCAGGACCACTGTCTTGAAGGGTTGTTGCACTGCGCCATAGCGCACACACCCACAGCACGCCACGCACCCTTAACATGAACCGCTAGGGGGGGTCACTCGGTTCTTGGTGCACCGCGATTGCAGGGGTGGCATATGGACCCTCCCTGGGGGGGGGTCCCATGGCCCCCTGTATAGACTGGCCAGCGGTTTGGTGCAAACAGGTAATTTTACTACGTTTGCCACCACAGGAGACATTTGCCAGTTTAAAAAAAGATGCATATCTCCGGTGCCATTACAGGGAGTGGAGCTAACTCAAAGCGGGACCAGTTGCTTCCTTGCGCCTTCATCTGCTTCCAGCAGCACGGCACACAGCTCCTCCAGATACGCAGGAAACTGGTACAGAGGTGTTAGGGGGAGAGCTGCTAGTATACATAAACATAGAGTCCTAAAAGGGACCAGTTCAGGTGTTTACAACGTACTCTGTGTAATATACAGCATACAGTCTTACTGAGTCTGCTAGGTTGGGTGTACTGGTCCTTTTCTCTCTATGGGGGACATGTACTAAGCAGTGATAAAAGTGGAGAAGTGAGCCAGTGGAGAAGCTGCCCATGGCAACCAATCAGCTGCTTTGTATATGTTTATAGTATGCAAATTATAAATGTTAGGTTGGTACTGATTGGTTGCCATGGGCAAGTCCTCCCCTGGCTCACTTCTCCACTTTTATCACTGCTTAGTACATGTCCCCCTGTGTCTCCTACTCACATTCCAGTCTGGGCAGGCTTGCTATATATTTGTCTGTGTGAGTGTATTTGTCTCCTATAAACATGGTAAAAATAAGATTTTAAACCTACCGGTAAATCTATTTCTCCTAGTCCGTAGAGGATGCTGGGGACTCCGTAAGGACCATGGGGTATAGACGGGCTCCGCAGGAGATAGGGCACCTAAAAAGAACTTTGACTATGGGTGTGCACTGGCTCCTCCCTCTATGCCCCTCCTCCAGACCTCAGTTAGAGAACTGTGCCCAGAGAAGATGGACAATACAAGGCAAGATTCATACCAGCCCACACCAATCATACCATGTAACCTGGATCATACATAACCAGTTAACCGTATGAACAACAACAGTAACGGTCCAAGACCGATTTCAACTGTAACATAACCCTTATGTAAGCAACAACTATATACAAGTCTTGCAGAGTTTCCGCACTGGGACGGGCGCCCAGCATCCTCTACAGACTAGGAGAAATAGATTTACCGGTTGGTTTAAAATCTTATTTTCTCTATCGTCCTAGTGGATGCTGGGGTTCCTGAAAGGACCATGGGGAATAGCGGCTCCGCAGGAGACAGGGCACAAAAAGTAAAGCTTTTCCAGATCAGGTGGTGTGCACTGGCTCCTCCCCCCATGACCCTCCTCCAGACTCCAGTTAGATTTTTGTGCCCGGCCGAGAAGGGTGCAATCTAGGTGGCTCTCCTAAAGAGCTGCTTAGAAAAAGTTTAGCTTAGGTTTTTTATTTTACAGTGAGTCCTGCTGGCAACAGGATCACTGCAACGAGGGACTGAGGGGAGAAGAAGTGAACTCACCTGCGTGCAGGATGGATTGGCTTCTTGGCTACTGGACATCAGCTCCAGAGGGACGATCACAGGTACAGCCTGGATGGTCACCGGAGCCGCGCCGCCGGCCCCCTTGCAGATGCTGAAGTCAGAAGAGGTCCAGAATCGGCGGCTGAAGACTCCTGCAGTCTTCTAAAGGTAGCGCACAGCACTGCAGCTGTGCGCCATTTTCCTCTCAGCACACTTCACACGCAGTCACTGAGGGTGCAGGGCGCTGGGGGGGGGCGCCCTGGGAGGCAAATGTAACCTATATAAAGGCTAAAAATACCTCACATATAGCCCCCAGAGGCTATATGGAGATATTTAACCCCTGCCTGGATTCACTAAATAGCGGGAGACGAGCCCGCCGGAAAAGGGGCGGGGCCTATCTCCTCAGCACACGGCGCCATTTCCTCTCACAGCTCCGCTGGTCAGGACGGCTCCCAGGTCTCTCCCCTGCACTGCACTACACTACAGAAACAGGGTAAAACAGAGAGGGGGGGCAAATTTATGGCGATATTTTGATATATATAAAGCAGCTATAAGGGAGCACTTATTATAAGGCTATCCCTGTTATATATAGCGCTTTTGGTGTGTGCTGGCAAACTCTCCCTCTGTCTCCCCAAAGGGCTAGTGGGTCCTGTCTTCGTTAGGAGCATTCCCTGTGTGTCTGCTGTGTGTCGGTACGTGTGTGTCGACATGTATGAGGACGATATTGGTGTGGAGGCGGAGCAATTGCCAAATATGAGGATGTCACCCCCTAGGGAGTCGACACCAGAATGGATGCCTTTATTTATGGAACTACGGGATAGTGTCAACACGCTAAAGCAGTCGTTTGACGACATGAGACGGCCGGACAATCAATTAGTGCCTGTCCAGGCGACTCAAACACCGTCAGGGGCTGTGAAACGCCCTTTGCCTCAGTCGGTCGACACAGACCCAGACACAGGCACTGACTCCAGTGGTGACGGTGACGAATAAACCGTATTTTCCAGTAGGGCCACACGTTATATGATTTTGGCAATGAAGGAGGCGTTACATTTAGCTGATACTACAGGTACCACTAAACAGGGTATTATGTGGGGTGTGAAAAAACTACCTATAGTTTTTCCTGAATCAGAAGAATTAAATGACGTGTGTAATGAAGCGTGGGTTGCCCCTGATAAAAAGCTGATAATTTCAAAGAAATTATTGGCATTATACCCTTTCCCGCCAGAGGTTAGGGAGCGCTGGGAAACACCTCCTAGGGTGGACAAGGCGCTAACACGCTTATCTAAACAAGTGGCGTTACCTTCTCCTGAGACGGCCGCACTTAAAGATCCATCAGATAGGAGGATGGAAAATATCCAAAAAAGTATATACACACATGCAGGTGTTATACTACGACCAGCTATAGCGACTGCCTGGATGTGCAGTGCTGGGGTAGTTTGGTCAGAGTCCCTGATTGAAAATATTGATACCCTGGACAGGGACAATATTTTACTGTCGTTAGAACAAATAAAGGATGCATTTCTTTATATGCGTGATGCACAGAGGGATATCTGCACACTGGCATCACGGGTAAGTGCTATGTCCATTTCGGCCAGAAGAGCTTTATGGACGCGACAGTGGACAGGCGATGCGGATTCAAAACGACATATGGAAGTTTTGCCGTATAAAGGGGAGGAGTTATTTGGAGTCGGTCTATCAGATTTGGTGGCCACGGCTACAGCCGGGAAATCCACCTTTCTACCTCAAGTCACTCCCCAACAGAAAAAGGCACCGACTTTTCAACCGCAGCCCTTTCGTTCCTTTAAAAATAAGAGAGCAAAGGGCTATTCATATCTGCCACGAGGCAGAGGTCGAGGGAAGAGACAGCAACAGGCAGCTCCTTCCCAGGAACAGAAGCCTTCCCCGGCTTCTACAAAAGCCTCAGCATGACGCTGGGGCTTCTCAAGCGGACTCGGGGACGGTGGGTGGTCGTCTCAAAAATTACAGCGCGCAGTGGGCTCACTCGCAGGTAGATCCCTGGATCCTGCAGATAATATCTCAGGGGTACAGGTTGGAATTAGAGACAGATCCACCTCGCCGTTTCCTGAAGTCTGCTTTACCAACGTCCCCCTCCGAAAGGGAGACGGTTTTGGAAGCCATTCACAAGCTGTACTCTCAGCAGGTGATAGTCAAGGTACCTCTTCTACAACAAGGGAAGGGGTATTATTCCACTCTTTTTGTGGTACCGAAGCCGGATGGCTCGGTAAGGCCTATTCTAAATCTGAAGTCCTTGAACCTGTACATAAAGAAGTTCAAGTTCAAGATGGAGTCACTCAGAGCAGTGATAGCGAACCTGGAAGAGGGGGACTTTATGGTATCCTTGGACATCAAGGATGCGTATCTCCACGTTCCAATTTACCCCTCACACCAGGGGTACCTCAGGTTCGTTGTACAAAACTGTCACTATCAGTTTCAGACGCTGCCGTTCGGATTGTCCACGGCACCTCGGGTCTTTACAAAGGTAATGGCCGAGATGATGATTCTTCTTCGAAGAAAAGGCATATTAATTATCCCATACTTGGACGATCTCCTAATAAGGGCAAGGTCCAGAGAACAGCTAGAGATGGGATTAGCACTGTCTCAAGAAGTGCTAAAACGGCACGGGTGGATTCTGAATATTCCAAAATCCCAGTTAATGCCGACAACTCGTCTGCTGTTCCTAGGGATGATTCTGGACACGGTTCAGAAAAAGGTTTTTCTCCCGGAGGAAAAAGCCAAGGAGTTATCCGAGCTTGTCAGGAACCTCCTAAAACCAGGAAAGGTGTCTGTACATCAATGCACAAGAGTCCTGGGAAAAATGGTGGCTTCTTACGAAGCAATTCCATTCGGCAGATTCCACGCAAGAATTTTCCAAAGGGATCTGTTGGACAAATGGTCAGGGTCGCATCTTCAGATGCACCTGCGGATAACCCTGTCTCCAAGGACAAGGGTGTCTCTTCTGTGGTGGTTGCAGAGTGCTCATCTATTGGAGGGCCGCAGATTCGGCATACAGGATTGGATCCTGGTGACCACGGACGCCAGCCTGAGAGGCTGGGGAGCAGTCACACAAGGAAGAAACTTCCAGGGAGTATGGACGAGCCTGGAAACGTCTCTTCACATAAACATTCTGGAACTAAGAGCAATATACAATGCTCTAAGCCAGGCAGAACCTCTGCTTCAGGGAAAACCGGTGTTGATCCAGTCGGACAACATCACGGCAGTCGCCCATGTGAACAGACAGGGCGGCACAAGAAGCAGGAGTGCAATGGCAGAAGCTGCAAGGATTCTTCGCTGGGCAGAGAATCATGTGATAGCACTGTCAGCAGTGTTCATCCCGGGAGTGGACAACTGGGAAGCAGACTTCCTCAGCAGACACGATCTTCACCCGGGAGAGTGGGGACTTCATCCAGAAGTCTTCCACTTGCTGGTAACCCGTTGGGAAAGACCAATGGTGGACATGATGGCGTCTCGCCTCAACAAAAAACTGGACAGGTATTGCGCCAGGTCAAGAGATCCGCAGGCAATAGCTGTGGACGCGCTGGTAACGCCTTGGGTGTACCAGTCGGTGTATGTGTTTCCTCCTCTGCCTCTCATACCAAAAGTATTGAGAATTATACGGCAAAGAGGCGTAAGGACGATACTAGTGGTTCCGGATTGGCCAAGAAGGACTTGGTACCCGGAACTTCAAGAGATGATCACGGAAGATCCGTGGCCTCTACCTCTAAGGAGGGACTTGCTTCAGCAGGGTCCCTGTCTGTTTCAAGACTTACCGCGGCTGCGTTTGACGGCATGGCGGTTGAACGCCGGATCCTAAAGGAAAAAGGCATGCCGGAAGAAGTCATTCCTACTTTGATTAAAGCAAGGAAGGAAGTAACCGTGCAACATTATCACCGAATTTGGCGAAAATATGTTGCGTGGTGCGAAGATCGGAGTGCTCCGACGGAGGAATTTCAACTGGGTCGATTCCTACATTTCCTGCAATCAGGATTGTCTATGGGTCTCAAATTGGGATCTATTAAGGTTCAAATTTCGGCCCTGTCGATTTTCTTTCAAAAAGAATTGGCTTCAGTCCCTGAAGTCCAGACCTTTGTTAAGGGAGTGCTACATATACAGCCTCCTGTGGTGCCTCCAGTGGCACCGTGGGATCTCAATGTGGTTTTGGACTTTCTAAAATCTCATTGGTTTGAACCACTAAAGAAGGTGGATTTGAAATATCTCACATGGAAAGTGACCATGCTTCTAGCCCTGGCTTCGGCCAGGAGAGTGTCAGAACTGGCAGCTTTATCTTACAAAAGCCCATATCTGATTTTCCATTCGGACAGGGCAGAACTGCGGACTCGTCCGCATTTTCTCCCTAAGGTGGTGTCAGCATTTCATCTGAACCAGCCTATTGTAGTGCCTGCGGCTACAAGTGACTTGGAGGACTCCAAGTTACTGGACGTTGTCAGAGCATTAAAAATATATATTGCAAGGACAGCTGGAGTCAGAAAATCTGACTCGTTGTTTATATTGTATGCACCCAACAAGATGGGTGCTCCTGCGTCTAAGCAGACGATTGCTCGTTGGATCTGTAGCACAATCCAACTTGCACATTCTGTGGCAGGCCTGCCACAGCCTAAATCTGTAAAGGCCCACTCCACAAGGAAGGTGGGCTCATCTTGGGCGGCTGCCCGAGGGGTCTCGGCATTACAACTTTGCCGAGCAGCTACGTGGTCAGGGGAGAACACGTTTGTAAAATTTTACAAATTTGATACTCTGGCTAAGGAGGACCTGGAGTTCTCTCATTCGGTGCTGCAGAGTCATCCGCACTCTCCCGCCCGTTTGGTAGCTTTGGTATAATCCCCATGGTCCTTTCAGGAACCCCAGCATCCACTAGGACGATAGAGAAAATAAGATTTTACTTACCGATAAATCTATTTCTCGGAGTCCGTAGTGGATGCTGGGCGCCCATCCCAAGTGCGGATTATCTGCAATAATTGTACATAGTTATTGTTAACTAATTCGGGTTATTGTTGAAGGAAGCCATCTTTCAGAGGCTCCGCTGTTATCATACTGTTAACTGGGTTTAGATCACAAGTTGTACGGTGTGATTGGTGTGGCTGGTATGAGTCTTACCCGGGATTCAAAATCCTCCCTTATTGTGTACGCTCGTCCGGGCACAGTACCTAACTGGAGTCTGGAGGAGGGTCATGGGGGGAGGAGCCAGTGCACACCACCTGATCTGGAAAAGCTTTACTTTTTGTGCCCTGTCTCCTGCGGAGCCGCTATTCCCCATGGTCCTTTCTGGAACCCCAGCATCCACTACGGACTCCGAGAAATAGATTTATCGGTAAGTAAAATCTTATTTTTTCTGACGTCCTAGTGGATGCTGGGAACTCCGTAAGGACCATGGGGAATAGCGGCTCCGCAGGAGACTGGGCACAACTAAAGAAAGCTTTAGGACTACCTGGTGTGCACTGGCTCCTCCCACTATGACCCTCCTCCAGACCTCAGTTAGAATTTTGTGCCCGGCTGAGCTGGATGCACACTAGGGGCTCTCCTGAGCTCCTAGAAAAAGAAAGTATATTTTAGGTTTTTTATTTTCAGTGAGATCTGCTGGCAACAGACTCACTGCTACGAGGGACTTAAAGGAGAGAAGCGAACCTACCTGCTTGCAGCTAGCTTGGGCTTCTTAGGCTACTGGACACCATTAGTTCCAGAGGGATCGAACACTGGGCCCGTCCATGATCGACCGGTCCCGGAGCCGCGCCGCCGTCCCCCTTGCAGAGCCAGAAGCAAGAAGATCTTCCTCAAAATCGGCGGCTGAAGACTCCTGTCTTCATTAAGGTAGCGCACTGCAGCTGTGCGCCATTGCTCCCTGTGCACACCACACACTCCGGTCACTATGGGTGCAGGGCGCTGGGGGGGGGGCGCCCTGGGCAGCAATTCGAGTACCTTACAGGTGGCAAACATACATAATATAGCTTACTAGGCTATATATGTGTAAAATACCCCTGCCACATTAATTTAATAAAAGCGGGAGAAGTCCGCCGAAAAAGGGGCGGGGCTATCTCCCCCAGCACACTGGCGCCATTTCCCCTCACAGCTCCGCTGGAAGGATCGCTCCCAGGCTCTCCCCTGCAGTTTCAGACTACATAAGGGTAAAAAAGAGAGGGGGGGCACTAAATTTAGGCGCAATTCTGTGTAATAAGCAGCTATAAGGGAAATCACTGTGAGTAGTGTAAATCCCGGCATTATATAGCGTTCTGGTGTGTGCTGGCATACTCTCTCTCTCCCCAAAGGGCTTTGTGGGATCCTGTCCTCAGTCAGAGCATTCCCTGTGTGTGTGCGGTGTGTCGATACGGCTGTGTCGACATGTTTGATGAGGAGGCTTATGTGGAGGCGGAGCAGGTGCCTATAAATGTGATGTCACCCCCTGCGGGGTCGACACCTGAGTGGATGGATATGTGGAAGGAAGTACGTGACAGTGTCAACTTCTTACACAAAAGGTTTGACGACATAACAGATGTGGGACAGCCGGCTTCTCAGCCCGTGCCTGCCCAGGTGTCTCAAAAGCCATCGGGGGCCCTAAAACGCCCGCTACCGCAGATGGCAGATACAGACGTCGACACGGATACTGACTCCAGTGTCGACGACGGTGAGACCACGGTACATTCCAATAGGGCCATCCGTTACATGATTACGGCAATGAAAGATGTGTTGCACATTTCTGATCTTTACCCAGGTACCACAAAAAAGGGTATTATGTTTGGGGAGAAAAAGCAACCAGTGGTTTCTCTAACGTCCTAGTGGATGCTGGGGACTCCGAAAGGACCATGGGGAATAGCGGCTCCGCAGGAGACTGGGCACAAAAGTAAAAAGCTTTATGACTACCTGGTGTGCACTGGCTCCTCCCCCTATGACCCTCCTCCAAGCCTCAGTTAGATTTTTGTGCCCGAACGAGAAGGGTGCATGCTAGGTGGCTCTCCTGAGCTGCTTAGAGTAAAAGTTTAAATAGGTTTTTTTATTTTCAGTGAGTACTGCTGGCAACAGGCTCACTGCATCGTGGGACTAATGGGAGAAGAAGCGAACTCAACTGCGTGCAGAGTGGATTGGGCTTCTTGGCTACTGGACATTAGCTCCAGAGGGACGATCACAGGTTCAGCCTGGATGGGTCCCGGAGCCGCGCCGCCGGCCCCCTTACAGAGCCAGAAGAGCGAAGAGGTCCGGAAAAATCGGCGGCAGAAGACGTTCCTGTCTTCAAATAAGGTAGCGCACAGCACCGCAGCTGTGCGCCATTGCTCTCGGCACACTTCACACTTCGGTCACTGAGGGTGCAGGGCGCTGGGGGGGGAGCGCCCTGAGACGCAATAAAACACGTTTTAAACCTTATATGGCTAAAGAAATGCATCACATATAGCTCCTGGGCTATATGGATGCATTTAACCCCTGCCAGTTTTCCTAAAAAAAGCGGGAGAAAAGGCCGCCGTGAAGGGGACGGAGCCTATCTCCTCAGCACACAAGCGCCATTTTCCCTCACAGCTCCGCTGGAAGGACGGCTCCCTGACTCTCCCCTGCAGTCCTGCTACAGAAACAGGGTAAAACAAGAGAGGGGGGGCAGTATTTGGCAGTTAATATAAATACAGCAGCTATAAAAGGGAGAAACACTTATATAAGGTTATCCCTATACAGATATAGCGCTCTGGTGTGTGCTGGCAAACTCTCCCTCTGTCTCCCCAAAGGGCTCGTGGGGTCCTGTCCTCTATCAGAGCATTCCCTGTGTGTGTGCTGGGTGTCGGTACGATTGTGTCGACATGTATGAGGAGGAAAATGATGTGGAAGCGGAGCAATTGCCTGTTTTAGTGATGTCACCCCCTAGGGAGTCGACACCTGACTGGATGGTCGTATTTAAGGAATTACGTGACAATGTCAGCACTTTGCAAAAAACTGTTGACGACATGAGACAGCCGGCAAATCAGTTAGTGCCTGTCCAGGCGTCTCAAACACCGTCAGGGGCTCTAAAGCGCCCGTTACCTCAGATGGTCGACACAGACCCAGACACGGATACTGACTCCAGTGTCGACGGTGAGGAGACAAACGTAATGTCCAGTAGGGCCACACGTTACATGATCACGGCAATGAAGGAGGCGTTGAACATTTCTGACACTACAAGTACCACAAAAAAGGGTATTATGTGGGGTGTGAAAAAACTACCCGTAGTTTTTCCTGAATCAGATGAATTGAATGAGGTGTGTGATAAAGCGTGGGTTTCCCCCGATAAAAAACTGCTGATTTCTAATAAATTATTGGCACTATACCCTTTCCCGCCAGAGGTTAGGGCGCGTTGGGAAACACCCCCTAGGGTAGATAAGGCGCTCACACGCTTATCAAAACAAGTGGCGTTACCGTCCCCTGATACAGCCGCCCTCAAGGAACCAGCTGATAGAAGGCTGGAAAATATCCTAAAAGGTATATACACACATACTGGTGTTATATTGCGACCAGCAATCGCCTCAGCCTGGATGTGCAGCGCTGGAGTGGCTTGGTCGGATTCCCTGACTGAAAATATTGATACCCTGGATAGGGACAGTATATTATTGACTATAGAGCATTTAAAGGATGCATTACTATATATGCGAGATGCACAGAGGGATATTTGCACCCTGGCATCAAGAGTAAGTGCGATGTCCATTTCTGCCAGAAGAGGGTTATGGACGCGACAGTGGTCAGGTGATGCGGATTCCAAACGACATATGGAAGTATTGCCGTATAAAGGGGAGGAGTTATTTGGGGTCGGTCTATCGGACCTGGTGGCCACGGCAACAGCTGGAAAATCCACCTTTTTACCCCAGGTCACCTCTCAGCAGAAAAAGACACCGTCTTTTCAAACTCAGTCCTTTCGTCCCCATAAGGGCAAGCGGGCAAAAGGCCACTCATTTCTGCCCCGGGGCAGAGGAAGGGGAAAAAGACTGCACCAGGCAGCCTCTTCCCAGGAGCAGAAGCCCTCCCCCGCTTCTGCCAAGTCTTCAGCATGACGCTGGGGCTTTACAAGCGGACTCAGGCACGGTGGGGGCCCGTCTCAAAAATTTCAACGCGCAGTGGGCTCACTCGCAAGTGGACCCCTGGATCCTGCAGGTAGTATCACAGGGGTACAAATTGGAATTCGAGACGTCTCCCCCTCGCCGGTTCCTGAAGTCTGCTCTACCAACGTCTCCCTCCGACAGGGAGGCAGTATTGGAAGCTATTCACAAGCTGTATTCCCAGCAGGTGATAATCAAGGTACCCCTCCTACAACAGGGAAAGGGGTATTATTCCACGCTGTTTGTGGTACCGAAGCCGGACGGCTCGGTGAGACCAATCTTAAATCTAAAATCCTTGAACACTTACATAAAAAGGTTCAAATTCAAGATGGAGTCACTCAGAGCAGTGATAGCGAACCTGGAAGAAGGGGACTATATGGTATCTCTGGACATCAAAGATGCTTATCTCCATGTCCCAATCTACCCTTCTCACCAAGGGTACCTCAGGTTTGTGGTACAAAACTGTCATTATCAGTTTCAGACGCTGCCGTTTGGATTGTCCACGGCACCCCGGGTCTTTACCAAGGTAATGGCCGAAATGATGATGATTCTTCGAAGAAAAGGCGTCTTAATTATCCCTTACTTGGACGATCTCCTGATAAGGGCAAGGTCCAGGGAACAGTTAGAGGTCGGAGTAGCACTATCTCAGGTAGTGCTACGTCAGCACGGGTGGATTCTAAATATTCCAAAATCGCAGCTGATTCCAACAACACGTCTACTGTTCCTAGGGATGATTCTGGACACAGTCCAGAAAAAGGTGTTTCTCCCGGAGGAGGCGGCCAGGGAGTTATCCGAGCTAGTCAGGAACCTCCTAAAACCAGGACAAGTGTCAGTGCATCAATGCACAAGGGTCCTGGGAAAGATGGTGGCTTCTTACGAAGCGATTCCATTCGGAAGATTCCACGCAAGAACTTTTCAGTGGGATCTGCTGGACAAGTGGTCCGGATCGCATCTTCAGATCTTCAGGGTTATCCCCTATCTCCAAGGACAAGGGTGTCTCTCCTGTGGTGGTTACAGAGGGCTCATCTCCTAGAGTGCCGCAGATTCGGCATTCAGGATTGGGTCCTGGTGACCACGGATGCCAGCCTGAGAGGCTGGGGAGCAGTCACACAGGGAAAAAATTTCCAGGGCTTGTGGTCAAGCATGGAAACGTCACTTCACATAAATATCCTGGAACTAAGGGCCATTTACAATGCCCTAAGTCAGGCAAGGCCTCTACTTCAGGGTCAGCCGGTGTTGATCCAGTCGGACAACATCACGGCAGTCGCCCACGTAAACAGACAGGGCGGCACAAGAAGCAGGAGGGCAATGACGGAAGTTGCAAGGATTCTTCGCTGGGCGGAAAATCATGTGATAGCACTGTCAGCAGTGTTCATTCCGGGAGTGGACAACTGGGAAGCAGACTTCCTCAGCAGACACGATCTTCACCCGGGGGAGTAGGGACTTCACCCAGAAGTCTTCCACATGATTGTGAACCGTTGGGAAAAACCAAAGGTGGACATGATGGCGTCCCGCCTCAACAAAAAACTGGACAGATATTGCGCCAGGTCAAGGGACCCTCAGGCAATAGCTGTGGACGCTCTGGTAACACCGTGGGTGTACCAGTCAGTATATGTGTTCCCTCCTCTGCCTCTCATACCCAAGGTACTGAGAATCATAAGAAGGAGAGGTGTAAAGACTATACTCGTGGCTCCGGATTGGCCAAGAAGGACTTGGTACCCGGAAATTCAATAGATGCTCACGGAAGACCCGTGGCCTCTACCTCTAAGAAAGGACCTGCTCCAGCAGGGACCATGTCTGTTCCAAGACTTACCGCGGCTGCGTTTGACGGCATGGCGGTTGAACGCCGGATCCTGAAGGAAAAAGGCATTCCGGATGAAGTCATCCCTACCCTGATCAAAGCCAGGAAGGATGTAACGGTGCAACATTATCACCGTATTTGGCGTAAATATGTTGCGTGGTGTGAGGCCAGGAAGGCCCCTACAGAGGAATTTCAACTGGGTCGATTCCTGCATTTCCTGCAAACAGGACTGTCTATGGGCCTCAAATTAGGGTCCATTAAGGTTCAAATTTCGGCCCTGTCAATATTCTTCCAAAAAGAACTAGCTTCAGTTCCTGAAGTTCAGACGTTTGTCAAGGGGGTACTGCATATACAGCCTCCTTTTGTGCCTCCAGTGGCACCTTGGGATCTCAATGTAGTTTTGAAATTCCTAAAATCACATTGGTTTGAACCACTCACCACTGTGGACTTAAAATATCTCACATGGAAAGTGGTAATGCTGTTAGCCCTGGCTTCAGCCAGGCGTGTCTCAGAATTGGCGGCTTTATCCTATAAAAGCCCTTACCTGATTTTTCATACGGACAGGGCAGAATTGAGGACTCGTCCTCAATTTCTCCCTAAGGTGGTTTCAGCATTTCACTTAAACCAGCCTATTGTGGTGCCTGCGGCTACTAGGGACTTGGAGGATTCCAAGTTGCTGGACGTAGTCAGGGCCCTGAAAATATGTTTCCAGGACGGCTGGAGTCAGAAAATCTGACTCGCTGTTTATCCTGTATGCACCCAACAAGCTGGGTGCCCCTGCTTCTAAGCAGACGATTGCTCGTTGGATTTGTAGTACAATTCAGCTTGCACATTCTGTGGCAGGCCTGCCACAGCCAAAATCTGTAAAAGCCCATTCCACACGGAAAGTGGGCTCATCTTGGGCGGCTGCCCGAGGGGTCTCGGCTTTACAACTTTGCCGAGCAGCTACTTGGTCAGGGGCAAATACGTTTGCAAAATTCTACAAATTTGATACCCTGGCTGAGGAGGACCTGGAGTTCTCTCATTCGGTGCTGCAGAGTCATCCGCACTCTCCCGCCCGTTTGGGAGCTTTGGTATAATCCCCATGGTCCTTTCGGAGTCCCCAGCATCCACTAGGACGTTAGAGAAAATAAGATTTTACTTACCGATAATTCTATTTCTCATAGTCCGTAGTGGATGCTGGGCGCCCATCCCAAGTGCGGATTGTCTGCAATACTTGTACATAGTTATTGTTACAAAAATCGGGTTATTATTGTTGTGAGCCATCTTTTCAGAGGCTCCTCTGTTATCATGCTGTTAACTGGGTTCAAATCACAAGTTGTACGGTGTGATTGGTGTGGCTGGTATGAGTCTTACCCGGGATTCAAAATCCTTCCTTATTGTGTACGCTCGTCCGGGCACAGTATCCTAACTGAGGCTTGGAGGAGGGTCATAGGGGGAGGAGCCAGTGCACACCAGGTAGTCCTAAAGCTTTTTACTTTTGTGCCCAGTCTCCTGCGGAGCCGCTATTCCCCATGGTCCTTTCGGAGTCCCCAGCATCCACTACGGACTATGAGAAATAGAATTATCGGTAAGTAAATTCTTATTTTTTCCCCCATCTGATGAGTTGAATGAAGTGTGTGATGAAGCGTGGGCTTCCCCCGATAAGAAACTGGTGATTTCTAAAAGATTACTAATGGCGTACCCTTTCCCGCCAGAGGATAGGTCACGTTGGGAGACATCCCCTAGGGTGGATAAAGCGCTCACACGCTTGTCAAAAAAGGTGGCACTACCGTCTCCGGATGCAGCCGCCCTAAAGGAGCCTGCAGATAGAAAGCAGGAGGCTATCCTGAAGTCTGTGTATACACACTCAGGTTTTATACTGCGACCGGCTATTGCTTCAGCATGGATGTGCAGTGCTGCAGCCGCGTGGTCAGATTCCCTGTCTGATAACATTGATACCCTGGACAGGGACACTATATTGCTAAACATAGAGCATATTAAGGATGCACTCTTATATATGAGAGATGCCCAGAGGGATATTTGCCGGCTGGCATCTAGAGTACATGCAATGTCCATATCTGCCAGGAGGGTATTGTGGACCCGGCAATGGACAGGTGATGCAGATTCTAAAAGGCACATGGAGGTTTTGCCTTACAAAGGTGAGGAATTGTTTGGGGAGGGTCTCTCGGACCTTGTCTCCACAGCAACTGCTGGAAAGTCGACATTTTTACCCCATGTTCCCTCACAGCCAAAGAAAGCACCGTATTATCAGGTACAGTCCTTTCGGCCACAGAAAGGCAAGCGGGTTAAAGGCGCGTCCTTTCTGCCCAGAGGCAGAGGCAGGGGGAAAAAGCTGCACCATACAGCCAGTTCCCAGGAGCAAAAGCCCTCTCCCGTTTCCTCTAAGTCCACCGCATGACGCTGGGGCTCCACAGGCGGAGCCAGGTGCGGTGGGGGCCCGTCTCCGGAACTTCAGCGACCAGTGGGCTCGCTCACAGGTAGATCCCTGGATTCTACAAGTGGTATCTCAGGGTTACAAGCTGGAATTCGAGACGTCTCTCCCTCGCCGTTTCTTCAAATCAGCTTTGCCAACAACTCCCCTAGACAGGGAGGCAGTGCTGGAGGCAATTCACAAGCTGTACTCTCAGCAGGTGATAATCAAGGTACCCCTCCTGCAACAGGGAAGGGGTTATTATTCCAAGGTTGTTTGTGGTACCGAAACCGGACGGTTCGGTGAGGCTTATTTTAAATCTAAAATCACTGAACACTTACATAAGAAGGTTCAAGTTCAAAATGGATTCGCTCAGAGCGGTTATTGCGAGCCTGGACGAGGGGGATTACATGGTATCACTGGACATCAAGGATGCTTACCTGTATGTCCCCATTTACCCTCCTCACCAGGAGTACCTCAGATTTGTGGTACAGGACTGTCATTACCAATTCCAGACGTTGCCGTTTGGTCTATCCACGGCTCCGAGGGTATTTACCAAGGTAATGGCAGAAATGATGATACTCCTTCGAAAAAAGGGAGTCCTAATTATCCCGTACTTGGACGATCTCCTTATAAAGGCGAGGTCCAGGGAACAGTTGTTGATCGGAGTAGCACTAGCTCAGACAGTGCTACAACAGCACGGCTGGATCCTGAATATCCCGAAGTCGCAGCTGGTTCCTACAACGCGTCTACTGTTCCTGGGGATGGTTCTGGACACATAACAGAAAAAAGTGTTTCTCCCGGAGGAGAAGGCCAGGGAGTTGTCATCTCTTGTAAGAGACCTCCTAAAACCAAAACAGGTGTCGGTGCATCACTGCACGCGAGTCCTGCGAAAGATGGTAGCTTCTTACGAAGCAATTCCATTCGGCAGGTTCCATGCAAGGATCTTTAAGTGGGATCTGCTGGACAAGTGGTCCGGATCGCATCTTCAGATGCATCGGCTGATAACCTTGTCCCCAAGGGCCAGGGTGTCTCTACTGTGGTGGCTGCAGAGTGCTCATCTTCTAGAGGGCCGCAGATTCGGCATACAGGACTGGGTCCTAGTGACCACGGATGCCAGCCTTTGAGGCTGGGGGGCAGTCACTCAGGGAAGAAATTTCCAAGGACTATGGTCAAGTCAGGAGACTTCCCTACACATAAATATTCTGGAACTAAGGGCCATTTACAATGCCCTAAGTCAGGCAAGGCCCCTGCTTCAAAACCAGCCGGTACTGATTCAGTCAGACAACATCACGGCGGTCGCCCATGTAAACCGACAGGGCAGCACAAGAAGCAGGATGGCGATGGCAGAAGCCACAAGGATTCTCCGTTGGGCGGAGAATCACGTGTTAGCACTGTCAGCAGTGTTCATTCCGGGAGTGGACAACTGGGAAGCAGACTTCCTCAGCAGGCACGACCTCCACCCGGGAGAGTGGGGACTTCATCCAGAAGTCTTCCAAATGATTGTACACCAGTGGGAAAGGCCACAGGCGGACATGATGGCGTCCCGCCTCAACAAAAAGCTAAAAAGATATTGCGCCAGGTCAAGGGACCCTCAGGCGATAGCTGTGGACGCTCTAATAACACCGTGGGTGTACCAGTTGGTGTATGTGTTCCCTCCTCTGCCTCTCATACCCAAGGTACTGAGAATAATAAGAAAGAGAGGAGTACGAACTATACTCGTGATTCCGGATTGGCCAAGAAGATCTTGGTACCCAGAACTTCAAGAAATGATCTCAGAGGACCCATGGCCTCTGCCGCTCAGACAGGACCTGCTGCAGCAGGGACCCTGTCTGTTCCAAGACTTACCGCGGCTGTGTTTGACGGCATGGCGGTTGAACACCGGATCCTAAAGGAAAAAGGCATTCCGGAGGAAGTCATTCCTACGCTGATTAAGGCGAGGAAAGATGTGACCGTAACACATTATCACCGTATTTGGCAAAAATATGTTGCTTGGTGTGAGGCCAGAAAGGCCCCAACGGAAGAATTTCAACTAGGTCATTTTCTGTACTTCCTACAGTCAGGAGTATCTATGGGCCTAAAATTGGGTTCCATTAAGGTCCAGATTTCGGCTCTGTCCATTTTCTTCCAAAAAGAACTGGCTTCACTGCCTGAAGTTCAGACTATTGTTAAGGGAGTGCTGCATATTCAGCCCCCATTTGTGCCTCCAGTGGCACCGTGGGATCTCAACGTGGTGTTGGATTTCCTGAAGTCGCATTGGTTTGAGCCACTTAAAACCGTGGAGCTAAAATACCTCACGTGGAAAGTGGTCATGCTGTTGGCCTTGGCGTCGGCCAGACGTGTATCAGAATTGGCGGCTTTGTCATGCAAAAGCCCTTATCTGATTTTTCATGTGGATAGGGCGGAATTGAGGACGCGTTCCCAATTCCTTCCTAAGGTGGTATCAGCTTTTCATGTGAACCAACCTATTGTGGTGCCTGCGGCTACTCGGGACTTGGAGGACTCCAAGTTGCTGGACGTAGTCAGGGCCCTGAAAATATGTTTCCAGGACGGCTGGAGTCAGAAAAACTGACTCGCTATTTATCCTGTATGCACCCAACAAGCTGGGTGCTCCTGCTTTTAAGCAGACTATTGCTCGCTGGATCTGTAGTACGATTCAACTTGCACATTCTGCGGCTGGACTGCCGCATCCTAAATCTGTAAAGGCCCATTCCACGAGGAAAGTGGGCTCTTCTTGGGCGGCTGCCCAAGGGGTCTCGGCTTTACAACTTTGCCGAGCTGCTACTTGGTCGGGTTCAAACACTTTTGCAAGATTCTACAAGTTTGATACCCTTGCTAAGGAGGACCTTGAGTTTGCTCATTCGGTGCTGCAGAGTCATCCGCACTCTCCCGCCCGTTTGGGAGCTTTGGTATAATCCCCATGGTCCTTACGGAGTTTCCAGCATCCACTAGGACGTCAGAGAAAATAAGATTTTACTCACCGGTAAATCTATTTCTCGTAGTCCGTAGTGGATGCTGGGCGCCCATCCCAAGTGCGGATTGTCTGCAAAACTTGTATATAGTTATTGCTTAACTAAAGGGTTATTGTTATGAGCCATCTGTTGGTGAGGCTCAGTTGTTGTTCATACTGTTAACTGGGTATAGCATCACGAGTTATACGGTGTGATTGGTGTGGCTGGTATGAGTCTTACCCGGGATTCAAAATCCTTCCTTATTGTGTCAGCTCTTCCGGGCACAGTATCCTAACTGAGGTCTGGAGGAGGGTCATAGTGGGAGGAGCCAGTGCACACCAGGTAGTCCTAAAGCTTTAGTTGTGCCCAGTCTCCTGCGGAGCCGCTATTCCCCATGGTCCTTACGGAGTTCCCAGCATCCACTACGGACTACGAGAAATAGATTTACTGGTGAGTAAAATCTTATTTTCTCTTACGTCCTAGAGGATGCTGGGGACTCGGTAAGGACCATGGGGTTTATACCAAAGCATCCAATCGGGCGGGAGAGTGCGTATGACTCTGCAGCACCGACTGAGCAAACGCTAGGTCCTCATCAGCCAGGGTATCAAACTTGTAGAATTTAGCAAAAGTGTTTGACCCCGATCAAGTCGCCGCTCGGCAAAGTTGTAATGCCGAGACGCCTCGGGCAGCCGCCCAAGAAGAGCCCACCTTCCTAATGGAATGTGCCTTAACCGAATTTGGTACCGGCAATCCAGCCGTAGAGTGAGCCTGCTGAATCGTATTACAGATCCAGCGAGCAATAGTCTGCTTCGAAGCAGGAGCGCCAATCTTATTGGCCGCATACAGGACAAACAGAGCCTCTGTTTTCCTAATTCTAGCCGTCCTGGCTACATAAACTTTCAAGGCCCTGACTACGTCCAGGGATCCTGGAATCCTCCAGGTCACTTGTAGCCACAGGCACCACAATAGGTTGATTCATATGGAACGAAGAAACCACTTTAGGCAAAAATTGTGGACGTGTCCTCAATTCAGCTCGATCCACATGAAAAATCAAGTAGGAGCTCTTGTGTGACAAAGCCGCCAATTCTGACACTCGCCTTGTCGATGCTACGGCCAACATGACCACCTTCCAGGTAAGAAATTTCAACTCAACCTTGTTAAGTGGTTCAAACCAGTGTGATTTTAGGAACTGCAACACCACGTTCAGGTCCCATGGTGCCACTGGAGGCATAAAAGGGGGCTGGATGTGCAGCACTCCCTTTACAAACGTCTGGACTTCTGGAAGAGAAGCCAATTCCTTTTGAAAGAAAATCGAGAGGGCCGAAATCTGAACCTTAACAGAGCCCAATTTCAGGCCCATATCCACTCTTGTCTGTAGAAAGTGGAGAAAACGACCCAGATGAAAATCTTCCGTAGGTGCATTCTTGGTCTCACACCAAGACACACACTTTCGCCAGATACGGTGATAATGCTTAACCGTCACCTCCTTCCTAGCCTTTATTAAAGTAGGGATGACCTCTTCCGGAATCCCCTTTTTCGCTAGGATTCGGCGTTCAACCGCCATGCCGTCAAACGTAACCGCGGTAAGTCCTGAAATACACAGGGCCCCTGTTGCAAAAGGTCTTCCCTCTGAGGAAGAGGCCAGGGATCTCCTGTGAGCATCTCTTGTAGATCTGAGTACCAGGCCCTTCGAGGCCAGTCTGGGACAACGAGTATCGTCTGTACTCTTCTTTGCCTTATGATCCTCAACACTTTTGTGATGAGAGGAGGAGGAAGAAACACGTAGACCGATTTGAACACCCACGGTGTTATCAGAGCGTCTACTGCCACTGCCTGAGGGTCCCGAGACCTGGCACAATACCTCCGAAGCTTTTTGTTGAGGCGTGACGCCATCATGTCTATTTGAGGAGTTCCCCAAAGACGTGTTATGTCTGCAAAGACTTCTTGATGAAGTCCCCACTCTCCTGGATGGAGATCGTGTCTGCTGAGGAAGTCTGCTTCCCAGTTGTCCACTCCCGGAATGAAGACAGCCGACAGAGCGCTTACATGATTTTCCGCCCAGCGAAGAATCCTGGTGGTTTCCGCCATTGCGACTCTGCTTCTTGTCCCGCCTTGGCGGTTCACATGAGCCACTGCTGTGACATTGTCTGATTGAATCAGAACCGGTAGGTTTCGAAGAAGACTCTCCACTTGTCGAAGGCCGTTGTAAATGGCTCTGAGTTCCAACACATTGATGTGTAGACAGGACTCCTGGTCTGACCAAAGTTCCTGAAAGTTTTTTCCCTGTGTGACCGCTCCCCATCCTCGGAGGCTTGCGTCCGTGGTAACCAGGATCCAGTCCTGAATCCCGAACCGGCGACCCTCCAGCAGGTGAGCACTTTGCAACCACCACAGGAGAGACACTCTGGCCCCTGGGGACAGAGTTATTTTCCGATGTAAGTGCAGATGGGACCCAGACCACTTGTCCAGAAGGTCCCATTGAAAAGTCCTTGCATGGAACCTTCCGAAGGGAATGGCCTCGTAGGCCGCCACCATTTTCCCCAGAACTCGAGTGTATTTGAACTGACACCCTTTTCGGTTTTAGCAGGTCTCTGACCATGTTCTGGATGTCCTGGGCTTTCTCTATTGGGAGGAAGACCTTAATTTGTTCCGTATCCAGTATCATACCTAGGAACGGTAGTCGAGTTGTCGGAATCAACTGTGACTTTGGTAGATTTAGAATCCAACCATGTTGCTGGAGCACTCTCGGAGAGAGTGCCACACTGATCAGCAATTTCTCCCTTGCTCTCGCTTTTATCAGGAGATCGTCCAAGTATGGGATAATTGTGACTCCATGCTTGCGCAGGACCACCATCATTTCCACCATTATCTTGGTGAAAATCCTCGGGGCCATGGAAAGTCCAAACGTCAACGTCTGAAATTGGTAATGACAATCCTGTACAGCGAATCTCAGGTATTCCTGATGGGGGGCATATATGGGGACATGAAGGTACGCATCCTTTATGTCCAGAGACACCATAAACTCCCCTTCCTCCATGTTGGCTGTTATCGCTCTGAGTGATTCCATTTTGAATTTGAATCTTTTTATGTACAGGTTTAGGGATTTCAGATTCAAAATAGGTCTGACCGAACCGTCCGGTTTCGGGACCACAAATGGGGTTGAGTAGTAACCTCTTCCCTGCTGGTGCAGGGGAACCTTGATTATCACTTGCTGTATACACAGCGTTTGAATTGCAGCTAACACTACATCCCTTTCCGATGTGGAAGCTGGTAGGGCCGATTTGAAAGATCGGCACGGGGGCACCTCGTCGAATTCCAGTTTGTACTCCTGGGAAACTATTTCCAACACCCAGGGATTCAGGTCTGATCTGACCCAGGCCTGACTGAAAAGTCGAAGACGTGCCCCCACCGGTGCGGACTCCCTCAGGGGAGCCCCAGCGTCATGCTGTGGGTTTTGGAGCAGCCGGGGAGGACTTTTGTTCCTGGGCACCTGTCGAAGCAGGTGCTCTTTTGCCTCTGCCCTTACCTCTGACGAGGAAAGAAGATCCCCGACCTCTTTTGGACTTGTGCGACTGAAAGGACTGCATCTGATAGGGTGTTACTTTCTTTTGCTGTTGGGTAATATATGGTAAAAAATTTGATTTACCTGCTGTAGCTGTGGAAACCAGATCCGTCAGCCCATCCCCAAACAATACATCACCCTTATAGGGTAGTACTTCCATATGTTTTTTGGAATCCGCATCACCCGTTCATTGGCGAGTCCATAAGGATCTTCTCGCTGAGATAGACATGGCATTGGCCCTAGAAGCCAGCAATCCAATGTCCCTTTGAGCATCCCTCATAAATAAGACTGCGTCTTTTATATGGGCTAGAGTTAAGAATATAGTATCCTTATCCATATTATCAAATTGATCTGTCAGCTCATCTGTCCAAGCTGCAATTGCGCTACACACACATGCCGACGCAATTGTCGGTCTTAGCACAGCCCCCGTATGAGAATAAATACACTTTGAGGTAGTTTCTTGCCTGCGATCTGCAGGGTCCTTAAGGGCCGCTGTGTCAGGAGACGGTAGCGCCACTTTCTTGGACAATCGCGTCAGGGCCTTGTCCACAGTGGGGCATGATTCCCAAATCTCCCTGTCCTGCTTAGGGAAGGGGTATGCCATATAAATTCTTTTGGGGATCTGCGGTCTCTTCTCCGGAGTCTCCCAAGCTTTCCAAAGAAATCATTTAATTCATGAGATGTGGGAAAATTTAATAATCTGTTTCTTTTCCTTAAACATGTGTACCCTTGTGTCGGGGACCGAGGGTTCATCCTCAATATGCAACACATCCCTTAATGCCACAATCATACACTGAATGGTTTTAGTCACCCTAGGGTGCAATTTTACTTCGTCATAGTCGACACTGGAATCAGAATCCGTGTCGGTAGTAGTGTCTTGTGTTAAGGGACGCTTTTGAGACCCCGACGGGCCCTGTGAGTCGGTCCAATCCGAGGATTGACCCCCCGATGTCCCCCCTAAGTCAGCCTTATCAAGCCTTTTATGTAAAGACGCCACACTTGCATTCAACATATGCCACATGTCCATCCAATCCGGAGTCGGCACAGCCGACGGGGACACACCACTCATTTGCTCCACCGCCTCCTTGGAGAAGCCTTCCGCCTCAGACATGTTGACACACACGTACCGACACCCCACACACACAGGGATTAACCTATGAGGGGACAAAACCCCAACCAGGCTCTTAGGAGAGACAGAGAGAGTATGCTAGCACACACCAGCGCTTAAAAAACACTGGAATATTATATACCAGATAGCGCTTTTTATATTTATTTTTATATATATATATATATATATATATATATATATATATATATATATATATATATATATATATATATATAAATATATATAAATAATAGCCTTAATTCCCACTCACTGCGTTCCAAAGTGCCCCCCTCCTCTTTTTTTCCAGCCTGTGAAGGTTCAGCAGGGGAGAGATCAGGGAGCCAGCTTTTCCTCATGCAGTTTCTGTGGAGAAAATGGCGCTGGTTAGTGCTGAGGATCAAGCCCCGCCCACCCGACGGCGGGCTTCGGTCCCAATAAACTTAAATAAAAAAATGGCGGGGGATTCGTGGATTTACTGTGCCACAGCCTAATCCTTCTTATATTGCCACAAAATGAGGAATATTGCTGCCCAGGGCGCCCCCCCCGCCCGCGCCCTGCACCCTTCAGTGCCTGCTTGTTTGTGAGTATTGGGAGCAATGGCGCGCAGCTTACCGCTGCGCGCTTACCTCATGAAGATCTGATGTCTTCTGCCGCCTGATGTCTTCTTGCCTTCTCATACTCACCTGGCTTCTTATCTTCGGCATCTGTGAGGAGGACGGCGGCGCGGCTCCGGGACGAACCCCAGGTGAGACCTGTGTTCCGACTCCCTCTGAAGCTAATGGTGTCCAGTAGCCTTAGAAACAGTGCCCAACTTGACAAGCCAGCTCTGTTTCTCTCTCCTCAGTCCCACGATGCAGGGAGCCTGTTGCCAACAGGACTCCCTGAAAATAAAAAACCTAACAAAATTCTTTAATACAGAAAACTCTGGAGAGCTCTCTGCATTGTACCCTTTCTCCTCTGGGCACAAGATCTAACTGAGGTCTGGAGGAGGGGCATAGAGGGAGGAGCCAGTGCACACCCATAGTCAAAGTTCTTTTTAGGTGCCCTATCTCCTGCGGAGCCAGTCTATACCCCATGGTCCTTACGGAGTCCCCAGCATCCTCTAGGACGTAAGAGAAACACCAATTATGCATGGTATGTAATACCAGATTCTCCCCCTCAGTGGATGGTTCCCTCTCATGTGAACAATGTAGCCAGTCCTCCCAAGTTAGTGAGGGAGCTGGAGAGAAGGTTCAAGAGCAATATTGGTTAGTGTCTATAAAATCCATGATGGTGGATATGTCCTCTAAGCTCTCTGCTAATAGTCAAAAGACACAGCAGCTGCAGCAGAGCTGGCTGCAAAGGCAGATGGCGGACAGACCCCTCTCCCTAGTTCAGGGCCGCATAAGCGTGGTCTGCCCACTCTCAGAATCTGATGAAGAGGGTCTGGAGGAGGGGGAAGAGCTGGAACCTGTTTCAGAGAATCCATCTCCGTCACAGGGGATTGAACCCCTCATTTTTGCTATCGGGGATGTGTTAAAAATCCCAGCGGAAGACACTGCAGAACAGCAGTCATTCTTCTCTTCACAAAAGAGTTAGCGTCACTGTAACGACACAGCCAGCGCGTTGTGTCGCACAGTGGTAAAAGACATGCAATTACTTCCCTAGCCCTGGTCCAATCCCGTGGACTACACTAATTGCCGATCTGTATTTGGCTATATACTGGGCAATATTGTATTATATTGTATGATATTGTTACAGTGTACAGTTATGTTTATCTGCCTTATTTGGAAGATGTAGGTTATTTATACCCCTTTTCCACTAGCGTAGCGTAGCTGCAACCCGTGCTACAGCCCCCTGCAGACAGCGCTCACCAACCCGGCAATTGCCGGGTTGGTGACGCTGCAGGGGCGGCGCTGGGAGATCACATGATCTCCCAGCGCCGCCTTCCCTATGCACTGTGAACGGGATCCGTGTTGACTCGACACGGCTCCCGTTCACACTAGACAGCTAGCCGGGTTGGTAGGATTCCCGGGTCTCTTGATCCGGGAATATGCCGGGGGACCCGTTTCCACTAGGGAAAAACACGGGTAAATGTGCGCCCCCGCGCATTTATCCGTGTTTAAAAAAGCTAGTGTAAAAGGGGTATTAGTTATACTGTGTGCAATGTAACTGTTAACAGGATAAGTGGAGGCAAGAGTTGTTTAATATAGTAAGTCAGTCCATTGTAATTTAAGTCCCCTAGCTGCACAGTCAGATGGGAGTAAAATGAGCAGGTTAAACAGTAAACAGGTTATGTATGGGCCTGCAGATAATCTGATCATGTACACCCCATTGTGTGCAGGAACCCAGACACCTCGTCTCCACTCCTCTGTGACACCCTCACTGACATGCTTGTGTGAGGCATAGACGGGGGTGGGGGTGGAACAAGGGAAGTGACCTCGACTGAGGGACAGAGGGTGTGAGCTGTGGTAAGGGGAGAATGTTGCAGGTGACTGACTAAGAAGTAATTTTCTGTCAGGAGTTCCAAGAAGGAATCGCCGTGTAGAGTTGGATTACAGAAGTGTGCTGAAATGTGTTTTAACTTATTCTGTCAATAAACCACGGTTGGTTTTTTTCATCTACCACCAAGCTTGAATTATTTGGAACCCGATATCTTCACATTTGGCTGCAGCAGTGGGATCACTCAAGATACCAGCAGAAAGGAATAAACCGCAGCAAGCAATGGATTCCGCCCCGCTATGCTACCGATAAACAACAAGAAGGATCAACTACAGGAACTCTGTCGAACAAGACGGATTGAGTTTAATGCATCGGACACCATGGCAGTTTTAATGGCAAAGCTAGCGGAATGGGACCAAGAACACCCTGGGCAGGAGGATGAGGACTGCATCCCAGAGCAGTCCGAGGGTCAAGGAACCATTGGAACCGCTACAACAGGCCCTGCACTGGCCGTTGGAAGTACAGATTAGTTGCTGGAGTTGCTGGCCGCACTAGGACAATGAGCATCAGTACTGGGAGCTGCATTGGGGGCGCCGACCGGTATAACCGCCCCGGCAGTAGCGATAAGGCAGACATCCTGGCTGAGGTATAATAAGGTCCCACCTTTTGATGAGGTCATTTCGGATATTGATACTATTTTGCAGATGTTTGAATCTGTTATGACCATGCATGGAATTGAGGTGGCAGAGTGGCCTCGATATTTGTTCCCCAGTCTGAGAGGGCGGGCACTGGAGGCATGCGAGCAGTCCAGAGCAGATCCTGGTATATGAGGAGGTAAGGAGTGTGCTGCTTGTGCTTGCCAGATATGTGGTGACCGCTGAATCGTATTGCATAAAATTCCGGTCTATAGCACGGAAAGGAGATGCCTCATTTATAGAGTTCAGTAACTTGCTGGGGAGGAACTGTGTTAAGTGGCTGGCCGTGAAGAAGGTCCTTACTGTAGCAGACATTAAAAATGCTTTTATTTCGGAGCAGTTGCTAAACAAGATGCCTCCAGAGATCAGGGAGTGGGTGGCAGACCAGAACCCTACCACTCCGGATAAAGCAGCTCACCTAGCAGATGAGTTCACAGCTAACAGACCTCGGTGGAGAGGTGCCAATACAGAGGAGAGAACAACCCTCCGACAGGCCCAGCAGGATCGTGATCTACCATTGCCCCCTCACCGGCCGGCCCCAATACATACCCCAGCTTCCCTAGCCAGAAATTCAAGGCCTCTGGGACCAGCGTCACCTGGAAGCCGGCGCTGCTACAACTGTGACCAGGTGGGGCATTTACTACGAGACTGTACACGGGTAAGACGGCCATTCCCAGGTGCCCAACCTGCCGTGTCGCAGGTGGCGATGTGCCACGAATCATTTGGAGAGGGGACTACTTTCCTGATGCGCCAGAGGCAGAGGAAGTAGCATACCAAGTAGAGGTAGCAGCTATTGGGAAAGCCACCCGGATAATATGAAGGCCCACCTACAACCTGTAAAAGTAAATGGGAAGGAGCTGCAAGGGTTGAGATTCTCTGGAGCTTCTATAACCCTTATCCGGCCAGAATTCCCCCCCTGCCAACTACTGAAGAAATGGAAGGTTAAAATCTCCATGGCAGGAGGGCAGATCACTGTAATACCTATGGCAAGGGTACACCTGGACTGGGGCCTGGACTCTGGAGAGGTAAATGTGGGACTTTTGGATGGATTACCCACTCACGTTATTCTGGGCAACGATCAGGGTGCTGGATTGGCTAGTTACTTTGTGGAAGCTATCTCCCGCAGCCAAGCACAGGCTTTGGAGACAGTGCATGAGGACCCTCTCATGCCAGCACCAGGAGTCTCGGTGGAAACAACAGCCACAAACCCTGAACAGTCGGCGGTGAGTAACCCTGTACCAAACTTGCCTGACTGTGATGAGAATCTGGGGGAAGTAGATAGGGTAGCATTTAGGGAAGCCCAACGGACCGACCCCTCCCTAGCTAGCCTCCGCAGGGCAGCGGGACGAACAGATTGGGGCCTCAGGAGGATCGCATTATGTGGGAGGAGGGGAGACTGTACAGGGTGCTGGCAAAAGCAGACCCATTAGAGCCCGGGGTCCTAAGAAAACAGTTGATTGTTCCACAGCAGTACCGTGCCCGGTTGCTGGCCCTTGTCCATGATAATCCATTAGCAGGCCACTTAGGGCTTCGGAAAACCCGTGCTTGGCTATTGCGACATTTCTTCTGGCCTGGGGTTAATCAGGAGTTAAAACGGTATAGAGAGTCATGTGATGTCTGCCAATGCCTCGGGGTACCCCCACTCTGGATCTTAGCAAAGTATACTGGCAGATGCCCCTTACTGGGGAGGAACAGGAGAGGTCTGCATTCAGCACCCCATTTGGGCTCTTTGAATTTACTGCCATGCCCCAGCCACCTTTCAGCGTACCATAGATCACCTACTGACAGGGTGTCAGGACTTTGCCCAGGCATACCTTGACAACATAGCCATTTTTAGTCAGACATGGGAGGAGCATCTGCAGCATGTGGCCCAGGTGTTGACACGTATCAGCAAGGCAGGGTTAACAATCAGACCTGACATGTCAGATGGGGATGACAGAGGATTTTTACCTCGGGCATAGGCCATATTCGTCCAGAGCCAGTGAAAATTGAGGCCATCCTGAAATGGCCTCGCCCCACTAACCAAAAACAGGTACGTGCCTTCCTTGGAACAGCCGGGTACTACCGTAAATTTGTGCCCCAGTACAGCACCATTGCCAAACCCCTGACTGACTTAACGACAAAAAAATACACCCGAAACATTGACTGGGGCCCGGAGTGTGAGCAGGCTTTTTCCCAGCTGAAGGACATTTTGCCCTGAACCCCAGTGTTAGCAGCCCCCAACTTCTGCCGGCGGTTCATTGTGCAAACAGATGCTTCGGGTTGTGGAATAGGAGCTGTGTTGAGCCAAGTAGGGGAGGATGGTTGTGAACGCCCAGTTGCCGTTCTCTCCCGAAAACTTGGACAGTGAGAGAGCCTATGCCACTATTGAAAAGGAGTGCCTGGCCATAGTCTGGGCACTCAAGAAATTGCAGCCATATGTGTACGGGCGCGAGTTCTCAGTGGTAACAGACCACAGTCCCCTTAGTTGGTTACAGCGTACTGAGACGATGGACGACTGCTGAGATGGAGCTTAGCCCTATAACTATACGATTTCTTTATCACAAAAATGGCAGAGATCATGGGAACGCAGATGGCCTGTCCCGTCAGCAGGAACCAGACCCAGCGCCGAGCAAGCCCAGGAGATCCCCCACTACCAATACCCCGGGTACAGGAGAATACCATTACTTTCAGCAAGCTTAAGCCACCCAGGACACAGGGCTAGGAAGTAGAGGGAGGAAATGTAACAACATAGCAGGCGCGTTGTCGCACAGTGGTAAAAGACACGCAATTACTTCCCTAGCCCTGGTCCAATACCATGGACTACACAAATTGCCGATCTGTATTTGGCTATATACTATGCAATATTGTATTATATTGTATGATCTTATTGTTACAGTGTACAGTTATGTTTATCTGCTATATTTGGAAGATGTAGGTTATTTGGTTATACTGTGTGCAATGTAACTGTTAACAGGATAAGTGGAGGCCAGAGTTGTTTAATATAGTAAGTCAGTCCATTGTAATTTAAGTCCCCTACCTGCACAATCAGATGGGAGTAAGATGAGCAGGTTAAACAGTAAACAGGTTGTGTATGGGCCTGCAGATAATCTGATCATGACACACCATTATGTGCAGGAACCCAGACACCTCGTCTCCACCCCTCTGTGACACCCCCACTGACCTGCTTGTGTGAGGCACAGACAGGGGGGGGGGGGGGGGGGGGTTGGAACAAGGGGAGTGACCTCGACTGAGTGACCGAGAGTGAGAGCTGTGGTAAGGGGAGAATGTTGCAGGTGGCTGACTAAGAAGTAATGTTCGGTCAGGAGTTCCAAGAGGGAATCGTCGTGTAGAGTTGGATTACAGAAGTGTGCTGAACTGTTATAACCTATTATGTCAATAAACCACGGTGGTTTTTTTTTTCAAGCTTGAGTGATTTGGAACCCGATATTTTCAGTCACCTTCCCGGGTTCTAAGGAACTTGACCTGTTTAAGTCGGCCTGGAAAAACCCTGATAAAAGATTAAAGGTGACAAGAGGCTTTCGAAGCACCTTCCCATTTACCCCTGAAGGCAGGAAACATTGGGAAAACCCCCTGCTCTGGACGTATCTGTCTCGTGACTATCTAAGTGATATTACCGGTCCCTGGCACCTTTACCAGGGGACAGGAAAATACAGACTACATTAGAATCTATTTACACAGCAGCTGGTGTATCACAAAGACCTGTGATAGCGGGTTGCTGAATGACACATGCCATTCACACCTGGGCAGGTCAGATTCAAGAGGGCCTTGTGGGGAATATGTCTCTGGTGAAATAAGGTTACACTGGTTAAACACATTCAGGATACTGCGCACGTCCTGAGTGATTCTATCAAGGAGATAGGCGCTGTTAATGCAAGGACTACTGCCATGGCAGTGTCTGCGCTCATTGCTTTGTGGCTGCGTCAGTGGATAGCGGACGCAGATTCTAAGCGCAGTGTGGAGGCGCTTCCTTTCTCAGGTGAGTGGTTATTTGGGGTCGAGTTGAATACGTGGCTTTCAAAGGCTACTCTGGGGTGAAATCCACGTTTCTCCCCTCTGGGGCCCCACCGGCCTGGTGTCCTGGTGTCCGGCCTTCTTTACAATCCTTTTGGACCGCTAGATTTAGGTCGAGCCAGAGGTGCTTCAAATACTGCAAGAGGCACCAGAGGCAAGACAAGAAAACCAGCCGCTGCTGCTTCTCAGGAACAAAGCACCAGCGCTGCTTCCACCAAGGCCTCAGCATGACGGTGTCCCCCCACCCCGAGGGAATCTCGAGGTGGGAGCTCTGTTGCGTCACTTCAGCTGCATCTGGTAAAACTCCTGCCAGTATGCCTGGGTAAGGGATCTAATTTCTCAGGGCTACAAGCTAGAGTTCGACAGTGCTCCTCCCCACCGATTTTTCAAATCAAGCTTACCAGTTTTGGACAATAAGCGAGTTACACTGCAACATGCCATCCTGAAGTTGGTCCAGTCCTAAGTCCTTGTTCCAGTGCCACTGCAACAGGGGGAGGGTTACTACTCCAATCTGTGGTACCAAAACTGGACGGTTTGGTAAGGCCCATTTTGATTTTGAATCTAAAATCCTTGAAACCTTACCTAAAAGTCTTCAAGTTCAAGATGGCATCCTTGCGAGTAGTGATTTTTGGTCTGGAAGAACGGGAGTTTATGGTTTCGCTGGATATAAAGGATGCTTATCTTCATATCCCGATTTGGCCACCTCACCAGGCTTACCTACGGTTCGCCCTGTTCAACGACCATTACCAGTTCCAGGCACTGCCCTTCGCCTGTCCACGGTTCCGAGGGCCTTCACGAAGGTGTTGGCGGAAATTATGTTTCAGCTCAGAGTCCAGGGGGGTCAACATCATCCCTTACTTGAACAATTTCTTGATAAAAGCGAGATCCAGGAAGCTTCTATTGCTCAATATAACTCGCACTATTCATGTTCTGTCACAACATGGCTGGATTCTCAAGTTGCAGAAGTCTCACTTGGAACCTACTCAGCGGCTCCTGTTCCTGGGAATGTTTCTGGATACAGTGGCTCAGTAGGTTTCCTCCCAGAGGACAGGGCAAGGACGCTCCAGGAGATGGTCCGTGCAGTCCTAAGGCCGAATCTGATCTCCATCCATCTTTGCATATGATTATTGGGAGGCGATCCAGTACGGAAGGTTCCATGCCAGAACATTTCAATTGGATCTCCTGAGCAAGTGGTCCGGCTCACATCTTCAAATGCATCGGATCATACGCCTCTCACCTCAGGCCAGGATTTCCCTCCTGCAGTGACTGCAGTCCTCAAACCTGCTGGAAGGTCGAAGTTTCGGGATTCAGGATTAAATCCTCCTCACAACGGACGCGAGTCTGAGAGAATGGGGAGGTGTTACCTGAGGGGCTCAGTTCCAGGGCAGGTGGTCAGCCCACGAAGTCCTACTTCTGATCAGCATTCTGGAACTTCGGGCGGACTACAACGCTCTGCTTCAGGCCTCTCCTCTCCTCCGAGATCAGGCCATTAAAATTCAGTCGGACACCGCCACGGCAGTGGCATACATCAGTCGGCAGGGAGGAACAAAGAGCAGAGCCTGCATGAGAGAAGTGTCCTGGTTACTTCTCTGGGCAGAAAGTAATGCAAGAGCAATGTCTGCAATCTTTATTCTGGGGGTAGACAACTGGGAAGCAGACTTCTTAAGTCGTCACGACCTCCACCCGGGAGAGTGGTGCCTCCACACACAGGTGTTTCAACAGATCACCGACCTGTGGGGCTGGCCATGGATCAACTTGATGGCATCTCTGCTCAAAACGAAGCTTTGCCGGTATTGTTCAAGAACCAGGGACCCGCAGGCGATAGCAGTGGATGCACTGACGACGCCATGGTCTTACCGGTTTGTCTACCTGTTTCCTCCGATTCCGTTGCTCCCGAGGTTGCTAAAGAGAATCGGGCATCAAAGAGTTCAGGCATCAAAGAGTTCAGGCATCAAAGAGTACAGGCATCAAAGAGTTCGCGGATGTTCGGGACATGTCCGAAGATCCTTGGCCTCTTCCAATGAGAAAAGACCTTCAGCAAGGCCCGTTCGTCTTCCAGCAGCTTCGTTTGACGGCATGGTGGTTGAGCGGAACATCCTAGCTCAGAAAGGTCTTTCCAGAAAGGTTATTACAACCATGGTACAGGCCAGGAAGCCTGTGACGTCAAGATACTACCATCATATCTGGAGGAGATATGTCTCTTGGGGTGAGGAGCGCACATACCCTTTTACGGATTTTCACCTGGGATGCTTCTTGCGTTTCCTGCAGACTGGAGTGGATATGCGCCTACGTCTGGGCTTCCTTAAGGTCCAAATTTCGTCCATCTCTATTTTCTTCGAGAAGAAGTTGGCAGTGTTACCAGAAGTTCAGACCTTCTTGCAAGGGGTACTTCACTTACAGCCTCCCTTTGTGGCACCAACGGCACCCTGTTATTTGAATGTGTTTATTGGAGTTTCTACAGTCCTCCTAGTTTGAACCATTAATGATGGTAGAAGACAATTACCTTATGTGGAAGACTGTAACGTTGCTAGGCGTGTCTCTGAATTGGGGACCTTGTCGTGTAAAAGTCCATACTTGGTCTTTTATGAAGACGGAGCGGAGCTCCGGACTAGGCAGCAGTTCCTGCCGAAGGTGGTCTCTGCATTGCACTTGAACCAACCTATAGCGGTCCCGTCAAGTTCTGGCACTTCTGCTCCTCCGAACGCATTGGATGCTGTGCGAGCCTTGAAGATCTATATTAAGAGGATGGCTCGGATCGGAGAGACTGATTCCCTGTTTGCGCTCTATGATGCGCAGAAGAAGGGTTGCCTGGCTTCTAGGCATGTCTATTGATTGTTGGCTTAGACTGACTATCCAACAGGCCTCTGTGTCAGCAGCCTTACCTGTTCAACAGTCTCTGAAGGCCCACTCTACAAGATCGGTGGGGTCTTCCTGGGCGGCTGCCTGTGGTGACTCGGCCTTGCAACTGTGCCGAGCTGCTACCTGGTCGGGGAAGAACACCGTTGTGAAGTTCTACAAGTTTGATACCCTGGCCAAAGAAAATACCCAGTTTGGGCAGGCTGTGCTACAGATGTCTCCGCCCGTTCTGGAAGCTTTGGGACATCCCCATTGTACTAAGTAACCCCAGTATCCCTCATGGATGCTAGAGAAAATAGGATTTTAATTACCTACCTATCCTTTAATTACCTATCCTTTTCTCGTAGGCCATAAGGGATACTGGGCGCCCACCTCCGTGCATTGACTTTTCTGCAGGTTTTTCTATAAGTTTACCTGTTCAGCTGTTGCTGTTTTGTTGCCAGGCGTTGCTGGTCGGTTTATGTTGTGTGCTGGTGCGTGAATCTCACCACTCGTTTGTTATGTTCCTTCTCAAGTATGTCCATTCTCCTTCGGACACAGTTTTACCTAGACTGGCTGTGGGAGGGCGCATAGAGGGGAGGAGCGAGCACACCCAGTCGAAGAAATTTCAAGTGAACCGGCTCCTTTGGACCCCATCTATACCCCATCGTACTAAGTGACACCAGTATCCCTTATGGACTACAAGAAAAGGATTTACTGGTATAGCTGTTAGGGGGGGAAATAACTATTAAGCTTATGTTTTGTGTGCGTACGTACACTCCTACAAAGTTTTTGTGATGGTAATCTCAAAAATTGAGTAATTTGGATGACTGCAATCTGCCACTATACTTCTAGCTCTATTTAATACTCTTTTCATAAAGGTCATGTACACATGGCAGGGACACGCCAATGATCCTGCCCGCAGTTCTAACCACATGTTCCAAAGAAACCCTCTCGGCCACAGTACAGTTCCCAACCGTACTGTTACCCCGTAAGTCAGAACACACTCCAATATACTACGATAAAACTTATCTGCACGCAGCCTTGAGTCGTCTTAAGAAAAAGAGGCGCTGCTGCACCTTCTTAACTAGGAAGGTACAGTTTAAAGACCAAGTTATATCTCTGGAAATGTAAATGCCCAGAAGCTTAAAAGAATCTAACTCAATTTGCCAAAAAAAAAAAAAGGGAGTAACAGTCTTCGACTACCTCGCCTACAATCTGTTACCAACTCCTTCATTTTGGATGTATTTAAAAGGAAACAATTTTACTTACTCCATTCTGACAATTTAAAAACCTCATGCCTATAAGCATCCTCATCATTCTCGCTAATCAGACCAACCACTGCTGTATCATCAGCGAATTTCTCTACCATAACCGATTCAACGGCTGAAAGACAATCATGTGAAAATATAGAATATAATAGTGGACTTAAGACGCACCCCTGAGGCACAGCAGTAAGAGGGTATTTTTCAAAATTCCACCGACAAAGGGGTTAAAAGGGTGAGATGATCATTGTGAATTCCCCCGTCACAGAGCGTTAAGACAGTCCACCCAGCTGGGGCTATAAAGAATGCATGGTGGTGATACCAAGTTGCAAAGTGGGGGAAGGGGGCACAATGCTCTGTTCCTGCTCAAATAGGGAAGCCACATCAACTGCCACCCCTAAACACTGTCAAACATCGCTGGGTGTGACTTCCCTATTTGAATAATGGACTGCTCTGCATAAGTCCAGCCTTAAGGTTCAGGAGATTTTGCAATGAATCAGTGGTATTTGCCTTTTCTATATATAGATTTCAGATATTAGTACTTTAATCAACCTATTTCCAGTCAGGGCAGGGTAGTGTCTCAATTATCAGAGGTTAATCTGTCACTTGAACTAGACATTGCCTTACCTTTCAGAGCAATAGGAGGAATGGTGAGAGAGATTTTGACTCTTAAATGCATTAAAGGAAAGCTTGATAACTAGCAGCTGTTTATCTGCTGTGTAAAGGGTACTGACGGGTCTCCCAGTGACCTTAAGTGCTATGTAAAAATAATAATTTTTTACCTCAAATGAGGAGCCATAAGGAGAGTGAGAAACTAAGTAAGGAGACCTAAATCCCTTTGGAATAGTCAGCCTTTCTCTGCAAACCTTACATATTTAACATACAGGGGGTGGAGCTTGGCCTGTCGTCCCAGCAATTACAGGACTGAGCAGGGCAGCATCAGAGACAGGGCGGAGAAGGAAGCAGATTATTTTCCTCGGCGCCAGCCTTTTGACCGCATCAGTACGAGGAAGGCCCGCCCGGTGGTGCAGCCTGACAGACTGGCAGTGGCAGGAGGAGCATGTCCTGTTGCAAGTCTAATTGCTGATCTTCTGTTATGAACTAACAAGTTAACTTTAGGTATATCCCCTTGTCCAGAAAATAAGACAGACTACAGATTCCCGTACAATAAAATCCGTTTTATTGTTTTGGTGTGTTCTCTGGCGGTTTCATGGAGGGACACTTTGATGTTACCAGTTCTCAGCAACATCCTACCACAAGTGAGCCTATTTTAAAAGCAGTATTACATTTGCTTAAATACCAGTGCTTTTCAGCTCTATGTGATTATACTTGAAATTCCATAGTGAAGCACAGTTACTCAGCTAGTTATATTTTATAGTCCCTGCTAGTCTGCATGCCGACTGTCGGGATTTAGTGCGGTCATGATGCAGGGGTCGGTATTGTGACTGGCTGTCTCCTGAACTTTTTTTTTTGTGTTTAGGCAGGCAGTTCCCGAAGCTCACTGTATTGTGGTTCTGCTTCTCCTGCACTGTTTTACTGGTACTTAGGAAGGGTTTCTCTTTTTGTCTGTGTGGTCTTCGGTCTGTTTTTCCGATATGTGTGTGTGTGTGTGTGTGTGTGTGTGTATATATAGATAGATAGATATATAATTTTTTTCCCTTTTTTTTTTTCCAACGCTAGGCTGTTTTAGCAGGGCGTTGCGCCCTGCCCGATTCCATTCACGGTATGGGAGAGAGCTTGGTGCTGGGCACGCCACCAACAGTGACGCTGCCGGCCTCCCACGCCCCCTGTAGTTGTCTGTGGAGCCGCACCGCACACGTCAATGACGGTACATAGCCACGGTCCCTATTTTGTATGGTCACGCCCCCTTTTTGGGAGAGTGCGTGGCATTGCCCCCGCAATCCGACGCCCTGCCCTCGAAAATTTCTAGAGTGAATATATATAATATAATTTATTTATTTTCTCTGACGTCCTAGTGGATGCTGGGTACTCCGTAAGGACCTTGGGGAACAGACTGGCTCCGCAGGAGACTGGGCACTCTTTAAAGAAAGATTAGGTACTACATCTGGTGTGCACTGGCTCCTCCCTCTATGCCCCTCCTCCAGACCCCAGTTAGAATCTGTGCCTGGCCAGAGCTGGATGCACTTAGTGGGCTCTCCTGAGTTCACTATAAAGAAAGTATTTGTTAGGTTTTTTATTTTCAGTGAGATCTGCTGGCAACAGACTCACTGCTACGTGGGACTTAGGGGAGAGAAGCAAACCTACCTGCTTGCAGCTAGCTTGTGCTTCTAAGGCTACTGGACACCATTAGCTCCAGAGGGATCGAACACAGGGCCCGACCTCGATCGTCCGTTCCCGGAGCCGCGCCGCCGTCCCCCTTGCAGAGCCAGAAGACGGAAGATACCGGAGAAAATCGGCGGCTGAAGACTCCGGTCTTCAATAAGGTAGCGCACAGCACTGCAGCTGTGCGCCATTGCTCCCACAGCACACCACACACTCCGGTCACTGGTGGGTGCAGGGCGCTGGGGGGGGGGCGCCCTGGGCTGCAATTAGTATACCTTAATGGCAAACTGCACATAATACAGTTCTAAACTGTATATGTGCCTAATCCCCCGCCATAATTTTCATTAAAAAAGCGGGAGAAGCCCGCCGCTGAAGGAGCGGGGCTATCTTCCTCAGCACAGCCAGCGCCATTTTCTCTTCACAGCTCCGCTGGAAGGACGCTCCCCAGGCTCTCCCCTGCAGTATACACTACAGAAAGGGTAAAAAAGAGAGGGGGGGGGCACATAAATTTAGGCACAAATTGTGATATAAGCAGCTATTGGGGGAAAATTCACTTTGTGTATAGTGTATATCCCTCTGTTATATAGCGCTCTGGTGTGTGCTGGCATACTCTGTCTCCCCCAAAGGACTTTGTGGGGTCCTGTCCTCAGTCAGCATTCCCTGTGTGTGTGTGCGGTGTGTCGGTACGGCTGTGTTGACATGTTTGATGAGGACGCTTATGTGGAGGTGGAGCAGGTGCCGATAAGTGTGATGTCGCCCCCTGCGGGGCCGACACCTGAGTGGATGGGTATGTGGAAGGTATTAACCGACAGTGTCAACTCCTTGCATAAAAGGTTCGATGACGCAATTTTGGGACAGCTGGCATCTCAGCCCGCGCCTGGCCAGGCATCTCAGAGGCCATCAGGGGCTCAAAAACGCCCGCTACCTCAGATGGCAGACACAGATGTCGACACGGAGTCTGACTCCAGTGTCGACGAGGATGAGACAAATGTACAATCCACTAGGGCCATCCGATGCATGATTACGGCAATGAAAAATGTGTTGCACATTTCTGACATTAACCCGGTTACCACAAAAAAGGGTATTATGTTTGGGGAGAAAAAGCAGCCAGTGACTTTTCCCCCATCTGATGAGTTAAATGAATTGTGTGAAGAAGCGTGGTGTTCCCCAGATAAGAAATTAGTGATTTCTAAGAGGTTACTGATGGCGTACCCTTTCCCGCCAACGGATAGGTTATGCTGGGAGACATCCCCTAAGGTGGACAAGGCGCTCACACGCTTATCAAAAAAGGTGGCACTGCCTTCTCAGGATATGGCCGCCTTAAAGGAGCCTGCAGATAGAAAGCAGGAGGCTATCCTGAAGTCTGTGTATACACACTCAGGTACTATACTGAGACCTGCTATTGCTTCAGCATGGATGTGTAGTGCTGCAGCAGCGTGGTCTGATTCCCTGTCTGATAACATTGATTCCCTTGACAGGGACACTATATTGCTAACCATAGAGCATATTAAAGACGTAGTCTTATATATGAGGGATGCACAGAGGGACATTTGCCGGCTGGCATCTAGAATTAATGCAATGTCCATTTCTGCCAGGAGAGTATTATGGACTCTGCAGTGGACAGGTGATGCTGATTTTAAAAGGCACATGGAAATTTTGCCTTATAAGGGTGAGGAATTGTTTGGGGACGGTCTCTCGGACCTCATATCCACAGCAACAGCTGGGAAGTCGACTTTTTTACCTCAGGTTCCCTCACAGCCTAAGAAAGCACCGTATTATCAAGTACAGTCCTTTCGGCCTCAGAAAGGCAAGCGGGTTAGAGGCGCGTCCTTTCTGCCCAGAGGCAGGGGTAGAGGGAAAAAGCTGCACCAGACAGCCAGTTCCCAGGAACAAAAATCCTCCCCTGCTTCCACTAAGTCCACCGCATGACGCTGGGGCTCCACAGGTGGAGCCAGGTGCGGTGGGGCCCCGTCTCCGGAACTTCAGCGACCAGTGGGTTCGCTCACAGGTGGATCTCTGGGTTCTACAAGTGGTATCTCGGGGATACAAGCTGGAGTTCGAGACGTCTCCCCCTCGCCGTTACCTCAAATCAGCCTTGCCAGCTACTCCCCAGGACAGGGAGGTAGTACTGGCGGCAATTCACAAGCTGTACCTCCAGCAGGTGATAATCAAAGTTCCCCTCCTTCAACAGGGACGGGGTTACTATTCCACAATGTTTGTGGTACCGAAACCAGACGGTTCGGTGAGACCCATTCTAAATTTAAAATCCTTGAACACTTATATAAGGAAGTTCAAGTTCAAAATGGAATCGCTCAGGGCGGTTGTTGCAAGCCTGGAAGAGGGGGATTCTATGGTATCACTGGACATCAAGGATGCTTAGCTACATGTCCCCATTTACCCACCTCACCAGGTGTACCTCCGTTTTGTGGTACAGGACTGCCATTACCAATTCCAGACGTTGCCGTTTGGTCTGTCCACGGCACCGAGGGTATTTACCAAAGTAATGGCCGAAATGATGATACTCCTTCGAAAGAAGGGAGTTATAATTATCCCGTACTTGGACGATCTCCTTATTTAGGCGAGGTCCATGGAGCAGTTGTTGGTCGGAGTAGCACAATCTCAGAAAGTGCTACAACAGCACGGCTGGATTCTGAATATCCCAAAGTCGCAGCTGATTCCTACGACGCGTCTGCTGTTCTTGGGTATGATTCTGGACACAGAACAGAAGGTGTTTCTCCCGGAGGAGAAGGCCAAGGAGTTGTCATCTCTGGTAAGAGACCTCCTGAAACCAAAACAGGTGTCGGTGCATCACTGCACGCGAGTCCTGGGAAAGATGGTAGCTTCTTACGAAGCGATTCCCTTCAGCAGGTTCCATGCAAGGATCTTTTAGTGGGATCTGTTAGACAAGTGGTCCGGATCGCATCTTCAGATGCATCGGCTGATCACCCTGTCCCCGAGGGCCAGGGTGTCTCTGCTGTGGTGGCTGCAGAGTGCTCATCTTCTCGAGGGCCGCAGATTCTGCATACAGGACTGGGTCCTGGTGACCACGGATGCAAGCCTCCGAGGTTGGGGGGCTGTCACTCAGGGAAGAAACTTCCAAGGACAATGGTCGAGTCAGGAGGCTTCCCTACACATAAATATTCTGGAACTAAGGGCCATTTACAATGCCCTAAGTCAAGCAAAACCCCTGCTTCAAAACCAGCCGGTGCTGATTCAGTCAGACAAGATCACGGCGGTCGCCCATGTAAACCGACAGGGCGGCACAAGAAGCAGGATGGCGATGGCAGAAGCCACAAGGATTCTCCGATGGGCGGAAAATCACGTGATCGCACTGTCAGCAGTGTTCATTCCGGGAGTGGACAACTGGGAAGCAGACTTCCTCAGCAGGCACGACCTCCACCCGGGAGAGTGGGGACTTCATCCAGAAGTCTTCCAGCTGATTGTAAATCGTTGGGAAAGGCCACAGGTGGACATGATGGCGTCCCGCCTCAACAAAAAGCTAAAAAGATATTGCGCCAGGTCAAGGGACCCTCAGGCGATAGCTGTGGACGTCATCGGTTGCTAAGAGGAATCCAACGTGCGAGCTGTCAAGACAGCGGCCTCACCTTTACCGCCTCATCTCCAGACAGGACAAGAGCACTGTTACCCAGACTGCAGTTGTGTGACACAGCGCGGTTACAGCGCCCGCAACCCGCACACCGAAAGCCAGGACACTTTCTCAATGGATATTATTTCTTTAAGCTGTCGCTGACGTCATCAACCGGGCCCTTGGCGCGGAGTGATCCGCCCTCCTCAGCCCCCCAAGCTCTAGGAGGTGAAGCGGTTGTTGCGGAGTGTCACTAAGAAGCACTTATTCGCCTGTGCTGTCTGTGTGTATGTGCTAGGGGCAGGCTGGTGAAAAGGAGTCCGCTGGGTCCTGCTGGCAGAAACGTGCTCTCAGGTGATATTTCTGGAGCCTGATATAAAGAAACGATTACGTGAGGATCCGCATCTCATTCTGAGTGAGTAACGGTACGCACTACACCTTATATCTCACTCATAATCATTTGGTGGACTCAAAGATACCTTTGTGTGAAGATTAATTCTTATCACTGTGAGTGGGGTACGCCATCCATCTTCTATGAAAGTTGATTTCTGGGCTGCATTGTGTATATTCAGCATTTTTAGAGACGTACTACACTATGTTATATATTTTTTCTGTTCACATATGTTGTTAATACATCGCATGAAGTGGAAGATCTGATCGCCCCTAGATTACTACAGGAGGAATTGCCTTGAGATTGGACTTCTGTTATACATACGGACTATAAGTATTTTTTCAGTTATTTTTATGAAACCACACTGAGCGCTATGATTTGAGTTTTTTTCTTGTTCACTGTTATATACGAGGGTTAGGTGGCCCTCATTCACTCAATAAGCTGCATAAGTGTTTTTGCGCCTTGGATGTTGATTAATTTTGCTTTCTTGATAGCTGTGGACGCTCTAGTGACACCGTGGGTGTACCAGTCGGTTTATGTGTTCCCTCCTCTTCCTCTCATACCAAAGGTACTGAGGATAATAAGAAAGAGAGGAGTAAGAACTATACTTATCGTTCTGGATTGGCCAAGAAGGACTTGTTACCCGGAACTACAAGAAATGATCTCGGAGGACCCTTGGCCTCTGCCGCTCCAACAGGACCTGCTACAGCAGGGGCCCTGTCTGTTCCAAGACTTACCGCGGCTGCGTTTGACGGCATGGCGGTTGAACGCCGGATCCTGATGGAAAAGGGCATTTCGGTTGAAGTCATTCCTACGCTGATAAAAGCTAGGAAGGATGTGACGGCAAAACATTATCACCGCATATGGCGACAATATGTTGCTTGGTGTGAGGCTATGAAGGCCCCAACAGAAGAATTTTAGCTGGGTCGATTTCTGTACTTCCTACAGTCAGGAGTGACTATGGGCCTAAAATTGGGATCCATTAAAGTCCAGATTTCGGCCCTGTCTATTTTCTTTCAAAAAGAACTGGCTTCACTGCCTGAAGTTCAGACGTTTGTTAAGGGAGTGCTGCATATTCAGCCCCCTCTTGTGCCTCCAGTGGCACCTTGGGATCTCAACGTTGTGTTGGATTTCCTAAATTCACATTGGTTTGAGCCACTTCAGACCGTGGAGTTGAAATATCTCACGTGGAAAGTGGTCATGCTTTTGGCCTTAGCTTCGGCTAGGCGTGTGTCAGAATTGGCGGCTTTGTCATGTAAAAGCCCCTATCTGATTTTCCATATGGACAGGGCAGAATTGAGGACTCGTCCCCAATTTCTCCCTAAGGTGGTATCAGCTTTTCATTTGAACCAACCTATTGTGGTGCCTGCGGCTACTCTGGACTTGGAGGCTTCCAAGTTGCTGGATGTAGTCCGGGCCCTGAAAATCTATGTTTCCAGGACGGCTAGAGTCAGAAACTGACTTGCTGTTTATCCTGCATGCACCCAGCAAGCTTGGGTGCTCCTGCTTCTAAGCAGACTATTGCTCGCTGGATCTGTAGCACGATTCAACTTGCACATTCTGCGGCTGGACTGCCGCATCCTAAATCAGTCAAAGCCCATTCCACGAGGAAGGTGGGCTCTTCTTGGGCGGCTGCCCGAGGGGTCTCGGCTTTACAACTTTGCCGAGCTGCTACCTGGTCGGGATCAAACACGTTTGCAAAATTCTACAAGTTTGATACCCTGGCTGAGGAGGACCTTGAGTTTGCTAATTCGGTGCTGCAGAGTCATCCGCACTCTCCCGCCCGTTTGGGAGCTTTGGTATAATCCCCATGGTCCTTACGGAGTACCCAGCATCCACTAGGACGTCAGAGAAAATAAGATTTTACTCACCGGTAAATCTATTTCTCGTAGTCCGTAGTGGATGCTGGGAGCACGTCCCAAGTGCGGACTTCTGCAATACTTGTATATAGTTATTGCTTAACTATAGGGTTTTTTGTTCTGAGCCATCTGTTTAATGAGGCTCAGTTGTTCATACTGTTAACTGGGTATAGTTATCACGAGTTGTACGGTGTGATTGGTGTGGCTGGTATGAGTCTTACCCTGGATTCCAAATCCTTTCCTAGTAATGTCAGCTCTTCCGGGCACAGTTTCCCTAGCTGGTGTCTGGAGGAGGGGCATAGAGGGAGGAGCCAGTGCACACCAGATGTAGTACCTAATCTTTCTTTAAAGAGTGCCCAGTCTCCTGCGGAGCCCTTCTGTTCCCCATGGTCCTTAAGGAGTACCCAGCATCCACTACGGACTACGAGAAATAGATTTACCGGTGAGTAAAATCTTATTTTATCTAATATGCACTCGGTCATCATAGAAAAAAACACGTACTTTTATTAACACCCAGGTAGGGCACTCAAAAAATGAATAGCAAGAAACGGCTCAGCATAAAAAAAAATTACAAAACATCATATGCATCCATTGTGGCACCAATAGTGCCTAAAACAGCAATCCAATATAGATGCATTAAAGAAGGTTAGATGGTAACTTATCAGTCCATTGACCTCTGTCAGTAAATGGCCGCTCAAGACCACTGCATCATGTCACGGCTACCTTGCATAGTATAGAGCCATTTACTGTCCGAGGTCGACGGACTAATAAGTGTTTTTCTTTTTCATCCACTAGGGGTCACTGGAGTACTCTTGGGATATGGACGGCTTCCACAGGAACAAGGCACTGAATAAATTAATTTTGGAACTACTCCTCCCCTCCATATCCCAGAGTACCTCAGTGTTTTTTCTGTGCTCGACACAGCATGGAGGATTGTGGAGTTTGTCCACATTCATTGGGATTTTTCTAAGTTTTTTTTTCAACAATTTCCACATCCCTTTCCCCCCTTCCAATATGCGTGGGTCCAGGATAGTGGAAGCTGCTACTAGCAGCTGTGGGTGTCGGGCCTCTCTAAAAAGAGCTCCCTCACACCACGTGCAGGACTGCCTGCAGGAAAGCTGGACGGAGCTTGAACCAAGAAGCCCCGTCATAGCCCTCACTACAGGGAGTCCAGGTATGTTGGGTTGGGGCGGTCAGCTCACGCTGCCGCCCCGCTGTGTGGGGAACTGTATTGGGGAGAGCCGCTCGCCGCCGCCGCTTACAAGTTCCCGCCGATACCCTGAGCCGCGCGTGCATAGGCCGCTCCACGGCTCTATGCTGTGCGCTCCCCGGCCTCTTCTCAGCCGCATGTAGCCCGGCTCCGTGTACAGAGAGCGGTGCACGGGGGGGGGCGGAGACATAGAAAATGCCCTTAGCAGCAGCGCTGCAGGGGTTTTTAGTAGGCTATTAAGCCTTGGCTATCATGATTATATATATATATATATATATATATATATATATATATATATATATATATATATATATATATATATATATATATGCAGTTTAGTGGGGATAATCTGCATTTTGTGTTATACTGGAAACTTGGCATATTTAACCATGCTTCCTGTTTTTTCCTGTTTGTTTCCAGAGTTCCTATACTACATCTCTACTTCACTAAAGGCGCAGGGGTGTTAGGGGAATTTGGGATCAGGTTTTTCATATTGCTGGCGTGGCCTGCACTTAGCCAGATATAGATATACATGTATATATATAGAGATATAGAGAGAGATATATATCTATATCTATATCTATATCTCTATATCTATATAATATACACAAGAACCTTAGTGCTATTTACTGAGTCGTGCAAATTGTCTGTGTTTGTATTGTCTGTCTGCATAATGAGTAAGGCACCAGCAAAGACTAAAAAGCAATTTCCCTGCCAAGTTTGTAAAAGTGTGTTGCCTGATGGATCTACCACATGTACAGTATGTTTTGTGAATTCAGCTACAAATACAATTTCCACTCTGGTTTTAAAGCCAGTTTCATCTCCGGACCCTCCATGGGCTATGCTTGCAAATGTCCTGGTTGGTTTGCAATCAGAATTGGCCGCCACTCGTCAAGAGCGGGAAGTGGCAAGATCTGAGTTTAAGATGAGACCGCTAGAGTTACCGGAGGGGTCTCAATCTTACCAAAAGTCAAAGTCCACCTTGGGTGGAAAGGATAAGTCTCTTTTGTCTTATGATTTGCCAGTTTCTGCTATGCTAGACCTCACTGCGGATGAGGGTGAGGAGGGCGAAATAGACCAGCAGTCAGATAGTGACGATTTTGACAGCCCAGGCATTGATAATCTCATCAGAGCGGTGCGTCAGTCTCTGAAGTTTACAGAAACTGAGGAGCCTCTGACAAATGATGAAGTCGTCTTTACTAAACGACAGAGATCTCCGATGTGTTTTCCTGTTTCGGAATCTCTTAATAAAATGTTACTAGAAACACGAAAGAATCCGGATAAACCATTTTTTATACCTTGCAGATTTAAGTCGTTACCCGTTTCGAGAGTCCATGACGGCTACATGGGAGAATCCGCCATTGGTGGATTCGTCCGTATCTAAACTTACAAAGAAATTAACCATACCAGTACCAGCTGCTACTACGCTTAAAGACCCTTCAGACCGTAAAATAGAAGCTATGCTAAAGTCCATGTATATAGCAGCAGGAGTGCTGCTGAGACCTGGGTTGGTTGGCATTTGGGTAACTAAGGCGCTAATGGCATGGATAAAAGAGCTCAAGTCTGCTCTACAGGACAATCATCTTATACTTCTCGCTGATCAAATCTGGGAAGCTGCTGACTATCTATGTACAGCTTCTACTGACGTCTGTCAGCTCACTTCTCGCCTTTCATCATCGCTAGTTATAGCACGACGAGCACTCTGGCTACGTTCTTAGCAAGCGGAGGCGGAGGTCAAAAAAGGTATAGAGGCGTTACCTTACGGTGGCGAGAAGCTGTTCGGTCCTGAATTGGACAGATGGATTTCTGAGGCTACGGGAGGAAAGTCTGTTTTCTTACCATTGCCTCCAACGGTACCTAGATGCAAATACTCTGGTCCGGCATTCAAATACTTTAGACCTCAGTCCTTTCGTGGGCGCGGCAGAGGAGCGGCCACACTTGGTAGAAGAGGTCGGGGACGTGGTTTCCAACAAACCAACACAAGTCGTCACGACGCTAAGGTCGCCAACAAGCCAGTGGCATGACGGGCTCCCAGCCCATCTCGGATCTCCAATTGTGGGAGCACGCCTTCAGACGTTCCAGGGGGCGTGGCTTCAGACGTCCACAGATGGGTGGATCCGCAATTTAGTGTTAAAGGGTTACAAAATAGAGTACGATTGTTTTCCGCCAATGCGGTTTTTCAAGACAGGTCTGCCTGTGTCGGACGACAAGAAGGCGGTTCTGCAGATTGCCATTCAGTCTCTGCTTTGTGGTACCAATGCCGGATGGCTCGGTCAGGCCAATATTGAACTTAAAAGGTCTCAATCAGTACGTCACTTACTACAGATTCAAGATGGAATCTCTGCGGTCAGTAATTGCAGGTTTAGAGCCACAGGAATTCATGATTGCACTGGATCTCAAAGATGCGTACTTACACATTCCGATTTGGCCACCTCATCAGAGGTTCTTGCGGTTTGCAATACGGCAAGACCATTACCAGTTTCAGGCTCTACCGTTTGGCCTTTCGTCAGCGCCTCTGGTATTCACCAAGGTGATGTCTGTGATGATAGCTCATCTCAGATCCCTGGGAGTAATAATTGTTCCGTATTTGGACGATTTGCTCATCAAGGCTCCGTCTCAACAGATGCTTCTCCAACAGGCGTTGCTAACATACAATGTACTAGTTCGGCACGGTTGGATAGTCAATTTCAAGAAATCACATCTGATTCCGTCTCAACTACTTCAATTCCTAGGTATGATTCTTGATACGGTAAATCAAAGAATTTACCTGCCAGAACAGAAAATACAGGTCATTCGTCATCTAGTACAATTAGTACTCAAGCCACGCACAGTCTCGGTACATTTGTGCATTCGCCTCTTAGGCACAATGGTGGCGGCTTTCGAAGCGCTTCAGTTCGGAAGATTTCACTCACGTCCTTTTTAACTAGATGTGCTAGCACAGTGGTCGGGCTCGCATCTGCAGATTCACCACAGGGTGAAGTTGTCGCCACAGGCCAGAGTGTCTCTTCTCTGGTGGCTCAAAGTACACAATCTAACCGCAGGGAAACGGTTCGGCGCCTGGAATTGGATACGACAGACGCGAGTCTCGGAGGCTGGGGAGCTGTAGTTCAAAGTTATCGGCTCCAGGGTCTCTTGACAGATCACGAAAGATTGCGGTCTATAAATGTCCTGGAACTCCGGGCATTTTACAATGCGCTACGACAAGCAGTGCACATGCTTCGGTTTCAGACTGTTCAGGTGCAGTCAGATAATGTGACGGTGGTCGCATACATCAACAAGCAAGGAGGAACGAGAAGCCGCATGGCAATGCGAGAAGTAGCTAGGATCCTCAGGTGGGCCGAGTATCACCAAGTGATATTGTCGGCAGTGTTCATTCCAGGAGTGGACAACTGGGAGGCGGATTATCTCACCCGTCGGGATTTTCATCCAGGAGAATGGGCATTAAATCCTGAAGTGTTTCACATGTTGGTCCAGAGGTGGGGTTACCCTCAGGTGGATCTGATGGCATCTCGCCACAATCACCAAATGCCCCAGTATGTGTCCAGAACGAGAGATCCAAAGGCGGTGGCGGTGGATGCTTTCACAATCGCGTGGCCGTACAGCCTCGTGTATCTGTTTCCACCGTTTCCGCTGCTCCCTCTGTTGCTAAAACGGATCAAGAGAGAGTCCGTCACAGTCATACTAGTTGCGCCTCATTGGCCTCGGAGAGCTTGGTTCTCGGATCTCCGCGGACTACTCGCAGACGATCCTTGGCTGTTCCCACTACGTCCGGACCTGTTACAACAGGGTCCGTTCCTTTACCCCGATTTTAGCGCGGCTGCGTTTGACGGGGTGGCTGTTGAGACCGCCCTTTTAAGAAGAGAGGGCATTGCAGAATCGGTTATACCAACCGGTTACGGCAGCTCATTATTACAGAATCTGGCGTACCTATATAGGTTGGTGTGAAGCTCGAAAGTTTCCGACATCTTTCAAGTTATCCCGTCTTTTGTTATTTCTACAGATGGGGTTAGATCAGGGGTGGGCAATTATTTCAGCTGGGGGGCCGCTTAACACTTCCAGCGAATAATCGAGGGCCACACACAAAATACTCAAAAAGAGATCCCTTTTTACACATTACGGCAGACAGCGTGCCCTTTTTACACATTAAGGCAGACAGCGTCCCCCTTTTTACACATTACGACAGACAGCGTCCCTTTTTACAGATTACGACAGACAGCACCCCCATTTTTATACATTACGGCAGACAGCGCCCCCGTTTTTATACATTACGGCAGACAGCGCCCCCGTTTTTATACATTACGGCAGACAGCACCCCCGTTTTTACACATTACGGCGACAGCATCCCCTTTTTACACATTACGGCAGACAGCGTCCCCGTTTTTATACATTACGGCAGACAGCACCCCCGTTTTTACACATTACGGCAGCAAGCGCCCCTGTTTTTACACATTACGGCAGACAGCATCCCCTTTTTACACATTACGGCAGACAGCGCCCCCGTTTTTATACATTACGGCAGACAGTCCCTACCCCCCTTTCCCCACCCTCCCCTAAACCTATATAGCAGTCCTTACCCTCCCCCTCCCCTAAACCCATATAATCGTTTTTAACTCCCCTCCCCTGAACTTATATGGCAGCTTTAGCTTTATCCAGGACAGGGGGTTTACCTATTTGTCAGTGGCAGACGATCCCCGCTGTCTGATGATCCGCGCTGCTGCTGCCGCCGCCGCTTCTCCTCACTGGCCACCGCTTCTTCTCCCCGCTGGCCGCCGCTTCTTCTCCCCGCTGGCCGCCGTTTCTTCTCCCCACTGGCCTCCGCAGTGCTCCCCACTGGCCGCTTCTGCTCAGAGTCCCCACTGCAGTGCCCGCCCAGTGCCGCCCGCCGTGACGCCCAGCGCCGCCCAGCGCATGATAGAGGAAATCCCGGTCAGCTGACCCTGTGACGTGACCGGGATTTCCTCAGAGGCGCCGCGTCTGAGAGCAGTGCAATGACAAGCGGCCTGTCGGGCCTCTTGTCATTGCACTCTGGTGGGGCACAGCGGGCCAGGCAGGATCGGTCCGCGGGCCGCATCCGGCCCGCGGGCCGCCTGTTGCCCACCCCTAGGTTAGATGGAGGACTGCGTCTATCCACACTAAAAGTGCAGATATCTGCGTTGTCAATTTACTTTCAAAGAAAATTGGCTCTATTGCCGTCGGTACACACGTTTCTGCAGGATGTCCTCAGAGTACAGCCTCCATTCATTCCACCTACAGCGCCATGGGACTTGAATCTGGTTTTAGATTTTCTTACAGTCCTTATACTTTGAACCCTTACAACAAGTGGATATTAAATTTCTCACTTGGACAACAATTTTTCTCTTAGCCTTAGCTTCAGCAAGGCGTGTTTCAGATTTGCGTGCCTTGTCGTGCAAGCCACCGTATTTGGTGTTTCATGATGACAGAGCGGAACTTCGGACGAATCCTGCTTTCCTACCAAAGGTGGTGTCCTCTTTTCACATCAATCAACCAATAGTAGTTCCTGTGTTAACAGGAGATTCTGAAACGTTGGATGTGGTACGCGCATTACGCGTTTATGTATCCCGAACGTCGACAGTTCGTAAGACGGATACGTTGTTTGTTCTCTGATGCTGCCAAGATGGGTTGGCCAGCTTCTAAGCAGACCTTATCCAGATGGATTAAACTGACCATACGTCAGGCTTACCTTCAGGTTACAGCCGCCTACATCAGTAACAGCTCATTCCACACGTGCTGTGGGAACGTCATGTGCAGCGAGTCGTGGAGCTTCTACGACACAGCTTTGCCGTGCGGCTACATGGTCTTCAGTGCACACTTTTGTGCGCTTTTACAAGTTTGATACGTTTGCGGCATCAGCGTCTAGCTTTTGCCGCCTAGTGTTACAGGTGCCAAACAGCTCTCCCGCCCACGGGGGAAACTTTGGTACGTCCCAAGAGTACTCCAGTGACCCCTAGTGGATGAAAAAGAAAATAGGATTTTGGTACTTACCAGGTAAATCCTTTTCTTTGAATCCATAGGGGGCACTGGACGCCCACCCAGAGCAGTTTTACCTGGTTTGGGGTAAGTTCAGTAGATCTTATGGTAACACATTCTCACCGACTGGTTCAAATTATCTAGTTCTAATCGGTTATGGTGTCAACTGTTTAGTTTTTTCAAATGGATGGAGGCTGCGCTCACAGGGGGAAGGGGTGCTAATGAGTGCTGCTGGACCTGGAGGCGTCCTACCTCCTGTAATGGAATTTCTCTGACGTCCTAGTGGATGCTGGGGACTCCGTAAGGACCATGGGGAACAGACGGCTCCACAGGAGACTGGGCACATCTAAGAAAGATTTAGGACTATCTGGTGTGCACTGGCTCCTCCCCCTATGACCCTCCTCCAAGCCCCAGTTAGATTTCTGTGCCCGGCTGAGCTGGATGCACACTAGGGGCTCTCCTGAGCTCCTAGAAGAAAGTATAGTTTAGGTTTTTTATTTTCAGTGAGACCTGCTGGCAACAGGCTCACTGCAACGAGGGACTAAGGGGAGAAGAAGCGAACCTACCTAAGTGGTGGTAGCTTGGGCTTCTTAGGCTACTGGACACCATTAGCTCCAGAGGGATCGAACACAGGACCCGACCTCGTCGTCCGTTCCCGGGGCCGCGCCGCCGTCCCCCTTACAGAGCCAGAAACAAGAAGGTGGTCCGGAAAATCGGCGGCTGAAGACTTCTGTCTTCTCCAAGGTAGCGCACAGCACTGCAGCTGTGCGCCATTGCTCCTCATGCACACCACACACTGCGGTCACTGATGGGTGCAGGGCGCTGGGGGGGGGGGGCGCCCTGAGCAGCAATAATAACACCTTGGCTTGCAAAACTAACACCATATATAGCCCCAGAGGCTATATAGGTGTATATTAATCCCTGCCAGAAACGATAAAATAGCGGGAGAAAGCCCGCCGAAAAAGGGGCGGAGCCAACTCCCTCAGCACACTGGCGCCATTATTCCCTCACAGCTTCGCTGGAAGGAAGCTCCCTGGCTCTCCCCTGCAGTCCTGCACTACAGAAAGGGTAAAAAAGAGAGGGGGGGCACAATTTAGGCGCAGTATATATATATATATATATATATATATATATATATATATATATATATATATATATATATATATATATATATATATATATATATATATATATATATATTTTATAGGCAGCTATAGGGGAAAACACTCTGTATAGTGATATCCCTGTGGTATATAGCGCCCTGGTGTGTGCTGGCATACTCTCCCTCTGTCTCCCCAAAGGGCTTTGTGTGGTCCTGTCCTCTGTAAGAGCATTCCCTGTGTGTCTGCTGTGTGTCGGTACTGCTGTGTCGACATGTATGATGAGGATAATGATGTGGAGGCGGAGCAAATGCCTGTGAATGTGATGTCACCCCCTGCGGGGTCGACACCAGTGTGGATGGACTTATGGAAGGAATTACGTGACAGTGTCAGCTCCTTACATAAAAGGTTTGACGACATAGGACAGCCTGCTACTCAGCTTGTGCCTGTCCAAGCGTCTCAAATGTCATCAGGGGCTATAAAACGCCCGCTACCTCAGATGACAGATACAGATGTCGACACGGATACCGACTCCAGTGTCGACGATGATGAGACGAGTGTACCCTCCAATAGATCCACCCGTTATATGATTGAGGCTATGAAAAATGTTTTACACATTTCTGAGGATACCCCAGGTACCACAAAAAAGGGTATTATGTTTGGTGAGAAAAAACTACCAGTAGTTTTTCCTGCATCTGATGAATTAAATGAGGTGTGTGAGGAAGCGTGGACTTCCCCAGATAAGAAATTGATCATTTCTAAACGGTTAATGGCTGTGTACCCTTTCCCGCCAGAGGATAGGTCACTCTGGGAAACACCCCCTAGGGTAGATAAAGCATTGACACGCTTATCAAAGAAGGTGGCACTACCGTCTCCGGATACGGCCGCCCTAAAAGAACCTGCTGATAGAAAGCTGGAAAGTACCCTAAAAGCTATATACACACTGGCATTATATTGAGACCCGCTATTGCATCAGCTTGGATGTGCAGTGCTGCTGCTGCGTGGTCAGACTCCCTGTCGGAAAACATTGATACCATGGATAGGGACAATATTTTGCTTACGATTGACCATATAAAAGACGCGGTCTTATACATGCGTGATGCACAGAGGGATATTTGCCGGCTGGCATCAAAAATAAGCGCTATGTCCATTGCCGCCAGACGGGGGTTATGGACTAGGCAATGGTCAGGTGATGCCGACTCCAAGCGGCACATGGAAGTTTTACCCTATAAAGGGGTGGAACTTTTTGGGGAAGGTCTTTCAGACCTCGTTTCCACAGCTACTGCTGGGAAATCGACTTTTTTGCCACAGGCTACCCCACAGCAAAAGAAAGCACCGTATTATCAGGTACAGTCCTTTCGGCCCCAGAAAAATAAGCGGGCTAGAGGCTCATCCTTTCTGCCGAGGGGCAGAGGAAGGGGGAAAAAGCTGCAGCACACAGCTAGTTCCCAGGAGCAGAAGTCCTCCCCTGCGTCCGGTAAGTCCACAGCATGACGCTGGGGCTGCTCAGGCGGAATCGGGAACGGTGGGGGCACGTCTCAGGTTTTTCAGCGCACAGTGGGCTCTCTCACAAGTGGATCCCTGGGTCCTTCAAGTGGTATCTCAGGGGTACAGGCTGGAATTCGAGACGTCTCCCCCCCCGCCGTTTCCTAAAATCTGCCTTGCCGGCAACTCCCTCTGCCAGGGAGGCAGTGTTGGTGGCTATTCAAAAACTGTATTCACAGAAAGTGATCGTCAAGGTACCCCTCCTTCAGCAAGGAAAGGGTTACTACTCCACAATGTTTGTGGTACCGAAACCGGACGTTTCGGTGAGACCCATCTTAAATTTAAAAACCTTGAACACTTATATCAAGAGGTTCAAGATGGAATCGCTCAGGGCGGTTATTGCGAGCCTGGAGGAGGGGGATTACATGGTATCCCTGGACATCAAGGATGCGTACCTGCATGTCCCCATTTACCCTCCGCACCAGGAGTACCTCAGATTTGTGGTACAGGACTGTCACCATCAGTTCCAGACGCTGCCGTTCGGGTTATCCACGGCACCAAGGGTCTTTACCAAGGTAATGGCCGAAATGATGATACTCCTTCGCAAGAAGGGAGTTTTGATTATCCCGTACTTGGACGATCTCCTGATAAAGGCGAGGTCCAAAGAACAGTTGATAGTGGGGGTGGCACTTTCTCAGGAAGTGCTACAACAGCACGGCTGGATTCTAAACATTCCAAAGTCACAGCTGGTCCCGACGACACGTCTTCTGTTCCTGGGAATGATTCTGGACACAGACCAGAAAAGAGTGTTTCTTCCACTGGAAAAAGCCGAGGAATTGTCATCTCTGGTCAGAGACATCCTAAAACCAGGAAAAGTGTCGGTACATCAATGCACACGAGTCCTGGGAAAAATGGTAGCTTCGTACGAAGCAATTCCATTCGGAAGGTTCCACGCAAGGACGTTCCAGTGGGACCTGTTGGACAAATGGTCCGGGTCCCATCTCCAGATGCAACAGCGGATAACCCTATCGGCCAGAACCAGGGTGTCGCTGCTGTGGTGGCTGCAGAGGGCTCATCTACTAGAGGGCCGCAGATTCGGAATACAGGACTGGGTCCTGGTGACCACGGATGCCAGCCTTCGGGGCTGGGGGGCAGTCACAAAGGGAAGAAATTTCCAAGGACTGTGATCAAATCAGGAGATTTCTCTTCACATAAATATCCTGGAGCTAAGGGCCATTTACAATGCCCTAAGCCAGGCAAGACCCCTGCTTCAAAACCAGCCGGTACTGATCCAGTCAGACAACATCACGGCGGTCGCCCATGTAAACAGACGGGGCGGCACGAGAAGCAGGATGGCGATGGCAGAAGCCACAAGGATTCTCAGATGGGCAGAGAATCATGTGTTAGCACTGACGGCAGTGTTCATTCCGGGAGTGGACAACTGGGAAGCAGACTTCCTCAGCAGGCACGACCTCCACCCGGGAGAATGGGGACTTCATCCAGAAGTCTTCCAAATGCTAGTCAACCGGTGGGAAAAACCACAGGTAGACATGATGGCGTCCCGCCTCAACAAGAAGTTGAAAAGATATTGCGCCCGGTCAAGAGACCCTCAGGCGATAGCGGTGGACGCTCTAGTGACACCATGGGTGTACCAGTCGGTTTATGTGTTTCCTCCTCTACCTCTCATACCCAAGGTATTGAGAATAATAAGAAGGCGAGGAGTGAAAACCATACTCGTGGTTCCGGATTGGCCAAGAAGAGCTTGGTACCCGGAACTTCAAGAGATGCTTTCAGAGGACCCTTGGCCTCTGCCGCTCAGACAAGACCTGCTGCAGCAGGGACCCTGTCTGTTCCAAGACTTACCGCGGCTGCGTTTGACGGCATGGCGGTTGAACACCGGATCCTGAAGGAAAAGGGTATTCCGGAGGAAGTCATCCCTACCCTGATCAAAGCCAGGAAGGATGTCACCGCAAGACATTATCACCGCATTTGGCGAAAATATGTTGCTTGGTGTGAGGCCATGAAGGCCCCGACGGAGGAATTTCAACTGGGTCGATTCCTGCACTTCCTGCAAGCAGGGGTGACGTTGGGCCTCAAATTGGGGTCCATAAAGGTCCAGATTTCGGCTCTGTCGATTTTCTTCCAAAAAGAACTGGCTTCACTACCCGAAGTTCAGACTTTTGTCAAAGGAGTACTGCATATTCAGCCTCCTTTTGTGCCCCCAGTGGCACCTTGGGATCTCAATGTGGTTTTGGCATTCCTGAAATCACATTGATTCGAACCACTTAAGACTGTGGATTTAAAATCTCACGTGGAAAGTGGTCATGCTGTTGGTCTTGGCGTCGGCCAGGCGGGTTTCAGAATTGGCGGCTTTGTCTTGTAAAAGCCCTTATCTGATTTTCCATATGGATAGGGCAGAATTGAGGACTCGTCCTCAGTTTCTCCCAAAGGTGGTCTCAGCTTTTCACTTGAACCAACTTATTGTGGTGCCTGCGGCTACTAGGGACTTGAAGGATTCCAAGTTGCTGGACGTAGTCAGGGCCCTAAAAATTTATATTTCCAGGACGGCTGGAGTCAGGAAGACTGACTCGCTGTTTATCCTGTATGCACCCGCTAAGCTGGGTGCTCCTGCTTCTAAGCAGTCTATTGCGCGCTGGATTTGTAGCACTATTCAGCTGGCGCATTCTGCGGTAGGCTTACCGCAGCCTAAATCTGTAAAGGCCCATTCCACACGGAAGGTGGACTCATCTTGGGCGGCTGCCCGAGGGGTCTCGGCTTTACAACTTTGCCGAGCAGCTACTTGGTCGGGGGCAAACACGTTTGCAAAATTCTACAAATTTGATACCCTGGCTGAGGAGGACCTTGAGTTCTCTCATTCGGTGCTGCAGAGTCATCCGCACTCTACCGCCCGTTTGGGAGCTTTGGTATAATCCCCATGGTCCTTACGGAGTCCCCAGCATCCACTAGGACGTCAGAGAAAATAAGAATTTACTCACCGGTAATTCGATTTCTCGTAGTCCGTAGTGGATGCTGGGCGCCCACCCCAAGTGCGGATTGTCTGCAATACCTGTACATAGTTATTGTTACAAAAATCGGGTTTTGTTGTGAGCCATCTCTTCAGAGGCTCCATTTGTTATCATACGGTTAACCGGGGTTCCTATCACTTGTTATATGGTGTGATTGGTGTGGCTGGTATGAGTCTTACCCGGGATTCAAAAATCCTTCCTTATTGTGTCAGCTCTTCCGGGCACAGTTCCTAACTGAGGCTTGGAGGAGGGTCATAGGGGGAGGAGCCAGTGCACACCAGATAGTCCTAAATCTTTCTTAGATGTGCCCAGTCTCCTGTGGAGCCGTCTGTTCCCCATGGTCCTTACGGAGTCCCCAGCATCCACTACGGACTACGAGAAATAGAATTACCGGTGAGTAAATTCTTATTTTTACTGGGAATGGTCAGCGCGCTCATTAGTGGAAATGGAGAGATGAAAAATAGGTGTTGCGGAATGGGTGAGATCTATAGGTGTATGGATGTTTGATTCTGCTTTCTTATGGATGTGTATGTAAGGCAATGATAAATCTAAGAGGGGTGTTTAACACTCACTTTATTGTGTGTACAGTGTTCAGATGCAGTATGCAGGCTGCTCTTCTATCAGCAACCTCCTTTTAATATGTTGCTTGTTCCTTATTGTCGTTCTTTCACCACTGTCAGGTGTGTCCTGCAGACTACCCTTTGCAAGGTATACCTTCCTATTGGTATTCCAAAATGAACCCCAGCTCAGGTAAATGTTAGGTGTTCCTTGCGGGTCACCTTTACCATAGGAGTGGTGGATGCCTATGTTCCCTCTGAAGCTGTGTCTTAATTCAGTACTTGGGGTGTGTGACCAGTGCGGCGTCCCGCCTGTCAGTAACCTTCCATGTGCAGCACTGAGGTGTGGGGTCGTGGGCTGAGTGTCTTTCACTTACCGCCGGGGGCAGGTCTTGGCCTGCCGCCGGTGACCGCGTCTCTTCCTTCCCCACCTCAGGCTGTCAGTCCTCTTCCTTGGTGCCCTCAGTCTCCTTCGGTCCGCGTGCTGCCCAGCGGCCGCCGGTCTCCTCCGTCTACGTGTCCCGTCTGCTGCTTCCGGGTTAGCGCGTCACGTGCGATGTCACGTGAGCGCTCTGTCTGTCTGGGGTGGATACTGCTGCGTTCCCTTCTCCGGCCGGAGGGGGAAATCAGATCTACGGAATAATGAATTCTACAATTCTGCAAAATCCTCCTTTTTATTCTTCATGTGCCATTGAGAGAGAGAGAAAGGTCCTTCAGAGGCTGCTGTGCCTAGGCAAATCACCAGCATAAGATTAAGTGCACAAGCTCTTGAGAACCAAGCCGATCATCCCAGTGTAATAGTATATCCAGGCATCACCGTGATACGAGGAATGGAAGAGTCCACAGCCTGTACAACACACACACACACACACACACACATAAAACAAGCAGTGAGACTCTGGGGAGGCAGGGACTGGAGGGGAGGGGGAGGATATACTGCATCTGAACACTGTACACACAATAAAGTGAGTGTTAAACACCCCTCTTAGATTTATCAACTGTTTAGTTGTCAGTAATGTTGTGTCAACTTTATTGTTGTCCGTTATGTTATATATAATTCTCCATTGTCAACCTCTCTATAGCTCCTGTTCAGCTCAGTAATAAACACTGAGGTACTCTGGGATATGGAGGGGAGGAGTAGTTCCAAAATTAATTTATTCAGTGCCTTGTTCCTGTGGAAGCCGTCCATATCCCAAGAGTACTCCAGTGCCCCTATGGATTCAAAGAAAAGGATTTACCTGGTAAGTACTGTGAGGATACGGATTCTCTGATCACTCAGGTAAACAGTTTAGTAAAGTGGCAAATGCCTTTTATTGTAAAAATACACACACAGTACACAAAACAGTAACTATTACATGCCAGGATGGTATCTTACCTACTAGGTTCCCACAATAGTATAGAATTACAGATGTGTGAGGGAGTATCTGTATAGCAGAGCCAACAAGTCTGCACTCCCAGGAAAAGCTTGTCATCCAGTGTCCACAATGCATTCAGACACAATCCTCACTCAGCACACTGGCAGCCTCGTCCTCGGTGCACGTCCAGTAGCCATTTTGAAACGAGAGGATAACAACAATACTTCTAGGCCTCAGCACACTGGAAGTGCTATCCTACCAGTAGCTTTCAGAAGCCATACACCTTATTCCTCTCAGGTCAAGAACTCCACTCTCTCTTTTAAAAATCCCACCAATTCCTCTAGGTGTAGACCTGCCTTCCAGGGCTGTCCAAGACATGGTGCTCTCTGCTTATTGGAGCTGCAGAGTAAGGGGTGGATATGGCTGGGAACCTGCTGTTGTCCTGTAACATGTCTATACATGCCTACTAAAAGAACAATGGATGCTAATTAGGTTATCCCTCCTCCAAGTATCAGATAGTGTCCATTCACCACCAGATTGATCCCCTTTATAGCAGACAAGGTATTCCAGCTGCTATTTGTCTGTGAAATCCTCTGGCAGATAACTATTCCTATAAACAACTACGCACATTGAACACAGTATAACCAAATAAACCGCATAGTCCAAATATAACATATAAAATATAACTGTACAATATAATAACACAACACAATACAATCATATATATATCTATATATATATATATCTATATATATCTATATATATATATATATATATATATATATATATATATATATATATTCATATGCATTCTGTACAAAACATCAGGCTAGAGATAATATTCCCTGATAAACACAAACACATAACAGAGGGATGATGTTTCACAATAATATGTGATGTCCATTTCTATTGGGAATCCAGGCAGCATGCAGTATAAGTGATAACCAAGTTCTGTCTTGTCTCTTTACCCTAACGCACTGAATCTAGAAACAGGCTGGCAAAAAGTACTCCTCAAGAGCCAGCTGGGCTGCGTCCGTTACAAGTACCGAAATCCTATTTTTTCTATGATGATAGAGTGCCCTTTTCTATATAGCCTATTTTTATCTGGACTTTAATGGAACAGACTTAAGGGAGCACTGCCTAAACAGGATTATTGGAGTGTGCAAGTGTATACAAAAATCTGGTATGTATATAGTGTGTGTAGAATGACGGCAGGCACTCCAGGGATTTGGTAAAGTTTAGACAACCGCTTGCAGAGTCAGCGTTTCGAGGGAGTTTCACCCCTTTATCAAGACTTATGGTGAAAACAGGGTTTAAATACCAATTGAATCTTATGGAATCCCCACCAGCTTGCCCACCGGAGCGCTGGTCACGTCGTCAGTGTGCTGCACAGTCGAGGCCCTGATGACGTCATCAGTCTGCTGCATGTCCGGACGCTTGGTCTTCTCACGGGGGCGTGGCGCAGGGTGTGTTCACAATCACCTTGGAAACCAACAAACATGCAGTGAAACCAAAAAGATAAAGAACAATCTAAAATAACGAGTACAGAGTAAAAGATATACAGTTGTGCCCATAAGTTTACATACCCTAGCAGAATTTGTGATTTTCTGGCCATTTGTCAGAGAATATGAATGATAACTCACAAACTTTTTCTTTCACTCATGGTTAGTGGTTGGGTGATGCCATTTATTATCAAACAACTGTTTACTCTTTAAATCTCCTGTCGTCCAGGGAGAAGTTGTGGCGATCCATTGCTCTCACGACACATCTGCTCAAGGAGCACGGTAGGATCCTGAACCTTCCGAAGTCTCATCTGGAGCTGACAAGGAGGCTGTCTATACTGGCGATGATCCTAGACACGGAAGTGCAGATGGAGTTTCTTCCGGTGGAGAAAGCATTGGTGATTCAAACAATGATCCGGGATGTCTTCCTTCCCGGGTATCGGTTCATCAGTGCATCTGCCTTCTGGGGAAGATGGTTGCCTCCTACGAGGCTCTGCAGTACGGAAGGTTTCATGCTTGATCCTTTCAGCTGGATCTATTGGCACAGTGGTCTGGATCTCACCTACACATGCACCAGAGGATACGTCTGTCACCGAATGCCAGGATTTCGCTCCTCTGGTGGCTACAACTACCACACTTTCTGGAAGGCCGAACGTTCAGAGTTCAAGACTGGATCCTTTTAACCACAGATGCAAGTCTAAGAGGTTGGGGAGCAGTCGCTCAGGGGGGAACCTTCCAAGGAAGGTGGTCGGATCAGGAATCCCTTCTCCCGATTAACATTCTGGAACTAAGAGCCGTATACAACGGCCTTCTGCAAGCAGCTCACCTTCTACAGGATCTGGCTGTTCAGGTGCAGTCGGACAATGTGACCACAGTGGCCTACATAAACCGACCAGGCGGAACGAAGAGCAGGGCTGTCATGTCAGAGGTGTCAAGAATCCTCCTCTGGGCAGAAAGGCACGCGGTGGTGATGTCAGCAATCTTCATTCCGTGTGTAGACAACTGGGACGCAGACTTCCTCAGCAGACACAAGCTCCATCCAGGAGAGTGGGGCCTCCATCCGGAGGTGTTCGAGGAAGTAACCGGTTGGTGGGGGGTTCCTCACATAGACATGATGGCCTCCCCCCTCAACAAGAAGCTGCGGATGTACTGTTCCAGGTCGAGAGACCCACAAGCATTGGCGGTGGACACACTGGTAACACCGTGGGTGTTCACGTCAGTGTATGTGTTCCCTCCACTTCTTCCGATACCAAAAGTTCTTCAACTGGTAAGAAGAACAAAGGTTCTGGCAATCCTCATTGCTCCGGACTGGCCAAGGCGGGCTTAGTACACTGATCTGCTGGAAGATCCAAGGCCTTGACCTCTTCGGGACGATCTGCTTCTGCAGGGGCCGTTCGCTTATCCAGACTTACCACGGCTACGTTTGATGGCATGGCGGTTGAACGCCAGATCTTAGCTCGGAAGGGTATCCCGAGTGAGGTCATTCCTACCCTGATACAGTCTAGGAAGGGGGTAACGTCTAAACATTACCATCGCATTTGGAAAAAATGTTTCTTGGTGTGAGTCCAAGAAATTTCCTGCGGTGTAGTTTCAACTTGGACGTTTTCTCCTTTTCCTGGTGTGGATATGAGGCTGAGATTGGGCTCCATCAAGGTCCGGATCTCTGCTTTGTCCATCTTCTTCCAAAAACAATTGTCTGTCCTCCCTGAGGTTCAGACCTTTTTGAAAGGGGTTCTGCACATCCAGCCTCCCTTTGTGGCGCCAACGGCACCCTGGGATCTTGATGTGGTGTCGCAGTTCCTGCAAGCAGCTTGTTTTGAGCCTCCACAGGAGGCTGATATCAAGTTTCTCACGTGGAAGGCGGTCACTTTGTTGGCCTTGGCTTCTGCACGACGCGTGTCAGAATTGGGGGCTTTATCTTGTAAAAGTCCCTATTTGATCTTCCATGAATACAGGGTGGAGCTTAGGACTCGTCCACAGTTCCTGCCTAAGGTTGTGTTAGCTTTCCATATCAACCAACCTATTGTGGTGCCAGAGGCTACTGACTCCTCAATTGCTTCAAAGGCCTTGGATGTTGTGAGGGCTTTTGAAGATTTATGTGAAGAGGATGGCTCGTCATAGAAAAAGTGACTCTGTTTGTCCTCTATGATCCCAAGAAAATTGGGTGTCCTGCTTCTAAGCAGTCTATTTCACGATGGATCAGGTTCACCATCCAGCATGCTTATTTCACGTCAGGATTGCAGTGTCAAAGATCTGTAAAGGCCCACTCTATTCGTAAAGTGGGCTCTTCCTGGGCAGCTGCCTGGTTTGTCTCGGCTGTACAACTTTGCCGACCAGCTACTTGGTCTGTGTCAAACACGTTTGCCAAGTTCGATACTTTGGCCTCTGATGACCAAGTTTGGTCAAGCAGTCTTGCAGGAGCCTCAACGCTTTCCCTCCCGTACTGGGAGCTTTGGTACATCCCCATGGTACTAATATGGACCCCAGCATCCTCTAGGACGTAAGAGAAAATAGGATTTTGGTTACCTACCGATAAATCCTTTTCTCGTATTCCGTAGAGGATGCTGGGCACCCACCCGCCCAGCGCTGCGTTTTTGCTGCATTGGTTTATAGTTCAGTACTGGTAGTGGGGGTTTGTGGAGACTGCGCTTACACCTAGTAATTATAGGGAGCAGCTGCTATGGAGAGATATAAGGTTACCACAAACCTTAAAAATGTAATGTAGTTGAAAATATGTTACTCCCAGCGCTTACTCAATATAAAACAAAAGGCTATTTGATATTTTAAAAATAATTTATTTTCTTAAAAATGCAGTTATTATGTAAAAAGACATATGATTTTTGATATTTTATATACCGGTATAAATATAGCAGGCAATATATTTTGTGCAATTAAGCAGTGATTAAGAATTCTGAGTAGGGTGAAATATAGTTAGAATAGGATGAAGAATAGTAATGAAAAGAATAAAAATGAAAAATGATAAAAATAAAAATGACGATAATGATTGAATGAACAATATTTCGGGTAGATACGCTGAAGGTGCGTTTTACTCTACCCACCAATCGTCTATTATAGTACAAATCGGTCCCAATGTTTGGGTGGTAGCAGGATTTTATTATGAGTCTCTGTATTCCTCTGGTGTTTGTTTGTTAGGAACAGTAGTTATTGTGTCCCAATATGTTGCAACAGTTGTATCTTGTCTGGATACTTTTAGTCACACAATGTCAGTTACAAAAGGTTTTTTTTTTGGTTACTTACGGATCCCCCGTTGCTGGATGTGCATATCCGCAGTGGGACCCCTTCGATCCCGGCTGGATGCCGCTGCTTGAAGGCTTGAGCGGGCGCTGGTTCGGGGTGCGGGGATGTCTGCCGGCAGACTGATAGAGCTGTGCTGCGGAAGGATAACTTTTCCTTAATTTCTTACTAATTTTCTATAACTTTTATTTCATTATTCTTAATATGGATTATTATTAATAGCATCAATACTTTAAACAAGAGATATGAAAAGTTTATTCGAGCTGAATACTAATTAAGAATACGGAATGACACCAACTGAGGGCAGAAATGACGTCACACACAGCCCGCAAGAAAAGGCAGACCAGGAGGTTTTAAGGACGGAGTACGGAGGAATGAGCATCCTGACGAAGCCTGACAACACAGGTGAAACGCGTAGATCGGCCGCGGACTTTGGACAAAGACACAGACTGCACTGTCCTTCCGCAGCACAGCTCTATCAGTCTGCCGGCAGACATCCCCGGACCAGCGCCGGCTCAAGCCTTCAAGCAGCGGCATCCAGCCGGGATTGAAGGGGTCCCACTGCGGATATGCACATCCAGCAACGGAGGATCCGTAAGTAACCAAAAAAAAAACCTTTTGTAACTGACATTGTGTGACTAAAAGTATCCAGACAAGATACAACTGTTGCAACATATTGGGACACAATAACTACTGTTCCTAACAAACAAACACCAGAGGAATACAGAGACTCATAATAAAATCCTGCTACCACCCAAACATTGGGACCGATTTGTACTATAATAGACGATTGGTGGGTAGAGTAAAACGCACCTTCAGCGTATCTACCTGAAATATTGTTCATTCAATCATTATCGTCATTTTTATTTTTATAATTTTTCATTTTTATTCTTTTCATTACTATTCTTCATCCTATTCTAACTTTTTACATAATAACTGCATTTTTAAGAAAATAAATTATTTTTAAAATATCAAATAGCCTTTTGTTTTATATTGAGTAAGCGCTGGGAGTAACATATTTTCTACTATAGTTCAGTACTGCCTGGTTCCTAGGTATGTTCTGCGTTAAGTTACTGTTTCAGCTGTTGCTGAGTGTTTCTGGCATGTTAGCCGGATTTACCTGTTGTGTGAGCTGGTATGAATCTCGCCACTATCTGTAATTCCTTCTCTCGAAGTATGTCGCCTCCTTGGGCACAGTTTCTAGACTGAGTCTGGTAGGAGAGGCATAGAGGGAGGAGCCAGCCCACACTATTAAACTCTTAAAGTGCCAATGGCTCTTGGTGGACCCGTCTATACCCCATGGTACTAATATGGACCCCAGCATCCTCTACGGACTACGAGAAAAGGATTTACCGGTAGGTAACAAAAATCCTATTTTTGTCTGTTTTCACCATAAGTCTTGATAAAGGGGTAAAACTCCCCGAAATGTTGACTCTGCAAGCTGTTGTCTGTAAGCTTTTATTTATTTATTTATTTTTTAACTAAATCCCTGGAGTGCCTGCCATCATTCTACACATATGGACTAACCTGCTGTGGTATGGCACCTAGAGTAGATGTTGTTAGCTATGTTCCAGAGTGTTTATGTATATATCATCTCCAAGCGCCGCCGCCTCGTATGCAGAGAACGGGTGCCGGATCGCCTTGACCCGGCTTACCCGTTCCCACTGCAAACATCCTGAGTCCATTCCGGCTTCAACCCATGTCGCGACCTGGGATGAATTGCAGGGACGCTTGACCTGGGATATTCCTTTTGGACCCTTGTGACCAGACAAAATCCCGGATTCATGCGCATTCAAGTGCAATAACCGAGGAAATTTTTGCTAGTCTGAAAGGGGTATAACTTGGGAGACCTCCCTTAATCATTTTTCATTGGGATAGGGTGGTATTTTGAACTAAACTTTTACTGCTAAATGTGTTTTCGAAGTACCACTTAAGTCAGGATATTGTTCTCCTGACTTTTCCTAGAGCTTCCTCTACATCTCAGCCTTCATCGTTGACCCTCTTGGGCGTTATCTGGGCTTTTGCATTTATCTGGACTAATCTTTATTAGATGCACAGACACTTTGTTTATTATTATGGAGACCCCAAAGTGTGACTGAACAGCTTCTAAGAATTTCATTGCTCAGTGGATTACCCCGTTTTAGCTTATGATGGCAGGGCCTCCTGGGTGGTTCATCATGGAGCCTCTGTGGATCATCTCTGCAGAGCGGCTACCTGGTCCTCTGTGAATACTTTCATGTGATTGTCTGTATTAAACCTTTGGCTGCTGTGACGCTAACTTTGGGCAAAACATGATAGGCTTGCTTTGTGAAATTCCACAGTTGCATCACACTGGGATCCCCAGATTGGATGATAGAGTAAATTAGATTTCTCTAACGTCCTAGAGGATGCTGGGGACTCCGTAAGGACCATGGGATAGACGGGCTCCGCAGGAGACATGGGCACCTTAAGAAAGACTTTAGGTCTGGGTGTGCACTGGCTCCTCCCTCTATGCCCCTCCTCTAGACCTCAGTTTGATACTGTGCCCAGAGGAGATGGGTGCACTTCAGGGAGCTCTCCTGAGCTTCCTGACAGAAAGTATATTTGTTAGGTTTTTTATTTTCAGGGAGCCTGCTGGCAACAGACTCCCTGCATCGAGGGACTGAGGGGAGAGAAGCAGAGCTACTTCTGTGAGTTTCAAGGCTCTGCTTCTTAGGCTACTGGACACCATTAGCTCCAGAGGGATTGGTACGCAGGTCTCACCCTCGCCGTCCGTCCCAGAGTCGCGCCGCCGTCCGTCCCAGAGCCGCGCCGCCATCCGTCCCAGAGCCGCGCCGCCGTCCGTCTCGCAGAGCCGGAAGATAGAAGCCGGGTGAGTATGAGAAGAAAAGCTTCAGAGGCGGCAGAAGACTTCATGATCTTCACTGAGGTAACGCACAGCACTACAGCTGTGTGCCATTGCTCCCATACACCTCACACCCGGCAGTCACTTTAAGGGTGCAGGGCGCAGGGGGGGCGCCCTGGGCAGCATATAGACCTCTTTTGGCAAAAATAAGTATATGTACAGCTGGGCACTGTACATATATAAGAGCCCCTGCCAAATTTTGAGATTTTCAGCGGGACAAGCCCGACGCCGAGGGGGCGGGGCTTCTCCCTCAGCACTCACAGCGCCATTTTTTCTCCACAGCACCGCTGAGAGGAAGCTCCCCGGACTCTCCCCTGCTTATACCACGGTAGACAGAGGGTTTTAAAGAGGAGGGGGGGCACAAAATTGGCGCCTATTGTATATGTAAACAGCGCTATCTGGGTAAACATAATACTATTGTGTTTTTGTCCTGGGTCATACAGCGCTGGGATGTGTGCTGGCATACTCTCTCTCTGTCTCTCCAAAGGGCCTGGTGGGGAAACTGTCTTCAGATAAGAGGTTCCCTGTGTGTGTGGTGTGTCGGTACGCGTGTGTCGACATGTCTGAGGTAGAAGGCTCCCCTAGAGAGGAGGGGGAGCGTATGAATGTGAGGTCTCCGTCAGCGGTGTCGACACCTGACTGGGTGGATATGTGGAATGTTTTAAGTGCTAGTGTGAACTTATTGCACAAGAGATTAGACAAAGCTGAGGCTAAGGAACAGTCAGGGAGTGAACCCGTGTCTGTCCCTATGTCGCCGGGACCTTCAGGGTCTCAGAAGCGCCCACTATCCCAAATAGCAGACACTGATACCGACACGGATTCGGTCTCCAGTGTCGACTACGATGATGTAAAAGACATATGAAGGTTTTACCTTACAAGGGGGAGGAATTGTTTGGGGAAGGTCTCTCGGACTTGGTCTCCACAGCTACGGCAGGTAAATCGAATTTTTTGCCTTATGTTCCCTCACAACCTAAGAAAGCACCACATTATCAAATGCAGTCCTTTCGTTCAAATAAAAGCAAAAGAGTGCGTGGGTCGTCCTTTCTTGCCAGAAGTAAGAGCAGAGGTAAAAAGCTGCACAGCTAGTTCCCAGGAACAGAAATCCTCCCCGGCCTCTGCAAAATCCACCGCATGACGCTGGGGCTCCGCTGGGGGAGTCCGCCCCAGTGGGGGCACGTCTTCGACTTTTCAGCCACATCTGGGTTCATTCACAGGTGGATCCCTGGGCAATAGAAATTGTTTCTCAGGGATACAAGCTGGAATTCGAAGAGGTGCCTCCTCGCCGTTTTTTCAAATCGGCTCTACCGACTTCTCCCCTGGAAAGGGAGATGGTGTTAAATGCTATTCACAAATTGTGTCTTCAACAAGTGGTGGTCGAAGTTGCGCTTAGACGCCGAACGCCCCCTGTACCACTGGCGCTTAGACGCACACACATAGTGGCGCTTAGACGCACACACTGGCGCTTAGACGCACACACGCTCTCGCTCTCTTTTACCTAATAAAGTCTGGCTGGCTGAAGCTGTAGCAGCTTATCCTCCTGCTGCAGCATGGTCCTGTCTAGCTCCGCCCCTTATTCACATCTAGCTCCGCCCCTTTGGCGCCCGCCTGGCCACTGAATGTCACACAGGGGAGGGGGAGAGGAGGTTATGTGCTGCTGGCGCCGAGGGGTAGAGGAGGTTTTGTGCTGCTGGCGACGCTACATGTGTGACAACAGCCGGCAGCAGCAGCAGGAATAGGAGCGGCAGCTCAGCACAGGGATGCAAAGCAGGGAGAACGCCTCTCCTTCGTGATGCCTCCCTGCACTGCATCCCTTTGCTGAGCGGCTAGCGCCGGGCATGTGTGCAGTGTCACTGACACTGCACACTCACCTTTGACATTGATTCAGCCAGTCACTCCGTTCTGCCAGCCAGTCACTATTGTTAGCACCAGTGTCCCAACGCGCTGCATTACATGGAAGTAGACGCACTAAATAAACTACAGCTCCCAGCAGCCCTTAGCGCCGAAGCATTCCGGCCCTTAGGGCTGCTTGGAGCTGTAGTTTGAGTGCATCTTCTTCCCTGTAATGCGGAGTCTCAGGGAGAGCCACTGCCAAAGGGAGGACAGCAGCTTAGCGGCTGACAGGAGGAGAAGCATTACCCGCCCCTCCCCCACTCACAGTACCTCTGGGCTCCATTCGCTGCACCCCCTTACACCCCCTCCAGCACCCGCGGTAGATCTGGACCCCCGCCCCTCCCACCGCATCCGCCCCTCCCCCACCCGGAGCACCCTGCAACTGCTCCTCCCCCACCCGCGGCACAAGCCCCTCCCCCACCTGCGAAACCACCGCAACCGCCCTCCCGCGGCACCCCTGGATCCCATCCGTGTCTTCCCCGCACCCGCCACTCCCCCAGCCAAAGCACCTACTAGGTGATTTCAGGCCCTGCGTGCGCTGTTCACGCCGCTGCAAGGGGCTTCGACCCCTTAACCGTTGCACGCCCTTTGTCTGTGCAATATTTAACCACTCACACAATTATGATTTGAGGTTATACTCCATATAATAAAAATATTGCACCCCACTAGTGTGTGCAAGTGTTAAGGGGGCGTAGCCCCTTACGACGGTGTGAAGAGCGCCCGTAGGGCGCGATTAATCACCTAGTTTGTTTCTCTGCATTGTCAAATTTGAAATTGCAAATAAAAATGCAACTTTAAAAAAAATTAAATGAATTAGGGCTCTATCTCAATGCGTTTTAACCAGATGCTTACACTTTCATAAGATATCAGGATGGATTTGCTACTGTGTACATCTTGTACCTCCATTTATGGCGCTGTGGATTTCACTAAACTGCTTTGTATTAACCCTTTTATGTGACATTCAATTTGTGGCTTATCCTCTTTTCTCTAACGTTCTAGAGGATGCTGGGGACTCCGTAAGGACCATGGGGAATAGACGGGCTCTGCAGGAGATAGGGCACTTTAAGAAAGCTTTGGATTCTGGGTGTGCACTGGCTCCTCCCTCTATGTCCCTCCTCCAGACCTCAGTTTTACACTGTGCCCAGAGGATGAAGGGCGCACTGCATGGAGCTCTCTTGAGTTCTTTGCTACAGAAAGCATTTTTGTTTGGATTTTTACTTTTTCACAGGGAGCACTGCTGGCAACAGGCTCCCTGCATCGAGGGACTGAGGAGAGAGGGGCCGACCTACTTAACTGATAGGATCTGCTTCCTCGGCTACTGGACACCATTAGCTTCAGAGGGGGTGAACACAGGTTCGTCCTGGGCGTCCACCCCCGGAGCCACGCCGCCGTTCTCCTCACAGAGCCAGAAGAACAGAAGCAAGAAGACGTCTCAGGCGGCAGAAGCCTTCAGCTTCACAGAGGTAACGCACAGCACTGCAGCTGTGCGTCATTGCTTCACATCACCTTACACACTCCGGTCACTGTATGGGTGAAGGGGGGCACCCTGGGCAGCAATAATAACACCTCTTAGATGGCAAATAGGTATATACATGTACAGCTGGGAACTGTACATGTAAATAATTGAGCCCCCACCATTTTATACGATTTTGAGCGGGACAGAAGCCTGCCGCCGAGGGGGCGGGGCTTCTCCCTCAGCACTCACCAGCGCCATTTCTCTCTCCACAGAACGCTGAGAGGAAGCTCCCCGGACTCTCCCCTGCTTACACACGGTGAAGGGAGTTTAAAAAGAGAGGGGGGGGCACATAATTGGCGGATAAAGTATAATACAGCGCTGCTGGGGGAAAGCATTCTGTGTTGGTCTCCAGGTTGTTGCGCTGGGGTGTGTGCTGGCATACTCTCTCTCGGTCTCTCCAAAGGGCCTTTCAGTGGATACTGTCTTCAGAAAAAGTTTCCCTGGGTGTGTGCAGTGTGTCGGTACGTGTGTGTCGACATGTTTGATGAGGAAGGCTCGCTTAATGTGGAGGGGGAGTGCTTGAATGTCAGATCGCCATCGGCAACGCCGACACCGGACTAGGTGGATATGCTGAATGTCTTGAATGCAAATGTAAATCTCCTGCATAAAAGATTAGACAAGACTGAAGCTAGGGATCAGTCAGGTAGCCAGACCATGCCTGTCCCTGGGGAGCCAGGACCTTCAGGGTCTCAAAAGCGCTCCATATCCCAGGTCGCTGACACAGATACCGACACAGATACTGACTCTAGTGTCGACTATGAGGATGTAAAATTGCAGCCGAATGTGGCAAAAGGTATTAGGTACATGATTATTGCCATAAAAGAGGTTTGGCATATCATGGATGAACCCCCTGTCCCTGACACGAGGGTTCACATGTATAAAGGGAAAAGGCCTGAGGTCACGTTTCCGTCCTCATTTGAGCTAAGCGAATTATGCGAAAAGGCTTGGGAATCTCCGGATAGGAGACTCCATGTTCCCAAAAGGATTCTCATGGCGTATCCTTTTCCACAGAAGGATCGGATACGATGGGGAATCTGCGCCTAAAGTAGACAAGGCGCTGACACGCTTATCCAAGAAGGTGGCACTGCCTTCTCCGGATACTGCTTCCCTCAAGGATCCTGCTGATCGCAAGCAGGAAATTACCATGAAGCACATTTACACACATTCAGGAACTATAGTTAGGCCGGCCATGGCGTCGGCCTGGGTTTGTAGTGCTGTCGTGGCATGGGCAGACTCCTTATCTACGGAGATGGACACCTTAGATAGGGATACCATTCTAATGACCATGGAGCATATCAGAGATGCTGCCTTGTATATGAGGGATGCTCAGAGACACATTTGTTTACTAAGCTCTAGAATAAACGCTATGTCTATTTCTGCTAGGCGGCTCTTGTGGACCCGACAGTGGACGGGAGACCCCGACTCAAAGCGGCATATGGAGTCATTGCCTTACAAGGGGGAGGAGTTGTTTGGAGAAGGCCTATCGGACCTAGTCTCTACTGCTACGGCCGGTAAATCGAATTTTTTACCTTATGTTCCCCCGCAGCATTCTAAGAAGATACCACATTATCAAATGCAGTCCTTTCGTTTCAATAAAAACAAGAAGGTACGAGGATCGTCCTTCGTTGCCAGAGGTAACGGCAAGGGAAAAAGCTGCTCTCAGCTAGTTCCCGGGAGCAGAAGTTCTCCCCTACTTCCGCAAAGTCCACAGCTAGACGCTGGGGCTTTCCGGGGGGGTGGGGGGGTCAGATCAAGTGGGGGGCACGTCTTCGTCTTTTCAGCCACGTCTGGGTTCAATCACAGGTGGATCCCTGGGCAATAGATTGTTTCCCAGGGATACAGACTGGAATTCGAAGACATGCCCCCTCGCCGGTTTTTCAAATCGGCTCTGCCGGCTTCCCCGTCAGAGAGGGAGCTAGTGTTAGCGGCAATTCACAAATTGTACATTCAACAGGTGATAATCAAGGTTCCTCTTCTCCAGCAAGGAGAGGGTTATTATTCATCCCTGTTTGTGGTACCGAAACCGGACGGTTCGGTCAGACCCATTCTAAGTCTAAAATCCCTGAACCTGTACTTGAAGAGGTTCAAGTTCAAAATGGAATCGCTCAGAATGGTCATCGCCAGCCTGGAGGGAGGGGATTGGATGGTGTCCCTGGACATAAAGGATGCGTACCTTCATGTTCCGATTTTCCCCCCTCACCAGGCGTTTCTGAGATTTGCAGTACAGGATTGTCACTACCAATTTCAGACGTTGCTGTTTGGTCTTTCCACGGCCCTGAGAATTTTCACCAAGGTAATGGCGGAAATGATGGTGCTCCTGCGCAAGCAGGGAGTCACAATTATCCCGTACTTATACAATCTCCTTATAAAGGCGAGATCTCGGGAGAAGTTGCTGGACAGCGTGTCTCTGTCCGTGAAGACGTTGCAGATGCACGGCTGGATTCTCAATTTACCGAAATCCCAGCTAGTACCTGCAACGCATCTGACCTTTTTGGGCCTGGTTCTAGACACAGACCAAAAAAAGAGTGTTTCTTCCGGTGGAGAAGGCTCAGGAGCTCATAGCCCTGGTCAGGAACCTTTTAAAGCCAAAAAAGGTTTCGGTGCATCATTGCACAAAGGTTCTGGGGAAGATGGTGGCTTCATACGAGGCCATCCCCTTCGGCAGGTTCCATGCGAGGACTTTCCAATGGGACCTATTGGACAAATTGTCCGGGTCCCATCTACATATGCAGAAACGGATCACCCTGTCTTCCAGGGCCAGGGTATCTCTCCTGTGGTGGCTGCACAGTGTTCACCTCCTAGAGGGTCGCAGGTTTGGCATTCAGGACTGGATCCTGGTGACCACGGACGCGAGCCTCCGAGGTTGGGGGCTGTCGCACTGGGAAGAAATTTCCAAGGTCTCTGGTCAAGCCTAGAGACTTGTCTCCACATCAATGTCCTGGAGTTAAGGGCCATTTACAACGCCCTACGCCAGGCGGAGGAATGGCTTCAGAACAAACCGGTTCTGATTCAGTCGGACAATATCACGGCAGTGGCTCATGTAAACCGCCAAGGCGGCACAAGGAGCAGAGTGGCCATGGCAGAGGCGACCAGGATTCTGCGCTGGGCGGAAGGCCATGTAAGCGCACTATCAGCAGTGTTCATCCCGGGGGTGGACAACTCGGCAGGCACGACCTGCATCCTGGAGACATCAAGAAGTCTTCACACAGATCGTGGATCGGTGGGGACTGCCTCAAATAGACATGATGGCGTCCCGTCTCAACAAAAGCTAAAGAGGTATTGCGCCATGTCAAGAGACCCTCAGGCGGTAGCGATAGACGCTCTGGTGACACCATGGGTGTTCAGATTGGTCTGTGTTTCCTGCTCTGCCTCTCATACCCAAGGTGTTGAGATTAATAAGACTAAGAAGGGTCAGAACAATTCTCATTGTTCCAGATTGGCCAAGGAGGACTTGGTATCCGGATCTGCAAGAGTTGCTCACAGAAGATCAGTGGCCTCTTCCTCTAAGGCAGGACCTGCTGCAGCAGGGGCCCTGTCTGTTCCAAGACTTACCGCGGCTGCGTTTGACGGCATGGCGGTTTAACGCCGGATCCTAGCTGAAAAAGGGATTCCGGAGAAGGTCATTCCTACCCTGATCAAGGCTAGGAAGGATGTGACATTATCACCGTATATGGCGGAAATATGTTTCTTGGTGTGAGGCCAGAGCTGCTCCTACAGAGGAGTTCAATTTGGGCAGTCTGCTTCACTTCCTTCAAACGGGAGTGAATTTGGGCCTAAAGTTAGGGTCCATAAAGGTCCAAATTTCGGCCTTATCCATTTTCTTTCAAAGAGAATTGGCTTCTCTTCCTGAAGTACAGACTTTTGTGAAGGGAGTGCTGCATATTCAGCCTCCCTTTGTACCTCCGGTGGCGCCTTGGGATCTTAACGTGGTATTAAGTTTCCTCAAGTCACCTTGGTTTGAACCACTCAAAACAGTGGAGTTGAAATACCTCACTTGGAAAGTGGTCATGTTGTTGGCCTTAGCTTCTGCAAGGCGTGTTTCGGAATTAGCGGCTTTATCATATAAAAGCCCATTCCGGATTTTTCACGTGGATAGGGCAGAGTTGAGGACTCGTCCTCAATTTCTGCCCAAGGTGGTCTCATCTTTTCATATGAACCAACCTATTGTCGTGCATGTGGCTACACGGGACTTGGAGGACTCCGAGTCCCTGGATGTGGTCAGGGCTTTGAAGATTTACATGACCAGAACAGCTAGGATCAGGAAGACTGAAGCTCTGTTTGTTCTGTATGCGGCCAACAAGGTTGGCGCTCCTTCTTCAAAGCAGACAATTGCTCGCTGGATCTTTAACACGATTCAGCAGGCGCATTCTACGGCAGGATTGCCATTGCCTAAATCATTTAAGGCCCATTCCACTAGGAAGGTGGGCTCTTCTTGGGCGGCTGCCCAAGGGGTCTCGGCACTACAACTGTGCCGAGCTGCTACTTGGTCGGGGTCAAACACCTTTGCAAAGTTCTATAAGTTTGATACCCTGGCTGAGGAGGACCTCATGTTTGCCCAATCGGTGCTGCAGAGTCATCCACACTCTCCCGCCCATTTGGGAGCTTTGGTATAATCCCCATGGTCCTTACGGAGTCCCCAGCATCCTCTAGGATGTTAGAGAAAATAGGATTTTACTTACCGGTAAATCTATTTCTCGTAGTCCGTAGAGGATGCTGGGCGCCCGTCCCAAGTGCGGACTTCTTCTGTAAGACTTGTATATAGTTATTGCTTACGTAAGGGTTATGTTGTAGTCGGTCGGTCTTGAACCGAGGCTATGTTACTTGTTCATACTGTTAACTGGGTAGTTTATCACAAGTTATACGGTGTGGCTGGTATGAATCTCGCCCTTAGGTTGCATAAATCCTTTCCTCGTACTGTTCATATCCTCTGGGCACAGTTTCTCTAACTGACGTCTGGAGGAGGGACATAGAGGGAGGAGCCAGTGCACACCCAGTATCCAAAGCATTCTTAAAGTGCCCTATCTCCTGTGGAGCCCGTCTATTCCCCATGGTCCTTACGGAGTCCCCAGCATCCTCTACGGACTACGAGAAATAGATTTACCGGTAAGTAAAATCCTCTTTTTCCCTGTAGTTTGGAACACAATGCCTAATGCATTAAAATATACTTAATTACCCTGGGCTACTTCTTAAGGGGGGTACTCACGGAGCGATATTCTAAGCAATCTGACTAGATTGCTTAGAATTTAAGCCTGATCGTGCCGTGAGTACCCCTTATAGCGATGCGCAGCCCCGCAAATTGCTGTCGCTGCTGCTAGATTGGCCTGCCCCCGCACGCTCAGCACAGATAGCGCTGTGCTGAGCGGCGGGAGAGATGTGTGCTGAGCGGATTGCTTAGAATTTAAGCCTGATCGTGCCGTGAGTACCCCTTATAGCGATGCGCAGCCCCGCAAATTGCTGTCGCTGCTGCTAGATTGGCCTGCCCCCGCACGCTCAGCACAGATCGCGCTGTGCTGAGCGGCGGGAGAGATGTGTGCTGAGCGGTTCGCTCAGCACACATCTCTCCTGCATCGGCCCGTGGGTACTGGGCTTTACACTGACCCCAGCAGTCATCTGTCCCTTGAAATAACTGTAGTTAGAAAATCTTGGTGATACTATCTGAGGATAGCTGGCACATGCCAATTATTAAATGTGTTTGCCGCAGGCATGATCTGATTTCCAGGCATGTTGCTAAATGTAATTGGAAGATTACCATATCAGCACTAAAGCACTGTAGTGTTGCAGGAAGAAGTACAATTGTCCAATGCTCAGAAATTATATTATTATGTAAAACACTTTTTATTTTTATTTTTTTATTTTTAAAGAACAGTTTTGCTTTGATCTGTTAAATGACACAGTGGCGAAATGTACTGGTGTCTGCTACCGTATGTGCCTCTCTGAATAAGATTTGCATTTATTATCGCCATCTAACCTCCAGAAGTAATGGAAACTCTTCACAGCCATCAATTCTAATCTCCAAATTAAGATATTAAACAATGGCAGATTTATTTGTGTGACAACGAATCAATCACTTTTTTATTTTTTTTTATTTTTTTTTGCTTTGGTGACTGACCAGGATGCTATTACAAAAGTTTCTAGAAGATTAAAATAAAATTAAAAAAAGATAAATGAATAAGCAAGTGAAGGGTACGGTTAGCATCTCTGTCAGTGAGTTATTAAATGTACTGCAATTTCATTACTAATATGTCAATTCTGTCTGCTGGTCTGTGACATATTTGAAACACTTATGCATTTAAATAACTTATTTAGCTGCAATTGGTGCGGGGGAGGAATATAGGATGTAAAACATTTAAGAGATGTCACACTTCTTGCTGAGCTTCATTCGCTTCTTGTAGTTCATCTCTAGGTGTCTTTTTCACTGCATAAAAATCATCTTGCACTTTCTTACCTACTGCTATAAAAATCACACATTCTCATAGATTGCACGGAAGATAACTTTTATGAATACATTATTGGGAGCAATTTACAAATGTGAGAGCCGGCTACATGACTGTTCACACCAGCCCAATGTATTAATGGGCGCATCGTTCTTTGCACTTTTTTTTTTTTTTTTGTGCTCTCAGCATTAGTACTTACATGAGTCCATGTTGAGGCACTTATCATTTGCATCTTGGCTCCCTATTTGCTATTGGGCTCATACACACTAGATAAGGTATTCCCACCCTCATTCCTCAAGGCACACTAACAGTGCATATTTTCTTGATATCCAGGCTTCAGTACAGACAGTTAAATCAAAATAACTGAGGTACTAATTAAGTCACCTGTGCTCAAGCATGGATATCATTAAAACCTGGACTGTTAGGGTGCTTTGAGGACCGAGGTTGGGGATGCCTGCACTAGATAAAGTAGTATACAGATGATAGGTCGACGCCATATGTTTGACATGTAAAAGGTCGACAGGTTCTGTACTTTACCTACCAGGTGGACGACACTTAGGAATAATAACCTATGCCGAGTGTAGCAAGGCGTCTTGCCTGAAGCATGGCGAGTGAAGCACTGCTTGGGGTAACATGGTTAAACATACAAAATGACATCCAAAAATGCAAAAACAAGTGTCAACTTTTTTTGTGTCCACTATATCCATGTCTACTTTTTTTTATTACTATGTCGACCTTCTGTACCCGTCGACCTTTTTATTGTTGACCGATTGACCATGTCGATCATATGGGTAGACTTAGTGGCTGTCTGCCTAAAATTGGTGGACCTAATGATCCACACCCAGATCCTATATAATGAAAGGCTAATGCTGTTCCTCACCTCTGAGGGAAATCAAGTTTTTTGCACAACGGCAGACACAAGATGGCACCAGATGGAGCAATTCAAGTGTTTCTCAGTTCGGGCGTGTACCGCCGCCGGTGCTGACGTTAGTTATGTTACGTAATTTTGACGGGCTGCTAACTAGTAAAGCAGTATTGCCTCTAGTGCACATAGGATATCTGCCATTGGAGAGATCGATGGTCGCTACTGTATAGTGATTGCAAGGACTGTACTCGGAGAAGCACACAATATAACTGGAGTGCTGCATGTTTTGCTTTTTGTTGTGCACAGTGCAGGGAATACAGATAATCCTTTAACATGTAAATGGCACATTTAATTTGACTCCTATGGAAAATATCAAGTAATGGGGTTTCTGCAACAGAGTACATTGGTTTCCACAGGGAAACATCGGAGGTTGTAGAGTGGATCTGGATCCAGAGGCACCAACAGGTAAAGCTTTAGCTGTCCTAGGATGCATAGGGGCCTCCTCTATAACCCCGCTCCATTTTGAGTTGGTGCATGCAGCAGCAGGTCACTGAACAGGGGGACTGTGCTGAGCAGCCATGAAAGCTTTTCCTATGAAATAATTTGACTTTACTAACTGAGCTGACAGCACTGTAAGTCAGTGTGACATTCAGTGCTGCAGCTCCATCACCTCCCAAGCTGCGCAGCACACTCCCGTTGGCCTGGTTCCCAGGTACCTGCGGCGGAGGCGTCCCTGCTTAGGCACGGTCACAGAATGCTCTCCAGGATCGCGTGGCTGCTACATGGAGGAGGTAAGAGGGTCTCCTAGACGGGACCCGCCATTAAACCGCAATCCATCCGCCGTCTGGGGAGACGGACCGTGGCACTGGCGTTGACACTTCACTGGGCAGGGACCCCACTAGACCACCAGGGCAGGTGTATTAACACTAGTTTAATGGGGCACCATAGTACCTGGGGTGGAAGACCATCATAGGGGAGGCGGTGCTTGACCTGTAGCCTCTCCCACACCCAGGGCACCATCTCCATGCAGATTTCCCGCCCTGGAGCTGCCTCACTCTCCCTCTTTCTGGGCGCCATCTTAACAGCATAGCAGCGGCAGGTCTCCGTGATTCCTGGTCAAGGTCTCCCATGTAAAGCCGCCTGTGTACAGCATGGACTTGCATATCCTACATGTCTTAGACAGCGTTAGTTGAGAAAAGCTCCAGTGCAGCAATATTGTACATAATTTTTGCATTGCATATTACTGTGTGCCTGTAGCTGCAGTGTGGTTTCACTTTCAGTGTTTCCCAGATATAACGGTCACTATATTTTGTACCCTGGTCTAGGTGCGTTTGGGTCAAAAAATATAGTTGTGCACAAAGTTTATTTGTATACCTATATAAGTATATTATTCCTGTGTTAGTCACATTATACCCGGTCTTATTCCACAGGTTAATAATCTGGCTGGCTAATAATCGTACTGTGTAAGTCCAATTTTTGACATTGTGCCATATCTAACAAAAATGGCAGCAAATCTACAGAAGCTCCTGCAAAATGCAGAGAATGCTCCACGGATTTATCAGAGGGGGAATTAATGCATGATGGTCTCTGTACTGCTTGTCATGCACCTCCCAGTCAGTCCGCAGCCCCTGCAATTAATCAGGAGCCACCATAGGTAGCATTCACTACCCTGCTAGGTACTCTTGTGGAGCGCCTTGCGCTCCCTATGGGGCCGCTTATGCCATTACCTCCACAAATTGTCCCGATGGTTAATCAGTCTTGGACGGAAAATTTGTCCAAATGCAACAACTAAACCAGTCGCCGGTTAGACTGAAATCTACCTCGGGTCACTCCTGTGTCCCTGGTGCTTCTAAGCGGGCTGCTTCCTCAGTCTGTGAACCTCTCTGATCTCTCATCTGAAGAGGTAAGGGGGGAGCATACGGTCCTGTCGGACACTGAATTCTGTGTTACGGATAGAATCGCCATTATTGATTTCTCTATCGTCCTAGTGGATGCTGGGGTTCCTGAAAGGACCATGGGGAATAGCGGCTCCGCAGGAGACAGGGCACAAAAAGTAAAGCTTTTCCAGATCAGGTGGTGTGCACTGGCTCCTCCCCCTATGACCCTCCTCCAGACTCCAGTTAGATTTTTGTGCCCGGCCGAGAAGGGTGCAATTCTAGGTGGCTCTCATAAAGAGCTGCTTAGAGAAAGTTTAGCTTAGGTTTTTTATTTTACAGTGATTCCTGCTGGCAACAGGATCACTGCAACGAGGGACAGAGGGGAGAAGAAGTGAACTCACCTGCGTGCAGGATGGATTGGCTTCTTGGCTACTGGACATCAGCTCCAGAGGGACGATCACAGGTACAGCCTGGATGGTCACCGGAGCCGCGCCGCCGGCCCCCTTGCAGATGCTGAAGTAAGAAGAGGTCCAGAATCGGCGGCTGAAGACTCCTGCAGTCTTCTAAAGGTAGCGCACAGCACTGCAGCTGTGCGCCATTTTCCTCTCAGCACACTTCACACGCAGTCACTGAGGGTGCAGGGCGCTGGGGGGGGGCGCCCTGGGAGGCAAATGTAAACCTATATAAAGGCTAAAAATACCTCACATATAGCCCCCAGAGGCTATATGGAGATATTTAACCCCTGCCTGTATTCACAAAATAGCGGGAGACGAGCCCGCCGAAAAAGGGGCGGGGCCTATCTCCTCAGCACACGGCGCCATTTCCTCTCACAGCTCCGCTGGTCAGGACGGCTCCCAGGTCTCTCCCCTGCACTGCACTACAGAAACAGGGTAAAACAGAGAGGGGGGGCAAATTTAATGGCAATATCTTGATATATATAAAGCAGCTATAAGGGAGCACTTATTATAAGGCTATCCCTGTCATATATAGCGCTTTTTGGTGTGTGCTGGCAGACTCTCCCTCTGTCTCCACAAAGGGCTAGTGGGTCCTGTCTTCGTTTAGAGCATTCCCTGTGTGTCTGCTGTGTGTCGGTACGTGTGTGTCGACATGTATGAGGACGATATTGGTGTGGAGGCGGAGCAATTGCCAAATATGGGGATGTCACCTCCTAGGGGGTCGACACCAGAATGGATGCCTTTATTTATGGAATTACGGGATAGTGTCAACACGCTAAAGCAGTCGTTTGACGACATGAGGCGGCCGGACAATCAATTAGTGCCTGTCCAGGCGCCTCAAACACCGTCAGGGGCTGTAAAACGCCCTTTGCCTCAGTCGGTCGACACAGACCCAGACACAGGCACTGATTCCAGTGGTGACGGTGACGAATCAACCGTATTTTCCAGTAGGGCCACACGTTATATGATTTTGGCAATGAAGGAGGCGTTACATTTAGCTGATACTACAGGTACCACTAAACAGGGTATTATGTGGGGTGTGAAAAAACTACCTATAGTTTTTCCTGAATCAGAAGAATTAAATGACGTGTGTGATGAAGCGTGGGTTGCCCCTGATAAAAAGCTGATAATTTCAAAGAAATTATTGGCATTATACCCTTTCCCGCCAGAGGTTAGGGAGCGCTGGGAAACACCTCCTAGGGTGGACAAGGCGCTAACACGCTTATCAAAACAAGTGGCGTTACCTTCTCCTGAGACGGCCGCACTTAAAGATCCATCAGATAGGAGGATGGAAAATATCCAAAAAAGTATATACACACATGCAGGTGTTATACTACGACCAGCTATAGCGACTGCCTGGATGTGCAGTGCTGGGGTAGTTTGGTCAGAGTCCCTGATTGAAAATATTGATACCCTGGACAGGGACAATATTTTACTGTCGTTAGAACAAATAAAGGATGCATTTCTTTATATGCGTGATGCACAGAGGGATATCTGCACACTGGCATCACGGGTAAGTGCTATGTCCATTTCGGCCAGAAGAGCTTTATGGACGCGACAGTGGACAGGCGATGCGGATTCAAAACGGCATATGGAAGTTTTGCCGTATAAAGGGGAGGAGTTATTTGGAGTCGGTCTATCAGATTTGGTGGCCACGGCTACAGCCGGGAAATCCACCTTTCTACCTCAAGTCACTCCCCAACAGAAAAAGGCACCGACTTTTCAACCGCAGCCCTTTCGTTCCTTTAAAAATAAGAGAACAAAGGGCTATTCATATCTGCCACGAGGCAGAGGTCGAGGGAAGAAACAGCAACAGGCAGCTCCTTCCCAGGAACAGAAGCCCTCCCCGGTTTCTACAAAAGCCTCAGCATGACGCTGGGGCTTCTCAAGCGGACTCGGGGACGGTGGGAGGTCGTCTCAAAAATTACAGCGCGCAGTGGGCTCACTCGCAGGTAGATCCCTGGATCCTGCAGATAATATCTCAGGGGTACAGGTTGGAATTAGAGACAGATCCACCTCGCCGTTTCCTGAAGTCTGCTTTACCAACGTCCCCTTCCGAAAGGGAGACGGTTTTGGAAGCCATTCACAAGCTGTACTCTCAGCAGGTGATAGTCAAGGTACCTCTTCTACAACAAGGGAAGGGGTATTATTCCACTCTATTTGTGGTACCGAAGCCGGATGGCTCGGTAGGGCCTATTCTAAATCTGAAGTCCTTGAACCTGTACATAAAGAAGTTCAAGATGGAGTCACTCAGCAGTGATAGCGAACCTGGAAGAAGGGGACTTTATGGTATCCTTGGACATCAAGGATGCGTATCTCCACGTTCCAATTTACCCCTCACACCAGGGGTACCTCAGGTTCGTTGTACAAAACTGTCACTATCAGTTTCAGACGCTGCCGTTCGGATTGTCCACGGCACCTCGGGTCTTTACAAAGGTAATGGCCGAGATGATGATTCTTCTTCGAAGAAAAGGCGTATTAATTATCCCATACTTGGACGATCTCCTAATAAGGGCAAGGTCCAGAGAACAGCTAGAGATGGGATTAGCAATATCTCAAGAGGTGCTAAAGCAGCACGGATGGGTTCTGAATATTCCAAAATCCCAATTAATGCCGACAACTCGTCTGCTGTTCCTAGGGATGATTCTGGACACGGTTCAGAAAAAGGTTTTTCTTCCCGAGGAAAAAGCCAAGGAGTTATCCGACCTGGTCAGGAATCTCCTAAAACCAGGAAAGGTGTCTATACATCAATGCACGCATCTTCAGATGCACCTGCGGATAACCCTGTCTCCAAGGACAAGGGTATCTCTTCTGTGGTGGTTGCAGAGGGCTCATCTATTGGAGGGCCGCAGATTCGGCATACAGGATTGGATCCTGGTGACCACGGACGCCAGCCTGAGAGGCTGGGGAGCAGTCACACAAGGAAGAAACTTCCAGGGAGTGTGGTCGAGCCTGGAAAAGTCTCTTCACATAAACATTCTGGAACTAAGAGCAATCTACAATGCTCTAAGCCAGGCGGAACCTCTGCTTCAAGGAAGACCGGTGTTGATCCAGTCGGACAACATCACGGCAGTCGCCCATGTAAACAGACAGGGCGGCACAAGAAGCAGGAGTGCAATGGCAGAAGCTGCCAGGATCCTTCGCTGGGCGGAGAATCACGTGATAGCACTGTCAGCAGTGTTCATCCCGGGAGTGGACAACTGGGAAGCAGACTTCCTCAGCAGACACGATCTTCACCCGGGAGAGTGGGGACTTCATCCAGAAGTTTTCCACATGCTAATAAACCGTTGGGAAAGACCAATGGTGGACATGATGGCGTCTCGCCTCAACAAAAAACTGGACAGGTATTGCGCCAGGTCAAGAGATCCGCAGGCAATAGCTGTGGACGCGCTGGTAACACCTTGGGTGTACCAGTCGGTGTATGTGTTTCCTCCTCTGCCTCTCATACCAAAGGTATTGAGAATCATACGGCAAAGCGGAGTAAGAACGATACTAGTGGCTCCGGATTGGCCAAGAAGGTCTTGGTACCCGGAACTTCAAGAGATGGTCACGGACGATCCGTGGCCTCTACCTCTAAGACAGGACCTGCTTCAGCAGGGACCGTGTCTATTCCAAGACTTACCGCGGCTGCGTTTGACGGCATGGCGGTTGAACGCCAGATCCTAAAAGGAAAAGGCATTCCAGAAGAAGTCATTCCTACCTTGATTAAGGCAAGAAAGAAAGTCACCGCGAAGCATAATCACCGCATTTGGCGGAAATATGTTGCGTGGTGCGAGGATCGGAGTGCTCCGACGGAGGAATTTCAACTGGGTCGTTTCCTACATTTCCTGCAATCAGGATTGTCTATGGGTCTCAAATTGGGATCTATTAAGGTTCAAATTTCGGCCCTGTCAATATTCTTCCAAAAAGAATTGGCCTCAGTTCCTGAGGTCCAGACTTTTGTCAAAGGAGTACTGCATATACAGCCTCCTGTGGTGCCTCCGGTGGCACCGTGGGATCTAAATGTAGTTTTAGATTTCCTCAAATCCCATTGGTTTGAACCACTAAAAAATGTGGATTTGAAATATCTCACATGGAAAGTGACTATGTTACTGGCCCTGGCGTCCGCCAGGAGAGTATCTGAACTGGCGGCTTTATCTTATAAAAGCCCTTATTTAATTTTCCATTCGGATAGGGCAGAGCTGCGGACGCGTCCGCATTTTCTCCCTAAGGTGGTATCAGCGTTTCACCTGAACCAGCCTATTGTAGTGCCTGCGGCTACAAGCGACTTGGAGGACTCCAAGTTGTTGGACGTTGTCAGAGCTTTAAAAATATACATTTCAAGGACGGCTGGAGTCAGAAAATCTGACTCGCTGTTTATACTGTATGCACCCAACAAGTTTGGTGTGCCTGCTTCTAAGCAGTCGATTGCTCGTTGGATTTGTAACACAATTCAACTTGCACATTCTGTGGCAGGCCTGCCACAGCCTAAATCTGTTAAGGCCCATTCCACAAGGAAGGTGGGCTCATCTTGGGCGGCTGCCCGAGGGGTCTCGGCATTACAACTCTGCCGAGCAGCTACGTGGTCAGGGGAGAACACGTTTGTAAAATTCTACAAATTTGATACCCTGGCAAAGGAGGACCTGGAGTTCTCTCATTCGGTGCTGCAGAGTCATCCGCACTCTCCCGCCCGTTTGGGAGCTTTGGTATAATCCCCATGGTCCTTCCAGGAACCCCAGCATCCACTAGGACGATAGAGAAAATAAGAATTTACTTACCGATAATTCTATGTCTCGGAGTCCGTAGTGGATGCTGGGCGCCCATCCCAAGTGCGGATTATCTGCAATACTTGTACATAGTTATTGTTAACTAATTCGGGTTATTGTTTAGGGAGCCATCTTTCAGAGGCTCCTCTGTTATCATACTGTTAACTTGGTTTAGATCACAAGTTGTACGGTGTGATTGGTGTGGCTGGTATGAGTCTTACCCGGGATTCAAAATCCTCCCTTATTGTGTACGCTCGTCCGGGCACAGTACCTAACTGGAGTCTGGAGGAGGGTCATAGGGGGAGGAGCCAGTGCACACCACCTGATCTGGAAAAGCTTTACTTTTTGTGCCCTGTCTCCTGCGGAGCCGCTATTCCCCATGGTCCTTTCAGGAACCCCAGCATCCACTACGGACTCCGAGAAATAGAATTATCGGTAAGTAAATTCTTATTTTCCCTGCCCCGGTGTTTGCTTTTAAGCATATCCTTCAAATGAGGAGGCTACTATGGCAAAGAGAACTGATAAGTTTAAACAGCAGAAGGTGGTAATAACTGTTTTACCCCATTCTGATCATTTACTGGACTTCAGACGGGAACCCTGGTCTAATCCCGGGAAGAAATTCTCTATTCTTAAACAGGCTTTGGCTCGCTACCCTCTCCCTGCACAGTTGTGTAACAAATGGGAGACGCTGCTGCCGGTGGATTCTCATGTCACGCGCCTAGTGGTGTCATCCACTCTGCCTGTCACCACTGTCACCTCCCTGAGGGAGCCGACAGATAAGAGTGTTGAGGGATGCCTGAAATCTGTATACTCCCTTACAGGGGCTATTCGTAGACCCACTATAGCTGCCTCTTGGGCTGCAAAAGGTATTGAGGCGTGGGTTCAGGCGTTAGAGGAATAGCTGTCTGAGGATATCTCTGACAATGCCAGACAATACCTGTCTCATATTACCACCGCTTCTTATCACTTTGAAGCGTCCTCTGAGGTGGGAGTATTGGCGGCCAAGGCGTCTGCTACGTCTGCCCTGGCGCGCCGCATACTGTGGTTGAGGTCATGGAAAGTGGATTTGGACTCCAAGAAGACTTTGGAAGTCCTCCGCTTCACTAGGGACATTTTTGTTTGGGGAAGACCTACAGTAAATAAAATTTTGTCTGAACTGGCAGCTGCGAAGACAGCTTATCTCCCCACTACTAATCCTTCTCAGAAGGCAAAAAGTACCACTTTTCGCTCCTTTTGGCCTCAAGTGAAAGTGAAAGGTCAGCCATACCCTAGACAATCTTGCGTTTACAAAACCTCCAAGGCAAAGCAGTCTTCGGCAGCCCGTCAGCCTGCTGCAAAACATGGCAAGCCTGCTGCATGATGGGGCGGGCCTCCCCCTGGGGGACCCCAGGGTGGGAGGCTGAATTCTACAGTTCGCCCAGGTCTGGCCCACGGCCACTTCAGACGCTTGGGTACTGGAAATTCTCTCACGGGTACGCGGTCTCATTCAAGAGACGTCCGCCTCACCAGTTCTGCACAACGACTCTCACATCGGATCCGTAGGAAGCACAGGCTCTACAAACGGTTGTAAGTTCTCTCCTGAGTACTGGAGTGGTTGTGCCATTTTCTCAGCCACAGAGGGGCAGAGGATATTACTCGACCCTGTTTCTGGTCCCAAAACCCAATGGGTCCTACTGGCCTATGCTTGACCTCAAATCTTTGAACAAGTTTGTGAGTGTGTCCAAGTTTTATATGGAAATGCTGCGCTCAATACTGCTGGCTATGGAACCCGGAGACTATATGGTATCCCTGGATATACGGGATGCATATCTGCATATTCCTATTACCATCTCGCATCAGCAGTTCCTGCGGTTTGCTATTGGCGACCTTCACTACCAATTCCAGGCTCTGCGATTTGGACTGGCTACGGCTCCCTGGATCTTCACCAAGGTCATGGCTGTGATGACATCCCACCTCGTCGCCAGGGAATCAGAATCCTCTCGTACTTAGACGACCTACTGATTCTGGCAAGTTCACACGAAGTCCTCAGTCATCTACAACTGATGGTGACTTTCCAATTTTAGCCACCCGTGGGCTTGCAGGAAAAAGTCCTCGCTGGTCCCAGCTCAGGGCATGGTGCACCTAGGGGCACTCTTGGATACACACAGAGACTATTCCTGTCTCCAGACAAGGTCCTAAAACTTCAGGACATAAGGTACTTACTTCATCGCCCCAGAGTGTCAGTACATTTGGCGATGCAAGCACTTGGCTTGATGGTGTCATCCTTCGACATGTTAGAGAGTATGCTCAATTACACACTCATAGTCTGCAACGGCTGATCCTATCCAAGTGGGACGGCCTACCTCATCGGATCAGGTACCAAGTGGTTTGTTTGACTCCAGAGGTTCGGCTGTCCTGGTGGCTCCAGGACCAGCAATTGAGCAGTGGTCATCCATTCTGGATCCCCAACTGGGTCCTACTGACAACGGACGCCAGTCTTCAGAGATGGGGAGCGGTGTTGGAGCAACACTCGTTTCAGGGTCGTTGGACCAAGGAAGAATCACTCCTTCCAGGCCTGGTACGGAACAGGTATGTTCAGGTACATTCAGACAACGCCACCACAGTAACATACATAAACCATCAAGGCGGCTCTCGAAGCCGCATGGCAATGTTGGAAATGTCAAGTCTTCTGTTGGGCGGAACGCTGTCTTCCAGCCATATCGGCAGTGTTCATTCCAGGCATCCTGAACTGGTAAGTGGACTTTCTCAGTTGCCAGGACGTTCACTCCGGAGACTGGAGCCTTCATCCAGTGGTCTTCCTACTCCTGGTGGAATAGTGTGGTCGACCATACGTTGTCCTCATGGCATATTGACACAATCACAGTGCTCCGATCTTCGGATCAGGAACCAGGGATCCAAAGGCAGTGTTTGTGGACGCACTGGCGGTCCTCTGGAGCTTTCAGCTGCCTTGCATATTCCCTCCAGTGACACTCCCGCCCAGTTGCGGGAGTTCAAGCAAGAAGGAGGTATGATAATTCTAGTCTCTCCTGCGTGGGCCAGATGGTATTATTTCTCAGACCTGCAGGATGTGTCGACAGAGCGTTCCCCCCCCCCCCCCTTCTTCCTCAGTGTCAAGAACTCCTCGTACAGGGCCCTTGCCTCTACCCGGACCTGGCCAGACTAGCTTTGACGGCGTCGCTCTTGAAGCATCACTCCGGGGGCCAAAGGATTTACTGGGGCGGTTATTCACTCTACTGAAGGCCCGCAAACAGTCTTCTGACCGGATTTATTACAGGGTTTGGCATTCTTACTTCACCTGGTGTGCTAAGAATTGTCACTTGTAGATTCAGAACTTCAAGGATTCTGGCTTTTCTACAAATAGGCTTAGACTTAGGTCTACGTATGGCCTCCCTCAAGGTTCACATTTCTACCTTATTATGGTTTAAGCGCAAAATTGCTTTTATACCTGATGTTCATACATTCACTCAGGGTGTTCTACGTATTCAGCCTCCCTATGTCCCTCCAGTGGTTCCATGGGACCTGTCTATTGTATTGAGAGCCCTTGAAGAGTCTTCCTTCGAACCTCTTGAATTGGTCGACCTCAAATGGCTGACGGCCAAGGTCCTGTTCTTGCTGGCTATTGCCTCTTCAAGAAGGGTCTCGTACTTAGGCGCTCCGTCCTGTCGTCTGCCCTTTCTGATTTTGCCACCGTGACAGGGCGGTTCTCCGAACCAGGCCCGGTTACTTGTGTAAGGTGGTATCATCTTTCACCTCAACCAAGAGATTGTGGTCCCAGCCTTTATCTCTACGGACTTGTTGGCTAAAGAAAGGTCTTTAGATGTTGTTAGGGCTCGCTGCGTCTATGTGGACAGGACTGCCTCTTAGACGGTCTGATGCCCTATTAGTCTTGTTTGGATTCCACAAACGTGGCTTGCCTGCGAATAAGCAAACCTTGGCCAGATGGATTAGAATGGTGATTGCACATGCTTACGAGCAAGCTGATGTTCCAGCTCCTGCTTTGATTAAGGCCCATTGTACCCGGTCTGTTGGACCTTCTTGGTCAGCCCGCCGTGGCACGTCTGCAGAACAATTGTGAAAGGCAGCTACGTGGTCCTCAAACACGTTTTTTAGATTCTATGCCTTGTGATACATTCACCTCCCAGGATGCTTCTGTTGGACACCGGATTCTCACATCCGCTAAGGCGCGTCCCCTCCTTGAGGAACTGCTTTAGGATATTCCTGATGTTTCCCTGTAGAAACCAATGTACCCTGCTGCAGAAAAGGGGAGTTATGGTAGACTTACCATTGTTAACTCCTTCTGCGAAGTACATTAGGTTCCACAGGGCGCCCACCCTGATGCACCTAGCTTCTTTGGGTTTGTATGGCATTAGCTACTGTTACCTTCTCCTGTAATGAGATTGTGTTCTTATGTGACTGACATCTGCCTTCTCTCTTGCCTGCTCCTGCAATGGACTGGTTAACGAAACTGAGCTCAGTGTCTGGAGGCGGGGTAATAGATGAGACCCCTATGCATCATGGGACAGCTAAAGCTTTACCTGTTGGTGCTTCTGGATCCAGATCCACTCTACACCCCCAAAGGTTCCCTGTGGAACCCAATGTACTTCGCAGAAAGAGATTTAACAATGGTAAGTTTACCATAACGCTCCTTTTTAGCCACTGTTCCTGCTGCATCATTACTTAAAACGAGCCGGCGAGAATGTTTTTCTAAAATATTTATGTTGAGGGATAATGCAGATGTGTGCAGCGGCACTCACTGTTGTGGCAATTTGTTGTATGTTACCAACCAACAAGTAGCCTGAGAGATGTAGGCTGTGCAGTAATTCTGGCCACTACGCCCGCATTTTTAAAGCCACAATCATTTACACGGTAAAACCAGGTTGGTTTTGTCTTGTAAATGATTGCTGCTTTAAAAATGTGGGCATACTCGCTAAAATTCCTGCACAGGCTGCATCTCTCAGGCTATTGCATAAGCCCCTATAACTTATGTGTAGCACTTGTAGGTTGGGCCAATGGTTCAGTTTGCCAAAATGGCTAGAAGTACAATGTATCCTATTTACACTTTTCAAATGGTTGTTTTATTTATTAATGTCGGTAGACTCTCAAAAAAGGAAACATTTGTTACAGTACGGTTATATAGATATTGTTAATACTTACATTTAGTGTTGCTTATGCGGTACTCTGTGTTTTTCATCAGTTGCGTATTTGCTTTCTTGAGAGAGAGGATTAGTATTATATCTGTGAATATGGCTGCAGATCTATTAGTAAAAATCACACCTTTTGTAGTAACCTTGCTTCCTTTGTAACTAGGGCCTGAATTAGCAGAAAATGGGAGATGCAGTAATAGTTTATGAAAGCCTACATTTGCATGTTTGTATGATGTGTATGATGAGAGAAGCTTTTGCAGAAGTGCTTGTAGAATCAATTATGGTTTTATGTTAATAAACAATATCTTCTCCTTAGCGAGTCCTAGGGGGAAATTCAAATGTAATCGCTACCGAAGTGACAAAAGATCGCAGAATTTTTCATTTTATTCATCCTTGACAAAGATTGTGCATGATGGACATTCTTGTTTGATGTGATTTTACGTTTGCATGCCATGTAATGTGTGGTTTTTTTTTTCCATCTCCTCTTAGGTTATGCATTATTTGGGACAGTACATAATGGTGAAACAGCTGTATGACAAGCAACAGCAACACATTGTTCACTGTGGCACTGATGAACTGGGACACTTATTAGGCATTACAACATTTTCTGTCAAGGACCCCAGGTAATAAGTTGTGGTGTGTGTGTTTTTTTTTTTTTTAAAGCTTTTAAATGCATTTCTGTAATTCTGAAGTTATTCGTGCAAATGAGGCCATTGTTCTTTACTGTATGTGTTTCTGATATCAAAGTTTGTTGTTGGAAGAAGTTAACGGAGATGTGTTGCTGAGTAGTTATATGACCGGATTGATTTTGTCACTATCTGCCACCAGAACGGCTTCTAAATATGCGTCCTAGTTCATGTCTTTTCACAACTAAATGACCTGTAGTAAATAAGGTCCCATAATAAAAATGTTAAATGAAGCTGCTATAACTTTACAGTTTGCTAAGCGGAAATCTGACATTTTCTAATTTAGCACTTTTTGTTCCTCTCCTGTAAGATGTACAGGTCTTGCTCCGGAAGGGTTTCCTGATTAGTTTATATGCTGCCCATGCACAATTTTAGCTCCCCTTTGAACGTTTTGGAGGTAGTCCTCAAGGATTGTACACAGTAGCTTTTCTTATACAACCAGTGTTGTATGGCCTTTTATCAGTGTTGGACTAAGATGCTTGCTGACCTTCATGCCTTATGAAACGCTATCTTAACTCACACAGCCTACTGGACCCACTTCAGTCAGGATTTCGTGCCCAACACTCCACAGAGACAGCACTGACTAAGGTTGTGAATGATTTGGTCACTGCTAAATCTAAAGGACATTTCTCTCTCCTTATTCTCCTTGATCTCTCTGCTGCTTTTGACACTGTTGACCACTCTCTTCTCATACAAACACTACAATCCCTAGGTATTCAGGACACAGCCCTTTCTTGGTTCTCATCCTACCTATCTAATCGCTCCTTCAGTGTTCGTTTCTCTGATTCCACCTCTCCTTCGCTACCTCTCTCAGTTGGAGTACCGCAAGGCTCAGTCCTAGGTCCTCTGCTTTTCTCGATCTATGAAGACAACAAAAAACTGCTTATACAGCGCCTAAATAGCAAGAAACTGATGGACTTATTCCCTGGTTTATGCGCAGCTGAGAAACACTATGTGGGTGTTAGTGGAGAAACAAGGAAAAAACAAAATCAGCTGCGCAAAATATCAGGGAAAAAGATACAATGAATTAAAAGAGAGCCGATGTATATATGTAAACAAACATTATATTTATTAACTGAAAATAAGAAATAAAAATAATAGATAAAATTTGCAATTGCTAATGTGACAATAATTGTTGATAATTAAAAAAAAGCACACCTTAAACAGTTATATCCATTAAGGCAGACACTGATAGTGTCAATATTCTAGGTATAGTCCACAAAAGACAAAGTCCAAGTGTTTTGGAAGCAGTTTAACTAACCACTAAACTGCTTCCAAAACACTTGGACTTTGTCTTTTGTGGACTATACCTAGAATATTGACACTATCAGTGTCTGCCTTAATGGATATAACGGTTTAAGGTGTGCTTTTTTTAATTATCAACAATTATTGTCACATTAGCAATTGCAAATTTTATCTATTATTTTCTCTATCTATACCACATCTCTTGGCAAACTAATCAACTCTTTCGGATTTCAGTACCATCTGTATGCGGATGATACTCAAATCTACCTATCCTCCCCTGATTTGTCACCATCTGTATTGGGCCGTGTCACTGAATGCCTTTCTGCCATCTCATCTTGTATGACATCTCGCCACCTCAAACTTAATATTTCCAAAACAGAATTAATTATATATCCACCGGCCAATATTAGTTTCCAACCTGATATCTCTATCACTGTTGAGAACTCTGCAATCACCCCTACCCCACAAGCTCGCTGCCTAGGTGTCATTCTTGACTCTGAACTGTCCTTTGTTACCCACATTCAATCTGTCTCAAGATCATGTTACATACATCTAAGAAACATATCCAAAATACGCCCTTATCTTACACAAGACACAGTAAAAACTCTAATCCATGCTCTCATTATCTCCCGCATTGATTATTGTAATAGTCTCCTGACCGGTCTTCCCAAACATAGGCTCTCACCACTACAATCCATTTTGAATGCAGCTGCGAGGCTAATCTTCCTTGCCAGACGTTCATCGTCTGCAGATCCGCTCTGTCAGTCCCTCCATTGGTTACCGGTATTCTACCGTATTAAATATAAAATACTTTTACTCACATACAAGGCTATTAACCAAACTGCACCAACATACATCTCTTCACTCATCTCAAAATATCTCCCTACCCGACCTATCCGCTCTGCACAAGATCTACGTCTCTCATCCACACGCATTACTTGTTCACACTCAAAATTACAGGACTTTATCCGGGCTTCACCCACTCTGTGGAATGCCCTCCCACGCACAGTAAGACTCGCCTCTAGTCTCCAAACCTTTAAACGTTCCCTGAAAACTGACCTCTTCAGACAAGCCTATCAAATTCCAGACTCACCCACATAACCTTCAGTGCTTCCCTATCTAATTACATCCTCTGTAGAGTATTCATAACATCACATATCTTGTCTTTCTTTAGTCTCACACCCTCCTGACACTTGGATAACTTTGTGGGGTATCATCATACAACCCATTAAGAACCTAGCAATCTGGTGGACCATTATGCAATAGTTAGCATCAATCCTTGTGTATCTATGCCTGTTTCCCTATAGATTGTAAGCTTGCGAGCAGGGCCTTCCTACCTCTGTCTGTCTGTTTTTACCCAGTTTTGTTCTATTACTGTTGTTCTAATTGTAAAGCGCAACGGAATATGCTGCGCTATATAAGAAACTGTTAATAAATAAATAATAAATCTCCAATGTACTTTTCCTCTGCTGTTGAAATTATCACTTATTTGTTCTGACTTGACCCTATAAATGCTCTTTTCTGTAAGCATTCTCCTGGGTAGCGTCTAGTTTACCTTCGTGGAGAGGACCTTTCCCATAACCCCCTGGGTCCATGTCACAATCTGTTTGGAATAGTAAAGTGTGGCAAGCGGAGCGAGACACCGAGCCCGAAGCGTGGCGAGCGAAGCGAGCTCGCGAGGGTCCAATGCTGCATAGAATTTTTTTTTACCCCAAACGAACGGAGACCGAAGAAAACATTTAGGAGCTGTAAGGGCAGAAGTGCTCTCCTGCCTTCTCGTTTTGTTACTTCCAGGTACTGAGCACGAAGGTAACATAGACACAACCATTCTCCTGAGGCATTTTCTTCAGGTTGTTGTCAATCTGGGAATTAACTGGTTTACTATTTGTGTAGTGTTTGCATAATTGATCTCCAGTGAACTTGCTGAAGGTTGAATTCTGTCTCTCTGTATAGAACGTGTTGTGGCAAAAAAAGGCCATGTGTAGTGCTGTAACCATTGTAATCTTCCTGCAGTCCCTTGTATGAGATGCTGAAGAAGAATCTGTATCGGGTTTCTTGCACAGGTAAATATTCTCATTCTGTTTGACTCCCTGAATATCTTACTATCTTTGCCTGAAAACGACTGAAGCTTAATGTGAAGTTAGGCTCACAGCAGGTTTTTTTTCCTTCTTCCCATCCCTGCACATTCACTGTAATGCCGGATTCTATTTGTACTCTGGTGCCAGGCAACTGCATTTAGTTAAGTGAATAGGCAATTACTCAGTACAATGTAATGCATGAAATGAATGTGTGGGAGTTGGACATGGTTACTGGATGTGTGTCGGAGGGGGGAGGGGGGGGGCGAGTTACTGTTGTGTAGTGGCATTGTGTGACTTTTTTTTTTTTTTTCTTCGCCAACTTAACCCATTCTGTCTCAGAACTTAGGTGTGTTATGTTGACCTTACACTTTAGGCTAAACCTTTGAATGCAACATGTGGTGTTTTCTTTTTTAAAGCGGGTACACTATGCGATTCTGGAATGCCGCCGATGGACGACCTATATGGTTGACCGATAGTGTTCAACGATATAGTGCGTACACACTAAACGTTATTGTTCAAATATAACGTTCAGTGACTTCACCGCCGGTATTCTGGAACATGCAGCTCAGCCCGACATTGACGGGTTGAGCTGCATGTCAGCTCAATATTGGTTAACTGTGAACAACGTGCGGGAGTGCACCGTTGTTCATCGTTCACCAATATCACCCCCATACACAATGGACAATTTCAGGCTAAAAATAAACGATAACGATATAACATTTGTTTATTTTTTTAGCCAGAAATCGCCAAGTGTGTACCCCCCTTAAGTCTCAACAGATCTTAGTTTCCAAACCTCAAGAAATGATGCCACCTCAGTAGTACAAGATGAGAGCATAACACATTTCCTCTGCCAGTAGAGTGAGGAGCACTGTGACATGAGATAGTGGAAGGAGGGGGTGGGGGGAAATTCTTTTACTGAATTAGCGTTCTTAAATAGCATCCATTATTTATCAAAATGTAATGGATAGAAGTATTTACTGCCATTTAAGATACTTGTATAAAATATAGAATAATTTTGCGTAGAAGACATTTATATTTTTATTTGTATATGGTTTAAAAACCAAACAAGAATGCTGGACCAGTAAAGTACCACTTTACTGGTATTACTTTAGGACCATGAAAAAACATTTAACTTTTTTACTTTCCCCCCCCCCTCTTTTACGGTTATTTACTCTACAAGTACCCAGTAGGCCATTAAGGGTGTGCATAAGCAAAGTACACAAGGTCCTCCTGTTGTAACAATTCTGTTTAAGTATTTTGAGCGCCCTTCTCATGGTCCAGACTTGCACCACATGGATTTAATAGCACAGTTATTACTGGGGAAGGGATTTTTTTTCATCCGCTTCACAGATGCTGCTCAGAGTCCCTCAAGAGACCAAACGCAGGACACAGGCGGTTTGGATCGGCAGAAGGTAAAATCTGGTATTTGTTGACCTTGTACAGAGCCTCCCCTTCTCTGTACCTGCCAGCGTTGGATCTCCAGACCACTTTTTCAAACCGACCAGGTTCCACTGGAGTCCACTGAGCAGGGACAGAGTCACCCTTCTCTGTTCCCTTAATGATTGCACAGCTTCTCTCTAAGCTGTGCCAGTGATGCAGCAGTTCTGTTACCGGCCACCGCACAACACTACACAGTACATAATACTTTTTGTTCACATGTTGTAGCTAGTTGCCTAGTTTCACAGAAGCATTAGAAAGTGTGACAGGAAGACTGTTTACAGTGTCCATATGATAAGGACTGTCCCATATTTTGTCTGTAAATAAGCCCTTAATTAGTGAGTGTGCACCCTCTGTGTTCATTTCTCCCTATTAAACACTCCTTCCACCATTTATTTGCATTAGGATTATTTAGTGGTTGATAATATAAGTAAATATCAACAGATGCTATTTAAAATAAACATTACAAAAAATAAATTTTATTTTAAGACACTTGTCTGGGTTTTGTTACAGGATCAAAACTATTTCAGTAGTGTTCCTGAAAGCTGCATCCAGTTGTACTGTAGCAATACTGGTGGTGATTTCAACCATGGGGTTAGAATTTTTTAAAGATGACGTGATCTTTGTTGTAATAAAGAAGGTCCTTGTAGCTGACACTGTATGGGATTTAGACAAACATGAACAAACTATGCTCGTTTTTCTGCACCCCTCTTTTAGCCTTACTGAGCAGATTAATCTCTCTATTAATAGGTGGCCGGTGCATTATTGCTGCATCTTTCTTTGCTAATCTACGTAATGGTGTTAATATTTTCTCCTTCCTCAATTTCCTCCATTCTCAGGATCCTGGAGAAAGTATTAATGGAGCAGTCGGTGATGACACTGTTACATCTTCTAAGCCTCACAAGCGTATTGCAGAAGGTAGGTGTATAGTATGTAAGTGAGCTGTAAATGTGAAATGTGTGTCGTGTCAGATCATACAGTACTGTTCATTTAATCCAGATGTGATGTAAAGGAAGTTTAAAATGTATGATGTATCTGGCCATTACTGTTGTAATTCTGTAGGGAACTACATCATGCTGCTTCTGATTTCATTTGTTTATAGTGGCAGATGATGCAGGCCCTGCTATTTGCAAGCAGGCTCGCTTGGACCTCTCATTTGAAGAATGGGATTTAGCTGGTTTACCCTGGTGGTTTTTGGGCAATCTGAGGACAAATTACAACCCCCTAAGTAACGGATCCACAGACATACCTTCCAACCAGGTAATGCTTACATGACCTCCTTTAAAACAAATGTTCACTTTACCTCACACTTGTTTCTCTAACGTCCTAGTGGATGCTGGGAACTCCGTAAGGACCATGGGGGATAGCGGGCTCCGAAGGAGGCTGGGCACTCTAGAAAGATCTTAGACTACCTGGTGTGCACTGGCTCCTCCCACTATGACCCTCCTCCAAGCCTCAGTTAGATTTCGTGCCCGGCCGAGGTTGGATGCACACTAGGGGCTCTCCTGAGCTCTTAGAAAGTTATAGTCTTAGAATTTGTTCTTTTCAGTGAGACCTGCTGGCAACAGGCTCACTGCAGCGAGGGACTAAGGGGAGAAGAAGCGAACTCGCCTGCTTGCAGCCGGATTGGGCTTCTTAGGCTACTGGACACCATTAGCTCCAGAGGGATCGACCGCAGGCCCAGCCTTGATGTTCGGTCCCGGAGCCGCGCCGCCGTCCCCCTTACAGAGCCAGAAGCAAGAAGATGGTCCGGAAAATCGGCGGCATGAAGACTCAGTCTTCACCAAGGTAGCGCACAGCACTGCAGCTGTGCGCCATTGCTCCTCTCACACACTTCATACTCCGGTCACTGAGGGTGCAGGGCGCTGGGGGGGGGCGCCCTGAGGCAGCAATAAAAACACCTTGGCTGGCAAAAATACCTCAATATATAGCCCCAGGGGCTATATATGAGGTAAATACCCCTGCCAGAAGTCCATAAAAAACGGGAGAATAGGCCGCGAAAAAGGGGCGGAGCCTATCTCCTCAGCACACTGGCGCCATTTTCCCTCACAGCTCCGTTGGAGGGAAGCTCCCTGGCTCTCCCCTGCAGTCTACAAGGGTTAAAAAAAGAGAGAGGGGGCACTAAATTTAGGCGCAGTATACATTATATATATAGATATAAAGCTATAGGGGACATAACTCAGTTAGTCCCTGCAGTATATAGCGCTCTGGTGTGTGCTGGCATACTCTCACTCTGTCCCCCCAAAGGGCTTTTGTGGGTCCTGTCCTCGTTTAGAGCATTCCCTGTGTGTCTGCAGTGTGTCGGTATGGCTGTGTCGACATGTTGAATGAGGAGGCTTATATGGTGACGGAACAGAGGCCGATATATGTGATGTCGCCCCCTGTGGGGCCGACACCAGAGTGGATAGAGAGGTAAAAGGTATTAACCGACAGTGTCAACTCCTTACATAAAAGGGTGGATGACGTAACAGCAGTGGGACAGCCGGCTTCGCAGCCCGCGCCTGCCCAGGCGTCTCAAAGGCCATCAGGGGCTCAAAAACGCCCGCTCTCTCAGATGGCAGACACAGATGTCGACACGGAGTCTGACTCCAGTGTCGACAAGGTGGAGACATATACACAATCCAATCCGTGACTTGATCCCGGCAATAAAAAATGTGTTATACATTTCTGACTTTAACCTCTATAAATGGGTTTTAGGTTTGGGGAGAAAAAACAGGCAGTGTTTTGTTCCCCCATCAGATGAATAAATGAAGTGTGTGAAAAGCGTGGGTTCCCCCGTTAAGAAACTGGTAATTTATAAAAAGTTACTGATGGCGTACTCTTTCCCGCCAGGAGGATAAGTTACGCTGGGAGATATCCCCTAGGGTGGATAAGGCGCTCACACGTTTGTCAAAAAAAAAAAAAAAAAAAAAGGTGGCACTGCCGTCTTAGGATACGGCCACTTTAATAGGTGCCTGTTGATAAAAAACAGGAGGCTATCCTGAAGTCTGTATTTACACACTCAGGTACTAGACTGAGACCTGCAGATAGTGCTGCTGCAGCGTGGTCGGTGACCCTGTCAAACAGGGATACTAGTTGGCAAACATAAAAACATATTAAAGACGTTGTCTTATATATGGGGGATGCACAGAGGGATATTTTGCCGGCTGGCATCCAAAATAAATGTAATGTCCATTCTGTCAGGAGGGTATTAGAGACCTGTCACTGGACAGGTGATGCTGACTTAAAAAGCACATAGAGAGCCTTATAAGAGTGAGGAATTATTTGGGGATGGTCTCTGGGACCTCGTATCCACAGCAACTGCTGGGAAGAAATAATTTTACCTCAGGTTTCCTCACAGAAAAAGGTACAGTCCTTTCGGCTTCAGAAAAGCAAGCGGGTCAAATGGCGCTTCCTTTCTGTACAGAGACAAGGGTAGAGGGAAAAAGCTGCACCAGTCAGCCTGTTCCCAGAATCAAGATTCTTCCCCCGCCTCCTGTGAGTACACACCATGACGCGGGTGCTCCACAGGTGTAGCCAGGTACGGTGGGGGGCCGCCTCAAAAATTTCAGCAATTAGTGGGCTCGCTCACAGGTGGATCCCTGTTTCTTCCAAGTAGTATTTCAGGGGTACAAGCTGGAATTAGAGATGTCTCCCCCCAGCCGTTTCCTAAAATATGCCTTGCTGACAACTCCCTCAAGCAGGGAGGCTGTGCTAGAGGCAATTAATAAGCGGTATTCCCAGCAGGTAATACTCAAGGTGCCCCTACTTCAACAAGGACGGGGTTACTATTCCACACGGGTTGGGGTACCGAAACCGCATGGTTCGGTGTGACCCATTTTATATTTAAAATCCTTGAACATAAAAAAATTCAAGTTCAAGATGGAATCGCTCAGGGCGGTTATTGCAAGCCTGGACGAGGGGGATTACATGGTATCCCGGGACATCAAGGATGCTTACCTGCATGTCCCCATTTACCATCCTCGCCAGGAGTACCTCAGATTTGTGGTACAGGATTACCATTACCAAGTCCAGACACTGCCGTTTGGACTGTACATGGCACCGAGGGTGTTTTATCAAGGTAATGGCCGAAATGATGATACTCCTTCAAAAAAAGGGAGTTGTAATTATCCCGTAATTGGACAATCTCGTTATAAGGGCGAGGTCCAAGGAGCAGTTGGTAGTCGGGGTAGCACTATTTTGGAAAGTGCTACAACAGCATAGGTGGATTCTAAACAGTCCAAAGTCACAGCTGGTTCCTATGACACGTCTACTGTTCCTGGGGATGGTTCTGGACATAAACCAGAAATAGTGTTTCTCCCGGAGGAGAAAGCCAAGGAGTTGTCATCTCTAGTCAGAGACCTCCTGAAAACCAAAATAGGTAGCGGTGCATCATTGCACGCGAGTCCTGGGAAAAATGGTAGCTTCTTACGAAGCAATCCCATTAGGCAGGTTCCATACAAGAACTTTTCAGAGGGACCTGTTGGACAAGTGGCCTGGATCTCATCTTCCGATGCATAGGCTGATAACCCTGTCTCCAAGGACCAGGGTATCTCTACTGTGGTGGCTGCAGAGTGCCCATCTTCAAGAGGGCCGCAGGTTCGGCATACAGGACTAGGTCCTAGTGACCATGGATTCCAGTCTTTGAGGCTGGGGGGCAGTCGCATAGGGAAGAAACTTCCAGGGACTTTGGTCAAGTCAGGTTATTTCCCTACACATAAATATTCTGGATCTGAGGGCCATTTACAATGCCCTGAGGCCAGCAAGGCCTCTGCTTCAAAACCAGCCGGTACTGATCCAATCAGACAACATCACGGCAGTCGCTCATGTAATCAACAGGGCGGCACAAAAAGCAGGATGGCGATGGCAGAAGCCACAAGGATTCTCCGATAGGCGGAAAATCATGTGTTAGCACTGTCAGCAGTGTTCATTCCCGGAGTGGACAACTGGGAAGCAGATCTTCTCAACAGACACGACCTCCACCCGGGAGAATGGGGACTTCCTCCAGAAGTCTTCCAATAGGATTGTACACCATTGGGAAAGGCCACAGGTGGACATGATGGCGTCCCGCCTTAACAAAAAGCTAAAAAAGATATTGCTCCAGGTCAAGGGACCCTCAGGCGATAGCTATGGACGCTCTGGTAACACCGTGGGTGTACCAGTCGGTTTAGGTGTTCTCCCCTCTGCCTCTCATACCAAAGGTACTGAGAATAATAGGAAGGCGAGGAGTAAGAACGATACTCGTGGATGGCCAAGAAGAGCTTGGTACCCAGAACTTCAAGAATTTATATCAGAGGACCAATGGCCTCTGCCACTCAGTCAGGACCTGCGGCAGCAGGGGCCCTGTCTGTTCCAAGACTTACCGCGGCTGCGTTTGACGGCATGGCGGTTGAACGCCGGATCCTGAAGGAAAAGGGTATTCCGGAGGAAGTAATTCCTACGCTTACTAAAGCCAGGAAAGTGGTTACAGCAACTCATTATCAACGCATATGGCGAAAATATGTTGCATGGTGTGAGGCCGAAAGGGCCCCAACAGAGGAATTTCAACTAGGTCGATTTCTGCATTTCCTGCAAGCAGGAGTGACTATGGGCCTTAAATTGGGTTCCATTAAGGTACAGATCTCGGCTCTGTCGATTTTCTTTCAAAAAAGAACTAGCTTCAGTACCTGAAGTTCAGACATTTATAAAAGGAGTGCTGCATAGTCAGCCCCCGTTTGTGCCTCCTGTGGCACCTTGGGATCTCAACGTGGTGTTGAGTTTTCTTAAAATCACTTTGGTTTGAACCACTAAAAACCGTGGATCTGAAATATCTCACATGGAAGGTGGTTATGTTATTGGCCTTGGCTTCTGCCAGGCGAGTATCAGAATTGGCGGCTTTGTCTTGTAAAAGCCCTTATTTGATTTTCCATATGGATAGGGCAGAATTGAGGACTCGTCCCCAATTTCTCCCTAAGGTGGTGTCAGCGTTTCACCTGAACCAGCCTATTGTGGTGCCTGCGGCTACTAAGGATTTGGAGGACTCCAAGTTGCTAGACGTTGTCAGGGCCCTGAAAATATATGTTTCCAGGACGGCTGGAGTCAGAAAATCTGACTCGCTGTTTATCCTATATGCACCCAACAAGCTGGGTGCTCCTGCTTCTAAGCAGACTATTGCTCGTTGGATTTGTAGTACAATTCAGCTTGCACATACTGTGGCAGGCCTGCCACAGCCAAAATCTGTCAATGCCCATTCCACAAGGAAGGTGGGCTCATCTTGGGCGGCTGCCCGAGGGGTCTCGGCTTTACAACTTTGCCGAGCAGCTACTTGGTCAGGGGCAAACACGTTTGCAAAATTCTACAAATTTGATACCCTGGCTGAGGAGGACCTGGAGTTCTCTCATTCGGTGCTGCAGAGTCATCCGCACTCTCCCGCCCGTTTGGGAGCTTTGGTATAATCCCCATGGTCCTTACGGAGTTCCCAGCATCCACTAGGACGTTAGAGAAAATAAGAATTTACTCACCGGTAATTCTATTTCTCGTAGTCCGTAGTGGATGCTGGGCGCCCATCCCAAGTGCGGTTTATCTGCATTACTTGTACATAGTTATTGTTAACTAAATCAGGTTATTGTTGAGCCATCTGTTGAGAGGCTCTATTGTTTCATACTGTTAACTGTGTTTCATATCACGAGTTGTACGGTGTGATTGGTGTGGCTGGTATGAGTCTTACCCGGGATTCAAAATCCTTCCTTATTGTGTACGCTCGTCCGGGCACAGTACCTAACTGAGGCTTGGAGGAGGGTCATAGTGGGAGGAGCCAGTGCACACCAGGTAGTCTAAGATCTTTCTAGAGTGCCCAGCCTCCTTCGGAGCCCGCTATCCCCCATGGTCCTTACGGAGTTCCCAGCATCCACTACGGACTACGAGAAATAGAATTACCGGTGAGTAAATTCTTATTTTTCCTGCTGTAATTTCTAAGACTTCTAAAAGAAACTGTTGAAATACAAATGTGTCCCCTCACACACCTATTCTTTCTGAACCTTGTGGTGCGACTAAAGACTCTGCCAAAGGTAGCATTTCTGAGACTTCTGTACTTTTTCTCCTGAATTTACCATTTTATTCGCATCATAGCCATATTCAGTATGGTTTAGTGTCCTAGTCACTTAGGGTTAGGGTTTATATCGCAGTGAAGTTGGTATTAAGTCGCAGGTTAAGCACAATGATCCATAATGCGTGTTGTGGCTCACTCGTATCGGTCCTCCGTTTCTCTTGCATCCATAAGGAATATTGGGGGAAACCAGTACGATAGGGTATATACGGGGTCCAAAGGACCAGTGCACTTTAAATTTCTTCAACTGGGTGTGCTAGCTCCTCCCCTCAGGGGGCAGAGGGGAGGAGCCAGCACACCCAGGCAGTTTAGAAAAAAGTTCCAGAGTTTTCTTCAATTTCTTTTAAATCTTTTTTATTATTTTCGGTATGCTGTCTGGGTAACAGCATACCTTCCCCGTGGGAGTTAGAGGGGGGGAGGGGGCGCGGTCACCGGCCTTACGAGGTGCAGAGCCGCATCCCCGCTGCAGGACCACCGTTCAAGATGGAGTCCCTGCGAGCAGTGATTGCGGGCCTGGAAGAACAGGAATGTATGGTCTCCTTGGATATCAAGGATGCCTATCTCCATATTCCGATTTGGCCGTCTCATCAGCCATACCTGCGGTTTGCCCTCCTGGACAATCACTTCTAATTCCAGGCACTACCGTTCGGCCTGTCCACAGCCCCAAGGGTATTCACAAAGGTGATGGCGGAGATGATGATCCAACTCCGGGTCCAGGGGGTCGATGTGGCCCCTTATCTGGACGATCTTCTTATAAAGGCACAATCCAGGGAGCTTTTGTTGCTCCATATCGACCGCACCATCCATCTTCCTTCGGACCATGGGTGGATCCTCAACTTGCAGAAGTCCCACCTGGAGCCAACTCAGGCTCCTGTTCCTGGGGATGTTGCTGGATACTGTGGCCCAGAAGGTGTTTCTGCCAGAGGACAAGGCAAAAACAATTCAGGAGATGGTCCGCATGGTGCTCCGGCCTACTCAAGTGTCCATCCATCTTGCATAAGATTGCTGGGAAAAATGGTTGCCTCATACGGGGTGATCCAGTACGGGATGTTCCATGCAAGAACTTTTCAATTGGATCTCCTGAGCAAGTGGTCCGGATCGCATCTCCAAAGCACCGGATGATTCAGCTGTCACCTCAGGACAGGATTTCCCTCCTGTGGTGGCTCCAGTCCTCCCAATCTCCTGGAGGGCCAGAGTTTCGGGATTCAAGATTGGACCCTCCTCACGACAGATGCAAGTCCATGGGTATGGGGTGCTGTCACCCAAGGGGCGCAATTTCAGGACAGGTGGTCAGCCCACGAGGTCCTCCTTCCGATCAACATTCTGGAACTTCGGGCGATCTACAATGCTCTGTTTCAGGCCTCTCCTCTGCTTAGGGATCACGCGATCCAGGTACAGTCAGACAACGCCACGGCCCTGGCGTATATCAATCGTCAAGGAAGGACAAAGAGTCTGCATGCGAGAGGTCAAAAATATTCCTCTGGTTGGAAAGAAATGCAAGAGCTATGTCGGCAATCTTCATTCCGGGTGTGGACAACTGGGAGGCGGACTTCCTGAGTAATCACGATCTCCACTCGGGGGAGTGGGGGCTCCACAATCTGGTGTTCCAACAGTTCATTGACCGGCGGGGTTGCCCACAAATAGGCATGATGGCTTCTCGGCTCAACAAGTATCTTACCTGGTACTGCTCACAGACCAGGGACCCTCAGGCGAGGGCAGTGTATGCACTGGCGTCGCCTTGTCCGTACCGGCTGGTCTACCTGTTTACTTAGAGTCCATTGCTCCCAAGGGTGCTCAAGCGAATCAGGCATCAGGGTGTCCAGGCAATTCTGATTGCCCTGGATTGGCCTCGGACTGCGTGGTACGTGGATTTTCTGGACATGTCGGTCAAAGACCCTTGACCTCTACCACTACGAAGAGATCTTCAACAAGGACCGTTCGTCTACCTGGACTTATGGCGACTTCATTTGACGGCATGGAGGTTGAGCGGAACATCCTAGCTCACAAGGGTCTTTCCGAAAAGGTTATTGCTACCATGGGTCAGGCCAGGAAACCCTTGACGTCAAAACACTATCATTCTATCTTGAGGAGATATGTCTCTTGGTGCGAGGAATGCACGTATCCGCCTGCAGTGTTTCTCTTGGGATGTTTCCTGCAGGCTGGTGTGGATAAGTGCTTACGTCTGGGTTCCATTAAGGTCCAGATCTCAGCCCTTTCCAATTTCTTCCAAAATAAATTGTCAGTGTTGCCTTAAGTTCAGAACTTCTTGCAAGGGGTATTTGGGGTACACATACAAGCACCTTTTGTGCTGCCTACGGCACCCTGGGATTTGGATGTGGTGTTGACATTTCTACAGTCCTCCTGGTTTGAACCTCTGATGACGGTAGAAGACAAGTATCTCACGTGGAAGACTGTGATGTTACTGGCCCTGGCTTCTGTGTTTCAGAATTGGGGGCCTTATCGTGTAAAAGTCCGTACTTGGTCTTTTACAAGGACAGAGCGGAGCTCTGGACTAGACAGCAGTGCCTGCCGAAGGTTATCTCAGCGTTTCATCTGAATCAACCTATTGTGGTTCCATCCAGTTCTGATGCTTCTGCTCCTCTGGAGGCATTGGATGCTGTGCGTGCCTTGAAGATCTATGTCAAGCGTACAACTCGGGTCAGAAAGCCTGATTCCTTGTTCATGCTCTACGATGCGCAGAAGAGGGGTTGCCCTGCTTCAAAGAAGTCCGTTGCTCGTTGGATTAGGCTAACTATCCATGTCGCCAGCCTTACCTGTTCCAAAGTCTCTCAAGGCCCACTCTACAAGATCAGTGAGTTCTTCCAGGTTGGCTGCCCATGGAGTCACGGCCTTGCAACTATGCCGAGCTGCTACCTGGTCGGAAGAACACTTTCGTGAAGTTCTGAAAGTTTGATACCCTGGCCAGAGGATACCCAGTTTGGGCAGGCGGTGCTGCAGCAGTCGTTCCCGCCAGTTCTGGAAGCTTTGGGACGTACCCATCATACTAGTTTCCCCCAATATCCCTTATGGATGCTAGAGAAAATAGGATTTTAATTACCTACCAGTAAATCCTTTTCTCGTAGTCCGTAGAGGATGCTGGGGTCCATTTAGTACCATGGGGTATAGACGGGTCCTTTGGGAGCACTGGCACTCTAAGAGTTTAATAATGTGGGCTGGCTTCTCCCCCTATGCCTCTCCTACCAGACTCAGTCTAGAAACTGTGCCTGAGGAGACGGACATACTTCGAGAGAAGGAAGTACACAGATAGTGGTGAGATTCACACCAGCTCTCACACAACTAAAAGGAAAGCCAAGCTAACCAACTTGGAACAATTCAGCAACAGCTGAAACAACACTGACCCAAGTAACAATGCAGGAATACGAAGCACTGGGCAGGCGCCCAGCATCCTCTACGGACTACGAGAAGGATTTACCGGTAGGTAATTATTAAATCCTATTTTCTATAACTTCCTAGAGGATGCTGGGGTCCATTTAGTACCATGGGTATGTACCAAAGCTCCCAGTACGGGAGGGAGAGTGCTGAGATTCCTGCAGAACAGAATGACCAAACTTTAGGTCCTCAGGGGCCAAAGTATCGAACTTGTAGAACTTAGCAAACGTGTTCGACCCAGAACAAGTAGCTGCTCGACAAAGCTGTAAAGCCGAGACACCCCGGGCATCCGCCCAGGAAGAACCCACTTTACGAGTAGAGTGGGCTTTAACAGAATTTGGACATGGCAAGCCTGCCGTCGAAAAGGCATGCTGGATAGTAAGCCTGATCCAGCGAGAAATCATCTGCTTAGAAGCAGGACACCCACCCTTGTTGGGATCATAAGACAAAGCGTCTGACTTCCTGTGACGAGAAGTTCTCTTCACATAAATTTTCAAAGCCCTCACCGCATCCAAGGACTTTGAGGTAATTGAGGAGTCAGTAGCCACTGGCACCACAATAGGTTGGTTGATATGAAAAGCTAACACAACCTTTGGAAGAAATTGCTGATGCGTTTTGAGCTCTGTTCTATTTTCATGGAAAATCAAGTAGGGGCTCTTGCATGACAATGCCTCCAATTCTGACACGCGTCTAGCAGATGCCAATGCCAACAGTGTGACCGCCTTCCAAGTAAGAAACTTGACGTCCACCTCCTGCAAAGGTTCGAACCAATCTGATTGCAGGAACTGCAACACCACATTAAGATCCCAATTTGCCGTAGGAGGCACAAAGGGTGGTTGGATGTGCAGAACCCCTTTCAAGAATGTCTGAACCTCAGGGAGGGCAGCCAATTGTTTCTGGAAGAAAATGGACATGGCCGAAATCTGAACCTTTTATGGAGCCCAAGCGTAGGCCCACATCCAGACCTACTCTTGCAGAAAGAGGAGAAACCGTCCCAGTTGAAACTCCACCGTTGGAAAGTTCTTGGATTCACACCAAGACACATACTTTTTCCAAATCTGATGGTAATGTTTAGATGTAACCTCTTTCCTAGTTTGTATCAGGGTAGGAATTACCTTTTTCGGAATACCTTTCCGAGCTAAGATCTGGCGCTCAACCTCCATGCCATCAAACGTAGCCGCGGTAAGTCTTGATAGGCGAACAGCCCCTGTTGCAGAAGGTCCTCGTGAAGAGGAAGAGGCCTCTGTTCCTCCAGCAGTAATTCCAGAAGATCCGCATACCAAGCTCTCATTGGCCAGTCCGGAGCAATGAGGATCGTCTGAACTCTTGTTCTTTTTATTAGTTTGATTAATCCTTGGGATGAGTGGAAGTGGAGGGAACACATACACGTACTGGAACACCCACGGAGTTACCAGTGCGTTCACTGCCTGGGGGTCTCTCGACCTGGAACAGTACCTCCGAAGCGTCTTGTTGAGGCGAGAGGCCATCATGTTTACCTGAGGTACACCCCATCGGCTTGTCACCTCTGCGAACACCTCCGGGTGGAGGCCCCATTCTCCTGGATGGAGATCGTGTCTGCTGAGGAAGTTCACTTCCCAGTTGTCCAATCCCGGAATGAAGATTGCTGGTAGCGCCACTGCGTGCTTTTCTGCCCAGAGGAGGATTCTTGTCACCTCTGACATTGCCACTCTGCTCTTCGTTCCGCCCTGTCGGTTTATGTAGGACACTGCCGTTACATTGTCCAACTGAACCTGAATGGCCTGATCTTGCAGAAGATGTGCCGCTTGTAGAAGACCGTTGTATATGGACCTTAGTTCCAGAATGTTTATCGGAAGGATGGATTCCAGACTTAACCACTTTCCTTGGAAGTTTTCCCCTTAGGTGACCGCTCCCCAATGAGACTTGCAACCGTGGTTAGAAGGAACCAATTCTGAATCCCGAACCTGCGGCCCTCGAGTAGGTGAGAAGTTTGCAACCACCAGAGGAGTGAAATTCTGGCTTTTGGCAACAGGCGTATCTGCTGGTGCATGTGAAGATGTGATCCCGACCATTTGTCTAGGAGATCCAGTTGGAAGGACCTCGCATGGAATCTTCCATACCGAAGAGCCTCGTTAGGAGGCTACCATCTTCCCCAGAAGGCGTATGCACTGATGAACCGATACCCGGGCTGACTTCAGGACATTCCGTACCATTGATTGGATCGCAAACGCTTTCTCTACCAGTAGAAACACCCTCTGCACTTCTTCTGTGTCGAGTATCATCCCCAGGAAGGGCAGTCTCCTTGTCTGCTCCAAATGTGGCTTTGGAAGGTTCAGGATCCACCCATGATCCTGGAGTAGTCGAGTTGAGAGAGCAATACTCTGCAACAGCCTTTCCCTGGAAGATGCCTTTATCAGCAGATCGTCCAGATATGGAATTATGTTCACTCCTTGCCTGCGGAGGAGTAGCATCATCTCTGCCATGACCTTGATGAACACTCTCGGTGCTGTGGAGAGGCCAAAAGGCAGTGTCTGGAACTGATAGTGACGATCCAGCAGCGCAAATCTGAGATAAGCCTGGTGAGGCGGCCAGATTGGAATGTGAAGGTATGCATCCTTTATATCCAGGTATACCAGGAATTCCCCCTCCTCCAGACCTTAGATCACAGCTCTGAGACTCCATCTTAAATTTGAATTCCCTCAAGTAGGGGTTCAATGAGTTTAGGTTTAATATCGGCCTTACCGAACCATCCGGTTTCGGTACCACAAACAGGTTTGAGTAATAACCCTTGTGTTTTAGGTGAGGTGTAACTGGAACAATAACATTTGTTTGAACCAATTTTCGAATGGCTTCCTGCAGGATAGCACCATCTGTCAGCGAAACTGGTAATCCATATTTGAAGAATCTGAGGTGGAAGTTCCTGAAACTCCAGTCTGTAGCCCTGGGTAACAATGTCTGTCACCCAGGGGTCTAGGCATGATGACGCCCAGATGTGACTGAATTCTTTTAGTCTCGCTCCCACCTGCCCGATCTCCAGGCTGGGAGGTCCACCGTCATGCTGAAGATTTTGAGGAAGCAGAACCTGTTCTTAGAACCTGGTGGTGCAAGTTTTCTGTATTTTCCCCGATCACCCCTAAAGAAGGTTGAAGGGGATTTGGATTTTTTACATTTTGCTGTCCGAAAGGACTGCAGTGTAGACGTAGGATAAGATTTCCTAAGCGGTGGTGCTGCTGAGGGGAGAAAGGTTGACTTACTCGCAGTTGCCGTTTTAGATCCACGCATCCAATGCGTCTCCAAACAGAGCCTGACCTGTGAAGGGTAGGTTCTCTACACCTTTCTTGGATTCTTCATCCGCAGTCCATTGGCGTAGCCAGAGTCCTCTGCGTGCCGAGACCGCCATGAAAGTAGCCCTTGCATTCAGCATGCCAAGATCCTTCATGGCCTCCACCATGAAGCCAGCAGAATCCGGTATGTGACGTAAAAACAAGTAAATGTCACTCCTATCCATAGTATCAAAGTCCTCTAGTAATGTACCTGACCACTTTACTATGGCTTTAGAAATCCACGCACAAGCAATAGTGGGCTTTAAAGCCACGCCTGTAGCAGTGTATAGTGATTTGAGCGTAGTCTCAATCTTGCGGTCAGCCGGCTCTTTTAAGGCGGTTGAACCAGGGACAGGTAAAACCACCTTTTTAGACACCCTAGATACAGAAGCGTCTACTATAGGTGGGTTTTCCCACTTCTTTCTATCCTCTTCAGGGAATGGGAAAGCAATGAGAATTCTTTTAGGGATCTCTAATTTTTTCTCTGGGTTTTCCCAGGATTTTTCAAATAGAGTTGAACTCCTTAGAAGCCGGGAAGGTGAGCGAGGATTTCCTATTCTCTGTAAAATAAGATTCCTCTACTTGTTCAGGTACCTTCTCAGAAATATGTAAAATATCCCTAATGGCTTCAGTCATTAGCTGCACTCCTTTAGCAAGGGATGCATCACTCCCCTGCATATCCCAATCACCGTCTCCTGTATCAGAGTCGGTATCAGTGTCAACTTGCATTATCTTGGCAAGTGTACGTTTTTTCGGGTATGTAGGTGGGGTATTTGAGGAAGTAGTGGGAGCTGAATACTTCAAACCCTCTACAGATTTTCTCAAAAACTGCGTCTTTCTCATTATGTGACATCCTTGATGAAATCTGGGATATCATTCCCCTTAAAGAATCCACCCATGGGGGTTCGGATTCAGAAGGCTGGGAAAATCACATTGCAGTTCTGAGTACATGGAATAGACTCCTCAGGAGAAGATACACACACTGCAGCACATGACACAGAGCCCTTAGACATGGTAATATGGATATATACACTTACACACACATACAGGAAAATGTCAGACTTTCCCCCAGAGTACCTTCAGAGAGTCAGAGTATAAGGAGCCAGCCACCCAGCTCCCTGTGAGCAGTTTTGGTAAAAGCCCGGCGCTGACTAACTAACCTTAATAGGTTAATTAGTACTAACTACACTCTCTCTTCAACCCCCTCCCTCCCCCCATACCCCCCCCCCCCCCCCCTTCCACCATCTATAACACCCTGGTACCACAGAGGATAACTGGAGTTATGTGGGGGTCAGCGTCCAGCCTCAGTGAACTTCAGGGAGAAAATGGCGCTGGTGAGTGCTGGATCTGCTCTAAGGAGAAACCCCGCCCCCTGTAATGGCGCGCGGCTTCCCGCACAATTAGGTTATACTGGTCTGAGGTCTTTGATGCTAACAGCAGGATTAGCCCCTGTTAGCTGTATTTACCAGTCTTAGGGGTGATCGCGCTGGCCCGGGCTGCCGGCTCTGTACTCGCTACTCTTCTTTCTTCTGGCTCTGTTAGGGGGTGGTGGCCATGCTGCGGGAGTGAGTGGTCGCCTCGTGGGCTTGCGATCAGCACCCTCAGGAGCTCAGTGTCCTGTCAGCGGAGATAGAGAACCATTAACTTCAAGAGTTGGTTCCTACTCTCCCCCCTCCCTAAGTCCCACGAAGCAGGGAGGCTGTTGCCAGCAGCCTCCCTGTACCTAACAACTCTTAGAAAAAAATAAAACTAGAAAAACTCCTAGGAGCTCCCCTAGCTGTGACCTGCTCCTCGGGCACGTTTTCTAAACAGTCTGGTAGGAGGGGGCATAAAGGGAGGAGCCAGCCCACACTATTGAACTCTTAAAGTGCCAGTGGCTCCCAAAGGACCCGTCTATACCCCATGGTACTAAATGGACCCCAGCATCCTCTAGGACGTAAGCGAAAATAGGATTTTAATACCTACTGGTAAATCCTTTTCTCGTAGTCATAAGAGATATTGGGGGTCATTTCGAGTTGATCGCTCGCTAACAGTTTTTAGCAGCCGTGCAAATGCATAGTCACCGCCCAGGGGGGAGTGTATATTCGCTTTGCAGGAGTGCGAACGCCTGTGCAGCAGAGCGCCTGCAAACACATTTTGTGCAAAACAAGACCAGCCCTGTAGTTACCTATCCTGTGCGATGATTGCTGCGACGAGTTACACGGTAATGACATCAGGTACCTGCCCAGCAAACGGCCGTCCACGCCTGCGTTTTTCCAAACATGCTCAGAAAACTCAGTTGACACCCAGAAACGCCCTCTTTCTGTCAATCTGCTTGCGTTCGGCTGTGCGAATGGAATCGTCGCTAGAACCAGTGCAAAACCACAAAGGACTTCGTAGCCGTACGACGCGCAGATTAGCTGTTTTTTTCACTGATCGCTACGCAGCCAACAACGGCAGCTAGCAATCAACTCGGAATGACCCCCATTGGGTGCCAGTCTCAGTGCGTTGACTTTTCTGCAGGTTCTTGGTCTATAGTTACCTGTTCAGCTGTCGCTGCTGCTGTTACCAGCCATTGCTGGTTGTTGTATGTTAGTGCTGTGCCCGTGTGTAAATCTCACCACCCTTTCTGTTATGTACTTCTCTCGTATATGTCCTCTTTCGGGCACGTTTTTACCTATAACTGCCTGTGGGAGGGGGGCATAGAGGGGCGGAGCCAGCACACCCAGTTGAAGAAATTTAAAGTGCACTGGCTGCTTTGGACCCTGTCTATACCCCATTACTAGTTTCTCCCAATTTCCCTTATGGACTACGAGAAAAGGATTTACTGGTAGGTAAGTAAAATCCTATTTTTTGCCCTTTTTTTTACAGGTCTGAGTTGAACACAGCAGCTGCATTTTATGCCAGCGTCCTGGGTAACTGTGCACTGTGCTTTTGTCCCATTGGTGGACTGAAGAAGATACATATTCTGTCAGTGTGGTGTGGAATGCGTGGTGCAGTTTTAGGATAGGTGTATTTGGGCAAATTGCTTTGTATCTGTTTAATAGTTTTTAATTATATTGAGTAAACAAAGAAAAAATGTTGCTCCAAATGGACAGTCTGAGCCTCATGTAATGTGTATAGTGTCTGTTTTATAAATATTGTTTTTGTACTGGATGCCTACATATAAGCGGCACATACATACCTTTTATGATTGACGTAATAATGGATACTATGCAAATTCTATAATGTTTGATTGTATTTGCCAGCACCACGCTTCTGTTGCCAAGGAATTTAGATTTCTCTGACGTCCTAGTGGATGCTGGGAACTCCGTAAGGACCATGGGGAATAGCGGCTCCGCAGGAGACTGGGCACATCTAAAGAAAGCTTTAGGACTATCTGGTGTGCACTGGCTCCTCCCCCTATGACCCTCCTCCAAGCCTCAGTTAGATTTTTGTGCCCGACCGAGCAGGGTGCAATCTAGGGGGCTCTCCTGAGCTTCTTAGTGAAAGTTTAGTTTTAGGTTTTTTATTTTCAGTGAGACCTGCTGGCAACAGGCTCACTGCATCGAGGGACTAAGGGGAGAAGAAGCGAACCTGCCTGCTTGCAGCCAGCTTGGGCTTCTTGGGCTACTGGACACCATTAGCTCCAGAGGGATCGAACACAGGCCCAGCCTCGGAGTCCGGTCCCAGAGCCGCGCCGCCGGCCCCCTTACAGAGCCAGAAGCAAGAAGAGGTCCGGAAAATCGGCGGCAGAAGACATCAGTCTTCATCAAGGTAGCGCACAGCACTGCAGCTGTGCGCCATTGCTCCTCATGCACACCTCACACTGCGGTCACTGATGGGTGCAGGGCGCTGGGGGGGGGGGGGGGCGAAGGGCGCCCTGAGCAGCAATATTAACACCTTGGCTGGCAAAAATACATTGCATATAACCCCCAGGGCTATATGGATGTACATTAACCCCTGCCAGAATCCATAAAAATGCGGGAGAAAAGTCAGCGAAAAAGGGGCGGAGCTATCTCCTTCAGCACACTGGCGCCATTTTTCCCTCACAGCTCCGTTGGAGGGAAGCTCCCTTGCTCTCCCCTGCAGTTAATACACTACAGAAAGGGTTAAAAAGAGAGGGGGGGCACAATTTAGGCGCAGTATACAATATATATGCAGCTATAAGGGAAAACACTTTTTTATAGGTGCTATCCCTGTGATATATAGCGCCCTGGTGTGTGCTGGCATACTCTCCCTCTGTCTCCCCAAAGGGCTTTGTGGGGTCCTGTCCTCTGTCAGAGCATTCCCTGTGTGTGTGCTGTGTGTCGGTACGGCTGTGTCGACAGGTATGTGGAGGATAATGAGGTGGAGGCGGAGCGAATGCCTGTAAATATGTTGTCACCCCCTGCGGGGTCGACACCGGTGTGGTTGAACTTATGGAAGGATTACGTGAAAGTGTCAACTCCTTACATAAAAGGTCGACGACACGGAACAGCCGGCTACTCGGCTTGTGCCTGTTCCAGCGTCTCAAATGTCATGGGGGGCTCTAAAATCGCCCGCTACCTCAGATAACAGACACAGATGTCGACACGGATACTGACTCCAGTGTCGACATCGATGAGACTGGTGTACCCTCCAAATAGGTCCACCCGTTACAGGATTGAGGCAATGAAAAATGTATTACACATTTATGATTATACCCCAGGTACCACATAAAAGGGTATTGTGTTTGGTGAGAGAAAACTATCAGTAGTTTCTCTGACGTCCTAGTGGATGCTGGGACTCCGTCAGGACCAAGGGGGATAGCGGCTCCGCAGGAGACAGGGCACAAAATTTAAAAGTTTGACCACTAGGTGGTGTGTACTGGCTCCTCCCCCTATGACCCTCCTCCAAGCCTCAGTTAGGTTTTTGTGCCCGTCCGAGCAGGATGCAATCTAGGTGGCTCTCCTAAAGAGCTGCTTAGAAAAAGTTTGTTAGGTTTTTTATTTTCAGTGAGTCCTGCTGGCAACAGGCTCACTGCAACGAGGGACTTAGGGGAGAAGAAGTGAACTCACCTGCGTGCAGGATGGATTTGCTTCTTAGGCTACTGGACACTAGCTCCAGAGGGACGATCACAGGTACAGCCTGGATGGGTCACCGGAGCCGCGCCGCCGACCCCCTTGCAGATGCCGAATAGAGAAGAGGTCCAGAAACCGGCGGCAGAAGACGTCTCAGTCTTCATGAGGTAGCGCACAGCACTGCAGCTGTGCGCCATTGCTCTCCGCACACTTCACACCAGCGGTCACTGAGGGTGCAGGGCGCTGGGGGGGGGCGCCCTGGGCAGCAATGTAATATACCTATTCTGGCTAAAATATATCACATATAGCCCCTGGGGCTATATGGATGTATTTAACCCCTGCCAGGTTCCAAAAAAAAAGGGAGAAGAAGCCCGCCGAAAAGGGGGCGGGGCCTATTCTCCTCAGCGCACAGCGCCATTTTCCTGCCCAGCTCCGCTGCGAGGAAGGCTCCCAGGACTCTCCCCTGCACTGCACTACAGAAACAGGGTAAAAACAGAGAGGGGGGGCACTTATTGGCGATATTTATAATATTTGAGCTGCTATAAAGGGAACACACTTATTAAGGTTGTCCCTATATATATTTATAGCGCTTGGGTGTGTGCTGGCAAACTCTCCCTCTGTCTCCCCAAAGGGCTAGTGGGGTCCTGTCTTCTATCAGAGCATTCCCTGTGTGTCTGCTGTGTGTCGGTACGTGTGTGTCGACATGTATGAGGACGATGTTGGCGTGGAGGCGGAGCAATTGCCTGTAATGGTGATGTCACCCCCTAGGGAGTCGACACCAGAATGGATGGCTTTGTTTATGGAATTACGGAATAGTGTCAGCACGCTACAAAAGTCGGTTGACGACATGAGACAGCCGGCAAACCAGTTAGTACCTGTCCAGGCGTCTCAGACACCGTCAGGGGCTGTAAAACGCCCTTTACCTCAGTCGGTCGACACAGACCCAGACACTGACACTGAATCCAGTGTCGACGGTGAAGAAACAAACGTATTTTCCAGTAGGGCCACACGTTATATGATCACGGCAATGAAGGAGGCTTTGCATATCTCTGATACTGCAAGTACCACAAAAAGGGGTATTATGTGGGGTGTGAAAAAACTACCGATAGTTTTTTCTGAATCAGAGGAACTGAATGAAGTGTGTGATGAAGCGTGGGTTACCCCAGATAGAAAACTGCTAATTTCAAAGAAGTTATTGGCATTATACCCTTTCCCGCCAGAGGTTAGGGCGCGCTGGGAAACACCTCCTAGGGGTGGATAAGGCGCTCACACGCTTATCAAAGCAAGTGGCGTTACCGTCTCCTGATACGGCCGCCCTCAAGGATCCAGCTGATAGGAGGCTGGAGAATACATTAAAAAGTATATACACACATACGGGTGTTATACTGAGACCAGCAATCGCCTCAGCCTGGATGTGCAGTGCTGGCGTGGCTTGGTCGGAGTCACTGTCTGAAAATATTGATACCCTGGATAGGGACAGTATTTTACTGACTATAGAGCAGTTAAAGGATGCATTTCTTTATATGCGAGATGCACAGAGAGATATTTGCACTCTGGCATCAAGAGTAAGTGCGATGTCCATATCTGCCAGAAGAAGTTTATGGACGCGCCAGTGGTCAGGTGATGCGGATTCCAAACGACATATGGAAGTATTGCCGTATAAGGGGGAGGAATTATTTGGGGTCGGTCTATCGGATCTGGTGGCCACGGCAACGGCCGGAAAATCCACCTTTTTACCCCAGGTCACCTCCCAGCAGAAAAAGCCGCAGGCTTTTCAGCCGCAGTCCTTTCGTTCCTATAAGAACAAACGAGCAAAAGGACATTCCTATTTGCCCCGAGGCAAAGGAAAGGGTAAGAGACTGCAACAAGCAGCTCCTTCCCAGGAGCAGAAGCCCTCCCCGGCTTCTACAAAGGCGTCAGCATGACGCTGGGACCTTACAAGCAGACTCAGGGGCGGTGGGGGGTCGCCTCAAACATTTCAGCGCACAGTGGGCTCACTCGCAGGTGGACCCCTGGATCCTGCAGGTAGTATCTCAGGGTTACAGGTTGGAATTCGAGAAGTCCCCTCCTTGCCGTTTCCTAAAGTCTGCTTTGCCAACGTCTCCCTCCGACAGGGCGACGGTATTGGAGGCCATTCACAAGCTGTATTCTCAGCAGGTGATAGTCAAGGTACCCCTCCTACAACAGGGACAGGGGTATTACTCCACGCTATTTGTGGTACCGAAGCCGGACGGCTCGGTAAGACCGATTCTAAATCTAAAATCTCTGAACCTGTACATACAAAAATTCAAGTTCAAGATGGAGTCACTCAGAGCAGTGATAGCGAATCTGGAAGAAGGGGATTTTATGGTGTCCTTGGACATCAAGGATGCTTACCTTCATGTTCCAATTTGTCCTTCACACCAAGGGTACCTCAGGTTCGTGGTCCAAAACTGTCATTATCAGTTTCAGACGCTGCCGTTTGGATTGTCCACGGCACCCCGGGTCTTTACCAAGGTAATGGCCGAAATGATGATCCTTCTTCGAAGAGAAGGCGTCTTAATTATCCCTTACTTGGACGATCTCCTGATAAGGGCAAGATCCAGAGAACAGCTGGAGGTCGGAGTAGCACTAACCCAAGTAGTGCTCCAACAACACGGGTGGATTCTGAATTTTCCAAAATCCCAACTGATCCCGACGACACGTCTGTTGTTCCTAGGGATGATTCTGGACACTGTTCAGAAAAAGGTATTTCTTCCGGAGGAGAAAGCCAGGGAGTTATCCGATCTAGTCAGGAACCTCCTAAAACCAGGAAAAGTATCTGTGCATCAATGCACAAGAGTCCTGGGAAAAATGGTAGCTTCTTACGAAGCGATTCCATTCGGCAGATTCCATGCACGAACTTTTCAGTGGGATCTGCTGGACAAATGGTCCGGATCGCATCTGCAGATGCATCAGCGGATAAAATTGTCCACAAGGACAAGAGTGTCTCTGCTATGGGTTCATCCCGGGAGTGGACAACTGGGAAGCAGACTTCCTCAGCAGACACGATCTGCACCCGGGAGAGTGGGGACTTCATCCAGAAGTCTTCCACATGATTGTGGTCCATTGGGAAAGACCAATGGTGGACATGATGGCGTCCCGCCTCAACAAAAAACTGGACAGGTATTGCGCCAGGTCAAGAGACCCTCAGGCAATAGCTGTAGACGCTCTGGTAACACCATGGGTGTACCAGTCAGTGTATGTGTTTCCTCCTCTGCCTCTCATACCAAAAGTACTGAGAATTATACGGCAAAGGGGAGTAAGAACGATACTCGTGGCTCCGGATTGGCCAAGAAGAACTTGGTACCCGGAACTTCAGGAGATGCTCACGGAAGATCCGTGGCCTCTACCTCTAAGACGGGACCTGCTTCAGCAGGGACCGTGTCTATTCCAAGACTTACCGCGGCTGCGTTTGACGGCATGGCGGTTGAACGCCGAATCCTAAGGGAAAAAGGCATTCCGGAAGAGGTCATCCCTACCCTGGTAAAAGCCAGGAAGGAGGTGACTGCACAACATTATCACCGCATTTGGAGAAAATATGTTGCGTGGTGTGAGGCCAGGAAGGCCCCGACGGAGGAATTTCAACTGGGTCGATTCCTACATTTCCTGCAAACAGGATTGTCTATGGGCCTCAAATTAGGGTCCATTAAGGTTCAAATTTCGGCCCTGTCGATTTTCTTCCAGAAAGAATTGGCTTCAGTTCCTGAAGTCCAGACTTTTGTAAAAGGAGTACTACATATACAGCCCCCGGTTGTGCCCCCAGTGGCACCGTGGGATCTTAATGTAGTTTTGGATTTTCTCAAATCCCATTGGTTTGAGCCACTCAAATCGGTGGATTTGAAATATCTTACATGGAAAGTAACCATGCTACTGGCCCTGGCTTCAGCCAGGAGAGTGTCAGAATTGGCGGCTTTATCGTATAAAAGCCCATATCTGATTTTCCATTCGGACAGGGCAGAACTGCGGACGCGTCCTCACTTTCTGCCTAAGGTGGTTTCAGCGTTTCACCTGAACCAGCCTATTGTGGTGCCTGCGGCTACTAGCGATCTGGAGGATTCCAAGTTGCTGGACGTTGTCAGAGCATTGAAAATATATATTTCAAGGACGGCTGGAGTCAGAAAATCTGACTCGCTGTTTATACTGTATGCACCCAGCAAGCTGGGTGCTCCTGCTTCTAAGCAGACGATTGCTCCTTGGATTTGTAGCACAATTCAACTTGCACATTCTGTGGCAGGCCTGCCACAGCCTAAATCTGTCAAGGCCCATTCCACAAGGAAGGTGGGCTCATCTTGGGCGGCTGCCCGAGGGGTCTCGGCATTACAACTCTGCCGAGCAGCTACGTGGTCAGGGGAGAACACGTTTGTAAAATTCTACAAATTTGATACCCTGGCTAAGGAGGACCTGAAGTTCTCTCATTCGGTGCTGCAGAGTCATCCGCACTCTCCCGCCCGTTTGGGAGCTTTGGTATAATCCCCATGGTCCTGACGGAGTCCCAGCATCCACTAGGACGTCAGAGAAAATAAGATTTTACTTACCGATAAATCTATTTCTCGTAGTCCGTAGTGGATGCTGGGCGCCCATCCCAAGTGCGGATTGTCTGCAATACTTGTACATAGTTATTGTTACAAAAAAATCGGGTTGTTATTGTTGTGAGCCGTCTGTTCAGAGGCTCCTACGTTTGTCATACTGTTAACTGGGTTCAGATCACAAGTTGTACGGTGTGATTGGTGTGGCTGGTACGAGTCTTACCCGGGATTCAAAATCCTTCCTTATTGTGTACGCTCGTCCGGGCACAGTATCCTAACTGAGGCTTGGAGGAGGGTCATAGGGGGAGGAGCCAGTACACACCACCTAGTGGTCAAACTTTTAAATTTTGTGCCCTGTCTCCTGCGGAGCCGCTATCCCCCTTGGTCCTGACGGAGTCCCAGCATCCACTACGGACTACGAGAAATAGATTTATCGGTAAGTAAAATCTGAGAAATTAAATGAGGTGTGAGAGGAAGAGTGGTCTTCCCCCGGTAAGAAATTGATAATTTGTACAACGGTTATTGGCAGCGTACCCTTTCCCGCCAGAGGATAGGTCACGCGGGGAAACACCCCATAGGGTAGATACAGCGCTTGCACGCTTATCAGAAAAGGTGGCACTACCGTCTCCGGGTACGGCCGCCCTGAAGGAACCTGCTGATAGAAAGCAGGAGGTTACCCTATAAGATATGGTCACACACTAGGGCATTATATTGCGACCAGCCGTTGCTTCGGCATGGATGTGCAGTGCTCCCGCTGCGTGGTCAGATTCCCTGTCGGAAAATAACTATGGATAGGGACAATATTTTGCTGAAAATAGAGCATATAAAAGATGTGGTCTTAACCCATCTTGAAATTAAAATACTTGAACTTTTATATCAGAAGATTCAAGTTCAAGATGGAATCGCTCAGGGCGCTTATTACGAGCCTGGACGAGGGGGATTACAGGGTCTCCCTGGACATCAAGGATGCGTACCTGCATGTCCCCATTTACCCCCCTCACCAGGAGTACCTCAGATATGTGGTACAGGACTGTCACTATCAGTTCCAGACGCGGCCGTTGGAGTTGTCCACGGCACCGAAGGTCTTTACCTAGGTAATGGCCGAAGTGATGATACTCCTTCGCAAGAAGGAAGTTTTTATTATCCCGTACTTGGACGATCTCCTGATAAAGGCGAGGTCCAAAGAACAGTTGGTAGTGGGGGTAGCACTCTCTCGGGAAGTGCTACAACAACACGACTGGATTCTCAATATTCCAAAGTCACAGCTGGTCCCGACGACACGTCCTCTGTTCCTGGGAGTGTTTATGAAGACCAGAAAAGAGTGTTTCTTCCAGTGGAAAAAGCCGAGGAGTTGTCATCTCTAGTCAGAGACATCCTAAAACCAGGACAGGTGTTGGTACATCAATGCACACGAGTCCTGGGAAAAATGGTAGCTTCGTACGAAGCATAATTCCATTCGGAAGACTCCACGCAAGGACGTTCCAGTGGGACCTGTGGGACTAATGGTCCGGGTCCCATCTACAGATACAACAGCGGATAACCCTGTCAGCAAGAAACAGGGTGTCGCTGCTGTGGTGGCTGCAGAGGGCCGCAGATTCGGAATACAGGACTGGGTCCTGGTGACCACGGATGCCAGCCTTCGGGGCTGGGGTGCAGTCACACAGGGAAGAAATTTCCAAGGAGATTTCGCTTCACATAAATATTCTGCAGCTAAGGGCCATTTACAATGCCCTAAGCCAAGCAAGGCCCCTGCTTCAGAACCAGACGGTACTGATCCAATCAGACGACATCACGGCGGTCGCCCATGTAAACAGACAGGGCGACGCAAGAAGCAGGATGGCGATGGCAGAAGCCACAAGGATTCTCCGATGGGCGACCTACACCCAGGAGAATGGGGACTTCATCCAGAAGTTTTCCAAATGCGGGTAAACCGTTGGGAATGACCACGGGTGGACATGATGGCGTCCCGCCTCAACAAGAAGTTGAAAAGATATTGCGCCAGGTCAAGGGACCCTCAGGCGATCGCAGGGGACGCTCTAGTGACACCGTGGGTGTACCAGTCGGTTTATGTGTCTCCTCCTCTACCTCTCATACCCAAGGTACTGAGAATAATAAGAAGGCGAGGAGTGAAAACCATACTCGGGGTTCCGGATTGGCCATGAAGAGCTTGGTACCCGGAACTTCAAGAGATGCTGGCAGAGGACCCTTGGCCTCTGCCGCTCAGACAAGACCTGCTGCAGCAGGGACCCTGTCTGTTCCAAGACTTACCGCGGCTGCGTTTGACGGCATGGCGGTAGAACACCGGATCCTAAAGGAAAAGGGTATTCCGAAGGAAGTCATCCCTACCCAGATCATAGCCAGGAAGGATGTCACCGCAAGACATTATCGCCGCGTTTGGCGAAAATTTGTTGCTTGGTGGGAGGCCATGAAGGCCCCGACGGAGGAATTTCAACTATGTCGATTCCTGCACTTCCTGCAAGCAGGGGTGACGTTTGGGCCTCAAATTGGGGTCCATCAAGGTCCAGATTTCGGCTCTGTCGATTTTCTTCCAGAAAGAACTGGCTTCACTGCCTGAAGTTCAGACTTTGGTTAAAGGAGTACTACATATTCAGCCTCCTTTTGTGCCTCCTGTGGCACTTTTTGGATCTCAACGTGGTGTTGGATTTCCTAAAGTCGCATTGGTTGAGCCACTTAAAACCATGGAGCTAAAGTATCTCGCGTGGAAAGTGGTCATGCTGTTGGCCTTGGCCAGGCGTGTGTCAGAATTGGCGGCTTTGTCATGTAAAAGGCCTTATCTGATTTTCTATATGGATAGGGCAGAGTTGAGGACTCGTCCTCAGTTTCTCCCGAAGGTGGTCTCAGGTTTTTACTTGAACCAACCTATTGTGGTGCCTGCGGCTACTGGGGACTTGGAGGATTCCAAGTTGCTGGACGTAGTCAGGGCCCTGAAAATTTTATTTTTCCAGGACGGCTGGAGTCAGGAAAACTGACTCGCTGTTTATCCTGATGGCACCCAACAAGCTGGGTGCTCCTGCTTCTAAGCAGTCTATTGCGCGCTGGATTTGTAGCACTATTCAGCTGGCGCATTCTGCGGTAGGATTACCGCAGCCTAAATCAATAAAAGCCCATTCCACAAGGACGGTGGGCTCATCTTGGGCGGCTGCCCGAGGGGTCTCGGCTTTACAACTTTGCCGAGCAGCTACTTGGTCAGGGGCAAACACGTTTGCAAAATTCTACGAATTTGATACCCTGGCTGAGGAGGACCTGGAGTTCTCTCATTCGGTGCTGCAGAGTCATCCGCACTCTCCCGCCCGTTTGGGAGCTTTGGTATAATCCCCATGGTCCTTACGGAGTTCCCAGCATCCACTAGGACGTCAGAGAAAATAAGAATTTACTTACCGATAATTCTATTTCTCGTAGTCCGTAGTGGATGCTGGGCGCCCATCCCAAGTGCGGATTGTCTGCAATACTTGTACATAGTTATTGTTAACTAATCGGGTTCTTGTTGTGAGCCATCTATTCAGAGGCTCCTCTGTTATCATGCTGTTAACTGGGTTTCATATCACAAGTTGTACGGTGTGATTGGTGTGGCTGGTATGAGTCTTACCCGGGATTCAAAATCCTTCCTTATTGTGTACGCTCGTCCGGGCACAGTATCCTAACTGAGGCTTGGAGGAGGGTCATAGGGGGAGGAGCCAGTGCACACCAGATAGTCCTAAAGCTTTCTTTAGATGTGCCCAGTCTCCTGCGGAGCCGCTATTCCCCATGGTCCTTACGGAGTCCCCAGCATCCACTACGGACTATGAGAAATAGAATTATCGGTAAGTAATTTCTTATTTTTTTTTCTTATTCAGATTGCACCACCTTATAAAATGTATACACTGAATGCTCTAATGTGGTGGTCGGGGCACAGGTGTTATGTTTTTGCAGATTTTACTCAAACTTTCTTAAATTAGACTTGCTTGAGACACGTAAGATTGCATTTTGAATGTAGTTTGTCATCAAACTATGGAGGGCCTTCATGTTTGCCATTTTTAAAATGGCTGGATGTTATGGTTGTAAGCTGCTGCTCAGAAGCCCAAGTCTGCATGATTACATCTTTTGCTTGGCCTTTCTGCTCATAACCATTCCCTGTAGCATCACGCAGGCCATGTTTTATGCTCGAGCTGTGAAACAGACCATGGTGCAGACCCCTAGGGTCTGGAACAAAGGTAGTTTCTTTTGTAACCTAGTGGAAGACCAAATCACAGACCTACATCCATGTTTAGCAGAGGTCTGGGAGATGATCCAGTACAGTATAAATGCAGGATGCAAACATGCTAGTGTACATGCAAGTTTATGGTCAGCATCTTTTGATTATTTGTTTTGAATGTTTTTTTGTTTTACATTTTAATAGATTAAACCATGATTACGTCTATATTGTATCATTTCCCTCCTTTTGCAGGATATAGATACAGCCCTTGTTTCAGACACAACTGATGACTTGTGGTTCCTAAATGACAATCGGTCAGATCAAGTCAATGTAGAGGTGAAAGTGGAGGCTCAAGAATCCAAAGACAGTGAGGTTGAGGAAGTGAGAGAAGAGGAGGACAAAAAGGTTAGTGCCGTAACCTGCTACTTTCACCATTGTTGCTTACTGTAGCACTGATCATGTGTTACTCCCAGCTCCATGTTCACTTTCATTCTAACCAGCAGGGCATATAACCTAATCTCCTTATAGGAAGTAGTCATTGGTTACAAATCTGTGCCAAATAAGATAAAAAAAGTGGTATGTATATATGTGTACGTGTGTGTGTATGTATATGTGTATGTATAATTTATAGTCTGCACCCAGTGACATGTAGGTGCATCCAATGTTTTGGTTTTAATAACTTTCTTCAAGGACCTACGCCTGCCTGCCTGTCACTCTGCTGGTTTATACACACAGGTCCTCTGAGTACCGCCCATCTCTCTGTTGCTGTGCATTTTCCTGTGGAGGGCACCGAGGCATCTACATCATTTGAATTTGCATGAGTGCTGAACTTTTGTTTTAAATGGTTTAACAACAATTGGAAATGAATTGTACCTTACTGCATTTATATTATGGAAGATTTGTGTGTTTAGCAAAACAGTGCAAATGCAACATTGTTTGCTTGGCATACACCAGTAGTTCTCAAACTGTGTGCCGTGGCACCCTTGCAGGGCAGGGGCGTGCCGAGTAGGTGGTCCATGGCCAATTCAAATTAGTTATGGTCAATGTAATAGGCAAAACCAATGCTGGTGGCTGCCAATCATAACCTATGTGGACAAACAGCATCAAATTCTGTCCCTCACCACAATTGAACCCAAGGATTACATTTAAACACAATTTATTTAATTTAATATTTCTAAATTTCTCACGTCCTAGTGGATACTGGGGTCTTGTACTTTAGTACCATGGGGTATAGATCGGGTCCACTGGAGCCTGGAACTTTAAAACCTTAAGTATGTGTGCTGGCTCCACCCCTCTGCCACTCCTACCAGACTCCGTTTAGAAAAATGTGCCCAGGAGCTGGGTGCATGTCTCTGGAGCTTCAGAGAGTTTCCTTTATTTTTTTTTAGTTTATTATTTTCAGGTAGCTCTGGTTGTCAACCAGTCTACCTGCTTCGTGGGACTTAGAGGGGGGACCGAACCAACCTCCTGAGGGTTAATGGTTCGTAATCCCAGCTGACAGGACACTGAGCTCCCGAGGTACTGTTCACACATCGTTGTGTGCCCACGCCAGCAGCTATCCGCCACCCTTTAACAGATGCCGAAGCTACAAGGTGCGGTGAGTGTTACATCGGGGTCCCGGTTAGTGGGTCCCCGGTGCAGTTTTGGCGGCAAGTCACACGGCGGTGCCCGCCACGTACAAACTGGCTGAGCTGTTGCTCCGCAGTGCTCACTGTCTCAAGGCATTGTGTGGACTGTGCAATACATTTCTGATGTTTGTTGTAACGTGGGCAGTATAATCTATGATACTGGCGGTGCGCCATTGCAAGGGACGGGGTTTCCCGGAGCGGGACCAGCGGCGGGAAGGCGCCATTTCCCTTCTACTGCCGATCATCAAGGCTGCATGCACGCTGCTCCTCCAGGACCCACGCTGTTACAGGTTATAAGACTGGTACCAGGGGGGAGCAGGTTATAAGACATAGACAGGGGGGGAGCATGCCAGCGGTAGCGCCACTGCACTACTATTAGGTCATACACATATTCCAACACATTGTGCTGCTGTTCTGTGTGCTGGTGTCCGCTCCTTAGTGTCACTCCAGGTGCTCTCTAGGGTCTGTGCGGAGGTGTTCGTCAGTGGGCTGCGATCTGTTACAGTTGTGTAAGATGTCTATTGACATGGTCATGTGTGCTGCTTGTAACTCTACCCCGTCTGTAGCGGGGTCACTCATGTGTGAGCAATGTTCTTTATCTCCACAGGGACCCAGCTCACAGGCACTTGACTGATTAGATAGCTTTGAAAGCATGATTGAGAATGTAGAGAATGTAAATTCAGAATTAGCTGCTGTTAAAAGAGAGAGACAGGTGTTAAAGCACTCTATTGATTGTGTGGCTAAAGCAGCAGATACCAAGAAGGCTTCTCGGCCCCCTCTAGTGGTTTCACATAAACTCTCACTGCCACGGGTGCTCCAGTCTGATTCTGTTCAGCCTGATGTGGTTGATGATGATATGGATGAGGACAGCACTCTGTCCCCTGGTGTGGAGGCCCTCATTTATGCTGTAAGAGATTCTTCACATACCGGATCAGGAGGCAGAACCCGATGAGGAGTTGTATTTTAATGTTAGACCTAAGACCTCAGCCACTTTTCCTGTGTCAAAGGAATTGGACTCCCTGGCCATGAAGGCTTGGGTAAACCCTGACTAGAAGTTTTTTAAAATTCCTCAGAGGTTTCTATCCACTTTTCCCCTCCTAGCTGAGGATAGGAAGGTATGGGAACCCCCCCCTGTCAGTCGATACGTCTGTCTACAGATTGTCTATGAAATTGGTACTGCCGGTGCCAGGGGCTATATACGTGAAAGCCAGCTGACAGTATAATTGAGACCACGCTCAAGGCAATTTATACGGCAGCAGGAGCAGCACAACGCCCCACAGTTGTTTGTGGGTGGATTTCCAGGGCAATGGTCAAGAGGTCTGATACTGTTAATGATGGTTTAGACTCTCTGCCGTGGGATGAGGTCATTACTCTGCTGCAACACATACAGGATGCTGCAAATTTTATGAGTGAGGCCATTAAGGAATTGTGTAAGATAAATGGCCGCACTACTGCTATGGCAGTGTCAGCACTCAGGGCTCTGTGGTTGCGACAATGGTCAGCGGACGCGGATTCCAAAAATGGGTGTAGAAAATCTTCCCTTTTTTTTTCCCTTTTCAAGGTGATGCCTTGTTTGAGGATGAATTGAATAAATGGACCTCCCAGGCAACAGCGGGTAAGTATGCTTATCTGCCGCCAGCCACGCCACCTGCTCGACGTTCTTACACAGGTCCCTCCTTGCAGTCCTTTCATGTGGCAAGGTTCAGAGGCAGGGGCCGAGGGGTCTTCACTACTTCCAGAGGATCTCGTGGTAAGACCCGTAAACCTGCAACTGCTGTCTCCCTGGACCAGACCACCGGATCCCCTGCTGCTAAGCCTTCCGCATGACGGCGACTTTCAGGTGGGTGCTCGCCTTCAACACATCGCCCACTTGTGGGTGGAGTCCTGCCGGAATCCTTGGGTGAGGGATCTCATTTCCCAAGGACACCGGCTGGAATTTCAAGCACTTCCTCCTCACAGATTTTTCAAATCGGGCTTATCAGTTTTACCTGAAGCAAAAGTTACCTTGCAAGAAGCAATTCAAAAGCTTTTGCGGACAGGGTTGGTAGTTCCAGTACCACCTCCTTTACACAAAAGGGGGTTTTACTCCAGTCTTTGTCGTTCCAAAACTGGAAGGTTCAGTGTGGCCCGTCTTAAACCTGAAGTCTCTAAATTCGTATCTGCGGGTGTTCAAATTCAGGATGGAATCCCTGTGGGCAGTGGTGTCCGGTTTGGAGGAGGGGGAATTCTTAGTATCCTTGAATGTCAAGGATGCTTACCTACACATTCCCATGTGGCCCCCTCATCAGGCTTACCTCAGATTCGCCATCTTGGACGACCACTTCCAGTTTCAGGCCTTGCCCTTTGGCCTGTCCACAGCTCCGAGGGTCTTCACCAAAGTCATGGCGGAGATGATGCTGCAGCTGCGCAGGATGGAAGTCAACATAGTCCCTTACTTGGACAATCTCCTGATAAAGGCTATGTCCAGGGAATGTCTACTGCACAGCATTGATCTGACGACTCACCTGCTTACAGATCATGGGTCGATTCTAAACTTCCAGAAATCTCACCTGGAACTGACCCAACGTCTCCAATTCCGTTAGACAAGGCCTTGGCCATCCAGGCTTTGGTTCGCTCAGTGCTCCGTCCTCGCAAGGTGTCCATACATCTTTGCATACGTTTGCTAGGCAAGCCAGTACGGCAGATTTCATGCCCGGCCTTTTCAGCTGGATCTGCTGAACAAATGGTCGGGGTCTCACCTTCACATGCATCAGGAAGTGACCATATCTTCGAAAGCCCGGATATCTCTGTTATGGTAGCTACAAGTTCCTCACCTGGTAGAAGGCAGGAATTTCAATATCCACTTGTGGATTATACTGACAACGGATGCCAGCCTCCGGGGTTGGGGGGCTGTGACTCAAGGGACCCAGTTTCAGGGGATAGGTCTGTTCAGCAATATACTCTAACGATAAATGTCCTAGAAATCAGGGCAACTTACAGTGCCCTTCAGCAAGCTTCCTATCTCCTGAGGGATCGAGTAATCCAGGTTCAATCGGACAACGCCACTGCAGTGGCGTACATAAAACGACAAGGGGGAACAAGAAGCAGAGCAGCGATGCGAGAAGTGTCAAAAATCCGCCTCTGGGCAGAGGCCAACGCAAGGGCTATCTCGCCCATATTCATTCCAGGAATGGACAACTGGGAAGCGGACTTCCTCAGCAGACACGACCTCCATCCGGGGGAATGGGGTCTACATCCTCACGTGTTTCAACAATGAATTCACCGGTGGGGCTCTCCGCAGATGGACCTGATGGCTTCTCGTCTCAATAAGAAGCTATGCCGTAACTGTTCCAGAACGAGGCATCAGCAGGCTGTAGCAGTGGACGCGCTGACAACGCTTTGGCCGTGCCAGTTTGTGTACCTGTTCCCTCCTCTACCGCTAATCCCAAGAGTTCTGGAGTTCTGACAAGACTAAAAAGAGAAAGCGTTCTGGCAATTCTGATTGCCCCGGATTGGCCTCAACTGGCGTGGTACTCGGACCTCCTAGCCATGGCTCTGGAGGACCCCAGGCCTCTGGCACTCCAAAACAATCTTCAGCAAGGCCCGTTCGTCTATCCAGACTTACAGCGGCAACGTTTGACGGCTTGGAAGTTGAGCGGGAGATTCTAGCAAGAAAAGGTCTTCCCTCCCGAGTTATTTCCACCATGGTCCAAGCCAGGAAGATGGTGACGTCAAAACATAATCGTATCTGGAAAAAGTATGTTTCCTGGTGTGAGGGTAGAAAGGTGTCTCCCATGGAATTTAGAATCTGTCGTTTTCTACATTTCCTGCAAGCGGGAGTGGATATGGGTCTACAGTTAGGTTCCATCAAGGTTCAGATTTCTGCGCTCTCTATTTTCTTCCAGAAACAACTTGCCGTGTTGCCTGAAGTTCAAACTTTCCTGAAGGGAGTTCTTCTTTTGCAACCACTCTTTGTACCTCCCACTCAATGTGGTTCAGTCCTTTCTCCAATCGGACTGGTTTGAACCCTTACATAGGGTGGAGTTAAAATTTCTCACCTGGAAGACGGTGATGTTAGCATTGGCGTCTGCCAGACGTGTGTCTGAATTGGGGTCCTTATCCTGTAAGAGCCCTTATTTGATATTTCATGAAGACAGAGAGCGGAACTTAGTACCCGTCAGTTTTTGCCTAAAGTGGTCAGCCTTTCATGTGAATCAACCCATTGTGGTTCCAGTGTTGTCTGACGCTTCCGTTGGTTCTGAGTCCTTGGAGGATGTGGTCAGGGCTCTAAGGATTTATGTCAAATGGATGGCCCGTCATAGGAAATCTGACTTGCTGTTTGTCCTCTTATGATGCCTCCAAGATTGGTCGGTAGACTTCTAAGCAATCTATTGCTCGCTGGCTCAGTTTAACCATTCAACAAGCCTATACTTCGGCGGCTCTGCCCTTGCCGACATCTTTTCAGGCCCACTCAACGAGGTTGGTGGGATATTCCTGGGCGGGCTGCCCGGGGTGTATCGGTCCTTCAGTTGTGCCGAGCTGCTACTTGGTCTGGTTTGAACACGTTTGTTAAAGTCTATATGTTCTACACCTTGGCCAAGGATGACCTTCAGTTTGGTCAGGCGATTTTACAGGGGTCTCGGCACTCTCCCACCCGTTTGGGAGCTTTGGGAATTCCCCATGGAACTAAAGTACAAGACCCCAGTATCCACTAGGACGTAAGAGAAAATAGGAATTTAATACCTATCGGTAATTCCTTTTCTCCTAGTCTGTAGTGGATACTGGGTGCCCGCCTCAGAGCTTCGTTCCTGCTTACCTGTGTAAGTATTTGGTTGGATCGGCGTTGCGGTCCAGTTACGTTGTTCGGATAGCGATGCTATCCTGGTTAGGTTGGTGTTGCTATCCTCTGTTCTGGTTAGCACCCTCCTTTTCGTTTATGGTTGTGTGGTGGCTTGTCTCACCACTGTTGTATTATTTCTTCTCTCATGTTATGTCCGTCTCCTCGAGCACAGTTTTCCTAGACTGAGTCTGGTAGAAGGGGCATAGAAGGAAGGAGCCAGCACACATACACACACTAAAGGTTTTTTAAAGTGTCAGGCTCCAGTTGACCTGATCTATACCCCATGGTATTAAAGTACAAGACTCCAGTATCCACTACAGACTAGTAGAAAAGGAATTACCGGTAGGTATTAAAATCCTATTTTCTCAATAAGAAACTTTTGGTGTAGTGGTGCCGTGAAAAAAATTCTAAGTGGTATATTCAATTGCAGTCGAAAACTGCCGTCTGTTGAAAAAGGTAGACGGGGCGACAGCCGGCGGGCATTCATGGAGATCAGTGCTACAGTAGCGCTGCAGCTGGATGTCACTCACCCGCCCGACCTCAAGGCAGCTTCCACCCGGCTCCAGCACGCTGCTGGAGCCGGGTGGAAGCTGCCGTGAGGTCGGGCAGCTGAGTGACATCCTGCTGCGGCGCTACTCCGTAGCGCTGATCTCCTCTGGCTGCCGCTGGCTGTCCCCCCGCAGCTCGCCCCCCCTCTCCTCCTCTGGGTCCCATCTAAATTCGACTTGAAAAAGTCGAATTTTAGATGGGATTGAATAGGGGTTGTCTGATCCATTCCGACAAATACTTGTCGGAATGGATGCGACTTTAATTGAATATACTCCTAATACTCTAGGGCACCGTGATTTAATAAAAGCTTGGGAACCACTGGCATATGCAATGCCAGTATTAATGTGTCATGGGGGGGAAGGTTACACACAGAGATCTGTGCTTAAGATCTAAGCAATCTGACTAGATTGCTTAGAAGACACACATCTAGCATATCGCTCATTTCACCCGCTGGAAGAAATGAGCGCCCACCTCCTGTCTCCTCGCTCAGCACACATCGTTCAGTGTGCTGAGTGGGGGAGAGATGTGTGCTGAGCAGTCTGTGCTAGATTGTTCAGCACACATCTCTGCCCTTGTGTACTGGGCTTTAAACTAGTATTTAGAAATGGTGGTGTTCTGAGATTCTCTCTTAATCCTATTTAGATTGCTTGCAGCATCAGATGTAAACCTAAACACTTTGATAAACTACATTAGTAACATAGAACATAAGACTGTTCTGCATTTTAAGAAGCCATTCAAATCCCAGCCACTGGAGTGACACAGATTCTGTTCTTCTGAATAAATTACATTACTTTCCCTTAAGGAATTGGATATATTTTTGTAAGTTGTAGGTTTCTGCAAGTGTCATGTGTAAAGGAACATTTAACTCTCAACTCTATTACATAGAATCCTTCTTGATATTGGAAAGGACTGTAGTAGAAAAGCATGCAGAAGTTTATTCTGTGTGAAATAGGGGGTGCATCTAACGGTTTATATAGAAGCACAGTGGTGTGCAAATTAATATACTCAAACAAGGAATTTAAAGTTTTTTTTTTTTGCACAATATCTCATTAAGAATACTTATTTTCTTTCAACAGGCATTCAACCAAGGCCTTATTCCTTGGTGATAGGTCTGCTGACTTTCCCCTAACCTCACTTTGCACAAACCAGAACACTGGTAGCAGGATAGCCCAAGTGTCCTTATGAAAATATTTTTTCTGTAGTAAGAAAGTTTGGAGTATCATTAAAAACATTTAAACTCTTCACATTTTATCGATAAACCCATAAGGGAATCAAGATGTAAGTAATGAATTACACATTAAAAGGCTAACAAAACGGCTGATGTGAGAGTCTCATCTTAAATTTAAAAAGAAATCCTTAGAAATGTTTTTAAATAGAGGACCTAGCATCCTAGGTAATACATGAAAAAAACCCTATTTGCATTGCAAAAGTTTTACAGTCTTAAGTTTGTGGCCAGTCATGAAAACTATGAAAATGTAAAAACTAATATGCACAACTATATATTCTACTAAAGATCAATGTGTCAGAATAAGTATGTATGTTTCCTGCTAAAAAAAACTACAAGAATATCAGTGGTCGCAACAAGCTAAAGATTATGTGGGCCCCAGGGACACCTCACTTTAATAAATTGGGGTACAACGTAATGGTTTCTGGGTCACATTACAATTGATGCTTTTGAACTCCCCACATATGCCTCACTACATACCATCAGAACAGACCAGATGCCTTACACATACACCAGGCCAGGTCATTCATATTTCTCTGACGTCCTAGTGGATGCTGGGAACTCCGTAAGGACCATGGGAAATAGCGGGCTCCGCAGGAGACTGGGCACTCTAAAAGAAAGATTAGGTACTATCTGGTGTGCACTGGCTCCTCCCTCTATGCCCCTCCTCCAGACCTCAGTTAGAATCTGTGCCCGGCTCGAGCTGGTTGCACACTAGGGGCTCTCCTGAGCTCCTAGTAAAGAAAGTATTTGTTAGGTTTTTTATTTTCAGTGAGATCTGATGGCAACAGACTCACTGCTACGAGGGACTAAGGGGAGAAGAAGCGAACCTACCTGCTTGCAGCTAGCTTGGGCTTCTTAGGCTACTGGACACCATTAGCTCCAGAGGGATCGAACACAGGCCCAGCCTCGGTCGTCTGGTCCCGGAGCCGCGCCGCCGTCCCCCTTACAGAGCCAGAAGCAAGAAGAACGTCCTGGAAATCGGCGGCTGAAGACTTCGGTCTTCATTAAGGTAGCGCACAGCACTGCAGCTGTGCGCCATTGCTCCCTATGCACACCACATACTCCGGTCACTGATGGGTGCAGGGTGCTGGGGGGGGCGCCCTGGGCTGCAATTAGAGTACCTTAACTTTGGCAAACAACACATAATATAGCCTAATAAGCTATATATGTGTAAAAATCCCCTGCCATAATACAATTATAAGAGCGGGAGAAGTCCGCCGAAAAAGGGGCGGGGCTATCTCCCTCAGCACACTGGCGCCATTTTCTCTAAACAGTGCAGCTGGAAGACAGCTCCCCAGGCTCTCCCCTGCAGTTTCCAGGCTCAAAGGGTTAAAAAGAGAGTGGGGGGCACTAAATTTAGGCGCAAACTGTATATAAAAAAGCAGCTATAGGGATAAATCACTTTCTATTAGTGTAAATCCCTGATTAAATAGCGCTGTGGTGTGTGCTGGCATACTCTCTCTCTGTCTCCCCAAAGGACTTTGTGGGGTCCTGTCCTCAGTCAGAACATTCCCTGTGTGTGTGCGGTGTGTCGGTACGGCTGTGTCGACTTGTTTGATGAGGAGGCTTATGTGGAGGCGGAGCAGGTGCCGATAAATGTGATGTCACCCCCTGCGGGGCCGACACCAGAGTGGGTGGATATGTGGAAGGTATTAACCGACAGTGTCAACTCCTTACATAAAAGGCTGGATGACGTAACAGCCATGGGACAGCCGGCGTCTCAAAGGCCATCAGGGGCTCAAAAACGCCCGCTACCTCAGATGGCAGACACAGATGTCGACACGGAGTCTGACTCCAGTGTCGACGAGGTTGAGACATATACAAAATCCACTAGGGGCATCCGTTGCATGATTTCGGCAATAAAAAATGTGTTCCACATTTCTGACATTAACCCAAGTACCACTAAAAAGGGGTTTTATGTTTGGGGAGAAAAAGCAGCCAGTGTTTTGTTCCCCCATCAGATGAATTGAATGAAGTGTGTGAAGAAGCGTGGGTTTCCCCCGATAAGAAACTGGTAATTTCTAAAAAGTTACTGATGGCGTACCCTTTCCCGTCAGCGGATAGGTTACGTTGGGAGATATCCCCTAGGGTGGATAAGGCGCTCACACGTTTGTCAAAAAAGGTGGCACTGCCGTCTCAGGATACGGCCACCTTGAAGGAGCCTGCTGATAGAAAGCAGGAGGAAATCCTGAAGTCTGTATATACACACTCGGGTACTATACTGTGACCTGCAATTGCCTCAGCATGGAGGTATAGTGCTGCTGCAGCGTGGTCTGATACCCTGTCAGATAATAGTGTTACCCTCGACAGGGATACTATTTTGCTAACCATAAAGCATATTAAAGACATCGTCTTATATATGAGGGATGCACAGAGGGATATTTGCCGGCTGGCATCCAGAATTAATGCAGTGTCCGTTTCTGCCAGGAGGGTATTATGGACCCGGCAGTGGACAGGTGATGCTGATTCTAAAAGGCACATGGAGATTCTGCCTTATAAGGGTGAGGATTTGTTTGGGGATGGTCCCTCGGACCTCGTATCCACAGCAACAGCTGAGAAGTCAAAATTTTTACCTCAGGTTCCCTCACAGCCTAAGAAAGCACCGTATTATCAGGTACAGTCCTTTCGTCCTCAGAAAAGCAAGCGGGTCAAAGGCGCTTCCTTTCTGCCAGAGGCAGGGGAAGAAGGAAAAAGGCTGCACCAGACAGCCAGTTCCCAGGATCAAAAATCTTCCCCCGCTTCCTCTAAGTCCACCGCATGACGCTGAGGCTCCACAGGCTGAGCCAGGTGCGGTGGGGGCGCGTCTCCGGACCTTCAGCGACCAGTGGGCTCGCTCACAGATGGATCCCTGGGTTCTGCAAGTAGTATCACCGGGATACAAGCTGGAGTTCGAGGCGACTCCCCCTCGCCGTTAGCTCAAATCAGCCTTGCCTGCTGACCTCAGAGAAAGGGAGGTAGTACTGGCGGCAATTCACAAGCTGTATCTTCAGCAGGTGATGATCAAGGTACCCCTCCTTCAACAGGGACGGGGTTACTATTCCACAATGTTGTGGTACCGAAACCAGACGGTTCGGTGAGACCCATTCTAAATTTAGAATCCTTGAACATTTATATAAAAAAGTTCAAGTTCAAAGTACCTCAAGGTTGTGGTACAGGACTGTCATTACCAATTCCAGACGTTGCCGTCTGGTCTGTCCACGGCACCGTGGGTATTTACCAAGGTAATGGCCGAAATGATGATGCTCCTCCGAAAGAAGGGAGTCATGATTATTCCGTACTTGGACGATCTCCTTATAAAGGCGAGGTCCAAGGAGCAGTTGCTAGTCGGCGTGGCACTATCTCAGGAAGTGCTGCATCAGCACGGCTGGATTCTGAATATCCCAAAGTCGCAGCTGATTCCTGCGACGCGTCTACTGTTCTTGGGCATGATTCTGGACACAGAACAGAAGAATTTCTCCCGGAGGAGATGGCCCAGGAATTATCATCTCTGGTCAGGAACCTCCTGAAACCAAAGCAGGTGTTGGTGCATCACTGCACGCGAGTCCTGGGAAAGATGGTAGCTTCTTACGAAGCAAGTCCCTTCGGCATATTCCATGCAGGAATCTTCCAGTGGGATCTGTTGGACAAGTGGTCCGGATCGCATCTCCAGATGCATCGTTTAATTACCCTGTCCCCGAGGGCCAGGGTGTCTCTGCTGTGGTGGCTGCAGAGTGCTCATCTGCTCGAAGGCCGCATATTAGGCATACAGGACTGGGTCCTGGTGACCACGGATGCAAGCCTCCGAGGTTGGGGGGCAGTCACCCAGGGAAGAAACTTCCAAGGACAATGGTCAAGTCAGGAAACTTCCCTACACATAAATATTCTGGAACTAAGGGACATTTACAACGCCCTGAGTCAAGCAGAACCCCTGCTTCAAAAACAACCGGTTCTGATTCAGTCAGACAACATCACAGCGGTCGCCCATGTAAACCGCCAGGGCGGCACAAGAAGCAGGGTAGCAATGGCAGAAGCCACAAGGATTCTTTGATGGCGGAGAATCACGTGATAGCACTGTCAGCAGTGTTCATTCCGGGAGTGGACAACGGGGAAGCAGACTTCCTCAGCAGGCACGACCTCCACCCGGGAGAGTGGGGACTTCATCCAGAAGTCTTCCAGCTGATTGTGAACCGTTGGGAAAGGCCACAGATGGACATGATGGCGTCCCGCCTCACCAAAAAGCTAAAAAGATATTGCGCAAGGTCAAGGGACCCTCAGGCGATAGCTGTGGACGCTCTAGTGACACCGTGGGTGTACCAGTCGGTTTATATGTTTCCCTCCTCTTCCTCTCGTACCCATGGTACTGAGAATAATAAGGAGGAGAGGAGTAAGAACTATACTCATTGTTCCGGATTGGCCAAGAAGAGCTTGGTACCCAGAACTTCAAGAAATGATCTCAGAGGACCCTTGGCCTCTGCCGCTTAGACAGGACCTGCTACTGCAGGGGCCCTGTCTGTTCCAAGACTTACCGCGGCTGCGTTTGATGGCATGGCGGTTGAACACCGGATCCTAAAGGAAGAGGGCATTTCGGAGGAAGTCATTCCTACGCTGATTAAAGCTAGGAAGGATGTGACCGCAAAACATTATCACCGCATATGGCGGAAATATGTTGCTTGGTGTGAGGCCTGGAAGGCCCCAACGGAGGAATTTCAGCTGGGTCGATTTCTGCACTTCCTACAGTCAGGGGTGACTATGGGCCTAAAATTGGGTTCCATTAAGGTCCAGATTTTGGCTCTGTCGATTTTCTTCCAAAAAGAACTGGCTTCACTGCCTGAAGTTCGGACTTTTGTTACAAGGAGTGCTGCATATTCAGCCCCCTTTTGTGCCTCCAGTGGCACCTTGAGATCTCAACATGGTGTTGGATTTCCTAAAGTCGCATTGGTTTAGCCACTTAAAATCGTGGAGCAAAAATATCTCACGCGGAAAGTGGTCATGGTGTTGGCCTTGGCTTCGGCCAGGCGTGTATCAGAATTGGCGGCTTTCTCATGTAAAAGCCCTTATCTGATTTTTCATATGGATAGGGCGGAATTGAGGACTCGTTCCCAATTTCTTCCTAGGTGGTATCAGCGTTTCATTTGAACCACCCTATTGTGGTGCCTGCGGCTACTCGGGACTTGGAGGATTCCAAGTTGCTGGACGTAGTTAGGGCCCTGAAAATCTATGTTTCCAGGATGGCTAGAGTCAGGAAAACTGACTCGCTATTTATCCTGTATGCACCCAACAAGCTGGGTGCTCCTGTTTCAAAGCAGACTATTGCTCGCTGGATCTATAGCACGATTCAACTTGCACATTCTGCGGCTGGACTGCCGCATCCTAAATCAGTAAAAGCCCATTCCACGAGGAAGGTGGGCTCTTCTTGGGCGGCTGCCCGAGGGGTCTCGGCTTTAAAGCTTTGCCGAGCTGCTACTTCGTCGGGTTCAAACACATTTGCAAAATTCTACAAGTTTGATACCCTGGCTGAGGAGGACCTTGCCTTTGCTCATTCGGTGCTGCAGAGTCATCCGCACTCTCCCGCCCGTTTGGGAGCTTTGGTATAATCCCCATGGTCCTTACGGAGTTCCCAGCATCCACTAGGACGTCAGAGAAAATAAGAATTTACTCACCGGTAATTCTATTTCTCGTAGTCCGTAGTGGATGCTGGGCGCCCATCCCAAGTGCGGATTGTCTGCAATACTTGTATATAGTTATTGCCTAACTAAAGGGTTATTGTTATGAGCCATCTTTTCATGAGGCTCAGTTGTTATTCATACTGTTAACTGGGTATAGTATCACGAGTTGTACGGTGTGATTGGTGTGGCTGGTATGAGTCTTACCCGGGATTCCAAATCCTTTCCTTATTGTGTCAGCTCTTCCGGGCACAGTTTCCCTAACTGAGGTCTGGAGGAGGGGCATAGAGGGAGGAGCCAGTGCACACCAGATAGTACCTAATCTTTCTTTGAGAGTGCCCAGCCTCCTGCAGAGCCCGCTATTCCCCATGGTCCTTACGGAGTTCCCAGCATCCACTACGGACTACGAGAAATAGAATTACCGGTGAGTAAATTCTTATTTTTCAATACGGGTAATGCTTATAAATACATTGCGTTGATCTCACATGGCCAAGAGTTGCAGTGTTGGGGTGAAAAAAAAAAAAAAAGCTTAAGATAAGCAGCAGTTAAGACCGTGCTGAGGCTAAGGGTAGATACAAATTTGGGCTGTACTGGTGGCAAGGAGGTGGTTTGCCGTGAGTTATTTATGCCACTAGGTCAGGGGAGTCGCAGGCATCAATAACCCCCCTGCGAGTTTGGCCATGCTGGAAGTGGGCGTGGCCCGACCTTGGAAACTTGTCTGGCTGCACTTCCGGCTCCTACGTAGTGTTATATTGCAGTACCTGGATCCTGTCACTGAGGAGCCAACCCCTTGGGTATCACCCCCTTAGTGACAAAACTGCACCAGATTGCACATGACGCCAGCCCTGTACAATGCTTAGTAGCCTTGGGATGAGCCAATAAACTACATGTCCCATTTTGCCAAAAAAACTTATTTACATTTCTCTGACGTCCTAAGTGGATGCTGGGGACTCCGTCAGGACCATGGGGAATAGCGGCTCCGCAGGAGACAGGGCACAAAAGTAAAAGCTTTAGGATCAGGTGGTGTGCACTGGCTCCTCCCCCTATGACCCTCCTCCAAGCCTCAGTTAGATTTTTGTGCCCGGCCGAGAAGGGTGCAATCTAGGTGGCTCTCCTAAAGAGCTGCTTAGAGTAAAAGTTTTGTTAGGTTTTTTATTTTCAGTGAGTCCTGCTGGCAACAGGCTCACTGCTACGAGGGACTTAGGGGAGAAGAAGTGAACTCACCTGCGTGCAGGATGGATTGGCTTCTTAGGCTACTGGACACCATTAGCTCCAGAGGGAGTCGGAACACAGGTCTCACCCTGGGGTTCGTCCCGGAGCCGCGCCGCCGACCCCCTTGCAGATGCCGAAAAGTGAAGAGGTCCAGAAACCGGCGGCAGAAGACTTTTCAGTCTTCATAAGGTAGCGCACAGCACTGCAGCTGTGCGCCATTGTTGTCAGCACACTTCATAGCAGCGGTCACTGAGGGTGCAGGGCGCTGGGGGGGGCGCCCTGGGCAGCAATGATAGTACCTTATTCTGGCTAAAAATACATCACATATAGCCCCTGGGGGCTATATGGATGTATTTAACCCCTGCCAGGTCTCAGAAAAACGGGAGAAGAAGCCCGCCGAAAAGGGGGCGGGGCCTATTCTCCTCAGCACACCGCCATTTTCCCTCACTGATATGCTGGTGGGAAGGCTCCCAGGCTCTCCCCTGCACTGCACTACAGAAACAGGGTTAAAACAGAGAGGGGGGGCACTTATTTGGCGATATGTATATATATAATAAAATGCTATAAGGGAAAAACACTTATATAAAGGTTGTCCCTGTATAATTATAGCGTTTTTGGTGTGTGCTGGCAAACTCTCCCTCTGTCTCCCCAAAGGGCTAGTGGGGTCCTGTCCTCTATCAGAGCATTCCCTGTGTGTGTGCTGTGTGTCGGTACGTGTGTGTCGACATGTATGAGGACGATGTTGGTGAGGAGGCGGAGCAATTGCCTGTAATGGTGATGTCACTCTCTAGGGAGTCGACACCGGAATGGATGGCTTATTTAAGGAATTACGTGATACAGGTTGAGTATCCAATATCCAAATATTCCGAAATACGGAATATTCCAAAATACGGACTTTTTTGAGCGAGACTGAGATAGTGAAACCTTTGTTTTTGATAGCTCAATGTACACAAACTTTGTTTAATACTCAAAGTTATTAAAAATATTGTAATAAATGACCTTCAGGCAGTGTGCATAAGGTGTAAATGAAACATAAATGAATTGTGTGAATGTACACACACTTTGTTTAATGCACAAAGTTATAAAAAATATTGGCTAACATTACCTTCAGGCTGTGTGTATAAGGTGTATATGTAACATAAATGCATTCTGTGCTTAGATTTAGGTCCCATCACCATAATATCTCATTATGGTATGCAATTATTCCAAAATACGGAAAAATCCGATATCCAAAATTCCTCTGGTCCCAAGCATTTTGGATAAGGGAGACTCAACCTGTAATGTCAACACGCTGCAAGGTCGGTTGACGACATGAGACGGCCGGCAAACCAATTAGTACCTGTCCAGGCGTCTCAAACACCGTCAGGGGCGTTAAAACGTCCTTTTACCTCAGTCGGTCGACACAGACACGGACATGACTCCAGTGTCGACGGTGAAGAAACAAACGTATTTTCCTTTAGGGCCACACGTTACTTGTTAAGGGCAATGAAGGAGATGTTACATATTTCTGATACTACAAGTACCACAAAAAAGGGTATTATGTGGAGTGTGAAAAAACTACATGTGGTTTTTCCTGAATCAGATAAATTAAATGAAGTGTGTGATGATGCGTGGGTTTCCCCCGCTAGAAAATTATTGGCGGTATACCCTTTCCCGCCAGAAGTTATGGCGCGTTGGGAAACACCCCTTAGGGTGGATAAGGCGCTCACACGCTTATCAAAACAAGTGGCGTTACCGTCTCCAGATACGGCCGCCCTCAAGGAGCCAACTGATAGGAGGCTGGAAAATATCCTAAAAAGTATATACACACATACTGGTGTTATACTGCGACCAGCGATCGCCTCAGCCTGGATGGGCAGCGCTGGGGTGGCTTGGTCGGATTCCCTGACTGGAAATATTGATACCCTTGACAGGGACAGTATTTTATTGACTATAGAGCATTTAAAGGATGCATTTCTATATATGCGAGATGCACAGAGGGATATTTGCACTCTGGCATCAAGAGTAAGTGCGATGTCCATATCTGCCAGAAGATGTTTATGGACACGACAGTGGTCAGGTGATGCAGATTCCAAACGGCACATGGAAGTATTGCCGTATAAAGGGGAGGAGTTATTTGGGGTCGGTCCATCGGATCTGGTGGCCACGGCAACAGCTGGAAAATCCACCTTTTTACCCCAAGTCACATCTCAGCAGAAAAAGACATCGTCTTTTCAGCCTCAGTCCTTTCGTCCCCATAAGGGAAGAAGACTGCAGCAGGCAGCCCATTCCCAGGAACAGAAGCCTTCCACCGCTTCTGCCAAGTCCTCAGCATGACGCTGGGGCCGTACAAACAGGTGCGGTGGGGGGTCGTCTCAAGAGTTTCAGCACGCAGTGGGCTTACTCGCAAGTGGACCCCTGGATCCTACAAGTAGTATCCCAGGGGTACAGATTGGAAATTCGAGACGTCTCCCCCTCGCAGGTTCCTGAAGTTTGCTTTACCAACGTCTCCCTCCGACAGGGAGGCAGTATTGGAAACAATTCACAAGCTGCATTCCCAGCAGGTGATAATCAAAGTACCCCTCCTACAACAAGGAAAGGGGTATTATTCCACACTATATTGTGGTACTGAAGCCAGACGGCTCGGTGAGACCTATTCTATATCTGAAATATTTGAACACTTACATACAAAGGTTCAAATCAAGATGGAGTCACTCAGAGCAGTGATAGCGAACCAGAAAGAAGGGGACTATATGTGTCCCTGGACATCAAGGATGCTTACCTCCATGTCCCAATTTGCCCTTCTCACCAAGGGTACCTCAGGTTCGTGGTACAAAACTGTCACTATCAGTTTCAGACGCTGCCGTTTGGATTGTCCACGGCACCCCGGGTCTTTACCAAGGTAATGGCCGAAATGATGATTCTTCTTCAAAGAAAAGGCGTCTTAATTATCCCTTACTTGGACGATCTCCTGATAAGGGCAAGGTCCAGAGAACAGTTGGAGGTCGGAGTAGCACTATCTCAAGTAGTTCTACGACAGCACGGGTGGATTCTAAATATTCCAAAATCGCAGCTGTCTCCGACGACACGTCTGCTGTTCCTAGGGATGATTCTGGACACAGTCCAGAAAAAGGTGTTTCTCCCGGAAGAGAAAGCCAGGGAGTTATCCGAGCTAGTCAGGAACCTCCTAAAACCAGGCCAAGTGTCAGTGCATCAATGCACAAGGGTCCTTGGAAAAATGGTGGCTTCTTACGAAGCGATTCCATTCGGCAGATTCCACGCAAGAACTTTTCAGTGGGATCTGCTGGGAAAATGGTCCGGATCGCATCTTTAGATGCATCAGCGGATAACCCTGTCTCCAAGGACAAGGGTGTCTCTTCTGTGGTGGCTGCAGAGTGCTCATCTACTAAAGGGCCACAGATTCGGCATTCAGGACTGGGTCCTGGTGACCACGGATGCCAGCCTGAAAGGCTGGGGAGCAGTCACACAAGGAAAAAATTTCCAGGGAGTGTGATCAAGTCTGGAGACTTCTCTCCACATAAATATACTGGAGCTAAGAACAATTTACAATGCTCTAAGCTTAGCAAGACCTCTGCTTCAAGGTCAGCCGGTATTGATCCAGTGGGACAACATCACGGCAGTCGCCCACGTAAACAGACAGGGCGGCACAAGAAGCAGGAGGGCAATGGCAGAAACTGCAAGGATTCTTCGCTGGGCGGAAAATCATGTGATAGCACTGTCAGCAGTGTTCATTCCGGGAGTGGACAACTGGGAAGCAGACTTACTCAGCACGACCTCCACCCGGGAGAGTGGGGACTTCATCGGGAAGTCTTCCACATGATTGTGAACCGTTGGGAAAGACCAAAGGTGGACATGATGGCGTCCCGCCTGAACAAAAAACTGGACAGGTATTGCGCCAGGTCAAGAGACCCTCAGGCAATAGCTGTGGACGTTCTGGTAACACCGTGGGTGTACCAGTCGGTGTATGTGTTCCCTCCTCTGCTTCTCATACCTAAGGTACTGAGAATTATAAGACGTAGAGGAGTAAGAACTATACTCGTGGCTCCGGATTGGCCAAGAAGGACTTGGTACCCGGAACTTCAAGAGATGCTCACAGAGGACTCATGGCCTCTGCCGCTAAGAAGGGACTTGCTTCAGCAAGTACCATGTCTGTTCCAAGACTTACCGCGGCTGCGTTTGACGGCATGGCGGTTGAACGCCGGATCCTAAGGGAAAAAGGCATTCCGGAAGAGGTCATTCCTACCCTGGTCAAAGCCAGGAAGGAGGTGACCGCACAACATTATCACCACATGTGGCGAAAATATGTTGCGTGGTGTGAGGCCAGGAAGGCCCCACGAAGAAATTTCAACTCGGTCGATTCCTGCATTTCCTGCAAACAAAAGTGTCTATGGGCCTCAAATTGGGGTCCATTAAGGTTCAAATTTCGGCCCTGTCGATTTTCTTCCAGAAAGAATTGGCTTCAGTTCCTAAAGTCCAGAAGTTTGTCAAGGGAGTACTGCATATACAACCCCCTTTTCTCTGACGTCCTAAGTGGATGCTGGGGACTCCGTCAGGACCATGGGGAATAGCGGCTCCGCAGGAGACAGGGCACAAAACTAAAGCTTTAGGATCAGGTAGTGTGTACTGGCTCCTCCCCCTATGACCCTCCTCCAAGCCTCAGTTAGGTTTTTGTGCCCGTCCGAGCAGGGTGCAATCTAGGTGGCTCTCTTAAGGAGCTGCTTAGAAAAAGTTTTTAGGTTTATTATTTTCAGTGAGTCCTGCTGGCAACAGGCTCACTGCATCGAGGGACTTAGGGGAGAGAAGTTCAACTCACCTGCGTGCAGGATGGATTGGCTTCTTAGGCTACTGGACACCATTAGCTCCAGAGGGAGTCGGAACACAGGTCTCACCCTGGGGTTCGTCCCGGAGCCGCGCCGCCGACCCCCCTTGCAGATGCTGAAGATTGAAGGTCCAGAAACCGGCGGCAGAAGGCTCTTCAGTCTTCTTGAAGGTAGCGCACAGCACTGCAGCTGTGCGCCATTGTTTGTCACACACTTCTCACCAACGGTCACGGAGGGTGCAGGGCGCTGCTGGGGGCGCCCTGGGCAGCAATGTAAATACCTTTTATGGCTAAAAAATACATCACATATAGCCCTTGAGGCTATATGGATGTATTTAACCCCTGCCAGATATTACAAACTACGGGAGAAAAGCCCGCCGGAATAGGGGGCGGGGCTTATTCTCCTCAGCACACAGCGCCATTTTCCTGCTCAGCTCCGCTGTGAGGAAGGCTCCCAGGACTCTCCCCTGCACTGCACTACAGAAACAGGGTAAAACAGAGAGGGGGGGCACTTTTTTTGGCGATATTTTATATATTTAAGCTGCTATAAGGATACAACACTTATATAAGGTTGTTCCCATATATATTATAGCGCTTGGGTGTGTGCTGGCAAACTCTCCCTCTGTCTCCCCAAAGGGCTAGTGGGGTCCTGTCTTCGATAAGAGCATTCCCTGTGTGTCTGCTGTGTGTCGGTACGTGTGTCGACATGTATGAGGACGATGTTGGTGTGGAGGCAGAGCAATTGCCGGTAATGGTGATGTCACCCCCCAGGGAGTCGACACCGGAATGGATGGCTTTGTTTATGGAATTACGTGATAATGTCAGCACATTACAAAAATCAGTTGACGACATGAGACGGCCGGAAAACCAGTTGGTACCTGCCCAGGCGTCTCAGACACAGTCAGGGGCTGTAAAACGCCCTTTACCTCAGTCGGTCGACACAGACCCAGACACGGACACTGAATCTAGTGTCGACGGTGAAGAAACAAACGTATTTTCAAGTAGAGCCACACGTTATATGATCACGGCAATGAAGGAGGCTTTGCATATCTCTGATACTGCAAGTACCACAAAAAGGGGTATTATGTGGGGGGTGAAAAAACTACCTGTAGTTTTTCTGAATCAGAGGAATTGATTGATGTATGTGATGAAGCGTGGGTTAACCCAGATAGAAAAGTGCTAATTTCAAAAAAGTTATTGGCATTATACCCTTTCCCGCCAGAGGTTAGGGCGCACTGGGAAACACCCCCTAGGGTGGATAAGGCGCTCACACGCTTATCAAAACAAGTGGCGTTACCGTCTCCTGATACGGCCGCCCTCAAGGATCCAGCTGATAGGAGGCTGGAAACTACCCTAAAGAGTATATACACACATACTGGTGTTATACTGCGACCAGCCATCGCCTCAGCCTGGATGTGCAGTGCTGGGGTGGTCTGGTCGGATTCCCTGACTGAAAATATTGATACCCTGGATAGGGACAGTATTTTATTGACTATAGAGCAATTAAAGGATGCTTTTCTTTATATGCGAGATGCTCAGAGGGATATTTGCACTCTGGCATCGAGAGTAAGTGCGATGTCCATATCTGCCAGAAGAAGTTTATGGACGCGACAGTGGTCAGGTGATGCGGATTCCAAACGACATATGGAAGTATTGCCGTATAAAGGGGAGGAATTATTTGGCGTAGGTCTATCGGATCTGGTGGCCACGGCAACTGCCGGAAAATCCACCTTTTTACCTCAGACCCCCTCCCAACAGAAAAAGACACCGTCTTTTCAGCCGCAGTCCTTTCGGTCCTATAAGAACAAGAGGGCAAAAGGACAGTCATATCTGCCCCGGGGCAGAGGAAGGGGTAAGAGAGGGCAGCAAGCAGCCCCTGCCCAGGAACAGAAGCCCTCCCAGGGTTCTGCAAAGCCCTCAGCATGACGCTGGGGCTGTACAAGCGGACTCGGGAGCGGTGGGGGGTCGACTCAGGAATTTCAGCGCACAGTGGGCTTGCTCACAGGTGGACCCTTGGATCCTGCAGGTAGTATCTCAGGGTTACAGGTTGGAATTCGAGAAGTCTCCCCCTCGCCGGTTCCTAAAGTCTGCTTTGCCAACGTCTCCCTCAGACAGGGCGACGGTATTGGAAGCCATTCACAAGCTGTTTTCTCAGCAGGTGATAGTCAAGGTACCCCTCCTACAACAGGGAAAGGGGTATTACTCCACGCTATTTGTGGTACCGAAGCCGGACGGCTCGGTAAGACCTATTCTAAATCTGAAATCTTTGAACCTGTACATACAAAAATTCAAGTTCAAGATGGAATCACTCAGAGCAGTGATAGCGAATCTGGAAGAAGGGGACTTTATGGTGTCCCTGGACATAAAGGATGCTTACCTGCATGTCCCAATTTGCCCTTCACATCAAGGGTACCTCAGGTTCGTGGTGCAAAACTGTCATTATCAGTTTCAGACGCTGCCGTTTGGATTGTCCACGGCACCTCGGGTCTTTACCAAGGTAATGGCCGAAATGATGATTCTTCTGCGAAGAAGAGGCGTATTAATTATCCCTTACTTGGACGATCTCCTGATAAGGGCAAGGTCCAGAGAACAGCTGGAGGACGGAGTAGCACTAACCCAAGTAGTGCTGCAACAACACGGGTGGATTCTGAATTTTACAAAATCTCAGTTGACCCCGACAACACGTCTGCTGTTCCTGGGAATGATTCTGGACACGGTTCAGAAAAAGGTGTTTCTTCCGGAGGAGAAAGCCAAGGAGTTATCCGAACTTGTCAGGAACCTCCTAAAACCAGGAAAAGTGTCTGTGCATCAATGCACAAGAGTCCTGGGAAAGATGGTGGCTTCTTACGAAGCAATTCCATTCGGCAGATTCCACGCACAAACTTTTCAGTGGGATCTGTTGGACAAATGGTCCGGATCGCATCTGCAGATGCATCAGCGGATAACCTTATCGCCACGGACAAGGGTGTCTCTTCTGTGGTGGTTGCAGAGTGCTCATCTGTTAAGAGGGCCGCAGATTCGGCATACAGGACTGGGTCCTGGTGACCACGGATGCCAGTCTGAGAGGCTGGGGAGCGGTCACACAGGGAAGAAACTTCCAGGGAGTATGGTCAAGCCTGGAGATGTCTCTTCATATAAATATACTGGAGCTAAGAGAAATTTACAATGCTCTAAGCCTGGCAAAACCCCTGCTTCAGGGTCAGCCGGTGTTGATCCAGTCGGACAACATCACGGCAGTCGCCCACGTAAACAGACAGGGCGGCACAAGAAGCAGGAGAGCAATGGCAGAAGCTGCAAGGATTCTTCGCTGGGCGGAAGATCATGTGATAGCACTGTCAGCAGTGTTCATTCCGGGAGTAGACAACTGGGAAGCAGACTTCCTCAGCAGACACGATCTACACCCGGGAGAGTGGGGACTTCATCCAGAAGTCTTCCACATGATTGTGAACCGTTGGGAAAAACCAAAGGTGGATATGATGGCGTCTCGCCTCAACAAAAAACTGGACAGGTATTGCGCCAGGTCAAGAGACCCTCAGGCAATAGCTGTGGACGCTCTGGTAACACCGTGGGTGTACCAGTCAGTGTATGTATTTCCTCCTCTGCCTCTCATACCCAAAGTACTGAGAATTATACGGCAAAGGGGAGTAAGAACGATACTCGTGGCTCCGGATTGGCCAAGAAGAACTTGGTACCCGGAACTTCAGGAGATGCTCACGGAAAATCCGTGGCCTCTACCTCTAAGACGGGACCTGATTCAGCAGGGACCGTGTCTATTCCAAGACTTACCGCGGCTGCGTTTGACGGCATGGCGGTTGAACGCCGAATTCTAAAGGAAAAAGGCATTCCAGAAGAGGTCATTCCTACACTGGTTAAAGCCAGGAAGGAGGTGACTGCACAACATTATCACCGCATTTGGAGAAAATATGTTGCGTGGTGTGAGGCCAGGAAGGCCCCCATGGAGGAATTTCAACTGGGTCGATTCCTACATTTCCTGCAAACAGGATGGTCTATGGGCCTCAAATTGGGGTCCATTAAGGTTCAAATTTCGGCCCTGTCGATTTTCTTCCAGAAAGAATTGGCTTCAGTTCCTGATGTCCAGACTTTTGTAAAAGGAGTACTACACAGCCCCCGGTTGTGCCCCCAGTGGCTCCGTGGGACCTGAATGTAGTTTTGGATTTTCTCAAATCCCATTGGTTTGAGCCACTCAAATCGGTGGATTTAAAATATCTTACATGGAAAGTAACCATGCTACTGGCCCTGGCTTCAGCCAGGAGAGTATCAGAATTGGCGGCTTTATCGTATAAGAGCCCATATCTGATTTTCCATTCGGACAGGGCAGAACTGCGGACGCGTCCTCAGTTTCTGCCTAAGGTGGTGTCAGCGTTTCACCTGAACCAGCCTATTGTGGTGCCTGCGGCTACTAGCGATTTGGAAGATTCCAAGTTGCTGGACGTTGTCAGGGCATTGAAAATATACATTTCAAGGACGGCTGGAGTCAGAAAATCTGACTCGCTGTTTATACTGTATGCACCCAACAAGCTGGGTGCTCCTGCTTCTAAGCAGACGATTGCTCGTTGGATTTGTAGCACAATTCAACTTGCACATTCTGTGGCAGGCCTGCCACAGCCTAAATCTGTCAAGGCCCATTCCACAAGGAAGGTGGGCTCATCCTGGGCGGCTGCCCGAGGGGTCTCGGCATTACAACTCTGCCGAGCAGCTACGTGGTCGGGGGAGAACACGTTTGTAAAATTCTACAAATTTGATACCCTGGCTAAAGAGGACCTGGAGTTCTCTCATTCGGTGCTGCAGAGTCATCCGCACTCTCCCGCCCGTTTGGGAGCTTTGGTATAATCCCCATGGTCCTGACGGAGTCCCCAGCATCCACTTAGGACGTCAGAGAAAATAAGATTTTACTTACCGATAAATCTATTTCTCGTAGTCCGTAGTGGATGCTGGGCGCCCATCCCTAGTGCGGATTGTCTGCAATACTTGTACATAGTTATTGTTACAAAAAAATCGGGTTGTTATTTGTTGTGAGCCGTCTGTTTAGAGGCTCCTACGTTTGTCATACTGTTAACTGGGTTTAGATCACAAGATATACGGTGTGATTGGTGTGGCTGGTATGAGTCTTACCCGGGATTCAATATCCTTCCTTATTGTGTACGCTCGTCCGGGCACAGTATCCTAACTGAGGCTTGGAGGAGGGTCATAGGGGGAGGAGCCAGTACACACCACCTGATCCTAAAGCTTTAGTTTTGTGCCCTGTCTCCTGCGGAGCCGCTATTCCCCATGGTCCTGACGGAGTCCCCAGCATCCACTACGGACTACGAGAAATAGATTTATCGGTAAGTAAAATCTTATTTTGTGCCTCCAGTGGCACTGTGGGATCTCAACGTAGTTCTGGGATTCCTCAAATCACATTGGTTTAAACCGCTCAAATCTGTGGATTTGAAATATCTCACATGGAAAGTGACCATGATGTTGGCCTCGGCCAGGCGAGTGTCAGAATTGGCGGCTTTGTCTCACAAAAGCCCATATCGGATTGTCCATTCGGACAGTGCAGAGCTGCGGACTCGTCCCCAGTTTCTCCCTAAGGTGGTGTCAGCGTTTCACCTGAACCAGCTTATTGTGGTACCTGCGGCTACTAGGGACTTGGAGGACTCCAAGTTGCTAGATGTTGTCAGGGCCCTGAAAATATAGGTTTCCAGGACGGCTGGAGTCAGGAAAACTGACTTGCTGTTATCCTGTATGCACCCAACAAACTGGGTGCTCTTGCTTCTAAGCAGACGATTGCTAGTTGGATGTGTAGTACAATTCAGCTTGCACATTCTGTGGCAGGTCTGCCACAGCCAAAATATGTAAATGCCCATTCCACAAGGAAGGTGGGCTCATCTTGGGCGGCTGCCCGAGGGGTCTCGGCTTTACAACTTTGCCGAGCTGCTACTTGGTCAGGGACACACCCTGGCTGAGGAGGACCTGGAGTTCTATCACTCGGTGCTGCAGAGTCATCCGCACTCTCCCGCCCGTTTGGGAGCTTTGGTATAATCCCCATGGTCCTGACGGAGTCCCCAGCATCCACTTAGGACGTCAGAGAAAATAAGAATTTACTTACCGATAATTCTATTTCTCGTAGTCCGTAGTGGATGCTGGGCGCCCATCCCAAGTGCGGATTGTCTGCAAAACTTGTACATAGTTATTGTTACAAAAATCGGGTTATTATTGTTGTGAACCATCTTTTCAGAGGCTCCGCTGTTATCATGCTGTTAACTGGGTTCAGATCACAGGTTATACAGTGTGATTGGTGTGGCTGGTATGAGTCTTACCCGGGATTCAAAATCCTTCCTTATTGTGTACGCTCGTCCGGGCACAGTATCCTAACTGAGGCTCGGAGGAGGGTCATAGGGGGAGGAGCCAGTGCACACCACCTGATCCTAAAGCTTTTACTTTTGTGCCCTGTCTCCTGCGGAGCCGCTATTCCCCATGGTCCTGACGGAGTCCCCAGCATCCACTACGGACTACGAGAAATAGAATTATCGGTAAGTAAATTCTTATTTTTATCACTGATCATCCCTGACCTTTGCCATATTTGTAGTTTCAGCCCTACCCTAGTCTTGGGTACTCCCAATATTATAGTGCACAAAGAAAAAATACTCTGTTGGGGCACACTTGATGGATATAAAATATGTTAAAACTTAACTTTTATTATGGTTAATCATAAAAGAAGAATGGACACAGACTTACATACAAAAAACAGTCACCTTAGGTGGAGTTGAATGGTATTCGTATAAGGGGTTGACATTCCCCATGTTGACACCAAGCAAATTGCTAAGTGTACATAACCAATTCCAATACGCCTCTGGTGAAAAATATTAAAATCAAAGATAAGTATAATATCTTGGTATATCAGGAGTGTAATATCGTTATGGAGGAAAATTATTTTCAATAATCGTAGATATACTCCTTGATGGCTCCCTTGGTATTTTGTAATGGTTGTGCTATTGAAGCTTCTTTCTCTGGTAGGTGGTCTTGCAAAGATTGTAGTTGTAATTAGTAGAATAGGTATAGAGGTAAGGCCAATGTTTTCTCCACCACTTCTGCTGTTTGTTGATGATTGGAGCTTCTGCACCTGACCTTGTACTGATCAGGCCTGTCACTGCTTGGCTTTCAAGATCAGACGGATTTGGGCATAGCCAGTGAAGTATGGCAGTAGTAATATGATTCAAACAAATGAGAGAGCGTGTGGTTTCGGCATTTATACCAAATTGAGAACTTCTGCTGTCCCGCTAATCTGCCCCAAGTCCCTGTTACAGTTGCATTGCAGGGAACTTGATATCTGGCAGTGGATGAGAGGGTTCTCGAAAAAAGAAAGTGGAGAGAGAGTGTGCCCCAACTTCTGCTGTTCAGTCATATAGAATTATAGTGGACGGTGAATGAGAGAGGGGGTACAGAGAGGAAAGGAGGTGGTGAGCTGAGACTCCCCAAAATGACCATGCATAAGTGTCTATCATTGACAATATTGGACCTCTACTCTCAATGGCATTGTGAAAAACCGATGACAAACCATCACTCACTATGAAAGGTTATTTAAGTAATGTATATGTAAAAGATTGCAAGGAGGTTATGAATATGTTTCATTCATTGGCAGTACAACATGCGATACATTCATTGATAATCCACATGGAAAAGGTACCACTTAATTTCCTGCAAAGGTTGTACAATAAAATATGCAACACATTAATCTGAGTACTAGTTAGGTTATAAGTAATTTTACATTCATTAGTAACCCACATGAAAAAGGAAAACCTCTAATTGCATACCAAATAGTGCAGTTAGACATGAGGTACAAAATGGTAAATATAGGTTCCATGTAGGCTAAAGAAATTTACACCAGAGAGAGAAGGAATATGTTGCTAAAATAGAGTAGAAAGCCACTATATGAAAGGTTTCTATAATTAAGAAAGCCATGATGGGCTATACGATACCAAGAGAGCAGGTGTGGACCAGACCGTGCACTGTCTGGCTCCACTAGTTCACAGACGGGCCGTTTCACCACTGTGTGCCTTGTTCACTGAATTGTTACTAATGAATGTATTTTCTCTGACGTCCTAGTGGATGCTGGGAACTCCGTAAGGACCATGGGGAATAGACGGGCTCCGCAGGAGACTGGGCACTCTAAAAGAAAGTTTAGGTACTATCTGGTGTGCACTGGTTCCTCCCTCTATGCCCCTCCTCCAGACCTCAGTTAGAATCTGTGCCCGGCCAGAGCTGGGTGCTCCTAGTGGGCTCTCCTGAGCTTGCTAGAAAAAGTATTTGTTAGGTTTTTTATTTTCAGTGAGATCTGCTGGCAACAGACTCAGTGCTACGTGGGACTGAGGGGAGAGAAGCAAACCTACCTGCTTGCAGCTAGCTTGTGCTTCTTAGGCTACTGGACACCATTAGCTCCAGAGGGTTTGAACACAGGGCCTGACCTCGATCGTCCGTTCCCGGAGCCGCGCCGCCGTCCCCCTTGCAGAGCCAGAAGACAGAAGAGAAGCGATGAAATCGGCGGCAGAAGACTCCTGTCTTCATTAAGGTAGCGCACAGCACCGCAGCTGTGCACCATTGCTCCCACAGCACACCACACACTCCGGTCACTGTAGGGTGCTGGGGGGGGGGGGGGGGGGGCGCCCTGGGCAGCAATAAAAATACCTTTGGCATAAAAATACACATAATACAGTCTGTGACTGTATATGTGTAAAACCCCCGCCATTTTTTTGTCAGAAACAGGACAGAAGCCCTCCGCTGAGGGGGCGGGGCCTTCTTCCTCAGCACACCAGCGCCATTTTCTCTTCACAGCTCCGCTGGAAGGAAGCTCCCCAGGCTCTCTCCTGCAGTATCCTGGTACACAAAGGGTGAAAAGAGAGGGGGGGGGGGGCACATAAATTTAGGCGCAAAAATTGTATATACAGCAGCTACTTGGTAAACACTGAGTTGTAGTGTAATCCCTGGGTTATATAGCGCTGGGGTGTGTGCTGGCATACTCTCTCTCTGTCTCTCCAAAGGGCCTTGTGGGGGAACTGTCCTCAAATAGAGCATCCCCTGTGTGTGTGGTGTGTCGGTACGCGTGTGTCGACATGTCTGAGGTAAAAGGCTCCTCTAAGGAGGTGATAGAGCGGATATGTGTGTGAGAGGGTGTCTCCGTCGACAACGCCGACACCTGTTTGGATATGTGTAAGTGCTAAGGTGAATTTATTGCACAAATGGTTAGGGAACACACAGGAAATCTACCCATGTCTGTCCCTATGTCACAGAGACCTTCAGAGTCTCACAATGCTCACTATCCAAAATAACAAACACTGGTATCGACATGGAGTTGAACTCCACTGTCGACTACGATAATGCAAAGTTACAGCCAAGATGGCTAGAAGGTATTCAATATATGATTATTGAAATAAAAGATGATTTGCATATCACTGATGACTCATCTGTCCCTGACACGAGAGTACACATGTTTAAGGGGAAGAATGCTGAGGTAAATTTCCCTCCTCTCATGAGGAAAAAGAGCGGGAATCTCCAGACAAGAGACGGCAGCTTCCCACAAGAGAATTCTCAGGCTGTATCCTTTCCCCACTAGGGCCAGGATGTGTTGAGAATCTTCCCCTAGGGTGTCCTGTTTGCACAGACGGTAGCACTTGCTATTCTCAGGGATCCTGCAGATAGCATACACATTCTAGTATACTACCCAGACCGGCGATTGTGTCGGCATGGGTTTATAGCGCTGTGGCAGCGTGGACAGATACCTTATCAGCAGAGATTGAGACCCTAGTAAATATATTAAAGATGCTGTCTTAAGTGATAGATATATAGTTATAAAGCATGCCCAAAGAGACATGAGTATACTGGGTCCTAGAGTCAAAGCTATGTCGATCTCTGCTTGACGTGTCCTGTAGAATATGCATTAGACAGATGATGCCGACTTAAGAGGCATATGGAAGGCTGAGGATTGTGTGGAGAAGGGTTCTCGGGCCTGGTCTCCACAGCTATAGCTGGTAATTCTGCTAGTTTGCCTTATATTCCTGCACAGCCTAAGAAAGCACGACATTATTAAATGCAGCCTTTCGAATAAAGAAACAAGAAAGTCTGAGGTGCGTCCTTTCTTGTCAGAGCCGGGATCAACACAGCTAGTTCCCAGGAACAGAAGTCCTCCCCGTCCCCTACAAAAATCCACCTATGCCGCTGGGGCTCCACAGGCGGAGCTAGGCCCGGTGGGGACACGACTTCGTAAGTTCAGCCACAAGTGGGTTCACTCCCTGTTAGGTCCCTGGGCAATAGATATTGTGTCTCAGGGATACAAGCTGGACTGTGAGAAGATGCCCCCTCACCGACGGCCCTGCGGGCTTCCCCCCAAGAGTGGGAGCCAGTGTTAACTGCAATTCACAAATTGTATCTTTAACAGGTGGTGGTCAAGGGTCCCCTCCTTCAACAAGAGGGTGTTATTATTCGACCATGTTGTAATCCCGAAACCAGACGGTTCGGTCAGACCCATATTGAATTAAAAATCCCTGAACATATACCTGAGAAGGTTCAAGTTCAAGATGAAATCGCTAAGAACGGTCAGGGCAAGCCTAAAAAGAGGGAGACTTTATCGTGAATCGGGTCATAAGGGATGCATACCTTCATGTCCCCATTTATCCACCTCATTAGGCGTACCTCAGAATTGCGGTACGGGATTGTCATAACCAAGGTAATGGCGGATATGATTGTGCTCCTGCGGAAGCAAGGTGTCACTATTATCACGTACTTGGACGATCTCCTCATACAAGCGAGATCAAGAGAGCAGTTGCTGAACAGCGTATCACTTTCCTAGGCACTGCCTCTCCTAGGCACGATCCTAGACACAGACCAGAAAAGGGTTTATCTCCCGATAGAGAGAGCTCAGGAGCTCATGACACTGGTCAGGAATCTATTAAAACCAAAACAGGTGTCGGTGCAGCACTGCACTCGAGTCCTGGGAAGGATGGTGGCATCATACGAGGCCATCCCCTTAGGCAGGTTCCATGCGAGGACCTTCCAATGGGACTTACTGGACAAGTGGTCCGGATCACCTCTTCAGATGCATCGGTTAATCACCCTATCCCCCAGGGCCAGGGTGTCTCTCCTGTGGTGGCTGCAGAGAGTGCTCACCTTCTCGAGGGCCGCAGATTCGGCATTCAGGACTGGATCCTGGTGACCACGGATGCAAGCCTCCGAGGGTGGGGGGCAGTTACACAGGGAAGAAATTTCCAAGGTCTGTGGTCAAGTCAACATACTTGCCTTCACATCAATATCCTGGAACTAAGGGCCATATACAACGCCCTAAGTCAAGCGGAGATCCTGCTTCGCGACCAACCGGTTCTGATCCAGTCAGACCGCAGGGGTTCATGTAAATCGCCAAGGCGGCACAAGGAGCAGGGTGGCGAGGGTAGAAGCCACCAGAATTCTTCGCTGGGCGGAGAATCAAGTAAGCGCACTGTCAGCGGTGTTCATTCCGGGAGTGGACAACTGGGAAGCAGACTTCCTCAGCAGGAACGACCTCCACCCGGGAAAGTGGGGACTTCATCAGGAAGTCTTCACGCAGTTTGCAAATTGATGGGAGCTGCCTCAGGTGGACTAGATGGCGTCCCACCTCAATAAAAAGCTAAAAAAGGTTTTACGCCGGGTTAAGGGACCCTCAGGTGATAGCTGTGGTCGCACTAGTAACACAGTGGGTGTTCCAGTCGGTCTATGTATTCCCTCCTCTTCCTCTCATACCCAAGGGCTGAGATTTGTAATAAAAGGAGGAGTGAGAACAATATTCTTTGCTCCGAATTGGCCAAGAAGGACTCTGTACCCGGAGCTGCAAGAAATGCTCTCAGAGGACTCGGGGCTTCTGCCTCTCAGACAGGACATGTTGCAACAGGGGCCCTGTCTGTTCCAAGACTTACTGCGGCTGCATTTGACGGCATGGCGGTTGAACGCCGGATCATAGCGGAAAAGGGCATTCCGGATGCAGTTATTCCTACGCTGATAAAGGCTAGGTAAGACGTGACAGCAAGACTTTTTCACTGTATATAGCGAAAATGGGTTGCTTGGTGTGAGGCCGGGAAGGCCCTACAGAGGAATTCCAGCGGGGTCGATTCCTACACTTCCTACAGTCAGGAGTGACTATGGGCCTAAAATTAGGATCCATAAAGGTCAAGATTTCGGCCCTATCCATTTTCTCTCAAAAAGAACTGGCTTCACTGCCTGAAGTTCAGACGTTGTTCCGGGGGTGCTGCATATTCAGCCTCCTTTTGTGCGACCGGTGGCACCTTGGGATCTTAACGTTGTGTTGGATTTCCTGAAATCCCACTGGTTTGAGCCACTTAAGACCGTGGAGCTAAAATATCTCACGTGGAAAGTGGTCATGCTATTGGCCTTAGCTTCGGCTAGGCGTGTGTCAGATTTGGCGGTTTTGTCATGTAAAAGCACTTATCTGATCTTCCATATGGACAGGGCAGAATTGAGGACTCGTCCCCAATTTCTCCCTAGGGTGGTATCATCGTTTCATTTGAACCAGCCTATTGTGGTGCCTGCGGCTACTAGGGACTTGGAGGATTCCAAGTTGCTGGACGTTGTCCGGGCTTTGAAAATTTATGTTTCCAGAACGGCGGGAGTCAGAAAGTCTGACTCGCTGTTTATTCTGTATGCAGCCAACAAGGTTGGCGCTCCTGCTTCTAAGCAGACTATTGCTCGCTGGATCTATAGCACGATTCAGCTGGTTCACTCTGCGGCTGGTTTGCCGCATCCAAAATCGGTGAAAGCCCATTCCACAAGGAAGGTGGGCTCTTCTTGGGCGGCTGCCCGAGGGGTCTCTGCTTTACAGCTTTGCCGAGCTGCTACTTGGTCGGGGTCAAACAAGTTTGCGAAGTTCTACAAGTTTGATACCCTGGCTGAGGAGGACCTTGAGTTTGCTCATGCGGTGCTGCAGAGTCATCCGCACTCTCCCGCCCGTTTGGGAGCTTTGGTATAATCCCCATGGTCCTTACGGAGTTCCCAGCATCCACTAGGACGTCAGAGAAAATAAGAATTTACTCACCGGTAATTCTATTTCTCGTAGTCCGTAGTGGATGCTGGGCGCCCGTCCCAAGTGCGGACTCTCTGCAATACATGTATGTAGTTATTGCTTAACTAAAGGGTTATTGTTATGAGCCATCCGTTAAATGAGGCTTAGTTGTTGTTCATACTGGTAACTGGGTATGGTTATCACAAGTTGTACAGTGTGATTGGTGTGGCTGGTATGAGTCTTACCCTGGATTCCAAATCCTTTCCTTGTTGTGTCAGCTCTTCCGAGCACAGTTTCCCTAACTGAGGTCTGGAGGAGGGGCATAGAGGGATGAGCCAGTGCACACCAGATAGTACCTAATCTTTCTTTTTCATCCACTAGGGTCACTGGAGTACTCTTGGGATATGGACGGCTTTAGAAGAACAAAGGCTCTGAATATTTAAATTTAGAACTCTCCACCCCTCCATATCCCCGAGTACCTCAGTGTTTTTTCTGTGCTCACAGCACTAACAAGGCTTGTGTGGAGTTCCCACACTTAGTTGAAGATTTTATTAATTTTTCATTTTTACTTTTACATTTTTACTTTCTCTGACGTCCTAGTGGATGCTGGGACTCCGTAAGGACCATGGGGAATAGCGGCTCCGCAGGAGACAGGGCACAAAATAAAAGCTTAAGGATCAGGTGGTGTGCACTGGCTCCTCCCCCTATGACCCTCCTCCAAGCCTCAGTTAGATTTTTGTGCCCGGCCGAGAAGGGTGCAATCTAGGTGGCTCTCCTGAGCTGCTTAGAATAAAAGTTTAGTTAGGTTTTTGTATTTTCAGTGAGTCCTGCTGGCAACAGGCTCACTGCATCGTGGGACTAAGGGGAGAAGAAACGGACTCACCTGAGTGCAGAGTGGATCGGGTTTCTTAGGCTACTGGACACTAGCTCCAGAGGGACGATCACAGGTTCAGCCTGGATGGGTCACCGGAGCCGCGCCGCCGTCCCCCTTACAGAGCCAGAAGAGACGAAGAGGTCCGGTGAAATCGGCGGCAGAAGACATCCTGTCTTCAGACTAAGGTAGCGCACAGCACCGCAGCTGTGCGCCATTGCTCTCAGCACACTTCACACTCCGGTCACTGAGGGTGCAGGGCGCTGGGGGGGGAGCGCCCTGAGACGCAATATAACAGAATACCTTAGGTGGCAAAACAGAATACATCACATATAGCTCCTGGGCTATATGGATGTATTTTAATCCCCTGCCATTTTACACAAAAAAGCGGGAGATAAGGACGTCGTGAAGGGGCGGAGCCTATCTCCTCAGCACACAAGCGCCATTTTCCCTCACAGCTCCGCTGGAAGGACGGCTCCCTGACTCTCCCCTGCAGTCCTGCTTCAGAATCAGGGTAAAAAAGAGAAGGGGGGGCACGTTTGGCAGCAAATAAATATATTAACAGCAGCTATAAGGGAGTAACACTTATATAAGGTTATCCCTGTATATATATATAGCGCTGGGTGTGTGCTGGCAGACTCTCCCTCTGTCTCTCCAAAGGGCTAAGTGGGGTCCTGTCCTCTATCAGAGCATTCCCGGTGTGTGTGCTGTGTGTCGGTACGCGTGTGTCGACATGTATGAGGAGGAAAATTATGTGGAGGCGGAGCAGTTGCCTGTGTTGGTGATGTCACCCCCTAGGGAGTCGACACCTGACTGGATGATTGTATTTAAACAATTAAGTGATAATGTCAGCAATTTGCAAAAAACTGTTGACGACATGAGACAGCCGGCAAATCAATTAGTGCCTGTCCAGGCGTCTCAGACACCGTCAGGGGCGCTAAAACGCCCGTTACCTCAGTGGGTCGACACAGACCCTGACACAGATACTGAGTCTAGTGTCGACGGTGACGAGACAAACGTAATGTCCAGTAGGGCCACACGTTACATGATCACGGCAATGAAAGAGGCATTGAACCTTTCTGACACTACAAGTACCACAAAGAAGGGTATTATGTGGGGTGAGAAAAAACTACCAATATTTTTTCCTGAGTCAGAGGAAATAAATGAGGTGTGTGAAAAAGCGTGGGTTTCCCCCGATAAAAAACAGCTAATTTCTAAAAAATTATTAGCATTATATCCTTTCCCGCCAGAGATTAGGGCGCGTTGGGAAACACCCCCTAGGGTAGATAAGGCGCTCACACGTTTATCAAAACAAGTAGCGTTACCGTCTCCTGATACGGCTACCCTCAAAGAACCAGCTGATAGAAGGCTGGAAAATATCCTAAAAAGTATATACACACATACTGGTGTTATACTGCGACCAGCAATCGCCTCAGCCTGGATGTGCAGTGCTGGAGTCGCATGGTCGGATTCCCTGACCGAGAATATTGATACCCTGGATAGGGACAATATTTTGTTAACTATAGAACATTTAAAGGATGCATTACTATATATGCGTGATGCACAGAGGGATATTTGCACCCTGGCATCAAGAGTAAGTGCTATGTCCATCTCTGCCAGAAGAGCGTTATGGACGCGACAGTGGTCAGGGGATGCGGATTCCAAACGGCACATGGAAGTATTGCCGTATAAAGGGGAGGAGTTATTTGGGGCTGGTCTATCGGACCTGGTGGCCACGGCAACGGCTGGAAAATCCACCTTTTTACCCCAGGTCACTCCACATCAGCAGAAAAAGACACCGTCTTTTCAAACTCAGTCCTTTCGTTCCCATAAGTACAAGCGAGCAAAAGGCCATTCTTTTCTGCCCCGGGGCAGAGGAAGAGGAAAGAGACTGCACCATGCAGCCGCTTCACAGGAGCAGAAGCCCTCCCCTGCTTCTGCCAAGTCTTCAGCATGACGCTGGGGCTTTACAAGCAGACTCCGATATGGTGGGGGCCCGTCTCAAGAATTTCAACGCGCAGTGGGCTCACTCGCAAGTGGATCCCTGGATTCTACAGGTAGTATCGCAGGGGTACAAACTGGAATTCGAGGCGTTTCCCCCTCGTCGTTTCCTGAAGTCTGCTTTACCAAAGTCTCCCTCCGACAGGGAGGCAGTTTTGGAAGCCATTCACAAGCTGTATTCCCAGCAGGTGATAATCAAGGTACCCCTCCTGCAACAAGGAAAGGGGTATTATTCCACGCTGTTTGTGGTACCGAAGCCGGACGGCTCGGTGAGACCAATTTTAAATCTGAAATCCTTGAACACTTACATAAAAAGGTTCAAATTCAAGATGGAGTCACTCAGAGCAGTGATAGCAAACCTGGAAGAAGGGGACTATATGGTGTCTCTGGACATCAAAGATGCTTATCTCCACGTCCCGATATACCCTTCTCACCAAGGGTACCTCAGGTTTGTAGTACAAAACTGTCATTATCAGTTTCAGACGCTGCCGTTTGGATTGTCCACGGCACCTCGGGTCTTTACCAAGGTAATGGCCGAAATGATGATTCTTCTTCGAAGAAAAGGCATTTTAATTATCCCTTACTTGGACGATCTCCTGATAAGGGCAAGATCCAGGGAACAGTTAGAAGTCGGAGTAGCACTATCTCAGGTAGTGTTACGTCAGCACGGGTGGATTCTAAATATTCCAAAATCGCAGCTGATTCCAATGACACGTCTACTGTTCCTAGGAATGATTCTGGACACAGTCCAGAAGAAGGTGTTTCTCCCGGAAGAGAAGGCCAGGGAGTTATCCGAGCTAGTCAGGAACCTCCTAAAACCAGGACAGGTCTCAGTGCATCAGTGCACGAGGGTCCTGGGGAAAATGGTGGCTTCTTACGAAGCGATTCCATTCGGAAGATTCCATGCAAGAACATTTCAGTGGGATCTACTGGACAAATGGTCCGGATCGCATCTGCAGATGCATCAGCGGATAACCCTGTCGCCAAGGACAAGGGTGTCTCTCCTGTGGTGGCTGCAGAGTGCTCATCTACTAGAGGGCCGCAGATTTGGCATTCAGGATTGGATCCTGGTAACCACGGATGCCAGCCTGAGAGGCTGGGGAGCAGTCACACAGGGAAGGAATTTCCAGGGCCTGTGGTCAAGCTTGGAAACGTCTCTTCATATAAACATTCTGGAACTAAGGGCCATTTACAATGCCCTAAGTCAAGCAAAACCTTTGCTTCAGGGTCAGGCGGTGTTGATCCAATCGGACAACATCACGTCAGTCGCCCACGTAAACAGACAGGGCGGCACGAGAAGCAGGAGGGCAATGGCAGAAGCTGCAAGGCTTCTTCGCTGGGCGGAAAATCATGTGATAGCACTGTCAGCAGTATTCATTCCGGGAGTGGACAACTGGGAAGCAGACTTCCTCAGCAGACACGACCTTCACCCGGGAGAGTGGGGACTTCACCCAGAAGTCTTCCACCTGATTGTAAACCGTTGGGAAAAACCAAAGGTGGACATGATGGCGTCACGTCTAAACAAAAAACTGGACAGATATTGCGCCAGGTCAAGGGACCCTCAGGCAATAGCAGTGGACGCTCTGGTAACGCCGTGGGTGTACCAGTCAGTGTATGTGTTCCCTCCTCTGCCTCTCATACCAAAAGTACTGAGAATCATAAGAAGGAGAGGAGTAAGAACTATACTCGTGGTTCCGGATTGGCCAAGACGGACTTGGTACCCGGAACTTCAAGAGATGCTCACGGACGAACCGTGGCCTCTACCTCTAAGAAAGGACCTGCTACTGCAGGGGCCTTGTCTGTTCCAGGACTTACCGCGGCTGCGTTTGACGGCATGGCGGTTGAACGCCGGATCCTGAGGGAAAAAGGCATTCCAGAAGAAGTCATCCCTACTCTGGTCAAAGCCAGGAAGGACGTAACCGCAAAACATTATCACCGCATTTGGCGTAAATATGTTGCGTGGTGTGAGGCCAAGAAGGCCCCTACAGAGGAATTTCAACTGGGTCGTTTCCTTCATTTCCTGCAAACAGGACTGTCTATGGGCCTAAAATTAGGGTCCATTAAGGTTCAAATTTCGGCCCTGTCGATTTTCTTCCAGAAAGAACTGGCTTCAGTACCTGAAGTTCAGACATTTGTAAAAGGGGTGCTGCACATACAGCCTCCTTTTGTGCCTCCAGTGGCACCTTGGGATCTCAATGTGGTGTTGAGTTTTCTAAAGTCACATTGGTTTGAACCACTTTCCACTGTGGACTTAAAATATCTCACATGGAAGGTGTCGATGCTGTTAGCCTTGGCTTCAGCCAGGCGTGTGTCAGAATTGGCGGCTTTATCATATAAAAGCCCTTACTTAATATTTCATTCTGACAGGGCGGAATTGAGGACTCGTCCTCAATTTCTACCTAAGGTGGTTTCTGCATTTCACATGAACCAACCTATTGTGGTACCTGCGGCTACCAGGGACTTAGAGGACTCTAAGTTGCTTGACGTTGTCAGGGCCTTGAAAATATGTTTCCAGGACGGCTGGAGTCAGAAAATCTGACTCGCTGTTTATCCTGTATGCACCCAACAAGCTGGGTGCTCCTGCTTCTAAGCAGACGATTGCTCGTTGGATTTGTAGTACAATTCAGCTTGCACATTCTGTGGCAGGATTGCCACAGCCAAAATCAGTAAAAGCCCATTCCACAAGGAAAGTGGGCTCATCTTGGGCGGCTGCCCGAGGGGTCTCAGCTTTACAACTTTGCCGAGCAGCTACTTGGTCAGGGGCAAACACGTTTGCTAAATTCTACAAATTTGATACCCTGGCTGAGGAGGACCTGGAGTTCTCTCATTCGGTGCTGCAGAGTCATCCGCACTCTCCCGCCCGTTTGGGAGCTTTGGTATAATCCCCATGGTCCTTACGGAGTCCCAGCATCCACTAGGACGTCAGAGAAAATAAGATTTTACTTAACGATAAATCTATTTCTCGTAGTCCGTAGTGGATGCTGGGCGCCCATCCCTAGTGCGGATTGTCTGCAATACTTGTATATAGTTATTGTTACAAAGATTCGGGTTATTATTGTTGTGAGCCATCTTTTCAGAGGCTCCTTTGCGTTTATCATACTGTTAACTGGGTTCAGATCACAAGTTGTACGGTGTGATTGGTGTGGCTGGTATGAGTCTTACCCGGGATTCAATATCCTTCCTTATTATGTACGCTCGTCCGGGCACAGTATCCTAACTGAGGCTTGGAGGAGGGTCATAGGGGGAGGAGCCAGTGCACACCACCTGATCCTTAAGCTTTTATTTTGTGCCCTGTCTCCTGCGGAGCCGCTATTCCCCATGGTCCTTACGGAGTCCCAGCATCCACTACGGACTACGAGAAATAGATTTATCGGTAAGTAAAATCTTATTTTTTCACTTAGCACATCCCTTCCCAGTTTCTGTAAAAACATGGGTCCGGGATAGTGCCGCTGCACGGACAGCGCATGGCGTGTCGGTCCTCACAAAGAGCACCCTCGCAGCCACAGGCAGCCCACTTCCTACTGCAACAGCTGGACGGAGCTTACAGATAGAAGCCCCGTCGCAGCCATAAACTGAAGAGCTCGGAGCTTACAGATAGAAGCCCGTCGCAGGCCTCCCTACAACAAGGTATGCTGGGGAAACGGGGCGGTCGGCGCAGGCTGCCGCCCCGCTGTGTGGGGTCCGTGTTGTAATGCCGCCCGCTCCCGCCGCTCATACAGCCGGCCCGCCCCAGCCGCTCCGTCCGGCCGCCCCAGCCGCTCCGTCCGGCCGCCCCAGCCGCTCCGTCCGGCCGCCCCAGCCGCTCCGTCCGGCCGCTTCGTCAGCGCTGTATTGCAAGTGCCAGCGCTCAGAGGGGGAGACCCGCCGCAGCTCGGCTAGCGAAGCCGGAAGCCGCTACGCGCCGCTCCGGCCAGCCGACCTCCGCTGCTCTGCAATAAGTGTCCCTCGCCTCCCTGCAATGAGCTTCTCGGCTCCCCGCTGAGACACAGCGCTACAGGGAGTACAGGGGGAAGGGGGGGGGGGGACCTGGCTGAATACAGCGCGGCTGCAAGGGGGAAAATGTAAGGGAAAGAATAGCATGACAGGCTGCCATATCTATAGGTGGTATTAATAGAGAGCCTATATTAAACTGCAGTCAGCAGGCAGAGCCTATATTAACACTGGAGCATGTATTGTGACCTGCCTGTGATTATCACTGTATAATAGGCTATTGAGCCTATATTAACACTGGAGGCATGTATTGTAACCTGCCTGTGATTATCACTGTATACTAGACTGTGATTATCACTGTATAATAGACTATTGAGCCTATATTAACACTGCAGCAGGTATTGTAACCTGTCCTGTGATTATCAGTGTAAGCATGGCATGGGGGCCATTTTAACCATGCTTCCTGTTTCTTCCAGTTTGTAATTCCAGAATGTTCCTGCCCTACATCTCTACTCCACCGGAGGCGCAGGGGTGTTAGTGGGAATTTTGGTTCAGGTTTCACATAGGCTGTCCATGTGAACTGTATTTCGGCCATAAATATATATATATATATATATATATATATATATATATATATATATATATATTACACACCTTAAGTCGTGCAAGTGTCTGTCCTTTGGCTATTGTGTTGTCTGTCTGTATAAGGAGTAAGGCTCCAGCACAGACCGGTATCAAGACGGAAATACTCTGGTCCGGCGTTTAAAGCCTTTAGACTTCAGTCTTTTCAAGGCTGTGGTACAAAAACAGTCACGCCTTGTAACGCCAGGGCGCTAAAGTCACAACAAGCCAGTGGCTTGACGGGCTCCCAGCCCATCTCGAATTTCCAATTGTGGGAGCGCGCCTTTACACGTTACATTTGCCGGGTTTCCAGACATCCACTCATGGATGTATCCGCTATTTAGGGTTAAAAGAAAGCTGTCTCCCGCCACTGCGGTTTTTCAAGGCAGGACTGCCTCTGTCGGACGACAAGAAGGCGTTTTGGCAGGTTGCCATTCAGTCTCGGCTGGATTCAGCAGTTTTTAATTCCAGGCTTGGTACACCAACAAGGTCAGTGTTATTATTCCCGTCTGTTTGTGGTACCGAAGCCGGAGGGCTCCGTCACAGTCTCAATCAGTAAGTCGCTTACTACAGATTGAAGATGGAATTTCTGCGGACAGTATTTGCATATTTGGAGCCACAAGATTGCATGATTGCGCTTGATCTCCAGGATGCGTACTTACACATTCCGGTTTGGTCACCTCATCACAGGTTCTTGCGTTTTGCAATACGCCACAACCATTAACAGTTTCAGGCTCTACCGTTTGGCCTCTTGTCAGCGCCTCGGGTATTCACCAAAGTGATGTTTGTGATGATAGCTCATCTCAGATCCCTGGCAGTGACAATCGTTCCATACTTAGACGATCTGCTCATAAGAGCTCCGTCTCAACAGATGCTCCTCCGACTTGCGCTGCTAACATACACCACGGTTGCAGTGTCAACTTCAAAAACAATCTCATCTAATTCCGTCTCAACGACTTCAATTCCTAGGTATGATTCCAGATACGGTAAATCAAAGAATTTACCTACTACACCAGAAAGTACAGATTATACGCCATCTGGTACAATTAGTGCTCAAGCCACGCACACTATCGGTACATTTGTGTATTCGCCTATTAGGAACAATGATGGGCTTTCGAATCGCTTCAGTTCGGAGCTTTTCACTCGCGTCCATTTCAACAGCAGTGGTCGCCCTCACATAGGCAGATTCCCCACAGGGGGGCGAGGGTGTCTCTACTCTGGGCGAGAGTCTCAGAGGTTGGGGAGTTGTAGTTTAAAATGGTCAGCGACAGGGTCCCTTAGACGGATCACGACAGATTGCTGTCTTTAAATGTCCTGGAACTCCGTGCAATTTACAATGCACTACATGCTTCGCTCTCAGACTGTCCAAGTGCAGTCAGACAACGCGACGGCAGTCGCATACACAACAACCAGGGAGGAACGAGAAGCCGCATGGCAATGCGGAAAGTAGCTCGAATCCTCAATTGCCCAGAATACCACAAGGTGATATTGTCGACTGGGTTCATTCCGGGAGTGGACAACTGCTAGACGGTTGATCTCAGCCGTCGGGATTTTCATCCAGGAGACTGGGCATTAAATCCAGAGGTGTTTCACATGTTGGTCCACAGGTGGGGTTACCCTCAGGTGGACCTGATGGCATCTCGCCACAATTACAAACGCCCCAGTATGTGTCCAGAACGACAGATCCAAGGGCAGTGGCGGTGGATGCTCTCACAATCGCATGGCCGTACAGCCTCGTGTATCTGTTTCCACCGTTTTCCGCTGCTCTCTGAGTTGCTAAAACGGATCAAAAGAGAGTCCGTCACAGTCATACTAGTGATGCCTCATTGGTCTCGGAGAGCTTGGTTCTCGAATCTCCGCGGACTACTCGCAGACGATCCTTGGCCGCTCCTACTACGTCCAGACCTGTTACAACAGGGTCCGTTCTTTTACCCCTATTTAGCGCGGCTGCGTTTGACGGGGTGGTCGTTGAGACCGCCCTCTTAAGAAGAGAGGGCATTACAGTATCGGTTATACCAACCATGTTACGAGCTACGAAGCCGGTTACGGCAGCTCATTATTACAGAATTTGGCGTGCCTATATAGGTTGGTGTGAAGCTCGGAAGTTTCCGACATCATCTTTCAAGTTATCCCGTATTCTGTTATTTTTACAGACTGGGTTGGATGGAGGACTGCGTTTATCTACACTGAAGGTGCAGGTATCTGCGTTGTCAATTTATTTTCAAAGACGATTGGCTCTATTGCCGTCGGTACACACTTTTCTGCAGGGTGTCCTCAGAGTACAGCCTCCATTTATTCCACCTACAGCGCCATGGGACTTGAATCTGGTTTTAGATTTCTTACAGTCTTCATATTTTGAACCCTTACAGCAAGTGGATATTAAGTTTCTCACTTGGAAAACGATTTTTCTTCTAGCCTTAGCTTCGGCAAGGCGTTTTTCAAATTTGGGTGCCTTGTCATGCAAGCCACCGTATTTGGTGTTTCCCGATGACAGAGCGGAACATCGGACGAATCTCGATTTCTTACCAAAGCTAGTGTCATCTTTTCACATCAATCAACCAATAGTAGTTCCTGTGTTGACAGCACATTCTAGAACTCTGAATGTGGTACGCGCATTACGCGTTTGTGTCCCGAACGTCTACAGTTCGTAATACGGATACGTTGTTTGTTCTCTATGATGCTGCCAAGTGGGGTTGGCCAGCTTCTCAGCAGACCTTATCCACATGGATAAAACGGACTATACGTCAGGCTTACCTTAAGGCTAGGTTACAGTCGCCTATATCAGTAATAGCTCATCCCACAGGTTCTGTGGGAACGTCATGGGCAGCTGGTCGTGGAGCTACTACGACGCAGCTTGACCGTGCGGCTACATGGTCTTCATTGCACACGTTTGTGCGCTTTTACAAGTTTGATACGTTTGCGGCATCAGCATCTAGCTTTGGCCGCCTAGTGTTACAGGTGTCAAACAGCTCTCCCGCCCACGGGGGAAGCTTTGGTACGTCCCAAGAGTACTCCAGTGACCCCTAGTGGATGAAAAAGAAAATAGGATTTTGGTACTTACCAGGTAAATCCTTTTCTTTGAATCCATAGGGGGCACTGGACGCCCACCCAGAGCAGTTTTACCTGGGTTGTATTAAGCTCAGGGGATCTTATGGTAACACATTTTCACCGACTGGTTCAAATTATAAGGTTCTATCGGTTATGGTGTCAACTGTTTTGTTGTCAGTAACGTTATGTGTCAACTTTGTTGTTGTCCGTTATGTTATAGGTAATTCTCCATTGTCAACCTCTCTAGTTCCTGTTCGGCTCAGTAAAAAACACTGAGGTACTCGGGGATATGGAGGGGTGGAGAGTTCTAAATTTAAATATTCAGTGCCTTTGTTCTGCTAAAGCCGTCCATATCCCAAGAGTACTCCAGTGCCCCCTATGGATTCAAAGAAAAGGATTTACCTGGTAAGTACCAAAATCCTATTTTCTTTTAGAGTGCCCAGTCTCCTGCGGAGCCCGTCTATTCCCCATGGTCCTTACGGAGTTCCCAGCATCCACTACGGACTACGAGAAATAGAATTACCGGTGAGTAAATTCTTATTATACTTATAGCCTAACTAGTACTCATGACCTTCTTGCAATCTTTTACATATCCAGTATTATTTCACAATGCCTTTAAGATCAGAGGTCCAATATTGTCAATGATACTTATTCATGGTAATTTTGGGTAGTCTCAGCTCACCACCTCCTTTTCCTCTCTGTACCCCCTCTCTCCCATTCACCGTCCACCCGTCCACTATAATTCTATATGACTGTGAACAGCAGAAGTTGGGTCTCTCTCTCTCTCTCTCTCTCTCTCTCTCTCTCTCCCCCCCCCCCCCCCCCCCCCCCCCCCGCAATGCAACTGTAACGGACTTGGGGCAGATCAGCGGGACAACAGAAGTTCTCAACTTCATATAAATGCCGAAACCACACGCTCTCTCATTTGTTTGGATCATATTACTACTGCCATACTTCACTGGCTACACCCAAATCCGTCTGATCTTGGAAGCCAAGCAGTGACAGGCCTGATCAGTACAAGGTCCGGTGACTACCTTGGAATATCAGGTGCAGTAGCTCCAATCATCAACAAACAGCAGAAGTGGTGGAGAAAACATTGGCCTTAACTCTATACCTATTCTACTAATTACAACTACAATCTTTGCAAGACCACCTACCAGAGAAAGAAGCTTCAATATAGCACAACCATTACAAAATATCAAGGGAGCCATTATCAAGGAGTATATCTACCATTATTGAAAATCATTTTCCTCCATTAACAATATTACACTCCTGATATACTAAGATAATATACGTATCTTTGATTTTAATATTTTTCACCAGAAGCATATTGGAATTGGTTATGTACACAGAGCAATTTGTTTGTTGTCAACATGGGGCATGTCAACCCCTTATACTAATACCATTCAACTCCACCTAAGGTGACTGTTTTTTGTATGCAAGTCTGTGTCCATTCTTCTTTTGATTAACCATAATAAAAGTTAAGTTTTAACATATTTTATATCCATCGTGTGCCCCAACAAAGTCTCTTTTTTGTTTTGTACACTATAATTTATACCACTGACTCTAGGAGCACCACCAACTTTTACATCAAGCACCCCTATCGGGTATCCTTCTATTGTTACACACTGTTGGTCCACTCGCAAGGGTATATATACAACTCCTTGCGATCTCAAATCCAGTGCGGTGCCGACCCCTATTAGTCTGTACTCCCAATATTGTCACATGATAAACACCCTTTCCCCCTCCTTCCCCCACGCCACCATCAATGCCCAGTATGTGGTGCACCCCTTCCTCCCCCATAACCTTTTTTGATCCTGTGTGTTCTTGTTGAAGCTCTCCTGGTTGCATTTCCTCCAGAACCCGGAGACCATAGAGCTTAAACTGCAGTGGGAATCCATGGGCAGGTAAGGGCATGTGCTTCCTGGGCAGCCATGGGTCTCCACGGCTCACCAATGGGTCTCCTACCCTAGAGATGAAGCCCTCGCAAAACCAGACACCCCTCCCCCACCTGAACGGGTGGCTCTGCTCCGTAGCTGCTCCCCCTTGTAGTAGCAGCAGCTGTTCATGTAGTCAGGTCTTTCATGGTTCCTGCATGAGGAAGAGGGTGGCCACAGTGAAGCACAGATTAAAGGGGGGTACTCACGGGAGAGATGTGTGCTGAACGATCTTAACACAGACCGCTCAGCACACATCTCTCACCCCGCTCAGCACAGCGCGATGTGCTGAGCGAGGGGAAAAGCCGACGGGGGGCCGCTCACTTCACACAACGGTGAAGTGAGCGACCCGCTAGATTGAGCCTGCATGCAGCTCAATCTAGCATCGGCGATAGCGATGCGCGGGGCCGCGCATCGCTATCGCTGGAGGGCATACACACGGCAGATCCGTGCTTAAAATCTAAGCAATCTAGCAAGATTGCTTAGATTTTAAGCACGGATCTCTCCGTGTGTACCCCCCTTAACAGTAGCCTCATACCGGGAGCACCAGGGAGTCACAGCCCTGTTGTCGCTCTATTCATCAGCCGTATGCAGTGCTCTCTGATTGGGAGGAGAGAGAGAGACCAGGGGAGGCTGCAGGCGGTGAATGGATGGGGAGACGCTGCAGTGTGCAGCAAATTCATCACAGTGCGTCCTCTGAATTGCGCCCCTCCCTGCATATAGTGAAGACGCCACACATTGCATATTTGCTATCCCTGTAAATGTTGGCTTATCAGGAATTTTGTTTTTTATGTTCCTCAGGTGATTGAACTGACTATATATGAGGATGATTTAGAGGACACACAAAGTCTGAGCGACGACACAGACACTGATCTCTCATCTGAGGTTTGTCATTGTTAAATTAGATTGCAGCATTTTATTTGCCAACATTTGTGGTCTTGCCATGCGTCTTCAACTTGCGGCCCTCTAGCTGCTGTGGAATTACAGATCCCAGCATGCCTTGACACAGTTTTGCTATTAAGGCATGCTAAAACGGAGCAGGGCATGCTGGGATATGTAGTTCCACAACAGCTGGAGGGCCACAGGTTGAAGCCATGATTTATGCTGTACTCGGTTCTTCTGAGAGAGAATAGTTAACACTCCTATAATCTAGCAGTACAAAAACATTTGTAAGTCAGGCATTAGTAGCTGTGATTATGTATGTATATAGAATAGGAATAGGTGCTTGTGCAGCTCATTCAAAGAGAGTTGCCCACCTCTCAAAAGTAACATGGATGAAAAACAATGGTTATTACTTTTTGATAACTGCTCATTAAAGGACACTGATATTCTCAATTCATTCAGGTGTGCTTTATATGGCCTGATCTTTTTCGAAGTTTTAATAATACAAACACTTTTTGAACAGATGTTTTAAACAAATATTACTAATCTTTTTGACCGTAGTAATGTATAGCTTCATATGTAATTTGTATGGCCTATTCTACACCAAACAGCACTCTCCAAACTCTTTTCTCATACGTCCTAGAGGATGCTGGGGTCCACTTCAGTACCATGGGGTATAGACTGTTCTGCAGGAGCCATGGGCACTCTAGTGGAGCTCTACTGAGTTTCACTAAAAAGACTTTGTTAGGTTTTTTATTTTCAGGGAGACTGCTGGGAAGTCTCCCTGCTTCGTGGGACTTAGGGGGAACAAGTAGGAACCAACTTCCTGAATAGTTTCATGGCTCTGCTTCTTGCTGACAGGTCACCATTAGCTCCTGAAGGGTACTGAACACTAGCTGCGGCTATGCGCTCACTCCCACAGCACGCCGTCACCCCCCTAAAAGAGCCAGAAGTCAGAAGACTGGTGAGTAGTATTACCGGAGGTCTGCAGAGAGGGACCTCCAGTCATCGTGACGGCTTAAGGTACCGCGCAGCGGGCGGGAATGCTGCGCGAACATGCTCTCCATAACACAGGCACAGCAGGGCGTGGGATGGGGGTGGGGGCGCCCTGGGCAGCATGAAACTTACTCTTTAACTGGCAAAATGTAGCATATGATGCCGTGGCACAGTCCTACGCCCCCGCCAGTATAAAAAATAGCCAGCACACTGCTCAGCGCCATTTTCTCAAGGCAGGCTGCAGGGGAAGAAACGCTGGTACTCCACTTCTGAATCAAGTATCAGGGTGCAAAAAAGGGGGGGCAGAGTGTATATTGGTGCTCAATTATACTATTTGGCATTGTAAAAGCGCTAAAGGTCTCTGTAGACATTTTACATGACACAGGGATTTTAGTCACTGACGCTGAGTTGTGAACTGGCAAGTCCCTTTCTGTGCCCTCTGACAGATTTTACTGTGGGTCTGTCCCCTATAAGCCCCGGAGTATCTGTGGTGTGATTGTGCACGTGTGTGACATGTCTGAGGCAGGGGGCTCTTCCCCTGAGGGAGCCATTTTAGGGACACAGAGTTGTAATGTGGTGGCGCTGCCGGCACACAATGAGCCTGAATGGGTGAAAGAATTACGTGATAGTGTGAATCTTATAAGTAAGAGATTGGATAAGTCTGAGTCTCATGCAGAAACCTGGATAAAATCCGTGGAAGATGTGATTTTTAGTAGTTCTGCTTTTTCATCCATAGGGGATCCCACTGGGTCACATAAAAGGTAATTTGCACAAATAGTACAAACTGATACCGACACGGACTCTGATTCCTATGTCGACACTAGTGATTCCAGGGGAATAGATCCAAAATTAGCGAAAAACATTCAATAAATGATTGTGGCTATAAAGGAGGTCTTAGAAGTTACGGAGCCACCTCCTTTACCACAGGAGAAGGCTTACTTTTATAAAGAAAAGAAACCTAATGTAACTTCTCCTTCATCCACTAGGGGCCACTGGAGTGCAGATACAATGGGGATATAGTAGGCAGTAACTGGGAGCTGGCACTTTAAATTTATAACCATGTGACTAGCTCCTCCCCTACTATGTCCCCCCTCCAAGCCAGTCTTATTTTAGTGCCCGAGGGAGCTGGTTCACTCTTGGGACTTCTGAAGATTTTTTTTTTACTTTTTTCTTTTTCTTTCTTACACTCACAGACTGGCATCTCTGCCACTGCCAGTCTGCACCGCGGGAGCTGCCGGCGGGGTCCCATCGCAGCTGCATGCGGCTCGGGATGGGCCCCGGCTGAAGGAGACGCTGAGCTGGCCGGACACCGCTGCGTGTGGCGCGTGTCGGGGCCGCTCCGTCGGCAGAAGATTCCGGCAGCACGGCAGCGGTAAGTATCGGTGGCCGGACACCGCTGCGTGCGGCGAGTGTCGGGGCCGCTCCGTCGGCAGAGTATGAGTGGCCGGACACCGCTGCGTGCGGCACGTGTCGGGGCCACTCCATCATATGCAAGCAGTGGTGAGTAAACACCCCCCTCCACATTGATGTATGATTTAACTATTACACTGTGTGATTACTGATGTCTTTTGATGTGCATTTACTGCTGCAATATGCTCTAAGTAACACATTTATTCCCTCAGTGTGCCCACTGTATGATTACTGAAGTGGATCAGGGTTAAGACAGAGGCGCCTTTTCTAGTTTAAAATCGGCACCATTAAGGGGGGGGGGGCGGAGCTTCAGTGCGCTCTGTACAGCGAGCTCAGCGCTCCCCGGCCGCGGCACACATTGCCGGCAGGGGATACAGGGCGCTCACCGCTTCGTGGAACTGAAGCGGGTTAGTTTAAATTTGGCGCCATAGCGGGGGGCGGAGCTATCTCCCGCTCTGTACAGCGAGCGCTCCCCGCGCCCCGGCCGCTGCACGCATTGCCGGAGGGGGATACGGGGCGCTCTCCGCTCCGTGTGAAGGCTCCCGCTCTGTACAGCGGGCTTAGCACTCCCCGGCCATTGCACACATTGCTGGAGGGAGAGGCAGGGAGCTCACCGCTATGTTAACGTTTGAATTGGGAGGGGGAGGAGCTTAATCCCGCTTTGCTCAGCGGGCTCTCCGCTCCCCAGCCACAACATCACATAGTTCTATAGATAGGAGCCTGCTCTATATCAGGGGCTCATTAATGCTTCCAGTATGCATCATCTTTATAAAGAGCTTTTATAGCTTAGTGGGCCAATAGCAAAGCATATTACGCATAGGAACCCAGGTTCACATCTCGCCCTCTACCTAATTAGGTTTATGTATGTATGTATATATGTGTGTGTGTGTGTGTGTGTGTGTGTGTGTGTGTGTATATATATATATATATATATATATATATATATATATATATATATGTGTGTGTATATATATATATATGTGTGTGTGTGTGTATATATATGTGTGTGTGTGTGTGTATATATATGTGTGTGTGTGTATATATGTATGTATGTGTATATATATATATATATATATATATATATATATATATATATATATATATATATATATATATATATTTACAATACCATATATAGTGGCAATGTTTTATTATAACACAGACCTGGGTTCACATTTCCACATAGCTCCGCCTTGCCACATAACTTTTCCCCCCGGCTTTTCTCGCAGGCTGGCTGCCATTTTGGGAAACCAGCGGAGCCTCCGAGAAACATGTATTTGCACCTTTTTCTTCCTAATTAGCAGTACACTACATACAGGGCGGGTGTTGCCTTCCCTTTTTCTCTGACGTCCTAGTGGATGCTGGGACTCCGTAAGGACCATGGGGGATATAGCGGCTCCGCAGAAGACAGGGCACAATAATAAAAGCTTTAGGATCAGGTGGTGTGCACTGGCTCCTCCCCCTATGACCCTCCTCCAAGCCTCAGTTAGATTTTTGTGCCCGACGAGAAGGGTGCAATCTAGGTGGCTCTCCTGAGCTGCTTAGAATAAAAGTTTAAGTTAGGTTTTTTATTTTCAGTGAGTCCTGCTGGCAACAGGCTCACTGCTACGAGGGACTTAGGGGAGAGAAGTAAACTCACCTGCGTGCAGGATGGATTTGCTTCTTAGGCTACTGGACACCATTAGCTCCAGAGGGATCGAACACAGGCCCAGCCATGGAGTCCGGTCCCGGAGCCGTGCCGCCGACCCCCCTTGCAGATGCCGAAGTTGAAGAGGTCCAGAAACAGGCGGCAGAAGACTTTCAGTCTTCATAAGGTAGCGCACAGCACTGCAGCTGTGCGCCATTGTTGTCAGCACACTTCACCAACAGTCACCAACTGTCACTGAGGGTGCAGGGCGCTGGGGGGGGCGCCCTGGGCAGCAATGTATAATACCTTTTTATGGCTAAAATACATCACATATAGCCCTTGAGGCTATATGGATGTATTTAACCCCTGCCAGATCTCACAAACTCCGAGAGAAGAGCCCGCCGAAAAAGGGGCGGGGCCTATTCTCCTCAGCACACGGCGCCATTTTCCTGCTCAGCTCTGCTGTGAGGAAGGCTCCCAGGCTCTCCCCTGCACTGCACTACAGAAACAGGGTTAAAACAGAGAGGGGGGGCACTTATTTGGCGATATGATTACATATATAAAAATGCTATAAGGGAAAACACTTGTATAAGGGGTTGTCCCTGTATAATTATAGCGTTTTTGGTGTGTGCTGGCAAACTCTCCCTCTGTCTCCCCAAAGGGCTAGTGGGGTCCTGTCCTCTATCAGAGCATTCCCTGTGTGTGTGATGTGTGTCGGTACGTGTGTGTCGACATGTAGGAGGACGATGTTGGTGAGGAGGCGGAGCAAATTGCCTGTATTGGTGATGTCACTCTCTAGGGAGTCGACACTGGAATGGATGGCTTATTTAGGAATTACGTGATAATGTCAACACGCTGCAAGGTCGGTTGACGACATGAGACGGCCGGCAAACAAATTAGTACCTGTCCAGGCGTCTCAGACACCGTCAGGGGCTTGTAAAAACGCCCATTTACCTCAGTCGGTCGACACAGACACGGACACTGACTCCAGTGTCGACGGTGAAGAAACAAACGTATTTTCCTTTAGGGCCACACGTTTCATGTTAAGGGCAATGAAGGAGGTGTTACATATTTCTGATACTACAAGTACCACAAATAAGGGTATTATGTAGGGTGTGAATAAACTACTTGTAGTTTTTCCTGAATCAGATAAATTAAATGAAGTGTGTGATGATACGTGGGTTTCCTCAGATAGAAAATTATTGGCGGTATACCCTTTCCCGCCAGAAGTTAGGGCGAGTTGGGAAACACACCTTAGGGTGGATAAGGCGCTCACACGCTTATAAAAACAAGGGGCGTTACCGTCTCCAGATACGGCAGCCCTCAAGGAGCCAGCTGATAGAAAGCTGAAAAATATCCTAAAAGTATATACACACATACTGGTGTTATACTACGACCAGCAATCGCCTCAGCCTGGATGTGCAGCGCTGAGGGGGCTTGGTCGGATTTCCTGACTGAAAATATTGATACCCTTGACAGGGACAAGATTTTATTGACTATAGATGCATTTCTATATATGCGAGATGCGCAGAGGGATATTTGCATTCTGGCATCAAGAGTAAATGTGATGTCCATATCTGCCAGACGAAGACACGACAGTGGTCAGGTGATGCAGATTCCAGACGGCACATGGAAGTATTGCCGTATAAAGGGGCGGTCCATCGGACCTGGTGGCCATGGCAACAGCTGAAAAATCCACCTTTTGTTACCCCAAGTCACATCTCAGCAGAAAAGGACACAGTCTTTTCAGTCTCAGTCCTTTCGTCCCCATAAGGGCAGGCGGGCAAAAGGGCCAGTCATATCTGCCCAGGGGTAGAGGAAAGGGAAGAAGACTGCAGCAGGCAGCCCATTCCCAGGAACAGAAGCCCTCCACAGCTTCTGCCAAGTCCGCAGCATGACGCTGGGGCCGTACAAGCGGACTCAGGTGCGGTAGGGGGTCATCTCAAGAGTTTCAGCACGCAGGGGGCTCACTCACAAGTGGACTCCTGGATCCTACACGTAGTATCCCAGGTGTACATTGGAAATTCGAGACGTCTCCCCCTCACAAGTTCCTGAAGTCTGCTTTACCAACGTCTCCCTCCGACAGGGAGGCAGTATTGGGAACAATTCACAGGCTGTATTCCCAGCAGGTGATAATCAAAGTACCCCTTCTACAACAAGGGAAGGGGTATTATTCCACACTATATTGTGGTACTGAAGCCAGACGGCTCGGTGAGATCTGAAATATTTGAACACTTACATACAAGCGTTCAAATCAAGATGGAGTCACTCAGAGTAGTGATAGCGAACCAGGAAGAAGGGGACGATATGGTGTCACTGGATATCAGGGACGCTTACCTACATGTCCAAATTTGCCTTCTCACCAAGGGTACCTCAGGTTCGTGGTACAGAACTGTCACTATCAGTTCAGACGCTGCCGTTTGGATTGTCCACGGCACCCCGGGTCTTTACCAAGGTAATGGCCGAAATGATGATTCTTCTTAAAAGAAATATGGACGCTTTCCTGATAAGGGCAAGGTCCAGAGAACAGTTGGAGGTCGGAGTAGCACTATCTTAAGTAGTTCTACGACAGCACGAGTGGATTCTAAATATTCCAAAATCGCAGTTTTTTCCGACGACACGTCTACTGTTCCTAGGGATGATTCTGGACACAGTCCAGAAAAGGATGTTTTCTCCCGGAGAAGAAAGCCAGGGAGTTATCCGAGCTAGTCAGGAACCTCCTAAAACCAGGAAAAGTATCAGTGCATCATTGCACAAGGATCCTGTGAAAAATGGTGGTTTCTTACAAAGCGATCCCATTCGGTAGATTTCATGCAAGAACCTTTCCGTGGGATCTGCTGGAAAAATGGTCCGGATCGCATCTTCAGATGCATCAGCGGATAACCCTGTCTCCAAGGACAAGGGTGTTTCTTCTGCGGTGGCTGCAGAGTGCTCATCTATGAAAGGGCCGCAGATTCGGCATTCAGGACTGGGTCCTGGTGACCACGGATGCCAGCCTGAGTGGCTGGGGAGCAGTCACACAAGGAAAAAATTTCCAGAGAGTGTGATCAAGTCTGGAGACTTCTCTCCACATAAATATACTGGAGCTAAGGGCAATTTACAATGCTCTAAGCTTAGCAAGACCTCTGCTTCAAGGTCAGCCGGTATTGATCCAGTGGGACAACATCACGGCAGTCGCCCACGTAAACAGACAGGGCGGCACAAGAAGCAGGAGGGAAATGGCAGAAACTACAAGGATTCTTCGCTGGGCGAAAAATCATGTGATAACACTCTCAGCAGTGTTCATTCCGGGAGTGGAAAACTGGGAAGCAGACTTCCTCAGCAGGCATGACCTCCACCCGGGAGAGTGGGGACTTCATCGGGAAGTCTTCCACATGATTGTAAACCGTTGGGAAAAACCAAAGGTGGACATGATGGCGTCCCGCCTGAACAAAAAACTAGACAGATATTGCGCCAGGTCAAGGGACCCTCAGGCAATAGCGGTGGACGCTCTGGTAACACTGTGGGTGTACCAGTCAGAGTATGTGTTCCCTCCTATGCCTCTCATACCAAAAGTACTGAGAATCATAAGAGGGAGATGAGTAAGAACGATACTCGTGGTTCCGGATTGGCCAAGAAGGACTTGGTACCCGAAACTTCAAGAGATGTTCACGGAAGACCCGTGGCCTCTACCTTTAAGAAAGGACCTGCTCCAGCAGGGGCCTTGTCTGTTCCAAGACTTACCGCGGCCGCGTTTGACGGCATGGCGGTTGAACGCCGGATCCTGAAAGGGCATTCCAGATGAAGTCATCCCTACCCTGGTCGAAGACAGGAAGGATGTAACCGCAAAACATTTTCACCGCATTTGGTGAAGATATGTTGCGTGGTGTGAGGCCAAGAAGGCCCCTACAGAGGAATTCCAACTGGGTCGTTTACTACATTTCCTGAAAACAGGACTGTCTATGGGCCTAAAATTAGGGTCCATTAAGGTTCAAATTTCGGCCCTGTCGAATTTCTTCCAGAAAGAACTGGCTTTAGTGCCTGACGTTCAGATGTTTGTAAAAGGGGTACTGCATATACAGCCTCCTTTTGTGCCCCAGTGGCACCTTGGGATCTCAATGTTGTTTTGAGTTTCCTAAAGTCACATTGGTTTGAACCACTCACCACTGTGGACTTAAAATATCTCACATGGAAGGTGACGATGCTATTAGCCCTGGCTTCAGCCAGGCGTGTGTCAGAATTGGCGGCTTTATCATATATAAAGCCCTTACTTAATTTTTCATTCTGACAGGGCAGAATTGAGGACTCGTCCTCAATTTCTCCTTAAGGTGTTTTCTGTTTTTCACATGAACCAACCTATTGTGGTACCTGCGGGTACTAGGGACTTGGAGGACTCCAAGTTACTTGACGTTGTCAGGGCCCTGAAAAATATGTTTCCAGGACGGCTGGAGTCAGAAAATCTGACTCGCTGTTTAGCCTGTATGCACCCAACAAGATGGGTGCTCCTGCTTCTAAGCAGACGATTGCTCGCTGTATTTGTAATACAATTCAGTTTACACATTCTGTGGCAGGCCTGCCACAGCCAAAATCTGTAAAAGCCCATTCCAAAAGGAAGGGGGCTCATCTTGGGCGACTGCCCGAGGGGTCTCGGCTTTACAACTTTGCCGAGCAGTTACTTGGTCAGGGGCAAACACGTTTGCTAAATTCTACAAATTTGATACCCTGGCTGAGGAGGACATGGAGTTCTCTCATTCGGTGCTGCAGGGTCATCCGCACTCTCCCGCCCGTTTGGGAGCTTTGGTATAATCCCCATGGTCCTTACGGAGTCCCAGCATCCACTAGGACGTCAGAGAAAATAAGATTTTACTTACCGATAAATCTATTTCTCGTAGTCCGTAGTGGATGCTGGGCGCCCATCCCAAGTGCGGATTGTCTGCAATACTTGTACATAGTTATTGTTACAAAAATCGGGTTATTATTGTTGTGAGCCGTCTTTTCAGAGGCTCCTTCGTTGTTATCATACTGTTAACTGGGTTCAGATCACAGGTTGTACGGTGTGATTGGTGTGGCTGGTATGAGTCTTACCCGGGATTCAATATCCTTCCTTATTATGCACGCTCGTCCGGGCACAGTATCCTAACTGAGGCTTGGAGGAGGGTCATAGGGGGAGGAGCCAGTGCACACCACCTGATCCTAAAGCTTTTATTATTGTGCCCTGTCTCCTGCGGAGCCGCTATATCCCCCATGGTCCTTACGGAGTCCCAGCATCCACTACGGACTACGAGAAATAGATTTATCGGTAAGTAAAATCTTATTATTATTCCTTTGTTTCATTTAATAATAATGCTGTTTGTAATTTGGGGAATGTGTGTGGCATCAGACAAATAGCGCTGTGGCTCAGTACGCTAGTAGCGGGGACATCTGAACAGGGAGACCAGGGTTTGAATCCCAACAAAAACCTACTTTTAAGCTCCTATAGCCTAGTGGCTAAGATTCCTGTCCCGCAGCGCAGCACTACCGGTTCAAGTCTCCGCTGCTTCAGAATGTTTATTTGAAACGTATCTCTCACTGCACGTTATAGTGCAGACATTACATAGGGCTACGCTTCTTTAACCCACCTTTTCTCCTTTCGTTCGTATCGCCTGGGACAGTCTGAGAAATCCCTGTTAGGTGGGCATTGAGCGGTGGAGCCATCTGCTTAGCCCTCACCGCAGCTGCAGGACGCTCCTGTTTGAACAGCTCAGATTATGCTGGTAAGGTCACGGTTAACCAGAGACCTTGTACGTCATTTCTCATCTCCAGGTTTCTAAAGGGAGCTTGCTAACCTCCATGTTACACGACTTTGCGGATGAGAGGCCTCTCTTTGAGGAGGCGAGAGATGTCCAGGATTCTGAGGAGGTCTGTTTTCGGTGGAGGCTGAACCAGTATCTCAGGATATCGAGGAGCATTTTACAACAGTTCATCTGGTACTGCAGGTAAAGGAGTCGGACACTTCACGTACCTTGGAGTTCGGCGCCAATGAAGAAATAATAACGACTTGTCCAGTTTAGGATGAGCTGGATATGCTCCGTTCGGCGGCCTGGAGACATCCGAATGCGCAATTTCAGGTATCAAACAATGTTTGTTTTCCTATCCTTTCCCCGCAGATAGCAGGAAACGATATCAGACCTCTCCAAGGGTATACCCCTCGATGTATCGCCGGTCCAGGAAGCTGCCGTTTCCTGGGGCAACCTTGCTGAGGGAGCCATCTGATAGAAATATACGGCAGCAGGGGTTCTACCTTGTCCGGAGCAGGTAGGTTGTGGAACAGTTGTCCTCTAGGTTACCGGATGGTTTGCATCAGGATCAACTGATTCCTTGGGCAGATCAGAGTCACGATTCTGCTTTATATTCCTTTGAGGTCTCCAAGGACGTCTGTATACTCTGAGCCTGAATTTCCGCTTGGGCGGTCTTAACCCGACGACCTTTGGGGATGCGACAGTGACGAGCGGATATTGAATCCTAAGAGCAGCAGGTTCATTATGGGCCTGGTCGGGAAGGATCTTCCTGCCTGGGTTTCTCAGGCCAGCGTCCTCTACGGACTAAGAGAAAAGGATTTACCGGTAGGTATTAAAATCCTATTTTTTTTCTTTCCCCTACTGCTGCTCCAGCTCCAAGACTGACCTATACCGGTCTTTCCTTTAAATCTTTCCGTGCCCTTTCCAGGTTTCGAGTCCATGACAGGGACGGTATCTCTGTCACCAAGGGATCTCAAAGTAAGACAGAGGTTCAGCATCCTCGAACCAGTCTGATTGTAGGTCCTCCAACACACCCAACGCAAGTCAGACCTCCCTCCCACCTGGGAGATCCCAGGGTGGGCGCATGTGTGTGGTTTTTCTGGGAGGTCTGGGTATGCTTGGGTTAGGTTTTGCATCACGGGCGGTTACATACTCGATTTTGGAGTCTAACCGCCTCACGGGTGTGCCGGTTTACGACGACAAGAGAGTCGTACTGCAGGCAGCGTTCCAGATGCTTCTAACCGCAAGGGTGCGGTTCCCGGTTTCCGCACATAATTGGAATCTGTGCATTTTCTCAGGCCTTTGTTTCTTCCCCGTGCCGAAACCAGATGGCTCGGCCAGGCCTATTCTGAACTTAGAATCATTTCAGTCTGTGATTGTTAGTTTGAAGAAAAAAGGGGTTTTACGCGTCCTTAGTCATCAGAGATGCCTGTTTACTGGTTTCCATTGGACTGCCTCATTGGGCTTTTCTCCGATTCGTAGTACGTGATACCCATTTCCGCTGTCAGACCTTTCCATTCGGTCTCTCTTCCGCTCCCACCGTGTTCCTGAAGGTCACAGGATGGCCCTACTTCAAGGGCAGGGAGTGACTGTTTCCCTACCTGGACAATCTACTGCGGGAAACCCCACTCTGCAGATTAGGTTGCTTCTGAAAATCCTGATGATCCAGGATCTTCTGATTCGACATGAGTCCTATTTATGCTCCTCGTACTGTTTTTTCTGTGTTTAGGGATGGTTCTCAACTCTGTCAGTCAGAGGATTTTTCCTTTCTCGGGACCAGTTCCTCTCTCCCTCTCTCTCTCTTCAGTCAAGTTACGGTGCTGAGAGTTCGCCTACATTCTACTTTGAGCAGAGGACGACAGTCTTCATTCTAGGTCAGGCCGCCAGGTCAGGTACCCGGGTGAGTGGACATTCCCCGGAGTTTTGTCAGCGGGTCCGCTGTTGGCGGAGAATTCGGATCGACCTCAGGGCGTTCCGACTGACTCTTCAACCCTTTACTACTCTCGGACGTGAGCTCTGGCGGTAGAGCCGAGGATGCCCTCACGGCTCCATGGAGTTTCTGGTTAGTCTATCTTTCCTCCTTTTCTGTGTCTACCTCACTTTCTGCAACACATAAAGGGAGAATACGCGCTAGTCCTCCCGGTGACTCCAGTTTGGCCGCGCATGATTTGAACATCCACCCGGCGCCTGTGGTCAGTAGAGGAGCCTTGGCTCCTAACTCTGCGGGACTGTCGGCTTCAACAGGTTTCGTTTAATGACGTGGCTGTTCGCGAGACCTCAGAACTAAGGAGTTCCCTAGTTCGGTTATGCCTACTGGGCCCCGATTTCGGAAGTCTGTTACCTCTTCTCGCTTTGGCCACTTTTGTAAATTTTATGGGGCCTGGTGTGGATGACGAGGGCTTTTCCCTTTTGGTTTTTCCTTCAGCCGCCGCCTTTGGTTTCTCCGGGTGGTTTGCTCGGCTGCGCTTTGACTAGGTTAACCCGAAGTTCAGGTCTCTACTCTTTCGGTTCTCTTCCAAAAGATATTAGCCTGACTGCCGTAAGTTTGGGTTCTCTTGCAGGGAGTACTCTACTGGCAACCCACCTTGCGCATAAGGTTATGGCTGAGCTTCATTCTCAGCTATCATTGCTTCCAGGGGTGATGTCCGCTTTTCATATTACTCTGACACTTGAGTTTTCGGCCCTCTTTGGAGGCTGTCAGGGCTCGCCCACGCTCTTTACAGAGGTCGTCGGCCATTCGACGGTGCTCCTGTCCTAAATGGCCGGGGCCCCAGCATAGGTGGGGGGCTGTTGGATGCATCTGACCATCAGTCAGTCTTATTTGGTGGTTGCTCGAGAGCCTCCGTTTTCCATTTTGGCGCACTCTGCGCGCTCTGGGGGACCTTCGGGGGCGGCCGCCCACGGGGTTTCCATGAATGCTTTATGTTGCAATGCCGCTTAGTCGGGACATCTTGCGTTTATCCTGTTTTACGGATTTTCAATTTTTGCGACCTCTGTGTCACGGATTGGCCGAGCGGTTTTGCAGGACTCTCAGCGCTCTGGGACGTCCCCATTGTATCTGCACTCCAGTGGCCCCTAGTGGATGAAGGAGAAATCAGGATTTTGGTACTTACCGATAAATCCCTTTCTCGGATTCCACAGGGGCCACTAGACGCCCGCCCAGCGCTGTTTCCTCCTTCTACATTTATCGGGTTGTATGTCACTGTGTGACTGCGTTTTGTTCTTATTACCCTATCACTATGTTTCCTGGGTGTTATCTTGTTTTAGTTGGCTTAGCGAACCTCCTCTACTTTGACGTTGGTCTTTTCCTGCTCTCCTCGGGCACAGTTTTAACTAGACTGGCTTGGAGGGGGGACATAGTAGGGGAGGAGCTAGTCACATGGTTATAAATTTAAAGTGCCAGCTCCCAGTTACTGCCTACTATATCCCCATTGTATCTGCACTCCAGTGGCCCATGTGGAATCGGAGAAAGGGATTTATCGGTAAGTACCAAAATCCTGATTTCCTTCCATCTCATGAACTGAACAGTTTATTTGAGGGAGTCTGGGTAAACCCTGAAAAGAAGTTTTCAGATTCCAAAAAGAATTCAGGTAGCGTACCCTTTTGCTGCAGAGGACAGGAAAATGTGGGAGCCACCCCCTGTTTTAGACAGTGCCTTGTCACGGTTAACAAAAAAGGTGATTCTCCCTGCGCCTGGGACGGCTTCACTAAAAGAGCCGGCAGACCGCAAGTTAGAGAATACGTTGAAATCTATTTATGTGGCCAATAAGACATTACTCAGGCCTACCATTGCCTGTGCATGGGTGAGTAGTGCTATTGAAAAGTGGTCAGAAAACTTGTCATCAGACATTGACACAATAGATAGACGAGATACTCCTAACTTTAGGTCATATCACAGACTCTGCTGCGTATATGCTAGAAGCCATGAAAGTTATTGGTCTCTTGGGATCAAAAGCCGCTACCATGGCAATCTCAGCACGGAGGGCGTTGTGGATTCACCAATGGAATGCTGACGCAGATTCCAAAAGGAGTGTGGAGGCTCTCCCGTACAAAGGTAAGGCCTTGTTTGGAGATGGGCTGGATGTCTTAGTTTCTGCAGCTACCGCAGGTTAATTGACATTCTTGCCTTATGCTCCTGCACCGGCAAAAAAGACACATCACTCTCAGATGCAGTTCTTTCGGCCCAATAGATACAAAAAGGGTAAAGGTTACCCTTTCTTTGCGGGTATAGGAAGGGGATAAGGTGAAAAGCCCAGTGTCTCCAGGATCACAGGAGCAGAAATCAACCTCTGCTTCAGCCAAACCTGCAGCATGACGCTGGGGCTCCCTTGCGGGAGTCCGCTCAGGTGGGGGCACGTCTGAAACTTTTCAGTCACTTATGGGTTCAATCTGGCCTAGACCCGTGGGTCGTACAAATAGTGTCCCAAAGGTACAAACTGGAGTTTCAAGACATTCCCCCATGCCTATTTTTAAAATCGGCCTTACCAGCTTCCGTCCCGGACAGGGAAGTGGTAGCAGCAGCAGTACAAAATTGTGTCAGGAACAAGTCATTGTCCTGGTTCCCTTGTTACAACAAGGAGAAGGGTTTTATTCAAGCCTATTTGTAGTTTCGAAGCCAGGCGGCTCGGTCAGACCAATTCTAAACCTGAAAAATCTGAATCTCTACCTGCAAAGGTTCAAGTTCAAGATGGAATCTCTGAGGGCAGTGATTTCCAGTCTGGAGGAGGGGGAATTCATGGTGTCAGTGGACATAAAGGATCCCTACTTACATGTTCCCATTTATCCTCTACATCAAGCTTATCTGAGATTCGCAGTGCAGGATTGTCATTACCAATTTCAGACGTTGCCGTTCGGACTCTCCACGGCACCGAGGGTGTTCACCGAGATGATGGTCCTCCGACAGCAAGGAGTCAAAATAATTCCTTACCTGGACGATCTCCTGATAAAAGCGAGGTCCAGTGAAAAGTTGGTGCAGAACATTGCACTCTCCCTGACAGTACTTCAACATCATGGTTGGATCATAATTTTTCCAAAGTCACAATTGGAACCGACGACAAGGTTATCGTTTCTGGGGATGATACTGGACACAGAAGTACAGAGGGTATTTCTTCCAGTAGAAAAGGCTCTGGAAATCCAGAGAATGGTCAAACAGATTCTGAAACCAACAAGAGTGTCGATTCATCAATGCATTCGGTTGTTGGGAAAGATGGTAGCCTCCTACGAGGCCATACAGTTTGGCCGATTACATGCCAGAGTATTCCAGTGGGACCTATTGGACAAGTGGTCCGGATCCCATCTACACATGCATTAGAGGATAGTCCTGTCATCCAGAGCCAGAATTTCGCTCCTGTGGTGGCTACACAGTTCTCACCTCCTAGAGGGACGCAGGTTCGGGATTCAAGACTGGATCCTGGTGACCATGGATGCAAGTCTCCGAGGCTGGGGAGCAGTCACACGGTGGGAGAGCTTCCAAGGAAGATGGTCAAGTCCAGAATCTTGTCTTCACATAAACGTTCTGGAGTTGATCCATTTACAACGGCCTTCTACAAGCGGTGCATCTTCTTCAAGATCAACCCGTACAGATCCAGTCGGACAATGTAACAACAGTCGCGTACATAAACCGTCAGGGCGGAACGGAAAGCAGAGCGGCAATGGCAGAGGTGTCAAAGATCCTCCTCTGGGCAGAAAGACATGCAAAAGCTCTGTCTGCAATTTTCATTCCGGGAGTGGACAACTAGGAAGCAGACTTCCTCAGCAGACACTATCTCCATCCAGGAGAATGGGGCCTCCACCATGAAGTCTACGCAGAGTTGACAGGTCTTTGGGGAATTCCTCAAATAGACATGATGGCGTCTCGTTGCAACAAGAAGCTTCAGAGATATTATTCCAGGTCAAGAGACCCTCAAACAATAGCAATGGATGCACTGGTGACCCAGTGGGTGTTTCGGTCGGTATATGTTTTCTCTCCACTTCCACTGACACCAAAAGTTCTCAAAATCATAAGAAGAACGGGAGTTCAAGCGATCCTCATTGCCAAGGACTGGCCAAGGAGGGCTTGGTATCCAGATCTGCAGGAGTTGCTCATAGAAGATCCTCGGCCTCTTCCTCTTCGCGAGGACCTGCTGCAGCAGGGGCTGTGCGTGTATCAAGACTTTCCGCTGCTACGTTTGACGGCATGGCTGAGCGCCAGCTCCTAGCCCGAAAGGGTATTCCCAAAAGTCATTCCCACTCTTATTCAGGCCAGGAAAGGAATAACGTCTAAACATTACCACCGTATTTGGAGAAAATGTGTCTTGGTGTGAAACCAAGAAGACTCCAACGGAAGAGTTTGTTAGGACGTTTTCTCCATTTTCTCCAGGCGGGTGTGGATGCGGGCCTACGATTGGGTTCAATCAAGGTCCAGATTTCGGCCTTGTCTGTTTTCTTTCAGAAACAATTGGCCTCCCTTCCAGAAGTTCAGACATTCGTGAAAGGGGTGTTACACATTCAACCTCCATTCGTGCCTCCTGTGGCACCATGGGATCTTAACGTGGTATTGCGATTTCTTCAATCGGATTGGTTTGAACCTCTCCAGGAGATAGTTGAAATTTCTCACTTAGAAAGTGGTCATGCTGTTGGCTTTGGCATCCGCAAGAAGGGTTTCTGAGTTAGGGTCCTTGTCTCACAAGAGCCCTTACTTGGTTTTTCATGAAGATAGAGCTGAGTTAAGAACTCGTCAGCAATTTCTTCCAAAGGTGGTTTCTTCTTTCCATATAAACCAATCTATTGTGGTGCCAATGGCTACTGACACCTTTGCTGCTTCAAAGTCTCTGGATGTGGTCAGGGCTTTGAGAATCTATGTCGCAAGAACGGCTCGGATACGGAAAACAGAGGCTCTGTTTTGTCCTGTATGCTCCCAACAAGATTGGGTGTCCTGCTTCTAAGCAGACTATTACACGCTGGATCAGAGGTACGATTCAGCACGCTCATTCCACGGCAGGATTGCCGATACCGAATTTGGTGAATGCCCATTCTACTAGAAAGGTGGGCTCATCCTGGGCGGCTGCCTAGGGGGTCTCTGCATTACAACTTTGCCAAGCAGCTTCTTGGTCAGGGGCAAACACGTTTGCTAAGTTTTACAGGTTTGACACCTTGGCCGATGAGGACCTACAGTTTGGTCAATCGGTGCTGCAGAGTCATCCGCACTCTCCCACCCATACTGGAGCTTTGGTATAACCCCATGGTACTGAAGCGGACCCCAGCATCCTCTAGGACATGAGAAAACAGGATTTTAATACCTACCGGTAAATCCTTTTATCCTAGTCCGTAGAGGATGCTGGGCACCCAGCCCAGTGCGTACTTTACCTGCAGTTGTTAATTTGTTACAAATGGTTTCAGCACAATTGCTGTAATGTTCATGCCCGTTGGAATGTGTTTTGTTGAATGCCATGTGTGCGGCATGGTTGAAGTGTGAGCTAGTATGAATCTCACCATTAACTTAAAAGTAAATCCTTTTCTCGAAATGTCCGTCTCCCTGGGCACAGTTCCTATACTGATGTCTGGAGGAGGGGCATAGAGGAAGGAGCCAGTTCACACTCTGAAAAAGTCTTCGTGCCCATGGCTCCTGCGGAACTGTCTATACCCCATGGTAATGAAGTGGACCCCAGCATCCTCTACGGACTAGGAGAAAAGGATTTACCGGTAGGTATTAAAATCCTGTTTTTTATGCACCCATCTGAAACAAACGTTAAGGAAGATATAAATTCCAAATCTATGTAAATGCTGACACTGAATGTAAAAATATAATGGGTAAAATCCTTCTAGGAACAAACAGTCCCAATCTGTTATCATGTAATCATAGCCAGCTACTAGAATAATATGGTAATTTTATGTAAAAAAATTCTCTAGCTATGCAATTTACTGAGCATTAGGTTCCACATTATGAATGTTCCCATGTACTTGTGTATCCCCAGGCAATGTTTCTCTTACGTCCTAGAGTATACTGTGGTCCACAGTACCATAGGGTATAGACTGGTTCATTGGGAGCCTTGGGCACTTTAAGAAATCAATAGTGTGCACTGGCTCCTCCCTCTATGCCCTTCTTACCAGACTCCATTTAGAAAATGTGCCCGGAGGAGACGGTCACGCTTAGGGAAGTTCCTGAAGAGTATTCTGCATTTATTTTCTGTTTGGTGCCAATCAGACCTGCCTGAAAACAGACTGCCTGCTTCATGGGACTTAGGGGGGAGAACGGCCCAACTTCCTAAAGAGTTAATGGTCCTGTTTCTCCGCTGACAGGACACAGCTCCTGAGGGAGTCATCCGCAAGCCCCACCACGGCGAGCGTACCCTCCTGCAGCACGCCGCCACCCCTAACAGAGCCAGAAGATAGAAAAGTCGTGAGTACAGTGCAGACGTCCCGGTTAGCGGGTTGTCGGTGGGAATGGCAGCACAAAGGTAGGAGCGCAGCTCTGAGTGCAGGCTGCGCTCCAGGGGGCTCAGGACATACAAAGACGTGTGTCCCGCTGTAAGGGGCGCGCTGAGCCACCAATGTATACCCGCACTAGCTAAATACCGAACAAGGGTTTTAACCCTCTGTTAAGCATAAAAATTACCTCAGGCCAGTATAAAGAAACAGGAAGCAGAGTGCCATTAAGGGGGTGGGGCTTCACGAGCGGATCCAGCACCTCACCAGCGCATTTTCCCTCTGCAGGAATCAAAGGGAAGCTCAGCTCCTCCACAAAGACTCCACGTCTCCTCAGCTGTACCAGGGGGTCTTAGAAGGGGAAGGGGGGGAGGGGTGTAGTATACTAAGCCCTATTAAGGGACTTAGTGTGGCGACCCAGCTAACTTTTACTTGGTTTCAGGGACGTAGTGTGGCTGGCTCCAATTTCAGTCACTTCCTGAGGGCTGTGTGTGGGTTAAACTGTGTTTGTTTCTCTGACGTCCTAGTGGATGCTGGGTACTCCGTAAGGACCATGGGGAATAGACAGGCTCCGCAGGAGACTGGGCACTTCTTTAAAGAAAAGATTAGGTACTACATCTGGTGTGCACTGGCTCCTCCCTCTATGCCCCTCCTCCAGACCTCAGTTAGAATCTGTGCCCGGCCAGAGCTGGATGCACCTAGTGGGCTCTCCTGAGCTTACTAGAAAAGAAAGTATTTGTTAGGTTTTTTATTTTCAGTGAGATCTGCTGGCAACAGACTCACTGCTACGAGGGACTGAGGGGAGAGAAGCATACCTACCTGCTTGCAGCTAGCTTGTGCTTCTAAGGCTACTGGACACCATTAGCTCCAGAGGGATCGAACACAGGGCCCGACCTCGATCGTCCGTTCCCGGAGCCGCGCCGCCGTCCCCCTTGCAGAGCCAGAAGACTGAAGAACCAGGAGAAAATCGGCGGCTGAAGACTCCGGTCTTCAATAAGGTAGCGCACAGCACTGCAGCTGTGCGCCATTGCTCCCACAGCACACCACACGCTCCGGTCACTGGTGGGTGCAGGGCGCTGGGGGGGGCGCCCTGGGCTGCAATATGTATACCTTTCTATATGTATACCTTTGTATAAGGATGCTTACCTACATGTCCCCATTTACCCACCTCACCAGGTGTACCTCCGTTTTGTGGTACAGGACTGCCATTACCAATTCCAGACGTTGCCGTTTGGTCTGTCCACGGCACCGAGGGTATTTACCAAAGTAATGGCCGAAATGATGATACTCCTTCGAATGAAGGGTGTTATAATTATCCCGTACTTGGACGATCTCCTTATAAAGGCGAGGTCCAGGGAGCAGTTGTTGGTCGGAGTAGCACTATCTCAGGAAGTGCTACAACAGCACGGCTGGATTCTGAATATCCCAAAGTCGCAGCTGGTTCCTACGACGCGTCTGCTGTTCCTGGGTATGATTCTGGACACAGAACAGAAGAAGGTGTTTCTCCCGGAGGAGAAGGCCAAGGAGTTGTCATCTCTGGTCAGAGACCTCCTGAAACCAAAACAGGTGTCGGTGCATCACTGCACGCGAGTCCTGGGAAAGATGGTAGCTTCTTACGAAGCGATTCCCTTCGGCAGGTTCCATGCAAGGATCTTTCAGTGGGATCTGTTAGACAAGTGGTCCGGATCGCATCTTCAGATGCATCGGCTGATCACCCTGTCCCCGAGGGCCAGGGTGTCTCTGCTGTGGTGGCTGCAGAGTGCTCATCTTCTCGAGGGCCGCAGATTCGGCATTCAGGACTGGGTCCTGGTGACCACTGATGCAAGCCTCCGAGGTTGGGGGGCAGTCACGCAGGGAAGAAACTTCCAAGGACAATGGTCGAGTCAGGAGGCTTCCCTACACATAAATATTCTGGAACTAAGGGCCATTTACAATGCCCTAAGTCAGGCAAAACCCCAGCTTCAAAACCAGCCGGTGCTGACTCAGTCAGACAACATCACGGCGGTCGCCCATGTAAACCGACAGGGCGGCACAAGAAGCAGGATGGCGATGGCAGAAGCCACAAGGATTCTCCGATGGGCGGAAAATCACGTGATAGCACTGTCGGCAGTGTTCATTCCGGGAGTGGACAACTGGGAAGCAGACTTCCTCAGCAGGCACGACCTCCACCCGGGAGAGTGGGGACTTCATTCAGAAGTCTTCCAGCTGATTGTAAATCGTTGGGAAAGGCCACAAGTGGACATGATGGCGTCCCGCCTCAACAAAAAGCTAAAAAGATATTGCGCCAGGTCAAGGGACCCTCAGGCGATAGCTGTGGACGCTCTAGTGACACCGTGGGTGTACCAGTCGGTTTATGTGTTCCCTCCTCTTCCTCTCATACCAAAGGTACTGAGGATAATAAGAAAGAGAGGAGTAAGAACTATACTCATCGTTCCAGATTGGCCAAGAAGGACTTGGTACCCGGAACTACAAGAAATGATCTCAGAGGACCCTTGGCCTCTGCCGCTCCGACAGGACCTGCTACAGCAGGGGCCCTGTCTGTTCCAAGACTTACCGCGGCTGCGTTTGACGGCATGGCGGTTGAACGTCGGATCCTGATGAAAAAGGGCATTCCGGTTGAAGTCATTCCTACGCTGATAAAAGCTAGGAAGGATGTGACAGCAAAACATTATCACCGCATATGGCGAAAATATGTTGCTTGGTGTGAGGCTATGAAGGCCCCAACAGAAGAGTTTCAGCTGGGTCGATTTCTGCACTTCCTACAGTCAGGAGTGACTATGGGCCTAAAATTGGGATCCATTAAAGTCCAGATTTCGGCCCTGTCTATTTTCTTTCAAAAAGAACTGGCTTCACTGCCTGAAGTTCAGACGTTTGTTAAGGGAGTGCTGCACATTCAGCCCCCTTTTGTGCCTCCAGTGGCACCTTGGGATCTCAACGTTGTGTTGGATTTCCTAAAATCACATTGGTTTGAGCCACTTCAGACCGTGGAGTTGAAATATCTCACGTGGAAAGTGGTCATGCTTTTGGCCTTGGCTTCGGCTAGGCGTGTGTCAGAATTGGCGGCTTTGTCATGTAAAAGCCCCTATCTGATCTTCCATATGGACAGGGCAGAATTGAGGACTCGTCCCCAATTTCTCCCTAAGGTGGTATCAGCGTTTCATTTGAACCAACCTATTGTGGTGCCTGCGGCTACTCGGGACTTGGAGGCTTCCAAGTTGCTGGATGTAGTCCGGGCCCTGAAAATCTATGTTTCCAGGACGGCTAGAGTCAGAAAAACTGACTCGCTGTTTATCCTGCATGCACCCAACAAGCTGGGTGCTCCTGCTTCTAAGCAGACTATTGCTCGCTGGATCTGTTGCACGATTCAACTTGCACATTCTGCGGCTGGACTGCCGCATCCTAAATCAGTCAAAGCCCATTCCACGAGGAAGGTGGGCTCTTCTTGGGCGGCTGCCCGAGGGGTCTCGGCTTTACAACTTTGCCGAGCTGCTACCTGGTCGGGATCGAACACGTTTGCAAAATTCTACAAGTTTGATACCCTGGCTGAGGAGGACCTCGAGTTTGCTCATTCGGTGCTGCAGAGTCATCCGCACTCTCCCGCCCGTTTGGGAGCTTTGGTATAATCCCCATGGTCCTTACGGAGTACCCAGCATCCACTAGGACGTCAGAGAAAAGAAGATTTTACTCACCGGTAAATCTATTTCTCGTAGTCCGTAGTGGATGCTGGGAGCCCGTCCCAAGTGCGGAATTCTGCAAAACTTGTATATAGTTATTGCTTAATTATAGGGTTTTTTGTTCTGAGCCATCAGTTTAATGAGGCTCAGTTGTTGTTCATACTGTTAACTGGGTATAGTTATCACGAGTTGTACGGTGTGATTGGTGTGGCTGGTATGAGTCTTACCCTGGATTCCAAATCCTTTCCTTGTAATGTCAGCTCTTCCGGGCACAGTTTCCCTAACTGAGGTCTGGAGGAGGGGCATAGAGGGAGGAGCCAGTGCACACCAGATGTAGTACCTAATCTTTTCTTTAAAGAAGTGCCCAGTCTCCTGCAGAGCCTGTCTATTCCCCATGGTCCTTACGGAGTACCCAGCATCCACTACGGACTACGAGAAATAGATTTACTGGTGAGTAAAATCTTATTTTTTGGCAAATGTGCACATAATACAGTTTTAAACTGTATAATGTGCCTAATCCCCTGCCATACACATTATTAAAAAAGCGGGAGAAGCCCGCCGCGGAGGGGGCGGGGCTATCTCCCTCAGCACACTGGCGCCATTTTTTCTTCACAGCTCCGCTGGAAGGACGCTCCCCAGGCTCTCCCCTGCAGTATACACTACAAGAAGGGTAAAAAAGAGAGGGGGGCACATAAATTTAGGCGCAAAAGGTGATATAAGCAGCTATTGGGGGAAAATTCACTTTGTGTTAGTGTAAATCCCTCTGTTATATAGCGCTCTGGTGTGTGCTGGCATTCTCCCTCTCTGTCTCCCCAAAGGACTTTGTGGGGTCCTGTCCTCAGTCAGAGCATTCCCTGTGTGTGTGCGGTGTGTCGGTACGGCTGTGTCGACATGTTTGAGGAGGACGCTTACGTGGAGGCGGAGCAGGTGCCGATAAGTGTGATGTCGCCCCCTGCGGGGCCAACACCAGAGTGGATGGATATGTGGAAGGTATTAACCGACAGTGTCAACTCCTTGCATAAAAGGTTCGATGACGCAGCTTTGGGACAGCCGGCATCTCAGCCCGCGCCTGCCCAGGCATCTCAGAGGCCATCAGGGGCTCAAAAACGCCCGCTACCTCAGATGGCAGACACAGATGTCGACACGGAGTCTGACTCCAGTGTAGACGAGGATGAGACAAATGTACAGTCCACAAGGGCCATCCGATGCATGATTACGGCTATGAAAAATGTGTTGCACATTTCTGACATTAACCCGGTTACCACTAAAAAGGGTATTATGTTTGGGGAGAAAAAGCAGCCAGTGACTTTTCCCCCATCTGATGAGTTAAATGAATTGTGTGAAGAAGCGTGGTGTTCCCCAGATAAGAAATTAGTAATTTCTAAGAGGTTACTAATGGCGTACCCTTTCCCGCCAGCGGACAGGTTACGTTGGGAAACATCCCCTAGGGTGGACAAAGCGCTCACACGCTTATCAAAAAAGGTGGCACTGCCGTCTCAGGACACGGCCGCCTTAAAGGAGCCTGCAGATAGAAAGCAGGAGGCTATCCTGAAGTCTGTGTATACACACTCAGGTACAATACTGAGACCTGCAATTGCTTCAGCATGGATGTGTAGTGCTGCAGCTGCTTGGTCTGATACCCTGTCAGATAACATAGATTCCCTGGACAGGGATACTATTTTGCTAACCATAGAGCATATTAAAGACGTAGTCTTATATATGAGGGATGCACAGAGGGACATTTGCCGGCTGGCATCTAGAATTAATGCAATGTCCATTTCTGCCAGGAGAGTATTATGGACTCGGCAGTGGACAGGTGATGCTGATTCTAAAAGGCACATGGAGGTTTTGCCTTATAAGGGTGAGGAATTGTTTGGGGACGGTCTCTCGGTCCTTGTATCCACAGCAACAGCTGGGAAGTCGACTTTTTTACCTCAGGTTCCCTCACAGCATAAGAAAGCACCATATTATCAAGTACAGTCCTTTCGGCCTCAGAAAGGCAAGCGGGTCAGAGGCGCATCCTTTCTGCCCAGAGGCAGTGGTAGAGGGAAAAAGCTGCACCAGTTAGCCAGTTCCCAGGAACAAAAATCATCCCCTGCTTCCACTAAGTCCACCGCATGACGCTGGGGCTCCACAGGTGGAACCAGGTGCGGTGGGGGCGCGTCTCCGGAACTTCAGCGACCAGTGGGTTCGCTCACAGGTGGATCTCTGGGTTCTACAGGTGGTATCTCAGGGATACAAGCTGGAGTTTGAGGCGTCTCCCCCTCGCCGTTACCTCAAATCAGCCTTGCCAGCTGCTCCCAAGGAAAGGGAGGTAGTACTGGCGGCAATTCACAAGCTGTACCTTCAGCAGGTGATAATCAAAGTTCCCCTCCTTCAACAGGGACGGGGTTACTATTCCACAATGTTTGTGGTAGCGAAACCAGACGGTTCGGTGAGACCCATTCTAAAATTGAAATCCTTGAACACTTATATAGGGAAGTTCAAGTTCAAAATGGAATCGCTCAGGGCGGTTATTGCAAGCCTGGAAGAGGGGGATTTTATGGTGTCACTGGACATCAAGGATGCTTACCTACATGTCCCCATTTACCCACCTCACCAGGAGTACCTCAGTTTTGTGGTACAGGACTGTCATTACCAATTCCAGACGTTGCCGTTTGGTCTGTCCACGGCACCGAGGGTATTTACCAAGGTAATGGCCGAAATGATGATACTCCTTCGAAAGAAGGGAGTTATAATTATCCCGTACTTGGACGATCTCCTTATAAAGGCAAGGTCCAAGGAGCAGTTGTTAGTCGGAGTAGCACTATCTCGGGAAGTGCTACAGCAGCACGGCTGGATTCTGATTATCCCAAAGTCGCAGCTGATTCCTACGACGCGTCTGCTGTTCTTGGGCATGATTCTGGACACAGAACAGAAGAAGGTGTTTCTCCCGGAGGAGAAGGCCCAGGAATTGTCATCTCTGGTCAGGGACCTCCTGAAACCACTTTCAGTGGGATCTGTTAGACAAGTGGTCCGGATCGCATCTTCAGATGCATCGGTTGATCACCCTGTTCCCGAGGGCCAGGGTGTCTCTGCTGTGGTGGCTGCAGAGTGCTCATCTTCTCGAGGGCCACAGATTCGGCATTCAGGACTGGGTCCTAGTGACCACGGATGCAAGCCTCCGAGGTTGGGGGGCAGTCACTCAGGGAAAAATCTTCCAAGGACAGTGGTCGAGTCAGTAGACTTCCCTACATATAAATATTCTGGAACTAAGGGCCATTTACAATGCCCTGAGTCAAGCAGAACCCTTGCTTCAAAACCAACCGGTGCTGATTCAGTCAGACAACATCACGGCGGTCGCCCATGTAAACCGACAGGGCGGCACAAGAAGCAGGATGGCGATGGCAGAAGCCACAAGGATTCTTCGATGGGCGGAGAATCACGTGCTAGCACTGTCAGCGGTGTTCATTCCGGGAGTGGACAACTGGGAAGCAGACTTCCTCAGCAGGCACGACCTCCACCCGGGAGAGTGGGGACTTCATCCAGAAGTCTTCAAGCTGATTGTAAATCGTTGGGAAAGGCCACAGGTGGACATGATGGCGTCCCGCCTCAATAAAAAGCTAAAAAGATATTGCGCCAGGTCAAGGGACCCTCAGGCTATAGCTGTGGACGCTCTAGTGACACCGTGGGTGTACCAGTCGGTTTATGTGTTCCCTCCTCTTCCTCTCATACCAAAGGTACTGAGGATTATAAGAAAGAGAGGAGTAAGAACTATACTCATCGTTCCGGATTGGCCAAGAAGAACTTGGTACCCGGAACTACAAGAAATGATCTCAGAGGACCCTTGGCTTCTGCCGCTCCGACAGGACCTGCTGCAGCAGGGGCCCTGTCTGTTCCAAGACTTACCGCGGCTGCGTTTGACGGCATGGCGGTTGAACGCCAGGATCCTAATGGAAAAGGGCATTCCAGATGAAGTCATTCCTACGCTGATTAAAGCTAGGAAGGATGTGACAGCAAAACATTATCACCGCATATGGCGAAAATATGTTGCTTGGTGTGAGGCCAGGAAGGCCCCAACAGAGGAATTTCAGCTGGGTCGATTTCTGCACTTCCTACAGTCAGGAGTGACTATGGGCCTAAAATTGGGATCCATTAAAGTCCAGATTTCGTCCCTGTCTATTTTCTTTCAAAAAGAACTGGCTTCACTGCCTGAAGTTCAGACGTTTGTTAAGGGAGTGCTGCATATTCAGCCCCCTTTTGTGCCTCCAGTGGCACCTTGGGATCTCAACGTTGTGTTGGATTTCCTAAAATCACATTGGTTTGAGCCACTTCAGACCGTGGAGTTGAAGTATCTCACGTGGAAGGTAGTCATGCTGTTGGCCTTGGCCTCAGCTAGGCGTGTGTCAGAATTGGCGGCTTTGTCCTGTAAAAGCCCATATCTGATTTTCCATATGGACAGGGCAGAATTGAGGACTCGTCCCCAATTTCTCCCAAAGGTGGTATCAGCGTTTCATTTGAACCAACCTATTGTGGTGCCTGCGGCTACTCGGGACTTGGAGGATTCCAAGTTGCTGGATGTAGTCCGGGCCCTGAAAATCTATGTTTCCAGGACGGCTACAGTCAGGAAAACCGACTCGCTGTTTATCCTGCATGCACCCAACAAGCTGGGTGCTCCTGCTTCTAAGCAGACTATTGCTCGCTGGATCTGTAGCACAATTCAACTTGCACATTCTGCGGCTGGACTGCCGCATCCTAAATCAGTAAAAGCACATTCCACGAGGAAGGTGGGCTCTTCTTGGGCGGCTGCCCGAGGGGTCTCGGCTTTACAACTTTGCCGAGCTGCTACTTGGTCGGGATCAAACACTTTTGCAAAATTCTACAAGTTTGATACCCTGGCTGAGGAGGACCTTGAGTTTGCTCATTCGGTGCTGCAGAGTCATCCGCACTCTCCCGCCCGTTTGGGAGCTTTGGTATAATCCCCATGGTCCTTACGGAGTACCTAGCATCCACTAGGACGTCAGAGAAAATAAGAATTTACTCACCGGTAATTCTATTTCTCGTAGTCCGTAGTGGATGCTGGGAGCCCGTCCCAAGTGCGGACTTTCTGCAATACATGTATATAGTTATTGCTTAACTATAGGGTTTTGTTATGAGCCATCTGTTAAATGAGGCTCAGTTGTTGTTCATACTGTTAACTGGGTATAGTTATCACAAGTTGTACAGTGTGATTTGGTGTGGCTGGTATGAGTCTTACCTTGGATTCCAAATCCTTTCCTAGTAATGTCAGCTCTTCCGGGCACAGTTTCCCTAACTGAGGTCTGGAGGAGGGGCATAGAGGGAGGAGCCAGTGCACACCAGATGTAGTACCTAATCTTTCTTTTAAGAGTGCCCAGTCTCCTGCGGAGCCCGTCTATTCCCCATGGTCCTTACGGAGTACCCAGCATCCACTACGGACTACGAGAAATAGAATTACCGGTGAGTAAATTCTTATTTTTCCCCTTCTGTCTGTGGGTGTGTGTGTCTCCCTTCACGTTACCATGTTCAGGGACTGTTTCCTGCACAGCTGAGTGTCTTTCCTTGCCCGGAGACTCTCTTCCCTGTACTCCCTGATAGTGCACATCATCAAACTAGTGGGGCTGAACTCCCATGGTTAGCTTCCATTAAAGGGATGATATCTAATATTTCTACTAAATGATTCCATAATGAGAGACGTGGATTTTAAGCCAGTCTATGGATGACCTGATGAATAGAGATTCAGTTCCCATACCAGCGTCTCAAACCCCCGCCTTTTGCCCACAAAAGGGTACTCTGGCCCAGCTCATGCAGGATGATATTGATGAGGATACATACGATCCAGAGGAGGGTGAAGAGGCTATCAGAAATGTCCTGCACATTCCTGACAAGACGGCGGAGGTAGAGGAGGAATCTTTTTTTTATTTTTATTTTTAAAGGTTTATTAGTCGATTTACAGTCATACACAGTCAGAATGTTGAACCAGAACAGTAAAAATTACGGTACATATAATAACCCAGAAAAGGAATTATCTAGCAAGCAGGCGAGTAAATCTTATTTTTTTTAAGTAAGCAAGATAACAGAACTAGTGTATGAAAATAGAGAGTCCCTCAGGCTTATGGTGTGGCCGACCAGCCTAGGGGAGCGAGAGAGTGGAAAAGAAAAGAGACAGGAAGAAAAAAGAACGAGAACAAAGAGAGGAGGAATCTTATTTTAATGTAAAAAAGAAATCCTCAGCTACTTTTCCTGCATCAAAGGAATTTAATGCCCGGTTTGAAGAAACTTCGGCTAAGCCTGATAAAAAAATTTCAGATCCCTAAAAGATTAATTACATCCTTTCCCTTTCCTCTGGAAGATGGAAAGAAATGGGAAAACCCGCCGAGTGTTGGACGCATCTGTATGGAAGTTGTCACGTAAGATAGTCTTACATGTTCCTGGGGCAGCATCCTAAAAGGACACAGCTGACCACAAGATTGAGAACACTCTCAAATCGTTATACACTGCTGCTAGGGTGGCCCGGAGACCCACTATTGCTTGTGCATGAATCACTAAAGCATTGCAAAGTGGTCAGGTAATCTAATTGACGGATTGGATACCTTACCCAGAGGGGAGATAGTTTTACTCCTGCAGCATATTCAAGACTAACTTAATGGTGGAGGCCATAAAGGAAATTGGTTTGCTCAACGCACGCACCACTGCCATGGCAGTGTCAGCACGCAGGGGCTTGTGGCTACGCCAGAGGACTGCGGATTCCAGGAAAGGCGTGGAAAACCTACCATTCACAGGTGAGGCCCTTTTTGGAGATGAACTGGATAAGTGGATATCCAAGGCTACGGCGGGTAAGTCTACATACCTTCCTTCCGCAGCATCCCCAGCTAGAAAAAACTACTCTGCTCCATCTCTGCAGTCCTTTCGGACAGCAAAATTCAAAGGCAAATCCAAAGGTTTTTCTACAGCCTTCAAATGTAATAGAGGTAAACCCAGAAAACCAGCAGCTGCAGGTTCTCGGGAACAGAACTCCGGGTCCGCTTCCTCCAAAGCCTTCAGCATGACTGTGGTCTGCACTGCCTGGAAGACAGGCAGGTGGGAGCTAGGTTTCATTATTTCAGTCACGTTTGGGCAACATCTTGCCAGGATCCCTGGGTCACAGACTGGAGTTTCAGGGACTCCCACGTCACAGATTCTTCAAATCAGGCTTACCAGCTTCTCCGGAAGCAAGTTTGACTTTACAGGCAGCAATTCAAAAACTGGTACAGACTCAGGTCATTGAGCCAGTTCCACTTTAACTACAAAACAAGGGTTTTTACTCCAACCTGTTTGTGGTGCCGAAACCGGACGGTTCAGTAAGGCCCATTTTAAACCTCAAATCACTAAACCCGTTTTTAAGGGTGTTCAAGTTCAAGATGGAGTCTCTGAGAGCGGTGATCTCAGGTCTGGAGGAGGGGCAATTCCTGGTGTCTCTGGACATCAAGGATGCGTACCTTCATATTCCGATTTGGCTGCCTCATCAGGCTTCTCTAAGGTGTGCACTACAGGACTGTCCCTACCAATTCTAGGCCCTGCCATTTGGTCTCTCCACGGCACCGAGGGAGTTCACCAAGGTGAGGCAGAGATGTTTCTACTCCGCAAACAGGGAGTGAACATAATTCCATACCTGGACGACCTGCTGATAAAAGTGCCAAGTGCCTTCCAGGCAGAAGTTGTTGGACAGCATTGCCCTCTCAACCCAGCTGCTTTAGTATCACGGATGGATTCTGAACCTACCAAAATCCCACCTGGAACCAACACGGAGGCTTCCGTTTCTGGGGATGATACTGGATACGGAGTAACAGAAGGTATTCTTTCCATTGGATAAAGCATTGCTAATCCAGTCGATGGTGCGGGATGTCCTAAAACCAGCCCAGATATCTGTGCATCTATGCATTCGCCTTCTGGGGAAGATGGTCGCCTCTTGCGAGGCTCTGCAGTACGGAAGGTTTCGTGCGAGGCCCTTCCAGCTGGATCTGCTGTACAAATGGTCCGGATCGCATCTTCACATGCACCAGAGGATAAGTCTGTCACCAAAAGCCAGGATCTCTCTTCTGTGGTGGCTTCAGACTTCTCACCTGACCGAGGGTCGAAGGTTCGGGATTCAAAATTAGGTTCTGCTAACCTGATGCAAGCCTCAGAGTTTGGGGAGCAGTCACCCAGGGGGAACAGTTCCAGGGAAAATGGTTAAGTCAGGAAACCATTCTTCCGATCAACATTCTGGAACTAAGGGCCATATACAAAGCCCTGCTACTTGCATCGTATCTTCAAAATCATGCTATTCAGGTTCAGTCGGACAATGTGACTGCAGTAACGTACATAAACCGACAGGGCGGAACGAAGAGCAGAGCAGCAATGTCAGAGGTAACAAGAATTCTCCTCTGGGCAGAAAGACACGCGGTGGCGCTGTTGGCAATCTTCATTCCGGAAGTAGACAACTGGGAAGTGGACTTCCTCAGCAGACACGACCTCCACCCAGGGGAGTGGGGCCTTCACCCGCAGGTGTTCGAGTCCTTAACAAGTCGGTGGGTGATTCCACAGATAGACATGATGGCCTCTCATTTCAACAAGAAACTAAAGCGGTATTGTTCCAGGTCTAGGGACCCGCAAGCAGTGTTGGGGGACGCTCTGGTGACTCCATGGGTCTACCAAATGGTTTACGTGTTTCCACCTCTTACACTGATCCCAAGAATTATCAAAAGAATAAAGAGGGAAAAGGTTCAAGCAATTCTCATTTCTCCGTATTGGCCAAGAAGGGCCTGGTACGTGGATCTACTGGAGATGCTCCTAGAGGACCCGTGGCCTCTGCCTCTTCGAGAGGATCTTCTACAACAGGGGCCGTTCGTCTATCGGGACTTACCACGGCTACGTTTGACGGCATGGAAGTTGAGTGTCAAATTTTAGCCCGTAAATACATTCCGAACAAGGTTATTCCAACCCTGATCCAAGCCAGAAAAGGGGTAACGTCTAGACATTACCACCGTATTTGGAAAAAATGTCTCGTAGTGTGAAAACAGGAAATTTCCTGCAGTGGAATTTTAACTGGGATGTTTTCTCCTTTTTCTACAGTCGGGTGTTGGTTTGGGCTCCTTCGAAGGTCCAGATTTCGGCCTCATCCATTTTCTTCCAGAAATAATTGGCTTCTATCCCTGAGGTTCAGACATTTTTGCAGGGGTTCTGCACATCCAACTGCCCTTTGTGCTTCCTACGGCACCTTGGGATCTCAACGTGGTGTTGCAGTTCCTACAATCGGAATGGTTTGAGCCTTTACAGGATGTTGACGTAAAGTTTTACGTGGAAGGCCGTCACACTGTTGGCCTTGGCTTTTGCAAGGCGCGTGTCGGAGCTGGGGGCGTTGTCTCACAAAAGCCCCTATTTGATTTTTCATGAAGATAGAGCTGAACTCAGAACTCGTCAGCAATTTCTTCCTAAGGTGGTGTCTGCGTTTCATATCAACCAACCTATTGTGGTTCCATTGCTTACTGACACCTCTGCTACATCAAAGTCCTTGGATGTTGTGAGGGCTTTGAAGATCTACGTGAAGTGGACAGCTCATCACAGGAAATCTGACTCGCTGTTTGTTCTCTCTGATCCCAATAAAATTGAGTGTCCTGCTTCAAAGCAGTCTATTGCTCGCTGGATTAGGTTTACTATCCAGCGTGCTTATTAATCGGCAAGATTGCCGGTTCAAAAATCTGTTCATGCCCACTCTACTAGGTCGGTGGGTACTTCCTGGGCGGCTGCCCGGTGTGTCTCGACTCTACAACTCTGCCGAGCAGCTACTTGGTCGGGTTCGAACACGTTTACGAAGTTCTACAAGTTCGATACTTTGGCCTCTGAGGACCTTCAGTTTGGTAAATCTGTTCTGCAGGAATCTCAGCACTCTCCCATCCGGTTTGGGAGCTTTGGTACATCCCCATGGTACTAATGTGGACCCCAGTATCCTCTAGGACGTAAGAGAAAATAGGATTTTAATTACCTACCGGTAAATCCTTTTCTCGTAGCCCGTAGAGGATACTGTGCGCCCGCCCAGTGCTTCGTTTATCCTGCACTGTTACTTTAAGTAATGTTGGTTCTGCTGTTGCTGTTCCTGTTCCAAGTTGGTTAGTATGGTTTTCCTCTTGTTTGTGTGTGCTGGTTCGAATCTCACCACTGTTCTGTTACATCCTTCCTCAGGATATGTCAGTCTCCTCAGGCACAGTTTCTAGACTGAGTCTGGTAGGAGGGGCATAGAGGGAGGAGCCAGTGCACACTATTGATTTCATAGTGCCCAAGGCTCCTAGGAGACCTGTCTATACCCCATGGTACTAATGTGGACCCCAGTATCCTCTATGAACTAAGAGAAAAGGCTTTACCGGTAGGTAATTAAAATCCTATTATCTGTAGCCAGCAGCCATAGATTGTAAGCAAGTGAGCAGGGCCTTCCCACCTTTGTCTGATTTTACCCAGTTTTGTTTTATTGCTGCCTTTTCCAGTTGTAAAGCGCAACGGACCGTGATCCCAATCTGGGTACATGGTATGCAGTGCTGACAATGTTAGGTGTGTGTGTAAAGCACAAGTCTGGAGTTAATCAGGAGTTGGTTGAAGCTGGCAGCAGCACATCAACACAGCAGTTTCCCGTAAATGGTGCACAGTATAATAACTAATTTACCATATATTAGGAGCTGGCTGCGGTTACATAACAGATTGGGATTGTTTGTTCTTAAAGGTTTTAACCCATTTAATTTTGTTTATAGCCACCATCAGCATCTACATGGACTTGGGCATTTGTTTTCTCAATGGGGTCTATCCAATTCAGTGCGCTGTTAATAGCACCGAGGAGGTGGTCCCGGAGCTATTCAATTTAAGTCCAATTTACAGGATTTCTGTTCTCAACCCTCCTGAGGTGCGAACAAAGATCCATCAAAACTAGTGTGGCAGTGTGATTTTGTGCCTTAGAGCGGGGCAAACAGCATGGCAGCAGGCCTCTTAAGTCTGAGAATGCCTGGTATCGCGACTAAACACCCGCGAGTACTGGCATTCTCAGACATAACAGCGTGCTGAATTGAATAGCTCCGTGACCTCCTTCCCAGAGCTAATAGCATCGCGCTGAATTGAGTCGACCCCAGTGTTTCAAATATTTGCATAATAACAATGGTTTTTTGCTCCTTGATTATTGCTCTCCTTTAAAAGTCTCTCTGATATTCTCAATTTGGTCAGGTGTGCTTGGTGTCCATGCTGGACTATTTTAAGACTTTTTATTACATATTGTATATTTTAAATGATCAGCTTTTATTTGTTTCATGTTTATACTGGTTCTTCTGTATGTCATGGTTCTTTGTATTGTATTAAAATATATAGCTTTATATTTAACCTGCACAACCTATTTCTATATGGACAACACTCTCCAACCTCTAAGCAGTTTTACAGCAGTGGACTCCTCTCCATGGACACTGATGCTCACTCTGCACATTCTCTATATCACTGAATTGTGGGCTTTTGGTTACTGTCCAGTCACCATGTTGGGTTTTTTTTTTGTTGTTTTTTTTCTTTTGCTATTGAAATATAAGTTAAAGGTAATTGGTGCTTTCTCTCTCTCTTCAGGACTGCTGGCAGTGCACAAGTTGCCATAAATTGAACTCGCCAGTGAAGCGTTACTGCTTCCGCTGCTGGGCATTACGTAAAGACTGGTATGCAGACTGCCCACGTCTCACCCATACCCTTTCCACACCAGCATTTCCTGCAGTTGTCAATTCCCGGGAAAGCGACAGTGGCATTGATGTTCCTGACTGTCGCAGAACCTTATCTGCTCCCATGGTGCGTGTACAAGCCCCTTGCAGCAATTTGCAAGCACCTTTCTTAGAGCCGCTAGACTTGGCATCAAACATCAGAATACTCTCAGAAAGTACGGACACACTTCTCAGTTACCAGTCTGATGAAGCATCACTGGACTCTAACCGTCCTTTGCTGGAGCCATGCAAGCTTTGCCAGCGACGGCCTCGTAATGGCAATGTGATACATGGTCGTACTGGCCACATGGTGACATGCTTTTTATGTGCACGTAGTCTGCAGAAGACACGCAAGGGATGTCCAGTATGCCAGAAACCCATACAGATGGTGGTGAAGACCTATGTGGCATAGCCAAGTGGGGAGATGTTAGCTGAGACACATGGAGCATGTGTAAAAACATGCACAATTGTTTGCAGTTTAAAATGTTTGTACTTTGTCCCTTATGCACCTTTTTGTATGTGAAGGAGACCAGGAAAGCAACAATGTGAGAGACTTTATATTGTTTACCCGGACTGGTGGAATGTTTCATTCCAAGCTCTGACTATGATCATGCTTTATCACTGCCATGAGTATATGAAGTGTTTACTGTTGCTTCACACTGCATAGTGATCATTCTCCGACATAGGGAACTAAAAACTTTTGGAGAAAATATTTATAAAGATACAAGAATATGTAAATGATAAATTTGCATATCTATTTATATCTGGACTTTATTGTCTTGCATTTGGATGTGTCTGAAAACCCCTTCTGTAGGTCTTTGTAACATGTAGCTAGAGAATACTTACTGTCCTCACCAATAAGACCCCAGAAGAATCCTGCACAGAGCAGCCAGGTGGGAAATACGAGCACAGCCCTTCCTATCAAAGCCGCAGCTTGCGGATTTGTACAGCAGGGGCTAGTGTCACAATATCATAATTCAATCCCAGCAAAGTGGGTCTTCTGGGCATGATGACTTGAATCGCATGCTGGAACAATGCCTACACTCTCCAGGAGTCTGGATTCTCGTGGAGATTTTGGGAAAGTAGGTAAGTATGAGCTACAACAGTCTGCCATAGCGTATCCATGCTTTGTATGACATTGAAGTGTTTACTTGACTAGAAAAATAATTAACCAACATACAGAATATAGCCATTCCCCTACATATAGGTCCACAAAGTTGTTAATGCAGTATTGCCTGGGTATACTTGTATATCTATGATTATGGTTGCAAGCATTTCCAGCTATTCCTCTTTGAGCACCAATACATACAATAAGTTGTTTTGGTATTGCAAATAACACGCTACAACTTTGCATGAAGGCCACCTGTATTTTAATTTTATATTCTAGCACTTAAATTTCACCATGATTTAATGTTGTGATATGTACTTTGTTAAATGAGGATATGTTTAAATCCTGCTATGCATGAGATCATCAGTTCTAACAAATACTTGCAGTGCTCATGCAGTGTTAGCCAAGCCTCTACATGCAATCCTGTAAGCGTAAGAAAAAAAGTGTTGGTGATTAGGCATTTGGCCATGCTTACATGCAAAGTGTGAACCTAGAAAGTGGGACCTGTCTGTGTAGCATGAAGCACCATTGTGGGTGACAAGTCCACTTTAACAGCGGCTATGTACTTGTTTGTTTGTGTTACACTTACTACTAAGATATTAGTTAACTAATGTGTTGCGGAAGAGGAGCCTTTGCACCATCCGCTCATAATTTTAATTTACGTCGCAAAGGAAAGTGCATACTCTTAATTTCACTTTTGGCATTAGAAATGGTTCGCAAGTGGGTTGGTTTAAATGCCTAATACAAAAATAAAATTGTATAATGTTTAGAGCACCTTCATGAGTGTTGCAGGATATAATATGGTGTATTTTTATTTATTTATGTTTTAATTCTCTTCCTTGGTCTGTTAGACAATACACACAGTGTTCTTAGGTGGATATTCAATTAACCGCACTAATTTACTGCAGCTAATTGATCCACTGGGGGCTATTCAGTTAGCTCAGACAGCCAGCAGCAACGTTGATTTTTTTTTTTTTCACCTGCCCGATGCGGAAGAAAAGAAATCTGTGATAACTGAACCTATTTTTTTGCAGCTGCTATTGCAAAAACACATGGATACGGGGTCTTATCTTTGTCTTATCCTATCTTATCACTCAAAAGGAATTTTTCCACACTAAAAATGTGATGAATTGACTTGGCCGATAGTGAGCATTGGGCAAAAATCACGACACCCCCCCCCCCCCCCCCCCCTTTTTTTTCCCACACGAAACTGAGTGCCTAATTGAAAAACACACAGGATCTGCAAAAAGTCTGTTTTTTTTGCGGCCGCGATCAGACAGGCAAAACATAATCCCCGATTAGTGCCAACATGGGGGCTAATAGGATAGCCCCAAGCGATTCAATTAGCCACAGTAAATTACTGTGCTTACTGTAACCAATGTTACTTATTTTGAAAGTCTTATCAGACCCAAAGAGTAATGCTTTATTTTGCTCTTGGCACAGACAGCTGACGTACGATATAGTATAGAGTTTGTAGTTCTCCATGTAAAACAACCCTAGTTTACTTTACATTTTTCCAAATATGTATGCAATGCAAGACAACAGGAGGACTCATTTGCACTATCTGTTCTTCAATTTGAAGTGCCTAGTAGTAAACTATGGTAGTTTATAGTGGTTTTCAACTTTGTTTTACTGAATCCCCTTCTTATTGGAAACGGGATTAATTGAAACTCATTTAAAGTTGAATACCCCTTTAAGGAGGTTAAGTGGGCAAGGGCCAAAATGTGTTGTATTTTATTTTTGTATGGTTCTAAAATAAAATACTTTAAAACCTGTTTTGTGTTGGTTGTGTCAATAAACCAAATGTAACATTTTAATGTGGGAGTAAAAGTAAGCTAAAATGTTGTGCATTGTATATCATAGGTATGTAAAATATTTGTCCACACAGTCTAAGGGTGGCTTTCCACATGTGTTTAGAAATTGCCAGTGACACGCATGTCATGTTATTTCATATGATGTGGTAACATACTTTAATCTTTTAAGGAAATAAACGTCATACTTAATAAAGTAAAGAAGACAATCAAGTAATGTTAAAGTTTTGCATTCAGTGTGTTGCACTTTTATGTGTATTTTCCCCATGCCAATTATTTTTAAGCCAGAGATGTATGATGAAGGTAACAAATCTTTGGAGCCAGGGGGGACCCCTTGAATGCCCAACCCCTTTAGCATAAAGGCCCCTTAGGGTCTTCAGGCCTCCCTCCACTGCGAAGACTCGGGGTCAACCCTTTCTTCCCACAATTGGCAGAGGTTTCCCCCTGGAGAACAGATTGAGCTCTCCCTAGAGAGAGAACCTCACGCAACTTGGGTCTACATCCAAACCTCACAAAAATGTGGCACACCCACAAAAAAATAAAAAGATGTGCAGCAAAAAGGGAAATTAAGTAGACTCTAGACTTTTGGCCTGGAATATAAAAAAAAATATCCTTGCTATGGCTAGAAGCCGAAAGGAAAAATGGGGCAGAGTAAAACAAACCAAAAAAAAAAAAATTAAGTTTCTTACTAGTGCAGTCCTTTAGTGCTTTTTTGGGTACCTCTGGCTCCGGCAGATCCAAGGTCACATAGCACCTTGGTCTTCAAAGTAGCTGGCCTGTTGGCCAGAGGACCAGGTGACAGACCTTCGCCTACTTTGGGGCACCTTTTAAGCCTCACAGTGTACAAAGGCATCTACATTTGGTCTTATCCAAAAGGCTGAGAAACAAATTGTAAAGAGTGAGATGTCCCTAGCACAGGAAATTTTGAGCTGCACAGCTTTTAAAGGTGTTCTGCCTCCAGCAGACATGCTTTGTATGCTACTTATGGCGATGATCCTTAGTGTTTTGTAAGTAAGAGACCAGTTTCTAATGAAATGCTTAAAATGTTGATGTGCTCAAAATATCAACACTACTAATATGATTCACGCCTTTTACTATTTGCTTGTTTGTTACCAGACATAGGGCGATATTCAATTGATATATCGTGCCCGGTCTACCATCTGAAGTTACGGGAGATCGTGGGGCGATATTCAGTTGTCCCTTGTTATCGCCACTATCTCGCCCATAGCAGTCAGGTTTAGCCGCGTAAAGTGTCTGTAGGCAGAAACATTTGAATAGCTGTCAACGGAAGGGGCGGCAACAATTGAATTCTGCCCATAGAGTGGTTATTTTAACAAAAGTGTGCACTTGATTGATGGGTGTGGCCAGTCAATATCTTACTATTACATTTGGTGAAGTGAAGAGCACTAAGCCATAGAGACTGGGGCTGGCAATTTAGGGGCAGGAAGCTGTACAGGGAAAGGGCACTTAACGATATGTTGGTTAACCGTAGAAGCCGTTGTGTGTTTGATATAGGCAGTGTACTAGGTTAGAGTGGTGCTTTTCTTTTTTTTATTCATCACTAGGTACTGTATAGTAAATAAAGAGTAGATGCGTACAGGGGCGGTACACATGGAGCGATTTTTACTTTACGGGAAAAGTCTAGGGGTAGCAGTTTTGGAAAATGATTTTGGGGTACTCATTGATAATAAACTTAATAACCGTATACAATGTGAAAGTGAAGTAAAGAAGGCAGGTAAGTTAGTGTGCATAAAACGGGGAATTGAGACAAGGGACGAGGATGTAATTCTGCCGCTGTACAAATCAGTAGTACGACCGCACCTGGAATATTGTGTTCAGTTTTGGGCACCACTGTATAAAAAAAGATATTGGTGAACTAGAGAGGGTTCAAAGGCGAGCTACTAAATTGATTAAAGGGCTTGAGGGACTGGATTACGAGGAAAGGCTTACTAGGTTGAACATGTATACGCTGGAAAAGAGGCGTCCAAGAGGAGACATTATTAATGTCTTCAAATATGTAAAGGGACACTACAAAGAGTTATCAGAGGAATTATTTATTAAAAGAACTCTGTTTAGGACACGTGGGCACTCGCTGAGGCTGGAGGAGAGAAAATTCCGCACGCAACGGAGGAAAGGGTTCTTCACTATTAGGGCAATAAGGATTTGGAATTCCTTGTCAGGGAAGGTGGTAATGGCGGACTCTGTAAATGCATTTAAAAGGGGATTGGATGAATTTCTGATTGAAAAGGATATCTAAGGCTACAACATTTTAAAATATTGAAGTTGTTAATCCAGGTGTAACGTGATTGTAGTTAACTAGTCCTAAAACATTCTTCTGCAGGTACATTAAAATCAACTCAACTTAATTCAATAAACAGGTTCAACGTGATGGGCATTTTGCCTCTTTTCAACCTCAATTACCATGTTACTTAATTTTTAAGCAAAAGCGCACATTGCTCCATGTGTAGGGTGCCGGTGACAAAGATGTGCGGCCCCTCATGTCGCTATCACTGGCTCTAGATTTGGCATGCATGCCAAATCTAGTCAGGTCGCTCACTTCACTGCTGTGTGAAGTGAGTGCCCCCTCCACTCAGCACACCGTCCTGAGCAGGGGGGGGAGATATGTTCTGAGCGGTCTGTGCTAGATCGCTCAGTACACATCTCTACAGTGTGTACCCCCCTTTACCTTGGAAAACTGTTTGTCCACATTTTATGATTGGCAGCCACCAGCACTGGTTTTACCTTTTACAGTGACCATGAATGATTTGAATTGGTCCTGGACCACCAACCCAGGGCACCCCTGCAGATTAGCTGAGGCACCCTAGGGTGCCACGGCACACAGTTTGAGAACCACTGACTTGGGTACATAGGTATTGAATGTATATTGTAAGGAGAAATTTGAATAAGTTTGGTTGTGTGCATCTTCTTGGAAATGACTAGTCTTCGACTGAATATGTGAAACAGGTTTCTCTTACGTCATAGAGGATACTGGGGTTCCATTTAGTACCATGGGGTACAGATGGCTCCACTAGGAGCTATGGGCACTTTAAGAATTTGATAGTGTGGGCTGACTCCTCCCTTTATGCCCCTTCTACCAGACTCAGTTTAGAAAATGTGCCCGGAGGAGCCGGTCATGCTTATGGAAGCTCCTGAAGAGTTTTCTGCATTTTGTTTATTTCCAGGCAGGGCTGGTTGGCACCAGCCTGCCTGCTTTGTGGGGCTTTTTTTTTTTGGGGGGGGGGGGGAATGGCCCCACCTCTTGAAGGGTTAATGGTCCCGCTCCCTGCTGACAGGACACTGAACTCCTGAGGGAACTTCGCAAGCCCCACCATGGCAAGCGTACATTCCTGCAGCACGCCGCCACCCCTAGCAGAGCCAGAAGAAAGAAAAGTGAGTACCAAGCCGGCGTCCCAACTAGCGGGTCGCTGGCCATTATGGCGGCATGAGGGTACGGAGACGCACGGCTTCTAACCGGGGCGGAATGCGTCTCCAGCCTCGGTACACTGTACACAGTACCCACACTGGCAAAAATATACGTTATGGTGAGAACTTGCCATTGATAACAGTATTTCTCCTACGTCCACAGGATAACTATGGGATATGATGAAGTGACAGCAGATTTGCACCAATCGGTCAAAGCTTTTCCGGCCTCCCAGCACGCAATGGGCCCGTCCATATATATCCCCGCCTCCTTGCACAGGCAAATCAGTTTTATTTCAAAGCTCAAGGCAGGAGCATCATAGATAGCCCTAAATCAGGCGATAAGAACACACATGCACACCCGTACAAAAAGGATTAGGTTAGTGAGTAAAAGGATCCTCAAATTAGGGGCGTCAGGATGGGATCCCTGTGGAAATATCGTTGGTAACGGTAAGTTCTTGCCATAACGTATATTTCTCCGGCAGGGTCCACAGGATAACAATGGGATTTCCCAAAGCATAATGCCTAATGAATGTTTTAATGGAAGACTATGTGGCTGCCTTACATATCTGTTCTGAAGCACCACGTTGTGCTGCCCATGATGGACCTACCTTATGAGTAGAGTGAGAAGGGACATTAGCCGGAGCAGGGAGATCAGCCTGAGAATATGCTTCTGAAATCATCATCTGAAGCCATCTTGCCAGTGTCTGCTTATCAGCAGGCCATCCTCTCTCTTGTGAAATCCGTAGAGAATGGAGAGAGAATTTGTCTTTCTGATGGCACTGGTACGATCCACGTAGATCTTTAATGCACGGACCATGTCCAGCAATGCTTCTCCCGCAGAAAGGCCAGGTACCTGGAAAGCCGGGACTAAAATTCTTCATTAAGATGGAATTTAGACAACACCTTTTGGAAGATAACCAGATCTAGTTCTGAGAAATGCTTTATCTGGATAAAAAATCCGAAATGGGGAACGACATAATGCCCCTAAATCGGATACTCTTCTAGCTGACGCCATAGCCAGTAGAAAAAGAACTTTAGCTGTCAACCATTTAAGACCCACTTTATTAAGTGTTTCAAATGGGGCAACTTGAAGGGCTTTCAGGACTAGACTTAAGTCCCAAGGCACTGTAGGAGGAACAAAAGGAGGTTGAATGCGCAGCATTCCTTGGAAAAAAGTTTGCACATCCTGTAAATTGGCAATTTTCTTTTGAAACCATACAGTCAATGCTGACACTTGCACTCTCAAGGAAGTCACCTTCAAACCTTTATCCATTCCTGCCTGAAGGAATGCTAAGACCCTGGAAACTTTGAAATCCTTAGGGTCCATTTTCCGTTCACTGCACCAATGAATATAGGTTTACCATATTCAGTGATAAATGTGAGCTGAGGAAGGTTTCCTTGCTCTGAGCATAGTTTGAATTACCTGTTGAGAATCCTCTTGACTTCAGGATTGAGGTTTCAAGAGCCACACCGTCAAAGACAGTCGATCCAGATGTCTGTGATAACAAGGACCCTGCATCAGTAGATCTGGACGTTGATGGAGCAGAAGTGGAACATCCATCGACATCCTCTGCAGATCTGTGTACCATTGTCTTCTGGGCCAAGCCGGAGCTATTAGGATCACGGCACCTTTCCCTTGCTTTATCTTTCTCACCAACCTGGGTGATAGGAGGAAACACATAAGCCAGATGAAAGTCCTACATCTCACCGACAGGGCATCCACAAAGATCACTCTGGGATCCTTTGTTCTTGATCCGTATGCGAGAACTTTGTTGTTCAGACGGGATGCCATGAGATCTATCTCTGGCAACCCCCACTTGTCTACTAGATTCTGGAAGACCTCTGGGTGTAGAGAGTATTTGCTTGCCTGAATGGCGTGTTGACTGAGAAAGTCTGCTTCCCAGTTTAGGACTCCCGGACCGAACACTGCGGACAAGGCTGGATGATGACGTTCTCCCTACTTTAGTATGTGACTTACCTCCATCGCTTTTCGGCTGCGAGTTCCTCCCTGATGGTTGAGGTACGCTACTGCCGTCGCATTGTCAGAGCGGATCTGGACTGGTTTTCCCTGAAGAATGTTCTTTGCCTGAATCGGTGCCATGTATATTGGCAGGCTACTTACTTCCCTGGTCCATTGCCCCTGAAAACGCAACCTTCCTGACACTGCTCCCCAGCCCTGGAGACTGGTGTCTGTCGTCAGAATTTCCCAATATATCCAAAGGGGTCTCCCCTTGTCCAGATGAGATGTTTGTAGCCACCATGCTAATGACCTTCTTACTTCTATCGTAAGAGACATGGTCTGTGTTTTTATCGTTTGATGCAACCCATTCCATTTGGCGAGAATCAGACGCTGCAGAGGCCGCAAGTAGAATTGCGCATACTCCACCATGTCAAATGTTGACACCATCAAACCCATCGCGTGCATTGCTGTGTGAATGGATACCCTTTGACTGTGTAACAAGTCGTGAATCCTTGCCTGGACCTTGGATATCTTGTTCAGAGGTAAACTTACTCTCTGAAGACCTGAATCCAGTACATCCCCAAGTGAGTCATCTGTTGTGACGGAGACGATTTTGCCCAGTTTGAGCCACCCGTGGTTCTGCAGACATGTCTGTTGCAGATGATGTAAGAGCAAATGCCTGCGTCTGTGCCAGGATTAAAAGATCGTCGAGGTATGGAAAAATTCTTATCCCTGCTGGCAGAGATAAACTGATATTACCACCATAATCTTGGTAAATACTCTGGGAGCTGTGGCTAACCCAAAAGGTAGGGTCTGGAACTGAAAATGCTGTTGGAAAATAGTGAACCTGAGAGAGCACTGATGGGACAGTGCTATAGGAACATGTAGGTAAGCATCCTGTATATCCAGGGATACCATATAATCCCCTGGTTCCTTGGCCAAAATGATGGAACTCCATGTGAAACTGAGGTACCCAAATGTATTTGTTCAGCACTTTGAGCTTGAGAATGGGCCGAAAAGACCCATTTGGCTTCTGAACTGAAAACAGGTTGGAGTAAAAACCCTGTCCTCGTTGTGCAGGAGGAACTGGAATGACTACTCCTGAGTGAAGCAATTTCTGAACTGCCTGTAACAAAGCACTGGCCTTTGTATCTACCCGAGACGGGCTGGTACAAAAATACCTTTGAGGAGGGTGCTTCTTGAAGGCAAAATCATAACCTAGAGATACTGCTTCCTGCACCCAGGCATCTGTTGTAGACTGTTGCCAGATCTGTGCAAACTGAAGAAGTCTGTAATTGAATTACATGCATATATACGTTAGGAGCCACCTCCCTTTTTAAACAGCAGGAAGAGGATAATTGGAATTCCATTTCTTAGGAATTCTAAACATTTTATTGGGCGTAGCCCAAGCCTCTTCCATAATTTCAGTCAGCTGATCTGACCCTGGAAACTCATACCCTCATTCCGAGTTGATCGCTAGCTGCCATTGTTCGCTGCATAGCTATCAGTTAAAAAAATGGCAAAACTGCGTATATGCACCGCAATGCGCACACGTGGCGTACGGGTACAAAGAGCATTTTGGTTTCGCACAGGTTCTAGCGACTTTCAGTCGCACAGCCGATCGCAAGGAGATTGACAGAAAGTGGGAGTTTCCAGGTGTCAACTGGCCGTTTTCTGGGAGTGTTTGGAAAAACGCAGGTGTGGCAGGGCGTTTGCTGGGCAGGTATCTGACGTCATTACCGTGTCATTTGTCGCAGCAATCATCGCACAGAATAAGTAACTACAGGCCTGGTCTTGTTCTGCACAAAATGTGCTTGCAGCTGCTCTGCTGCACAGGCGTTCGAACTCCTGCAAACTGAAACTACACTCCCCCATGGGTGGCGACTATGCGTTTGCACAGCTGCTAAAAGTAGCTAGCGAGCGATCAACTCTGAATGAGGGCCTCAGTCTTAACTGTTTTGGGACGTTTAAACACAGGTGCCTTGGTTTTTAATACAGGCTCTGCTGAATCCTCTATGGATAGAATGGCTTTCATCGCTTTAATTAACTGCTATATCCACTGAGCTGAGACCTTCCTACTCCTCTTCATATGCTGAAGTAGAATTTATTGAGCTTTCATCTTCCGATGAGTCCTCATCTGAATCATGTGTAGTGTGTGAAGGTGAAGATTTACTTACCGCCGGCTTATCAGCTTGTTTCTTTTGAGAAGCTGCTGCTGGAACTGATACACCATAGGTGGGGAGCTGCATGTAAGGGTTAATAGTGTAACCTTTCCCTGGTACAGGAGTTGGAGGAATTATCCGTTCAGCTTTACTGGATAAAGTCTGTGCAAACATAGCCGAAGGTGGATCCATCTGCCTTGTATTTTTCATTAACCCCTGATGAAAGCTAGAACAATTTGCACATAAATCATCCTGAACCAGATCCTGAGAGGATAACACAGTTTTGCAAGACAAACATGATGAGTGTTGCTATGAGTGTACCTTCCTCACTTTTGTCGCTCTTAGACATCATAAATAATGAACACTTCCACAGTGTACTACACAATTTGTGACTGTAATCACTTTAAATTTCTTAAAGTGATATACAACCCGACCCTACCCATGCACCAGCATTGAGGATCGGAATAAACAAACTGACTGAAGTATAGTAAAGTCAGCAATCACACTAGCAGTCAGTCACATGTTATACATTAGTATATTAAGCAATATGAGCACATCATCAACTACAACTACATTTTAAGTATGTAGGAGAACATATTACTGCATCATGTTTAAACAGATCTAACGTATTCAGATGCAAATGCGAAAGAAACAGTAAATGTATACAGACTCATATGCAATATGCACTTCTCTAACTATTCGTACTCAAAAGTTAGATAGAGACTTTAGTGCTGTATAACCCGTACTCCGTAGAGTGGGATACAGGGAGACTCGCTTCCAGGACCGATCAATACGTTAGCGAACGCTGAGTGGATCCAGACGCTACTCGTGTACACTTCCGCTCCATGAACCTACAGAAGCATCAGTCACACAGCTGCCTATGCTGTGACTGGATCCCCTACAGCGTCTGAGATGGAAGCTGGAAACATTTCATGATGGGAGACTCGGAGGAAACTGGTCATGAACCGGGGGGGAGGGGTGACCAGGAGAGCGTCTGACTCCCCACTGCTGACGACAACCCTAGGGATCGCGGCCTCATACTATTCCTGGAGCCTCTGATCCCTAAGGCCTAGCGCTGGTGCACCCGAGGTGGCAGCCACGTCAGCGACTATTTGGTGGTCTCCTCCCAAAACAGTGCGGCTGTGTCCGTATTCCCCTTCTATGTGGAACCGATGCCTTACCTTCTCCCCGTGATCCGGCCACAGCCTGGTAATGTCTGCTGGACCTGCTAGTATATCCGACACAGACGTCCGCCGAAACAGCACTGCACTCGTGGGTAAGCGTTGTCGCGACCCGGTGGAGAGTTGTTGGAGCGACTCTTTCTAAGCTGTTTAGAAAGATCACTCAAAAAAAATAGTAAGACTATAAAAATAAAATAAGAGATCTTAGGGCTGCTAAAAACCAGCAGCCCTCTGACCATGGTCCGGCTCCTGCCGCACCAAACAAAACACTGATTTGCCTGAGCAAGGAGGCAGGGATATATGGATGGGCCCGTTGCATGCTGGGAGGCCAGAAAAGCTTTGACTGATTGGTGCAAATCCGCTGTCGCTTCATCATATACCCTTGTTATCCTATGGATAACCTGTTGACCCTGCCGGAGAAATAGCCTTAAAACGGTTTCTCTCCATTTTAAGTACCAGATTATCTCAGCCAGTATAAAGTAGGAAGACCGTGCGCCATTGAAGGGGCGGGGCCTTCACTATGAGAGGATCCAGCAGCTCACCAGTGCCATTTTCCCTCTGCAGTGGACACAGACGTTGACTGGCAGGGACGCGCACCTCCTCTGGAGAGACTCCAGATTACCTCAGCGGTACCAGGGGGTCATAGCAGGGGGGGAGCGATTCTTAGTGTACTAAGTCGCCTATCAGGGTACTTAGTCTACGACCCGGCTAAGCTTTGCATTGGCGATAAGGGCGCTGTTGGGGCTGGCTCCAAATAACTCTGTCTCCCTGAAGGGCTCTTTGTGGGTTAATTGTGCTTAACCTTTTCGTGTGTGTGTGTGTCACATTTACATTGTCAGGCAAAGTGCGTTTCTTGTACAGCTGAGTGTTCCTCTTCACCAGGGGGCTCACTACTAGGTACTCAGGGCAGTGCACCTTCCCGCAATAGCGGGGTTGAACCGGATTGGGTTACTTCCATTAAGGGAATGTTCTCAAATATTTCTACAAAGCTATCCCGCAATGAGAAAGAGATGCAATACTTAAGACAGACTATGGATGAGTTTATGAATAGAGACTCCGTCCCCAAACCAGCATCTCAATCCCCTCCCATTTGTCCGCAAAAACGGTCTCTGGCCCATGTCCTGCAGTCTGACTTTGGCGTTGATGGGTCAGACATGGAGGAGGGTGAGGTGGATTTGGCTGGGGGGGATGCTACTCTGTCACAGGGAATAGAGGCTATCACAGATGTTCTGAAAATTCCTCATAAGGTGTCAGAGGAGTGTGAGGAATCTTATTTTAATGTAAAAAAGAAGTCCTCAGTCAGTTTTCCTGCGTCAAAGGAATTTAATTCCTTTAAATTTGAAGAACTGTGGGTTAATACTAATAAGAAATTTCAAATATCTAAAAGGTTGCTCTCATCTTTTCCTTTTCCCCTAGAGGATAGGAAAAAATGGGAAAATCAACAGATAGTGGACGCATCAGTCTCTAGGCTGTCACGTAAAATTGTATTGCTTGTACCTGGTGCAGCATCCCTAAAAGATACGGCTGATCGTAAAATTGAGACTACACTCAAATCATTGTACACAGCTGCTGGGGTGGCCCAAAGACCCACTATTGCATGTGTGTGGATCACTAAAGCCATTGCTAAATGGTCAGGTAACCTAATTGAGGGGTTAGATTCCTTGTCTAGGGGGATATTTTACTCCTCCAGCATATACAGGACTCTGCGAACTTTATGGTGGAAGCCATAAAAGAGATTGGTTTGCTTAATGCACGCCCCACCGCTATTGCAGTGTCAGCGCGCAGGGGCTTGTGGCTATGCCAGTGGACTACTGATGCGGACTCCAGGAAAGGCGTGGAAGGCCTGCCATTCACAGGAGAGGCCTTGTTTGGAGACTAACTAGACAAATGGATCTCCAAAGCTACTGCAGGTAAGTCTATGTATCTTCCTTCCGCAGCTTCCCCAGCCAGGAAAGCTTATTCAGCTTCAAATTTACAGTCTTTTCGGACAGCCAAGTTTAAGGGAAAATCCAGAGGCATTTCTACGTCTTCCAGAGGTGCAAGAGGTATACCACGCAAACCAGCAACTGAAGGTGCTCAAGAACAGAGCTCATGCTCTGCTTCCTCAAAGCCTTCAGTATGACGGTGGACCACGAGGCCTGGAGGGCTGTCAGGTTGGAGCCCGACTAAAATTCTTCAGTCACATCTGGTCAAGTTCGTGCCTGGGAGTTCCAAGACCTCCCACTTCACAGATTTTTCAAATCTGGTTTACCAGCTTCACAAAAGGCAAGTATAACTTTACAGCAGGCCATCCAAAAACTGGTACAGACTCAAGTCATTGTTCCAGTTCCACCTCATCTGCACAGCAAGGGATGCTATTCCAACTTGTTTGTAGTACCGAAACCGGATGTTTCAGTACAACCAATTCTGAACCTCTCAGAAGATGGAGTCTTGTGTCTGGATATCATGGATGCATACCTTCACATTCCGATCTGGCCGCCTCATCAGGCTTATCTACGGTTTGCACTACAGGACTGTCAGTACCAGTTCCAGACCCTGCCATTTGGTCTCTCCACGGCACCAATGGTATTCACCAGCATGATGGCAGAGATAATGTTTTTCCTTCGCAAGCAGGGAGTGAACATAATTCCGTACCTGGACGATCTTCTGATAAAGGCACCGTCCAGGGAGAGGTTGCTGGACAGCATTAGCCTCTCAACCAAACTTCTCCAGGATCACGGGTGGATTCTGAACCTTCCAAAATCTCACCTAGAGCCAACACGGAGGCTTGCATTCCTGGGAATGATACTGGACATGGAGTCGCAGAAAGTGTTCCTTCCGTTGGAAAAGGCATTGGTAATCCAGTCGATGGTCAGGGTGTCATGAAGCCAACCCGGATATTGGTGCATCTATGCATTCGGCTTCTGGGGAAAATGGTGGCCTCTTACGAGTCACTTCAATATGGTAGGTTTCACGCAAGACCCTTCCAGCTCGATCTGTTGGACAAATGGTCCAGATCGCATCTTCACATGCACCAGAGGAGCCATCTGTCGCCAAAAGCCAGGATCTCCCTTCTGAGGTGGCTACAGATTTCTCACCTCATCGAGGGTCAGAGGTTCGGAATTCAGGACTGGATCCTGTTAACCATGGACGCAGGCCTCAGAGGCTGGGGAGCAGTCACCCAGGGGGTGCAGTTTCAAGGAAGATGGTCAAGTCAGGAAGTCACTCTTCCAATCAACATTCTGAAACTCAGGGCCATATACAACGCCCTTCTGCAGGCCTCCTCTTCAGGATCAGGCCATACAGGTCCAGTCGGACAATGTCACGGCAGTGACGTACATAAACCGACAGGGCAGAACAAAAAGCAGAGCAGCAATGTCAGAGGTGTCAAGAATTCTCCTCTGGGCAGAAAAAACTCTGTGGCATTGTCGGTGGTCTTCATTCTGGGAGTAGACAACTGGGAAGCAGACTTCCTCAGCAGACACGACCTGCACCGGGGGAGTGGGGCTTTCACCCGGAGGTGTTCAGGTGCTTGACACGGTGGGGATATCTACACATCGACATGATGGCCTCTCGTCTCAACAAGAAGCTCAATCGGTATTGTTCCAGGTCAAGAGACCCACAGGCAGTGGCGGTGGACGCTCTGACGACTCCATGGGTCTATCAGATGGTGTACGTGTTTCCACCACTTCCTCTTATCCCAAGAATTCTCAAAAGAATAAAAAGGGAAAAGATTCAAACAATTCTTGTTTCGGACTGGCCAAGAAGAGCCTGGTACGCGGACCTCCTGGAGATGCTCCTCAAAGATCCGTGGTCTCTACCTCAGCGCGAGAATCTTCTGCAACAGGGCCCGTTCGTCTATCAGGACTTACCACGGCTACGTTTTACAGCATGGAAGTTGAACGGCTGATTCTAGCCAGAAGAGGGATCCCTAACAAAGTTATCCTGACTATGATCCAAGCCAGTAAGGGGGTAACGTCTAAACATTACCACTGTATTTGAAAGAAATATGTCTCTTGGTGTGAGGGCAGAAAATATTCTGCTGTGGAATTTGACTTGGGACGTTTCCTGCTTTTTCTGCAGGCAGGTGTGGATGTGGAAAAGGGGGGAATAGGGGTACCGGCGACAAGTGTGGCTGAAAACAGTGGTTTCATGTGCTTGAAATTTAAAAGCCAAAAAGATGTAAAATTATAAAAACAAGTATTAATATATATGAGAGTAAAAAGGTTCAAAACAGGAGTTTAAAATACAGGAAAAAATCTTTCATATAAAAGACCATATGAAAATAATGATTGTAAAGGATAGGGAATCAGACTTGGCTTGGAATCAATAGGGGGTCAATGCAGGAAACCCAACGCGTTTCGTCTCATCAGACTTCTTCAAGGGGTAGGGACAGAATGAAGCTGCATGTCTATTTATACCCATAGTACTTAATTAGGGGTTGTGACATCATAGTAGGTCATGTGATATGATTATACAATCAACATTGTAAAAACTCATTTACAGCATAGCTGGGGTGAGAACAGGGTTCTATATACTTATTAGTAAAAACGAGTTGATTTCAACGTCCAAAATGGTTTAAAAACAGTTCATATAAGGCATTTCCGCCACACTTACGGTGACGTAGGACGCGGCTCTGCACTTACGCCCCACTTCCGATGACGTCTGCGCATGCGCCCGCAGCGGTTCCCGGCTTCACGAGTCCTTTTGACCATGCGCCCGCGGCTGTTCTGAGCGGCTCACATACAGAGAGAGATGTTCTTTCTCTTGTGTTCCACGGTAGTGTCCATTTTGTGTAGGATTCTTTTACATGCTTTTCAGTGAGGCTGCGGCGGCCATCTTTGAGTGAATAAGCAGACACGTCTAGGGTCCAGGCATATCTGTGTCCATAGCAACGGAATTACATATATAAAATGATAAAAACAAGTGGTAATATCAAAGCATAATGATATTTTTACGTTAAAAATACGGTTTCCATAGCAACAGCTCAATAAGCACCAAGGAAAGGGGTACATTATCTATAATTTGTAGAATGTTACCTACTGCCAGTGTACTATTTAAAAAGTGCTAGTGCAATATATTAGGTGAGTCTGTAAGTGACACAAATTATTAGAAGAGAAATGCAGATAATTAGGGCTTATCTCAATATTAAGATCTGTGACTATTAACACACTAGAATTATTTATTGTGTTAAAAGTATATATAAAACAGATAAAAAAATGAGGTAAGAATAAGTGAGTGCAAAAATTCATAGAACAATACTAAAGGCTAGTGTATACGAATAATGTTATTTAGTGTTGTTAAAAACTACAAAAAAAAACGTGATTCTATAATGGTGCTGCTAATTTGGTCGGTATTCATTGGACATCGTCTGTCATCATTACAGTACCCGATCTTCCCAGGTAGTCTCCTTCCCTGGTACTGGTCAGGCCCAGACACTGCTTAGCTTCCAAGATCAGACGAGATTGGGCGTACCAGTGTGGTTTGACTGTACGCGAATTGAGCAGACACCATAACACCAAAGACCAGATTATGAAAAATTTTTAATCATAAAAGTGCAGACAGTGTCTTATTATATAACGTGAAATGAATAAATAAAGTAGAGGGATGAAGGGTACTACACCTTATAAAAAAAGGTGCAATTTCGTATCCTTCATTCATGCCAGCTGGATGTAAGGTCTGTAACTGGAATATCCAGTACATTTCTCGTCTGGAAAGTTTATTTGCGAGGTCCCCTCCTCTCTCTCCCAGGTCCACGTGTTCAATAGCCTTAAATGTAATGTCCTCTGGATTGGAATTGTGTTGTAATAAAAAGTGTCTGGAAACTGCATGGCTTTCCACTTTGTTCTTAATATTCCTTATATGTTCCTGGATCTGCAATTTTAGGGGTCTTTTTGTCTTTCCCACATATTTCATTTTGCAGGTACACTCCAAAAGGTAAATCACGGATGATGTGTTACAGTTCATAAAGTCTTTTATGGTATATTCCTTGTTGTCTTCCGTGCCACTGAAGGTTTTTCTATTCCGGTGTAGATATCTGCATATATTGCATTTTCCACACTTGTATGAACCTGTGCATTTCAGCATCGGAGTATTGCAGATGGATTTTTCTCTTAACATACTGGGTGCAATAAGGTCCTTCAAATTTCTTGACTTTTTAGAAATGAGTTCTGGTTGGGGCGGTAGGATTTCTTTAAGCACTGGGTCCATTAGGAGGATGTCCCAATGGGTTCTAAGGGACTTTCTTATCACTTTTTCATGTTGACTGAAGGTGGTAATAAAGGCCACTGAGTCTTTTTTCTCTTCTCTGGTTTTATACGTCCGTAGTTCCTCTGTCCAGGATTCTTGTCTTTTCCAGAGCTTCATTTAAAATAGACCCAGGGTATTTTTTATCCTCAAACCTTTTCTTGTAGACTTCAAGTTGGTCTTCACAGTCCTTAGAGCTGGTGCAATTCCTCTTTATTCTTGAGAACTGGGATGCCGGGATATTGTTCTTCCACCTTTCTAGATGGTTACTTTGGTAGTGCAAGTACCTGTTCATGTCAACTTTTTTGATGAAATTCTTGGTAGTGACCCCTCCATTCTCTCCAGTTAAAATCAGATCTAGATATTCAACAGATCTACTGTCCACAGTCGAGGTGAAAGCAAGGTTCATATCGTTAATTCCCAGTGTCCTAAGGAAATCATTAAACGTTTCTGTTGTGCCGTCCCAGATACTTAGGATGTCGTCAGTGTATCGTTTGTAGAGTATCACTTTCTCCTTGAAGGCTCTTGAATTGTAAACACATATTCTCTCCCAACATCCCATAAATAAGTTGGCAATACTCGGGGCAAATGTTGTTCCCATTGCTGTACCGCAGCATTGTAAATAAAACTGGTTTAAAAATGTAAAATAGTTATGACTAAGGATAAAATGCATAAAATCACATATATAAAATTCCTGTGGGTGCAAGTCAGTGAAGGATCGCTTTCCAAAAATTCCCTACATGTAGCTATGCCCTCCGAATGTTCAATGCATGTATATAAGGATTGGACATCCACAGTCGCCCATATATATGTGTCTTTCCACTCCACCGTTTTTAGTATGTAGAGTACCGATGTAGTGTCTTTTAAAAATGATGGAAGCTCTTTCACATACTTTTTTAGGAACACATCAACATACTCTGATAAGTTTGCAGTGAGTGAGTTCTGACACAAATACTTTTCGGGTCACTTTGTAGCGGTATATATGAATTTGTGTCTCCCAAAAGTCTTTGTACCTCCTTGGTGTATATATCATGGTCCATAATCACTAATCTTCCCCCCCTCCTTTATCAGCTTGTTTTATAACAATATTGTTATTTTTCTGTAGGTTCTTCAAGGCTTCACATTCATTCCAGATTATTCATATTCTTCTCCTTGACTGGTTTCAATTCTGTGTCGCATAAATCCTTCTTCACCAGATCATAAAAAATGCTGACATTATTGCCTTTGGATTCCAAGGGATACTATTTAGATGTTGGTCTTAAACCGGATTTTTATCGGTCTTCATAGTTGCTAATGACGGCTTCTTCTTTCCTTAGAAAATGTCTTTTCAACGTTAGTTTCCGTACGAATTTATTTAAGTCAATAAAAGTCTCAAATTTATTTAGACCACTTGTAGGTGCGAAGGATAGTCCCTTATTCAGAAGTGTCACTTCGGGTTTAGTTAAAACGTGCTTGGATAGATTGAAATGCCTTTACTTTGTGGTTCGGCTACTGTAGATTCCTTCTCTTCTGTTCTCTGCCTCCTACCGCCCCGTTTGCCTCTTCTTCTAGAAACCTTCTTTTCATTGGTGATGCTTGTCTGCTGTCCTCTGTCACCATGTTTCTTACCGTATCTTTTGTTCGTGCACCCGTTCTTAATGATAAAATCCTGTTCACCTGTTGAGTCCCTTCTTTGTAGAGCTAAAAACCTGTTGGTCGTTCTTAGGTGTGAGCTTGATGGAGAATCTGTACTAATGTTCCTAGTGATTCTCCCTCTGTTCGGTATTGTTTTCCAGTGATATCTTCCTGTTCCGTCAGACTGGTCCCATGCCCTGAATCTGATCCAACTTTTTGTCTGTCCTTGATTGTAGTCATTCTTGTCCCTAATAAACTTTTTCTCTTTTCCTTTGATGACCTCCTTTTCCTTAGATGTGGGCCTACGTCTGGGCTTCATAAAAGTTCAGACTTCGGCCTTGTCCATTTTCTTTCAAAAACAATTGGCTTCTCTCCCTGAGGTCCAGACCTTTTTGAGGTCCAGACCTTTTTGGATGTTCTGCGCATCCAACCTCCCTTTGTGCCTCCCACGGCACCTTGGGATCTCAATTTGGTGCTGCAGTTCTTCCAATCGGACTGGTTTGAACCATTACGGGAGGTTGACGTAATGTACCTTATGTGGAAGACTATCACAACTGCAGGAAAACGAAGTGCTGGGCAGGCGCCCAGCATCCTCTACGGACTTCGAGAAAAGGATTTACCGGGAGGTAATTAAAATCCTATTTTCTCTTACGTCCTAGAGGATTATGGAGTCCACATTAGTACCATGGGGATGTACCAAAGCTCCCAGTACGGGAGGGAGAGCGCGGAGGCTCCTGCAGAACTGATTGACCTCAGAGGCTAAAGTATCGAACTTGTAGAACTTAGCAAATGTTTGACCCCGACCAAGTAGCCGCTCGGCAAAGCTGTAAAGTCGAGACACCCCGGGCAGCCGCCCAGGAAGAACCCACCTTACGAGTAGAGTGCGCCTTAACAGATTTCGGACACGGCAAGCCTGCCGTAGAATAAGCATGCTGGATAGTGAACCTGATCCAGCGAAAAATCGTCTGCTTAGAAGCAGGACATCCAATCTTGTTGGGAACATAAAGGACAAATAGAGAGTCCGACTTTCTGTGACGTGAAGTCCTCTTCACATAAATCCTCAAAGCCCTCACAACATCCAAGGACTTTGATGTAATTGAGGAGTCAGTAGCCACTGGCACCACAATAGGTTGGTTGATATGAAAACCTGACACAACCTTTGGAAGAAACTGCTGACGTGTCCGGAGCTCAGCTCTATCTTCATGGAAAATCAAGTAGGGGCTCTTGCAAGACAATGCCCCCAATTCAGACACACACCTATCAGAAGCTAATGCCAACAATGTGACCGCCTTCCAAGTAAGAAACTTGACCTCAGCCTCCTGTAAAGGCTCGAACCAATCTGATTGCAGGAACTGCAACACCACGTTAAGAGCCCAAGGTGTCGTAGGAGGCACAAAGGGAGGCTGGATGTGCATCACCCATTTCAAGAAAGTCTGAACCTAAGGGAGGGAAGCCAACTGTTTCTGGAAGAAAATGGACAAGGCCGAAATCTGGACTTTTTTGGAGCCCAAACATAGGCCCACATCCACACCTGCTTGCAGGAAGAGGAAAAACCGCCCAAGTTGAAACTCCACCGTAGGAAACTTCTTGGATTCACACCAAGACACATACTTGTTCCAAATGCGATGGTAATGTTTAGACATTACTTCTTTCCTAGCCTGGATCAGGGTAGGAATATCCTTTTTTGGAATGCCTTTCCGAGCTAAGATCTGGCATTCAACCTCCATGCCATCAAACGTAGCCATGGTAAGTCTTGATTAGTGAACGGCCCCTGTTGCAGAAGGTCCTCTCAAAGAGGAAGAGGCCTCGGATCTTCCAGCAGTAACTCCAGAAGATCCGCGTACCAAGCCCTTCTTGGCCATTCCGGAGCAATGAGGATCGCCTGAACTCTTGTTCTTTTGATTATTTTGAGAATCCCTGGAATGAGTGGAAGTGGAGGGAACACATACACTGACTTGAACACCCACGGAGTTACCAGGGCGTCCACCGCCACTGCCTGTGGGTCCTTGACCTGGAACAATACCTCTGAAGCTTCTTGTTGAGGCGTGAGGCCATCATGTCTATTTGAGGCATGCCCCAAAGAATTGTCACCTCTGCAAACACCTCTGGGTGGAGGCCCCACTCTCCCGGATGGAGATCGTGTCTGCTGAGAAAGTTCGCTTCCCAGTTGTCCACTCCCGGAATGAAGATCGCTGACAGCGCCATCACGTGTTTTTCACCCAGAGGATGATTCTTGTTACCTCTGACATTGCTGCTCTGCTCTTCGTTCTGCCTTGTCGGTTTATGTAGGCCACTATCGTTACATTGTCCGACTGAACTTGAATGGCCATGATCTTTTTGAAGATGTGCCACCTGTAGAAGACCGTTGTACACGGCTCTTAGTTCTAGAATGTTTATCGGAAGGATGGATTCCAGACTTGACCACCTTCCTTTTGAAGTTTTCCTCCTGCGTGACTGCTCCCCAACCTCTGAGACTTGCATCCGTGGTTCGAAGGATCCAAATCTGAATCCCGAACCTGCGGCCCTCCAGTAGGTGAGAAGTTTGCAGCCGCCAGAGGAGCGATATTCTGGCCTTCGGCGACAGACATATCCTCTGGTGCATGAGAAGATGAGATCCCGACCATTTGTCCAGGAGATCCAGCTGGAAAGGCCGTGCATGAAATCTTCCGTACTGTAGAGCCTCGGGCTGGCTTCAGGACATCCCTGACCATAGATTGGATCACCAATGCTTTCTCCACCAGTAGAAACACCCTCTGCACTTCCGTATCAAGAATCATCCCCAGGAAGGGCAGTCTTCTCGTCTGTTCCAAATGTGACTTTGGAAGATTCAGGATCCAACCATGATCCCAGAGCAGTCGAGTTGTGAGAGCAATGGACTGCAACAACTTCTCCTTGGATGATGCTTTTATCAGCAGATCATCCAGATATGGAATTATGTTCACACCCTGCTTGCGGAGTAGAAGAATCATCTCTGCCATTACCTTGGTGAACACCCTTGGTGCCGTGGATAGGCCGAATTGCAGCGCCTGGAACTGATAGTGATAGTCCAACAGCGCAAACCTGAGATAAGCCTGGTGTGGCACCAAATAGGAATGTGAAGGTATGCATCCTTAATTTCTAAGGATACCAGGAATTCCCCCCTCCTCCAGACCTGAGATCAACGCTCTCAGAGATTCCATCTTGAACTTGAATTCCCTCAAATATGGATTTAACGATTTGAGGTTCAATATTGGTCTGACCAAACCGTCCGGCTTCGGCACCACAAAAAGGTTTGAATAGTAACCCTTGTTTTCCATGTGAGATGGAACTGGAACAATAATATTTGCCCTTTCCAATTTTTTAATGGCTTCTTGTAAGATAGCTCTTTCTGTCAGCAAAGCTAGTAAGCCTGACTTGAAAAATCTGTGAGGTGAGAGCTCTTGAAACTCCAGTCTGTACCCCTGAGATACAGTATCTTGTACCCAGGGGTCCAGGCATGAGGACGCCCAGACCTGACTGAAATTTTGTAGACGTGCTCCCACCTGCCCGACCTCCAGGCTGGGAGGTCCACCGTCATGCTGAGGATTTTGAGGAAACAGAACCCAGCTTCTGTGCCTGGGAACCTGCCAGTGCACTTGGAATTCTTGGCCTTTGCGGTCTGAAAGGACTGCATTGTAGACGCAGAGAAGGATATCTTTGGCATCGAAGTGGCTGAGGGAAGAAAGGTTGACTTACCCGCGGTTGCCGTGGAGATCCACGCATCCAAAGCTTCCCCAAACAGAGCCTGACCTGTGAAGGGTAAGTTCTCTACACTCTTATTTGATTCCCCTGCGTGCCGAGACAGCCATGGAAGACGTCCGTGCAGTCAGATTACCAAGGTCCTTCATGGCCTCCACCATGAAACCTGCAGAATCCTGTATGTGACGTAAAAACATTTCAATGTCACTTCTATCCATAGTATCTAAATCTTCTAGTAACATGCCCGACCACTTTACTGTGCCTTTAGAAATCCATGCACAAGGAAATCCAAAGCGCCACGCCTGAAGCAGTGTTTATGGATTTGAGTGTAGTCTCAATCTTGCGGTCTGCTGGCTCTGTCAAAGCGGTAGACCTAGGGACAGGTAAAACCACCTTTTTAGACAATCTAGAAACAGAAGAGTCTACTATAGGAGGGTTTTCCCACATTTTCCTATCCTCTTCAGGGAAAGGAAAAGCAACCAGAACTCTCTTTGGGATCTGGAATTTTTTTCTCTGGGTTTTCCCAGGATTTCTCAAATAATGCGTTTAATTCCCTAGACGCAGGAAAGGTAAGGGAGACTTTCTTATTGTCTGTAAAGAAAGCCTCCTCGACCTGTTCAGGTACCTTGTCAGTAATATGAAAAATGTCCCGAATGGCCTCAATCATTAGCTGCACCCCTTTAGCAAGGGATGACTCTCCCCGCAGTATGTCCCCATCACCGTCACCCGTATCAGAGTCGGTATCCATGTCGACTTGCATTACCTGGGCAAGAGCATGCTTCTTTGGGTATATACTAGGAGAGTTTGTTAAGGTAGTGGGAGTAGAATACGACAAAACCTCTACAGATTTTTTTAAAACCTGTGTTTCAGTCTCATAATGAGCTATCCTAGATGAAATCTGGGATATTATTCCCTTAATAGAAGCCACCCACTGGGGTTCGGGTTCAGAGGGCTGAGACAGTATACTGCATTCCTGAGTACATGGAATACTCTTCTGGAGAAGATACATACTCTGCAGCTACAGAGAGGGTCATTCCGTGTTGATCGCTCTATAGCAGTTTTTAGCAGCCGTGCAAACGCATAGTCGCCGCCCATGGGGGAGTGTATTTTCGCTTTGCAGGAGTGCGAACGCCTGTGCAGCAGAGCGCCTGCAAACACATTTTGTGCAAAACAAGATCAGCCCTGTAGTTACTTATCCTGTGCGATGATTTCTGCGATGAGTGCCACGGTAATGACGTCAGATACCCGCCCAGGAAATGCCCGGCTATGCCTCCAAACACTCCCAGAAAACGGTCAGTTGACACCCATAAACGCTCTCTTCCTGTTAATCTCCTTGCGTTCGGCTGTGCGATTGGAATCATCGCTAGAACCAGTGCAAAACCACAAAGGACTTCGTACCCGTACGACACGCGTGCACATTAGCCATTTTTTTCAATGATCGCTACGCATCGAACAACGGCTGCTAGCCATCAACTCAGAATGACCCCCAGAGTCCCTAGAAATGGTAATATGAGATATATAGCATACACACACAGAAAAATGTCAGAGACAGTTTCCCCCAAGTACCTTCAGAGAGACACAGAGTTATGGAGCCAGCCCACACAGCGCCCCAGTAGACAGTTATATAATAATTGTCTGGCGCTGACTGAGTAACCTAACAGACGACACAGTAATGTGGATAAATACACTTCCTCCCCCCCCCCCCTTTCTATAACCCGCACTTACACAGATTATACTGGCCTAAGGTAATGGCGCTAGCGGCAGTACATATGTCCCTGATAGCAAAAGTGACCAGTGTCAGGGTGTTTGCGCTGGCACAGGACGCCCCTCACAGCACCGCACACTGCATCTCTGAGCCCGCCGGAGCGCAGCCTCAGTGCTGCGCTCCCACCCTGATGCCTCCATTCTCACTGGATCCCCGCTTGTCGGGGAGCCGGTGTCCAACTCACCACCGACGTCTTCTGGCTCTGTTAGGGGGTGGCGGCAGTGCTGCAGGAGCGAGCGGTCGCCTCGGGGGCTTGCGATCGACACCCTCAGGAGCTCAGTGTCCTGTCAGCGGAGCTAGTGGCCATTAACCTCAGAGGGTTGGACATCACTCCCCCCCTAAGTCCTACGAAGCAGGGAGGCTGTTGCCAGCAGCCTCCCTGTGCCTAACGCTAATAAAAATAATAAAACTAGAAAAATTCCTATGGAGCTCCCCTAGCTGTGACCGGCTCCACCAGGCACATTTTCTAAACTGGTAGGAGGGGCACAGAGGGAGGAGCCAGCCCACACTATTAAACTCTTAAAGTGCCCATGGCTCCTAGTGGACCCGTCTATACTCCATGGTACTAATGTGGACCCCAGTATCCTCTAGGATGTAAGAGAAAAGGATTTACCAGTAGGTAATTAAAATCCTATTTTTTTTACTACTTTTTTCATCTTAAATCATAGAAAATGTACTCATCCCCAGTCCAACAGTTTCTAAATGTCACAATTGCGTCAGAACTAGTCAGTCTGATGTCTGCCCAAATCATACTAAGCATAACTAACCTATTTAACATGTGCACCTCTGAGTGAGGTGGCACAAGGGCAATTTATTGATGCATTGTTCCTAGATTTTGCAAAGGTTTTGGACACTAGATTATAATCCTGGGATATATGCAGTTAGGTCTTCAGGTACAGACATTCCTACACTAAATTGGATTTCATTCCTATTTATCACAAAGATCCCCCGTTTGTGCCATGCTCTGATTTTATGAAGGCTCTGTTCTGGGGTCACTGCATTTTCCTCAATGACTTATACCCCTTTCTCTAACATCCACTAGGGGACACTGGAGGCTGAAGACACTGGGGATAGACTGGTTGGCTATCAGGAGCTGGCATTCTAAGAATTTCTGAAGAAAATGCAGACTCCTCCCCCCATCTATCCCCCCATCAGCCCCAGTTTCTCTAACATCCTAGTGGATACTGGGATGACATTAGTACCATGAGGTATAGATCGGGTCCATTGGAGCCTGGCACTTTAAGAAATCATTAGAGTGTACAGGCTCCTCCCCTCTATGCCCTTCCACCAGACTCTGTTTAGAAAAATGTGCCCAAGGAGTTATGTGCATTTCTCTGGAGCTCCAAAGAGTTTTGTTCAAAATTTTATTTCGTTTTGGTTTTTTCCAGGCATGACTGGTTGGCAACCAGTCTTCCTGCGTCGTGGGACTTAAGTGGGGGGACCGAACCAACTTCCTATAGAGTTAATGGATCATATCCCCACTGACAGGACACTAAGCTCCTGAGGCGCTGTTTCACATACCCCCAGAGTGTGTGCACACGCCGGCAGCATGCCGTCACCCCTAACAAATGCTGAAGTAAGAAGACGCAGTGAGTGATTATACCGGGGTCCCATTTAGCAGATCCCTGGTGACAAATGGTGGCATTAGGGCGCAGCGGTCACCGGGCTGTGAGCTGCGGTGTTACGGTCGGTGGGTTTATGGAAAACTTCTGTAGACAAAAGTCCATTCTCAAGATGAATCCTTACATCAAGAAAATGGATGTCTGACAGGCTACATGTATATGTAACTTTAATAGAAGAATCAGACCCATTGATCCTGCCTATATGATCCACAAGGGCATCCTGCCCCCCACCCCACAACAAAAAATATCATCTATATAGCGACAATATAACACTATATAATGTGACACTTCCATCTTTTCAAGTTTCCTCAAACGCTCATCAAGATCATCATTTCCATAAACCCACCGACCGTAACACCCTTTTACTAGTGTCTAGCCATCACCCTGGGCCCCTCAAGAAAGGGCTTCCACGCTCCCAAATGATGAGGGTAGCTCGGATCGCGTCAGATCCTTCCAAAATTCCTGATGAGCTTGATACGTTGGTACGGAATTTTGCATCCCGTGGTTATGACCTTAATCTTCTTAAATCACAAAAAGAGGAAGTACTAGGTATGTCCCGTCAATCCCTTTTGGAACCAACTAGTAGACATCTTAAGAATAGGATTCCCTTCCCTAGTGACTTTACCTCCTCCAGTGTAGGGATTAGTAGAGCCACTAAGGCTCTTTGGCCGATTGTGTCTTCCGATCCTGAGCTCAAAGTTTTCCATCATACTACCCCTCTTATGTCGTTCCGTCGTGGACGTAACATTAAGGATAGGATTGTTAGAACGGACATCACGGGTATGGGAATCACGAGACCCCCTAATGTCTACTACAAACCATTTGGGTGAAACCGATGTAGCGGGTGTGCTACGTGTAAGTTGATGATGAATTGTAAATCCTTTAAACACCCCCACTGCAACAAAACTTATGATATTAGGTTTGTGTTAACCTGTTCCACCTCCTTTATAGTCTATATTATTATTTGCCCCTGTGGGTTAATGTATGTAGGTCAAACCACTCGGAAATTCTCAGAAAGGATGGCGGCACATAGATCAGCCATCAAGCTCACCCTAGAGGGAAAACTCATAGATCAGCCTGTAGCCAAACATTTCAAAAGTGCTGGACATACTCTCGAGTCCCTCCGGTACTTCATGATTGATCATGTGCCTCTCAGTTTGAGGGGTGGTGATCGAGCAAAGTCCCTCTTAGTCAAAGAGACCAGATGGATTATGAGACTGGGTACCTGTGCCCCGGGAGGCTTGAACCAAAAAATTAATTGGAATATGCATGTTTAACTTTTTTCTTTTTGCATGGTGCAGTGTGTATTATATTTACATTGTATGCATTGTTTGCGGACTTTATTGTCCCCTTTGCATATATGTATTTGTGGTTTTGGTTTGTTTATATTTTATTATTTGTGTTGTCATGGTTATGTCCCACTGACGTAGCTGTCTCTTTTCGTCCACAGCCCTTCCTCCCCCGTGTGTCCGGCCTGCATCCCTTCCTGCTTTTGGAATGCAGTCTATTACCAGGTGGAATGCATGGTGTGGTTCCCTAGGTAGCAGCCGGAAGCGGATGCCGGGTGACGTATGCGGAAGCGGGTCCGGAGATGCGGGCGTGCACGAGGCGGGCGGCGGCGCCAGTGTGATTCGGGTATTTAGGAGGGTAAGTGTTGGTTTATGTTATTGTACTGCTGTGTATTTGTCCTGACGACAGGGCTTTGAGCCCCAAAACGTTGACTTTATGGAATACAATTTTCTCTACATTGCTGTCTCTGAGTGCCGTTCATTGGTGGATGTGTTTGTATTATTGGTCCTGGCACCTGAGCATCTGTAATTCCGCTGTTGGAGTGCCGGCTGCTGCTGTACCTATATATATATATATATATATATATATATATATATATATATATATATACACCCAGCGGAGCACAGTTCTGACTGAAATATTGTGTGCTGGTCCCAATCCTCTCTGTTACTCCATTCGGCCTGTCTGGGGTTGTTGCGCTGTTTCACTATCTGTGTTGTCACTGCCCTGTGTGTATTCACCTAACGCCGTGTGTTTTCTGCAATAAGAATGTCTGGGAAAATACTGTGTGTCCCTCATGTAGCAATAAGTTTACACCTTCCCCAGGGGGTTCTCTCCTGTGTACCCAGTTTTCTCTCTCTTCACAGGGAAGTAGTATGCAGGAACCTGAGTGGTTAGCTTCATTCAAAACCATGATTACTAACATTAATACAGAGTTGGCTACCGCCAGACAAGAAAGGCAGACCCTTAAACAATCTGTAGAGGATTTCTTGGTTAAAGCTGCTGACCACAGACAGGCTTATCAGCCCCCTCTGGTGGTCTCTCATAAATGCACACTCCCACAGGTGTTCCAGTCTGATACTGACATGCCAGAGCTGGATGAGGGAGAGTTATACGTGGAAGATGACAATTCTCTGACCGGGGGGTTGAGGCCCAAATTATGCTATTAGAGAAGTCCTCAACATACCAGATAAACACAGAACCAGAAGAGGAATTGTTTTTTAACATAAAACCAAAATCCTCTGCCACCTTCCTCATATCAAAGGAATTAAACTTCCTTTCTAAAGAAGCATGGGTCAATCCTGACAAATTCTAAACTCCTAAACGGTTACGAAGTTCATTTCCTTTTTCTCCTGAGGATAAGAAAGTATGAGAAAATCCACCGTCTGTGGTTACTTCAGTGTCCAGGCTGTCACGTAAAATTGTAGTGGCTGTACCTGGGGCTATCTTTCACAAGGACCCAGCGAACAGCAAAATTGAGACTAATCTTACATCTATTTATACTGTGGTGGGCATAGCTCAAAGGCCCACTATAGCTTGCTGCTGGATTTCCAGGACCATGGTAAAATGGTCTGATAATATAATAAGGGGGTGTGACCGAATGCTTCAGGAAGAGATCTATACACTACTGCATCATATCCAGGATGCTACAAATTTTATGAGTGAGACTTTTAAAGAATTATGTCTCATAAATGGTCGTACAATAGCTATGGCGGTCTCGGCTCGCAGGGCTCTGTGGTTGTGAAACTGTCAGCGGATGCTGATTCCAAGAAAGGTGTGGAGAATCTTCCTTTTACAGGGGATGCCTTGTTTGGGAAAGAACTGAACAAGTGGATCTCTCAGGTGACGGTGGGTAAGTCTACATATCTTCCGTCGGCTGCACCTCCTGCTAGACATCCCTACCCTGGGCTCTCTCTGCAGTCCTTTCGTGTGGCCAGAATCAGAGGCAGAGCCAGAGGCGCCTCAAATGCTGCTAGAGGAACTCATGGTAAGTCCCGTAAACCAACGGCTACTGGATCTCTGGACCAGGCCTCCGCGTGACAGTTGGCCTAGCAGCAGGGCGAATTTCAGGTAGGTGCTTGCCTTCAACACTTCGCCCATGTGTGGGCACAGTCCTGCCGGGATCCTTGAGTGGGGGACCTCATATAACAGGGGTACCGGTTGGAATTTCAAGCACTACCTCCTCCCAGTTTCTTCAAGTCTGGTTAACTGGTAACTACTACACACGGGGCTTGTTGTCCCAGTTCCTCCTCTGTTGCACAACAGGGGTTTTCTTATGTCCTAGGGGATACTGGGAATCCATTTAGTACCATGGGGTATAGACGGGTCCACTTGGAGCCATGGGCACTATAGAAGTTTGATTACCTGTCCTGGCTCCTTCCTCTATGCCCCTCCTACCAGACTCCGTTTAGAAAATGTGCCCGGAGGAGCCGGTCACGTCTCTGGAAACTCCTGAAGAGTTTTCTACATTTATTTTCAAAGTTTTTGTTATTTTCAGGCAGGACTGGATAGCACCAGCCTGCCTGCTTCATGGTACCTAGGGGGGGGCCAACCCTACTAAGGGTTAATTGTCCCATTCCCCACTGACAGGATCTCGGCTCCTGAGGGAACTATTCGCAAGCCCCACCACAGCGAGCGTACATTCCCACAGCACGCCGCCACTTTTAACAGAGCCAGAAGAAAGAAGAGTGGTGTGTACTAAGCTGGCGTCCCGGTTAGCGGGTGCCAGCCATTATGGCAGCATGAGGGTACGGAGACGCATGGCTTCTACATGGGGCGGAATGAATCTCCTGACTAAGTACACTGTAGTATTCACTGTACCCAGACCGGCAATACAGCCATAAAAGGGGAATGTCTCCATTTAATGCACTTAGACACTATGCCAGTATAAAGAAGAGCAGGAGGACCGCGCGCCATTAAAGGGCCGGGGCTTCACTATCCGCAGATCCAGCAGCTCACAAACGCCATTTTTCCTACTGCAGCTAACACAGACGCTGACTGACGGACGCGCAGCTCCTCCAGAGACACTCCAGTTTACCTCAATGCTACCAGGGGATCATAGCAGGGGGGAGCGATTTATTAGTGTACTAAGTCCCAAATCTAGGTACTTAGTCTGCGACCCGGCTAAGCTTGGCATTAGCGATAAGGGCGCCGTGTGTTTGTTCCATACTCTCTCTGTGTCTCTCGGGAAGGGCTCTTTGTGGGTTAATTGTGCATTTAACCTTTTCCTGTGTGTGTGCTGTCCCTGCTGCAGTATGTCAGGCAAAGAGTGTATTTCATGTAAGGCACAGTGTTCCTCTTCTCCAGGGGGTTCACTAGTGTGTACTCAGTGTAGTATCCCTCCCCAGGCTAGTGGGCCAGAGCCAGTATGGCTGGACTCCATTAGGGGAATGATTTCCACCATCTCTACTAAATTATCTCATAATGAGAAGGAGATGCAATATTTAAAGACAGTCTATGGCTGAGTTTATGAAAAAGGACTCAGTCCTCTACCATTTGTCCGCAAAAACATACTTTGGCCCATATCCTGCATTCTGTCTGATAATGAAGGATCAGAAATCGAGGAAGGTGAGGTGGACATAGAGGTAGGAGAGGGTACTCTGTCGCAGGGTGTAGAGGCTCTCAGAGAAGTTCTAAATATCCCTGATAAGGTGACGGAGGAGAGTGAGGAATCTTACTTTAATATAAAGAAAAAATCCTCAGCTACTTTTCCTGTGTCAAAGGAACTAAATACCACGTTTGAAGAACCGTGGGTTAATCCAGATGAGAAATGTAAAATTCCCAGGCGGTTGTTATCATCTTTTCCTCCTGAGGATAGGAAAAAATGGGAAAATCCACCAATAGTGGATACGTCAGTCTCCAGGCTCTCACATAAAATTGTATTAGCTGTCCCTGGTGCGGCCTCCCTAAAATATGCAGCTGATCGCAAGATTGAGACTACGCTCAACTTTTTGTATACAGCTGCTGGGGTGGCTCAGAGACCCACTATAGTATGTGGGTGGATTACGCGAGCCATTGCTAAATGGTCAGGTATTTTAATTGAGGGGTTAGACACCTTACCTCAAGAGGAAATTGTTTTACTCCTGCAACATATACAAGACTCTACGAACTTTATGGTCGAAGCCATATAAGAGATAGGTTTGCTTAACGCACGCACTACAGCTGTGGCAGTGTCGGCATGCAGGGGATTATGGCTACATCAGTGGACTGCTGACGCAGACTCCAGGAAAGGCATGGAAGGCCTGCCTTTCACAGGTGAGGCCTTATTTGGAGATGAACTTGACAAATGGATCTCCCGAGCTACTGCGGGTAAGTCCACTTATCTACCTTCTGCAGCTCCGCCAGCTAGGAAGGCCTACTCAGGACTCAATTTACAGTTCTTTCGGACTGCCAAGTTTAAGGGCAAGGCCAGAGGTTCTTCTACCTCCGCCAGGGGTGCTAGAGGTAAACCACGAAAACCAGAAACTGCTGGTTCACAGGTACAAGGCTCAGGCTCTGCTTCCTCAAAACCTTCCGCATGACGGTGGACCGCGATGCCTGGAAGACAGGCAGGTGGGAACCCGGCTAAATTTCTTCAGTCACATCTGGACAAGATCGTGCCAGGATTCCTGGGTCATAGACCTTATATCCTAGGGGTACAGGCTGGAGTTCCAGGAGCCTCACAGATTCTTAAAATCAGGCTTACCAGTTTCACAAGAGGCAAGAATAACCTTACAGGATGCCATTCAAAAACTGTTACAGACCCAGGTCATTGTTCCAGTTCCACCTCTTCTACAAAACAAAGGAAACTATTCCAGCTTGTTTGTAGTACCGAAACCGGATGGTTCGGTAAGACCGATTCTGAACCTCAAGTCGTTGTACCCGTACTTACGAGTATTCAAATTCAAGATGGAGTCTCTGTGAGCAGTGATCTCAGGTCTGGAGGAGGGGGATTTCCTAGTGTCTCTGGATATCAAGGATGCATACCTTCATATTCTGATCTGGCTGCCTCATCAGGCTTATCTACGGTTTGCACTGCAGGACTGTTACTACCAGTTCCAGACCCTGCCATTTAGTCTCTCCACGGCACCAAGGGTATTCACCAAAGTGATGGAAGAGATGAAGATATTACTCCGCAAACAAGGAGTGAACATAATTCTGTACTTCTGATAAAGGCACCGTCCAGGGAGCAGTTGTTTGAGAACATTGGTCTCTCAACCAGACTACTACTGGATCATGAGTGGATTCTGAACTTACCAAAATCTCACCTAGAACCAACGCAGAGACTTCATTTCCTGGGAATGAAATTGGACACAGAGTCTCAAAGTGTTCCTTCCCTTGGAAAAGGCAATGGTAATCCAGTCAATGGTTTGGGCCATCGTGAAGCCAACCTGGATCTCCGTACATCTCTGCATATACCTTCTGGGGAAGGTGGTGGCTTTTTACAAAGCAATTCAGTATGGAAGGTTTCATGAGAGGCCCTACCAGCTCGATCTGTTGGACAAATGGTCCGGATCATATCTTCACATGCACCAGAGGATTCGTCTGTCACCAAAAGCCATGATCTCCCTCCTTGAAAGACTCTTGGCTTGCTACAAAAAATGTTTACAAGCTGTGATACTTGCCAAAGGGGGCAGTACAAGGTATTAACTCTGCAGGGTGCCCAAACTTTTGCAGATGCCATTTTTTATTTTCTGTTCTTCTGATAGTGTAAATGATGGAAATAAAATCAAACTTTTTTTGACATGTTATAAGAATGTCTAATCTTTAATTTGATGCCTTTTGGAGATTTTTCCATCTTTCCTTGGCTTCTTTCTGCACATTAAAATGAATTTTTGCCTGGGATGCCCAAACTTTCAATCCCCACTGTACATAAACCGGCAGGGCAGAACGAAAAACAGAGCCGCAATGTCAGAGGTGTCAAGAATTATCCACTGGGTGGAAAACGCCATGGCATTGTCGGCGATCTTTATTCCGGGAGTAGACAACTGGGAAGCAGACTTCCTCAGTAGACATGACCTACACCCAGGGGAATCGGGCCTCCACTCGGAGGTGTTCCGGTGGTTAACATGTTGATGGGGGTATCCACAAATCGACATGATGGACTCTTGACTCAACAAGAAGCTCAAGCGGTATTGTTCCAGGCCATGGGACCCACAGGTAGTAGCGGTAGACGCCATGACAACTCCCTGGGTCTACCAGCTGGTGTTCTTGTTTCCTCCCATTCCTCTCATCCCAAGAATTCTAAAAAGAATAAAAAGGGAAAAGTTTCAAGCAATCCTCATTGCTTTGGACTGGCCAAGAAGGGCCTGGTCTGCGGATCTTCTCGAGATGCTGATCGAAGATCTGTGGCCTCTGCCTCTCAAGAGGATCTTCTGCAACAGGTCCCGTTCATCTATGAAGACTTACCATGGCTATGTTTAACGGCATGGAAGTTAAACGGCTGATTCTAGCCAGGAGAGGGATTCCTGACAGGGTCATCCCGACTATGATCCAACCAGAAAGGGGGTAACGTCTAAACAATACCATCGGATTTGGAAGAAATATGTCTCTTGGTGTGAGAGCAGACAATATTCTACGGTGGAATTTCATCTGGGACGTTTCCTGCTTTTTCTGCAGTCGGGAATGGATGTGGGCCTACGCCTAGGCTCCATTAAAGTTCATATTTTGGCCTAGTCTATTTTCTTTCAGAAACAATTGGCTTCTCTCCCTGAGGTCCAGATGTTCTTGAAAGGTGTTCTGCTCTTACAACCTCCCTTTTTGCCTCCCACGGCACCTTGGGATCTCAATTAGGTGCAGTTCCTTCAATCGGATTGGTTTAAACCGTTACAGGAGGTAGACGTAAAGTATCTTACGTGGAAGACCGTCACACTGTTAGCCTTGGCTTCAGCAAGACATGTGTCGGAGCTGGTGACATTGTCTTACAAGAGCCCCTACTTGATTTTCCATGGGGACAGAGTTGAACTCAGAACTTGTCAGCAATTTCTTCCTAAGGTGGTGTCCGCGTTTCACATCAACCAACCTATTGTGGTTCCGGTTGTTGTGGATGCCTCCACTAACTCAAAGTCTTTGGATGTTGTAAGGGCTTTGAAGGTCTATGTAAAGAGAACAGCTTGTCACAGGAAATCGGACTCGCTGTTCATTCTTTATGATCCCAACAAGATCAGGTGTCCTGCTTCGAAGCAGTCAATTGCGCACTGGATCAAGCTCACTATCCAGTATGCTTATTCTACGGCAGTTTTGCCGATTCCAAAATCTGTTCAAGCCCACTCTACTAGGTCGGTGGGTTCCTCTTGGGCGTCTGCCCGGGGTGTCTCGGCTTTACAGCTCTGCCGAGCAGCTACTTGGTTGGGTTCGAACACGTTTGCTAAGTTTTACAAGTTTGATACTTTGGCCTCTGAGGACCTTCAGTTTAGTCAATCAGTTCTGCAGGAACCTCAGCACTCTCCCACCCAGTTTGGGAGCTTTGGTACTTCCCCATGGTACTAAATGGATTCCCAGTATCCCCTAGGACGTAAGAGAAAATAGGATTTTAATTACCTACCGGGAAATCCTTTTCTCGTAGTCCATAGGGGATACTGAACACCCGCCCAGTGCTTCGTTCTTCCTGTTCTGTTACTTGGTTAAGTAATGTTGTTTGGTTCAGCTGTTGCTGTCCCTGTTTGCAAGTTTGGTTAGCATGGCTTTCCTCTGGTAGTGCTGGTTCGAAATCTCACCACTTTCCTTTTCTTTATCCTTCTCTCAAAATATGTCCATCTCCTCGGGCACAGTTTCCTAGACTGAGTCTGGTATGAGGGACATTAGAGGGAGGAGCCAGCACACATAATCAAACTTCTATAGTGCCCATGGCTCCTAGTGGACCCATCTATACCCCATGGTACTAAATGGATTCCAAGTATCCCCTATGGACTACGAGCAACGGATTTACCGGTAGGTAATTAAATTCTATTTTTTACTCCAGCCTTTTTGTTGTAGCGAAACCGGTCAGTTCGGTACGGCCCATCTTGAACCTAAAATCCATGAACTTGTATCTACGCGTGTTCAAATTCAAGATGGAGTCCCTGAGAGCAGTGGTCTCCAGTTTGGAGGAGAAGGGAGTTCTTGGTGTCCCTGGATGTCAATGGTATTCACAAGTCATGGCGGAGATGTTGCTGCAATTGCGCAGTATGGGAGTCAACACAGTCCCCTATTTAGGTGATCTCCTGATAAAGGCGGTGTCCAGGGAACGTCTGCTACACAGCATCAACTTGAGTACTCGCCTGCTTATGGACCATGGGTGGATCCTAAATCTCCAGAAGTCTCACCTGGAACCGTCACAAAGAATTCAGTTCCTGGGAATGATACTGGACACGGTGTCTCAGAAGGCATTCCTTCCTATGGGCAACGTCTTGACAATCCAGGATATGGTCCGCTCGGTGCTCAGACCCCACAAGATCTCAGTTTATCTTTGCATTTGCTTACTGGGCAAGATGGTTGCCTCCAAGTGGCAATCCAGTACAGCATATTTCATGCACGTCCGTTCCAGCTGGATCGGCTGGAAAAGTGGTCATGGTCTCACCTGCACATGCACCAGAGTATAGCTCAGTCGCCAAAAGCATGGCTTTCCTTGTTATGGTGGCTACAAGTCTCACCTTGTGGTGGGTCGGAGTTTCAGTACCCAGTCTTGGACTCTACTGACAACGGATGCCAGCCTCCGGGGTTGGGGTGCTGTGACCCAGGGGGCCCAGTTCCAGGAAAGTGGTTGAGTCAGGAATCTGCACTCCCAATAAATGTCCTGGAACTCAGGGCAATTTACAATGCTCTTCTGCAAGCCTCCTACTCCTTCTGAATCAAGCCATCAAGGTGCAGTCGGACAACGCCACGGTGGTGGCGTACATAAACCGACAGGGAGGAACAAGAAGCAGGGCTGCAATGCGAGAGGTGTCAAGGATACTCCTCTGGGCAGAAGCAAACACAAGGGCCATCTCAGCCATATTCATTCCAGGCATGGACAATTGGAAAGTGGACTTCCTCAGCAGGCACTACCTCCATCCGGGGTAATGGAGCCTTCACCCTCAGGTGTTTCAACAGCTGGTTCACCGATGGGGCTGTCCACAGATAGACCTGATGGCTTCTCATCTCAACAAAAAGCTCTGTCATTACTGTTCCATAACGAGGGATCCACAGGCTGCGGCAGTAGACACTCTGACGGTGCCGTGGACTTACCAGTTTGTATAGCTGTTTCCTCCAGTACCTCTCATTCCCAGAGTTCTAAAAAGACTCAAAAGGGAAAGGGTTCGGGCAATTCTCATTGCCCTGGATTGGCCTCGAATGGCCTGGTATGCAGACCTCCTGATCATGTCTCTGGAAGAACCCTGGCCTCTGCAGCTTCTCAAGGACCTTCTTCAACCAGGACCATTTGTCTATCCAGACTTACTGCGGCTATGTTTGACGGCTTGGAAGTTGAGAGGGAGATTTTAGCCAGAAAAGGTCTCCCATCTAAGGTTATTTCCACTATGGTCCGGGCCCGTGAGGTTGTCATGTCAAAACATTATTACCATATCTGGAAGAAATATGTTTCGTGGTGTGAGGGTAGAAAATATTCTCCTGCAGAGTTTTGACTGGACTTCTTGCAAACGGGCGTGGATAAGGGCCTAGGGTTGGGCTCCATCAAAGTTCAGATTTCAGCTCTCTATCTTCTTCCAGAAACAACTAGCAGTACTGCCAGAAGTACAGACATTCCTGAAAGGTGTTCTTCACATTCAGCCACCTTTTGTCCCTTCCACGGCTCCGTGGGATCCCCCCAAAAAAAGCATCCTAAGCCCAAACGGCCTCTTCCGGCTATTGGCCCTCATTCCGAGTTGTTCGCTCGCTAGCTGCTTTTAGCAGCAGTGCAAACGCTAAGCCGACGCCCTCTGGGAGTGTATCTTAGCTTAGCAGAAGTGCGAATGAAAGGATCGCAGCTCTGCTACAAAAAAAGAATGTGCAGTTTCAGAGTAGTTCGAGACTTACTCCTAGCTAGCAATCACTTCAGACTGTTTAGTTCCTGTTTTGACATCATAAACACGCCCTGCGTTCGGCCAGCCATGCCTACGTTTCCCCAGCCACTCCTGCATTTTTATCCGGCATGCCTGCGTTTTTTCACACACTCACAGAAAACGGTCAGTTACCACCCAGAAACACCCACTTCCTGTCAATCACTCTGCGGCCAGCAGTGCGACTGAAAAGCGTCGCTAGACCTTGTTTAAAACTGCATCGGCTTTTGTGAAAGTACGTCGCGCATGCGCACTGCGCCCCATACGCATGCGCAGAAGTGATGATTTTTTTGCCTGATCGCTGCACTGCGAACAATGTCAGCTAGCAATCAACTCGGAATGATCACCATTCTTCAGTCAGATGAGTCGGACGAGGAACGCAGAGCAAAAGATGGAAATGAAGAAGAGGGAGAGCTAGATGATGTGTCGGATTCTGAAGATACCAAGTCATGAGAAGACATACAGGGAGTGGAAGCTCTTATAAAGGTGGCTCGTCATGTATTGAACATCACAGACATGGTGCCGCCTCAATCACCGAATTCTTCCCTATTCGTTGACAAACGCAAGTCTTTAGTGACTTTTCCTTTCTCACAAAAGTTGGATGATCTCTGGTCTGATGCCTGGAAACATACAGACATCCATCCAGGCTCCAAAACCTTTCCTTTCTACTTACCCTTTTCCGGCCACTATGATGGAGAAATGGGAACAACCTCCTCCGGTAGACTCTTCACTCTCAAGTTTGTCAAAGAAGACCACCTTGCCAGTCCGAGGAGTGACATCTTTGAAAGATCCGTCGTATCGTAAGATGGAAATGACTCTGAAATCTATATGGCTGCAGGTGTTCTGTTACGACCGGCATTAGTCGGTTCATGGTTGAACAAGGCTGTAGAACAACTGGTTACCGATTTGGAGGCTGGAGTTGCGACTCAGGAATTAATACTTCTAACGGAGCATATTAAAGTATTGGCAGCCTTCTTGGGTGAAGCCTAAAAGGATGTTGGCCGGGTGGGAGCCCGGATCTCAGCCTCCCCGATTGTGGCTCATCGAGCCCTTTGGTTATGTTCCTGGCAGGCTGTTGCAGAATCGAAACAGACGACGGAAGCCCTACCATTTACGGGGCAGGTTCTATTTGGAACGGGGCGTGACAAACTCATTTCTCAGGCTACGGGTCCACGTTCCTGCCATCTATAGATCCACCTTCTAAGAGGACAGATTCTGGCCCTTCATTTCGCTTCTTTCGGGTCTCCAATTCATTTCAGTCCAGATCTTCAGCAGGACAATCTAGAGGTGGTAGAGGCCGAGGTCGTCAACAGATTACCACTCGTTGCCAAGACCCCAAACCTACTGAGAAGACAGTGGCATGACAGGCTCCCTTCCCACCTGGGTTCTCCCATGGTGGGAGCACATCTCCGGAGTATTCAGGAGGCATGGGTGCACATGTCCAAGGATGCGTGGGTATATGCTCTTGTGTCCAGAGGTTACAAGATCAATTTTGCAGTTTCACCTCCACCAAGATACTTCAACACCGGTCTTCCAGTCTCAGAGGAAAAACAGATGGCTCTTCAGGGAGCGATTCAGTCTGTCTTGGACTCAACAGTATTGATGCCGGTCCATGGCCCCCAGTGGACGAAGGGTTACTACTTAAACCTATTTGTAGTCCTGAAACCGGACGGTTCGGTGAGACCATCCTAAATTTAAAATCCTTGAATCAATATCTAACATATTAGCAATTCAAGATGGAGTCCATAGGCTCAGTAATAGCAGGCCTGGAGCCAGAAGAGTTCATTAGCTCCCTGGACACAAAGGATGCGTACCTGCATATCCCAATTTGGGAGCCACATCAGGAGTTCTTGAGATTCGCACTTCTACAAGACCATTATCAATTCAGAGCACTTCCATTTGGACTATCTTTGGCTCCGAGAGTGTTTACCAAAGTCATGGCAGTTATGGTAGCACACCTATGGACTCTGGGGGTGATGATAGTATCATACCTAGACGACCTTTTACCCAAGGCACCATCAGAAAAGATTGCGATGCCTTGATGCCTTGATCACCCATGAGGTTCTCCATCAACATGGTTGGATACTCAACTTCAAGAAGTCCAATCTCTTCCCACATCCAGTTTTTGGGACTTATCATGGATACCAAATTGCAGAGAGTATTCCTACTGGAGGAAAAGGTGCAGAGTATCCGACTGATGGTTTGGAAGATCCTCAAGCCAAGAAAGAATACACCTTTTTATATGTCTCTTGGGGAAGATGGTGACATTACAATTCGGTCAGTTTCATTCTCAACCTTTTCAGCTGGACCTCTTGAATCAGTGGTCGGGGACACATCTACACCTTCACGAGACTGTGCAACTGGCTCCGGCAACTCGCGTATCTCTCCTATGGTTGCTTCAGTTACACAACCTCAAGGCGGGGAACAGATTCGGAGTGTGGGATTGGATCCTGGTTAATACAAATGCCAGCCTCAGGGGCTGGGGAGCGGTGATCCTGGACAATCACTTCCAAGGACGATGGTACGGCCAAGAACGATTGTTGCCCATAAATGTGTTGGAACTCAGAGCGATCTTCAACACACTTCAGGAGGCGGTTTACCTGCTCCGGTCGAAAGCTGCTTCAGTGCAATTGGACAATGCAACTGAAGTCTCTTACATCAACTGTCTGGGCAGCACATGAAGTCACATGGCTATGCGGGAGGTGGCCAGAATTCTACAATGGGCCGAACTTCATTAAGTACTTCTATCAGCGGGCTTCATTCCAGGGGTAGACAACTGGGAAGCCGATGATCTCAGTCGTCAGGACCTTCACCCGGGAGAGTGGACTCTGCACCCTCAAGTGTTTCAACAGCTGGTTCAGCACTGGGGTTGTCCACAGATAGATCTCATGGCTTCCAGGTTGAATCATCAACTGCCCTGCTACATGTCCGGAACTCGAGACAATGCTGCAGATGCCGTGGACACTCACAGCTCCTTGGCCATATGATCTATTGTACCTCTTTCCTCCGTTTCCACTTCTACCTCAAATCCTCAAACAGATCAAGTGGGAATCAATTTGGGTCATTCTCGTTGCCTCGAATTGGCCTTGAAAGGCCTGGTACTCGGACATCCTCCTACTGCTTGCAGACGATCTGTGGCTGTTGCCTCTTCATCCGTATTTGTTACGACAAGGGCCCTTAGTTCACCCCGAATTGATGCGGCTGCATTTAACGAGGTGGCTCTTGAAGCCTCCATCTTAAGACAGAAAGGTAATTTCGTCTTCGTTTATTCCGACCATGCTGCGTGCTCATAAGCCTGTCACGGCAGCCTACTATCATCGTATCTGGCAAGCCTATATGTCTTGGTGTATAGTTAAGGATTATAACCCAAGATCCTTCCAGTTAGCTCATCTGCTGCTGTTTTTGCAATCTGGCTTGGATGGAGGACTCCGGTTGGGGTCTATTAAAGTTCAGGTTTCGGCCTTGTCAATATATTTTCAGAAAAAATTGTCTCTTGCCTTAGGTGCAAACCTTCTTGCAAGGTGTTTTGCGGGTTCAACCGCCCTTTGTTCCGCCTACGGCTCCGTGGCCCTAAATTTGGTCCTTTCTTTCTTACAGTCCTTGGTTTTTGAGCCATTGCTTGAGGTGGATCTAAAATTCCTTACTTGGAAGACTGTTCTCCTTTTAGCTTCAGCTAGGAGGGTTTCTGACCTGAGTGCCTTGTCATGAAAGCCGCCATATCTTATCTTTCATGCGGAACTTAGGACGCACTCCGATTTTCTGCCGAAAGTGGTTTCTGCATTTCATATTAACCAGCCAATTGTGGTCCCTGCTCTGACAGATGATTCTGGAGAACTTTCTTCTTTGGATGTTGTTCGGGCCCTCCGTATCAATGTGGCTCATACGGCGTCCTTGAGGAAATCGGACACTTTATTTGTACTTTATGATGTGGTCAAACGTGTTTGGCTTGCTTCTAAACAGACTTTGGCAAGATGGATCAAGTTGACCATCCGGAAAGCTTACTTAACCAACACCCAATGGCCACCTGCTATTATTTTGGCACACTCCAACCATTCTGTGGGTCCGTCCTGGGCTGCTAGTCATGGTGCCTCGCTGTTGCAACTTTGCTGTGCGGCTACTTAGTCTGCGGCTCATACTTTTGTAAGTTTTTACAAATTTTATACGTTTGCCGCCTCCGCTTTGCGGTTCCGGTCAGCTAGTCTTGCAGATTCCTCAGTGCTCTCCCGCCCACAGGGACAGCTTTGGTACATCCCCAGTGTCTTCAGCCTCCAGTGTCCCCTAGTGGATGTTAGAGAAAATGGGATTTTGGTACTTACGATAAATCCCTTTCTCGGGATCCATAGGGGACACTGGACCCAATTGTGGTTTAGGTTCAAGGATGATATTGTTGTTCCTTGTATGGTTTTTTGTTGCTGCGTTCCTCTCTGTTATGTCTCCTTTCGGCTCAGTTATTAAAACTGAGGCAGATAGGGGATAGAGGCGGGAGGAGTCTGCATTCTCTTCAGAAAATGTTAAAGTGCCATCTCCTGATAGCCAACCCGTCTATCCCCAGTGTCTTCAGCCTCCAGTGTCCCCTATGGATTCCAAGAAAGGGATTTATTGGTAAGTACCAAAATCCAATTTTCAGACATATGACTCGGGAATTTCTCTTCTGCAAAAACCCGGTGTTTTGTTTGAGATCCCCTTTCACACTACTCCACAGACCAGGGAAATTCCCAGGTTGGCCCCTTTCAGAAATAAGCAGTATTTTTCCCGTTTTGAAGGCAGAGTCCTCATTTTAAGGGGACAGTATTTTGGCTTTTATTTCCTCCTCATCCCTCACATGTAGTAGGCTCCTGGACTTCCTCCTTCTTCCAATAAGACATGATTAGACAGAATGGCCGTTTTTTCACCTTCACCCTCTGGCACTGGCACACTTCTCTGCACAGCCGTGTTCCTCTCATGTGTGCCGTTTGTTCACTGGCACCCTCTGCCATTGGCAAACTTCTCTACACAGTTCTGTGTTCCTCTCATCTGTTGCATCTGTCCCTCTCTGGATGCCGCTGATGATGTCATCAGCAGGCATCAGGCAGCCCTTCCTCACCAATTAAAACTGTTTACATGCAGCCAGAGAGCAAATTCCCAGGTTGGTGCCTTTCAGACATACCAAAATCCTGGGTTGATGCGCGTTCATGTGCAAAAACCCAAGATTTTGGAGGATGTCTGAAAGGGGTATTACCCCACTGCTTGAAAACCGTTTCCATTTATGCAGATGATATTATGCATGTACTGTACATAAATCTACTGTACCTAATTATAATGTACTGCAGTTTGATGGAAAACTCAAAACAAACTTTTTCGCAATAGTTACATTTTTGGATTTGTTTTTATAATACAAAGATTCTTAAACAAACAATAGTAAAACCGTACTCATGTTGTTTGGGACATGCTAAACTTGCAAAATGTCTTTCTCTGACGTCCTAGTGGATGCTGGGACTCCGTAAGGACCATGGGGAATAGCGGCTCCGCAGGAGACAGGGCACAAAATAAAAGCTTAAGGATCAGGTGGTGTGCACTGGCTCCTCCCCCTATGACCCTCCTCCAAGCCTCAGTTAGATTTTTGTGCCCGGCCGAGAAGGGTGCAATCTAGGTGGCTCTCCTGAGCTGCTTAGAATAAAAGTTTAGTTAGGTTTTTTTATTTTCAGTGAGTCCTGCTGGCAACAGGCTCACTGCATCGTGGGACTAAGGGGAGAAGAAACGGACTCACCTGAGTGCAGAGTGGATCGGGTTTCTTAGGCTACTGGACACTAGCTCCAGAGGGACGATCACAGGTTCAGCCTGGATGGGTCACCGGAGCCGCGCCGCCGTCCCCCTTACAGAGCCAGAAGAGACGAAGAGGTCCGGTGAAATCGGCGGCAGAAGACATCCTGTCTTCAGACTAAGGTAGCGCACAGCACCGCAGCTGTGCGCCATTGCTCTCAGCACACTTCACACTCCGGTCACTGAGGGTGCAGGGCGCTGGGGGGGGAGCGCCCTGAGACGCAATATAACAGAATATCTTAGGTGGCAAAACAGAATACATCACATATAGCTCCTGGGCTATATGGATGTATTTTAATCCCCTGCCATTTTACACAAAAAAGCAGGAGATAAGGACGTCGTGAAGGGGCGGAGCCTATCTCCTCAGCACACAAGCGCCATTTTCCCTCACAGCTCCGCTGGAAGGACGGCTCCCTGACTCTCCCCTGCAGTCCTGCTTCAGAATCGGGGTAAAAAAGAGAAGGGGGGGCACGTTTGGCAGCAAATAAATATATTAACAGCAGCTATAAGGGAGTAACACTTATATAAGGTTATCCCTGTATATATATATAGCGCTGGGTGTGTGCTGGCAGACTCTCCCTCTGTCTCTCCAAAGGGCTAAGTGGGGTCCTGTCCTCTATCAGAGCATTCCCGGTGTGTGTGCTGTGTGTCGGTACGCGTGTGTCGACATGTATGAGGAGGAAAATTATGTGGAGGCGGAGCAGTTGCCTGTGTTGGTGATGTCACCCCCTAGGGAGTCGACACCTGACTGGATGATTGTATTTAAACAATTAAGTGATAATGTCAGCAATTTGCAAAAAACTGTTGACGACATGAGACAGCCGGCAAATCAATTAGTGCCTGTCCAGGCGTCTCAGACACCGTCAGGGGCGCTAAAACGCCCGTTACCTCAGTGGGTCGACACAGACCCTGACACAGATACTGAGTCTAGTGTCGACGGTGACGAGACAAACGTAATGTTCAGTAGGGCCACACGTTACATGATCACGGCAATGAAAGAGGCATTGAACCTTTCTGACACTACAAGTACCACAAAGAAGGGTATTATGTGGGGTGAGAATAAACTACCAATATTTTTTCCTGAGTCAGAGGAAATAAATGAGGTGTGTGAAAAAGCGTGGGTTTCCCCCGATAAAAAACAGCTAATTTCTAAAAAATTATTAGCATTATATCCTTTCCCGCCAGAGGTTAGGGCGCGTTGGGAAACACCCCCTAGGGTAGATAAGGCGCTCACACGTTTATCAAAACAAGTAGCGTTACCGTCTCCTGATACGGCTACCCTCAAAGAACCAGCTGATAGAAGGCTGGAAAATATCCTAAAAAGTATATACACACATACTGGTGTTATACTGCGACCAGCAATCGCCTCAGCCTGGATGTGCAGTGCTGGAGTCGCATGGTCGGATTCCCTGACCGAGAATATTGATACCCTGGATAGGGACAATATTTTGTTAACTATAGAACATTTAAAGGATGCATTACTATATATGCGTGATGCACAGAGGGATATTTGCACCCTGGCATCAAGAGTAAGTGCTATGTCCATCTCGGCCAGAAGAGCGTTATGGACGCGACAATGGTCAGGGGATGCGGATTCCAAACGGCACATGGAAGTATTGCCGTATAAAAGGGAGGAGTTATTTGGGGCTGGTCTATCGGACCTGGTGGCCACGGCAACGGCTGGAAAATCCACCTTTTTACCCCAGGTCACTCCACATCAGCAGAAAAAGACACCGTCTTTTCAAACTCAGTCCTTTCGTTCCCATAAGTACAAGCGAGCAAAAGGCCATTCTTTTCTGCCCCGGGGCAGAGGAAGAGGAAAAAGACTGCACCATGCAGCCGCTTCACAGGAGCAGAAGCCCTCCCCTGCTTCTGCCAAGTCTTCAGCATGACGCTGGGGCTTTACAAGCAGACTCAGATATGGTGGGGGCCCGTCTCAAGAATTTCAACGCGCAGTGGGCTCACTCGCAAGTGGATCCCTGGATTCTACAGGTAGTATCGCAGGGGTACAAACTGGAATTCGAGGCGTTTCCCCCTCGTCGTTTCCTGAAGTCTGCTTTACCAAAGTCTCCCTCCGACAGGGAGGCAGTTTTGGAAGCCATTCACAAGCTGTATTCCCAGCAGGTGATAACCAAGGTACCCCTCCTCCAACAAGGAAAGGGGTATTATTCCACGCTGTTTGTGGTACCGAAGCCGGACGGCTCGGTGAGACCAATTTTAAATCTGAAATCCTTGAACACTTACATAAAAAGGTTCAAATTCAAGATGGAGTCACTCAGAGCAGTGATAGCAAACCTGGAAGAAGGGGACTATATGGTGTCTCTGGACATCAAAGATGCTTATCTCCACGTCCCGATATACCCTTCTCACCAAGGGTACCTCAGGTTTGTAGTACAAAACTGTCATTATCAGTTTCAGACGCTGCCGTTTGGATTGTCCACGGCACCTCGGGTCTTTACCAAGGTAATGGCCGAAATGATGATTCTTCTACGAAGAAAAGGCATTTTAATTATCCCTTACTTGGACGATCTCCTGATAAGGGCAAGATCCAGGGAACAGTTAGAAGTCGGAGTAGCACTATCTCAGGTAGTGTTACGTCAGCACGGGTGGATTCTAAATATTCCAAAATCGCAGCTGATTCCAACGACACGTCTACTGTTCCTAGGAATGATTCTGGACACAGTCCAGAAGAAGGTGTTTCTCCCGGAGGAGAAGGCCAGGGAGTTATCCGAGCTAGTCAGGAACCTCCTAAAACCAGGACAGGTCTCAGTGCATCAGTGCACGAGGGTCCTGGGGAAAATGGTGGCTTCTTACGAAGCGATTCCATTCGGAAGATTCCATGCAAGAACATTTCAGTGGGATCTACTGGACAAATGGTCCGGATCGCATCTGCAGATGCATCAGCGGATAACCCTGTCGCCAAGGACAAGGGTGTCTCTCCTGTGGTGGCTGCAGAGTGCTCATCTACTAGAGGGCCGCAGATTTGGCATTCAGGATTGGATCCTGGTAACCACGGATGCCAGCCTGAGAGGCTGGGGAGCAGTCACACAGGGAAGGAATTTCCAGGGCCTGTGGTCAAGCTTGGAAACGTCTCTTCATATAAACATTCTGGAACTAAGGGCCATTTACAATGCCCTAAGTCAAGCAAAACCTCTGCTTCAGGGTCAGGCGGTGTTGATCCAATCGGACAACATCACGTCAGTCGCCCACGTAAACAGACAGGGCGGCACGAGAAGCAGGAGGGCAATGGCAGAAGCTGCAAGGATTCTTCGCTGGGCGGAAAATCATGTGATAGCACTGTCAGCAGTATTCATTCCGGGAGTGGACAACTGGGAAGCAGACTTCCTCAGCAGACACGACCTTCACCCGGGAGAGTGGGGACTTCACCCAGAAGTCTTCCACCTGATTGTAAACCGTTGGGAAAAACCAAAGGTGGACATGATGGCGTCACGTCTAAACAAAAAACTGGACAGATATTGCGCCAGGTCAAGGGACCCTCAGGCAATAGCAGTGGACGCTCTGGTAACGCCGTGGGTGTACCAGTCAGTGTATGTGTTCCCTCCTCTGCCTCTCATACCAAAAGTACTGAGAATCATAAGAAGGAGAGGAGTAAGAACTATACTCGTGGTTCCGGATTGGCCAAGACTGACTTTGTACCCGGAACTTCAAGAGATGCTCGCGGACGAACCGTGGCCTCTACCTCTAAGAAAGGACCTGCTACTGCAGGGGCCTTGTCTGTTCCAGGACTTACCGCGGCTGCGTTTGACGGCATGGCGGTTGAACGCCGGATCCTGAGGGAAAAAGGCATTCCAGAAGAAGTCATCCCTACTCTGGTCAAAGCCAGGAAGGACGTAACCGCAAAACATTATCACCGCATTTGGCGTAAATATGTTGCGTGGTGCGAGGCCAAGAAGGCCCCTACAGAGGAATTTCAACTGGGTCGTTTCCTTCATTTCCTGCAAACAGGACTGTCTATGGGCCTAAAATTAGGGTCCATTAAGGTTCAAATTTCGGCCCTGTCGATTTTCTTCCAGAAAGAACTGGCTTCAGTACCTGAAGTTCAGACATTTGTAAAAGGGGTGCTGCACATACAGCCTCCTTTTGTGCCTCCAGTGGCACCTTGGGATCTCAATGTGGTGTTGAGTTTTCTAAAGTCACATTGGTTTGAACCACTTTCCACTGTGGACTTAAAATATCTCACATGGAAGGTGTCGATGCTGTTAGCCTTGGCTTCAGCCAGGCGTGTGTCAGAATTGGCGGCTTTATCATATAAAAGCCCTTACTTAATTTTTCATTCTGACAGGGCGGAATTGAGGACTCGTCCTCAATTTCTACCTAAGGTGGTTTCTGCATTTCACATGAACCAACCTATTGTGGTACCTGCGGCTACCAGGGACTTAGAGGACTCTAAGTTGCTTGACGTTGTCAGGGCCTTGAAAATATATGTTTCCAGGACGGCTGGAGTCAGAAAATCTGACTCGCTGTTTATCCTGTATGCACCCAACAAGCTGGGTGCTCCTGCTTCTAAGCAGACGATTGCTCGTTGGATTTGTAGTACAATTCAGCTTGCACATTCTGTGGCAGGATTGCCACAGCCAAAATCAGTAAAAGCCCATTCCACAAGGAAAGTGGGCTCATCTTGGGCGGCTGCCCGAGGGGTCTCGGCTTTACAACTTTGCCGAGCAGCTACTTGGTCAGGGGCAAACACGTTTGCAAAATTCTACAAATTTGATACCCTGGCTGAGGAGGACCTGGAGTTCTCTCATTCGGTGCTGCAGAGTCATCCGCACTCTCCCGCCCGTTTGGGAGCTTTGGTATAATCCCCATGGTCCTTACGGAGTCCCAGCATCCACTAGGACGTCAGAGAAAATAAGATTTTACTTACCGATAAATCTATTTCTCGTAGTCCGTAGTGGATGCTGGGCGCCCATCCCTAGTGCGGATTGTCTGCAATACTTGTATATAGTTATTGTTACAAAGATTCGGGTTATTATTGTTGTGAGCCATCTTTTCAGAGGCTCCTTTGCGTTTATCATACTGTTAACTGGGTTCAGATCACAAGTTGTACGGTGTGATTGGTGTGGCTGGTATGAGTCTTACCCGGGATTCAATATCCTTCCTTATTATGTACGCTCGTCCGGGCACAGTATCCTAACTGAGGCTTGGGGGAGGAGCCAGTGCACACCACCTGATCCTTAAGCTTTTATTTTGTGCCCTGTCTCCTGCGGAGCCGCTATTCCCCATGGTCCTTACGGAGTCCCAGCATCCACTACGGACTACGAGAAATAGCTTTATCGGTAAGTAAAATCTTATTATAACTACAGCTACAAATGAGGGCAATCTCCAACTCATCTGCCACCAGCATATACACATATCTGGTATGTTGCCTGATACACATATATAATATATTTTTATAAAGGCACCCTAGCATCTTAAATATATACAGGATGGCTGTAATTAAACTGCCCCTCCCCCAGTCAGTGTCTGCTATATCGCTATAAACCGGAATGCTTAATAATTAGATAATGGGTAGTAGGATTCTGTGCAAAAAGTCAACAGTAGGGTGATGTACAGTATATATTGCCTATCGCCACAACATTCTGTTACATGTAAGAAATGTTTTTTCTTACATCATCCCACTCATTGTTATATATTTAATGATTTGTCATCCCCCTTCACATATGTAATGACTACTTATGCCCCCCTCCCTCTATATATTTAATAATTTGTCGTAGTCCCCCTTCACTTACAGTATATAAAGCTAATGATCTTGTGTCCCCCTCACATATATATATATATATATATATATATATTTCATGATTTGTGTTTCATGTGACCAGTGGAATAAATGTTGCTAACATGCTAACCAGAGGTCATATGTACTGAATGTCTTCCAAAAGTGTGGACTAGAATACATTTGAACTGTAGATGTATTGTGTTATGTCATATTCAGCATAACACCCTTATGTTTTTGGTTACAGGCATGACACCCAAGTATGGAGTGTTTGATATTTGTGTCATCAGAGATAGCATTGAGCGAGGAGGGTGTCAGAGGAGCACTCTTCACTGACTCGGTTTAAGCCCCCGGTCACTACGACCCTGAGGCTCCCAGAGGTGCTACTGCGCATTCATGGCTCCTCTCCGCTAGTTAAGTTTGCTGGTGGATTTTAAAAATGCTTTGTAAGACCTGGGGTTTCTATTCTATTTTTTCTATGGTCTTCTCTAAGACCTTGATTGAGCTTCTATATTAAATTCTGTTCTATTCTAAAATTTGCTTTCTCAGCGGTTTTTGTCTTAGTAAATTGATAGATTGCAAAACTGCCACAGAACCAGATTTATAATATGCCATGTGGTAAATTTAGCACTAAGTGTTTAGTTCACAGTTTTATTAAAAAAATAAATTATACCTTAATTCAGAGTTACATCAGAGTTAAATAGTAAGAAAACAGAAAAACTATTTATCAGACATCTTTGCTATATCTTAGTGCTTGTTTTTTGTTTTCTAAACTTACCTGCCTGTATAATTTCTATGCAGTTTAGCATAGAGTACAATTGAGATTCTGGCCCCCAAAAATGTGCCCACCTACCACGGCCAGGCGATCCCATCAGGTGGGTTCTAACAGTTGCAGACTGCATACTGGAATAGTCCTGGATACATTTATATAACATGTCACAATTAGGAAAGGGTTTGGGGTGTGGGGCCCACTGGGTTGGTGTGGCTGGACTGTTTTGGAGGCATCGTTATTGTAACACTTTTTTTCAGTATTTAAACTGTCTTAAATTAATGTAACACTTTTTTAACACTTTTATTGCTACCTCTCACCTATGTAAAGGTGGCCATCCACTACTCAGACTTGTCTGAACTGCAGATCTCATCAGATTTCTCTTGAGCTCTCCCGGGAGCTTCCCGGGAATCGGATCTGACCCTGGGCTTAATTTTCACTACATTCACTTCAGATGTATCTGATGCGATATATCATGTGCCAGATCGCATCAGATATATCTGATGCACCCATGCTACATGCGATTGATCTGATGCTGCTGCTGTCGCTGTTCCCCCTCTTGGTGGGTGGGAGTGGCTAGGCAGATGCCAGTCAAGTGGCGCTTCAGATGAATCTGATCAGATACATCTGAAGTAAAAAAAACAATCCGATGTTCACCTGTTTTCTTCAGATTCCGATAAATAGTTGGGGCAGCCTCAGAGATTTGTAGTTCAGACATATCTGACACGGGAGTGCGCATCGGATCGGAAGAGCCATCCGATGTGACACTTTTCTTCAGATTTGACGGTCAGATGCGTCGAAATCTGAAGAAAACTGCCCAAATCGGACTAGTGGATGGGGGCCTTAACACTTTTGGCACCTATGCCTCCTATAAATACAACACTTATTAATAATTACACTGTTACTTCTCTCTTGTGTGATGCCATGGGGCGGTTGGGCTGTGTATGCTCGGGGGTCCCATGTTCTGAACCTGAATCTTAAGAATGTTAGGAACCCACCTGATCACCTGACTGTGGTAGGTTGGCCCATATTTTTAGGACAAAGGTTATGTTAAGAATCTCAGTTTTACTCTATGCTAAATTGCAGAGTTTATTATAATTGTTCTGATTGTCAGTTTTTAGAGTGTGCAGCTGCATTTTCCTTGGTAATTTACATTTCCCTTTATACTGTAGGAGCTCTACTGTATGACACAAGGTGTTATAAGGTGCGTTACTGTGTGGCATAACATGTATAAGGAGCTATACTGTGTGGCGTTGCATGAATAAGGGACACTACTATGTGGGGTTAGGTTACAGTATTAGGGAGGGGGCTGAGTCCTGTTTGCTATATAAATAAAATTATTATCATTATTATTATTATTATTATTATAGTGTTAGGGTTAGTTTAGGGGTTTGTGTTGGGGTATTATATATAGGGTATTCGGATTTGTGTAGCTGTGTTTGGGATAGGGTACTAGTGTTAGTTGCAGGTTTAGGTTGGGGTATTAGGTAGTATTCCTGCTGGGATGTGGTCAGAACAGGCAGATAAAAATGTGGATACAGTATCACTGCGCGCACATCCGAAAAGGGGTCATGGTGGGCATCACTATTGGGTGTGGTGTGGCCCCATCAGCGTCGTGGAGTCATGCCCAGATGTCTGCATCAGGGCCACATAGAGGATGGGGGGGGGGGCCAGTTACTAATTACCAGCGGAGCCCCAGGTCCGCCACATTCTGCAGTCTGCTGGGCTGCAGAGAGACTGCGGCTGAGCCTCTGCCTGTTGATGCGCATGTAAGGGGTGAGTTATCACGCTCCCCTCTCGAATTGTCCCTGGCGGAGGACCCTGCTTGGCTCTACAGATTTATTATTTTCCATTTTTCCGTAATGGTGTGTGGCTGGCCCAGCAGACCTCTCAGCCTAGCATGAACACTATTAGGGAAAGGGTATTAGGGTTAGTTAAGGGGTTTGGGTTTTAGGAAAAATACAGTACTATGGATTGTTTGAAGGATAGGGGCACCAAACCGGTATCTTGCCTAGGGCCCCATGAGGTATAAATCTGGCTCTGGACTTCCCTGTCTCGCACCTCTCTCCACTCCAATCTGTCCTCAATGCTGCTGCCTGGCTCCTTTTCCTCTCCAAACGTACTACATCTGCCTCTGTTCTTCTACAAGCCTTATGCTGGCTCTCCTTTCCCTTCAGAAACCACTTCATGCTTCTTACACTCATTCACAAATCCCTTACCCAGTCTCTCTCTCTCTCTCTCTCTCTCTCTCTCTCTCTCTCTCTCTCTCTCTCTATATATATATATATATATATATATATATATATATATATATATATATATGTGTCATACATACATACATACATACATATACACAGACACTTCTGACCTTATCTCCATTCACATTCCCACCTGCCCTCTCCACACAGGTACCCCTCTCTTGCGTCCACTCCTTAGGGTGCAGTGAAAGAAGTTGCTCTGCAATGTCTGCAGGGTTACCAGGGTAACTATCACCAGTAGCCTCTAACAGCAGAAATTACACCTCTTCCTTCATTCCAGCGCCGACCAGTTAACCATCTCACCTCCCATTCACTGTAACTACACATGGATAGGAAGTAGAAGTTGCTGGGTACTCTGTGTAGGTCTTTTCTCCTTTTACTCTCTAATAGCCCATCTTTTAATGTTTACACACAGTAAAGAACACATGAATTTCGGTTGTTTTATTTAACATTAACTGAACCTGTTCATGATGGACCTGATGTGCTCCATTAACCAGCATTTTTGGGAGTAACAACATCTGGGTACACTCTCTTCCTGTGTATACATGTTAATATGTCCTACCTGGGCAAATGAATGCCTGCTACAGTACCCCATGCTAATAGGTTGCTCTTTGGTGATTGTACATTCTATTTTGGATGCAGAGAAATACCTCAACTTTGGAAGAATGACCTTATTATTTGATAGTCTACTTGCTAGGGGCATTTACTCTCCAATTTTTTAAACAGTATGTGTGGATATAAATGATAAAGACAGACTTCCTTGGTGAGCTGAATACTGTTATTTGCAGGAAGTTTGAAGATAGCAACGAGGGAGCACAGTCCCGGCCCATTTTTTCAATCCTTGCATTCAGGATTGAAAAAAAAATCTCAACTATGGGATTGCATTGTCCTTCAATGTATGTATATGGAGGAGGGGGGCTTCAATTTCATGTTCAGAATCTAAAAACCTACTCACTACGTGTATAGAGATCCAGAGGCAGTGACAGGCAGCAGTACAGGCGTTTAAAGGCTGCAGAAAACCCTCCGCTCCCCCCTTAGAGTGTACCCACCTGCTCCTGTCATTGGGCAGTGTAGCTTCGGTGTTTCCCAACGGGGTGCCATAGTGACATCAGTGGGAACTCTGGGGGTGAGATCCTGGCAGCGCAACTTCCTGCCAGCTTGTGAGGAAGGACCCTGAGGCAGTGGGGCAGAGCAGAGGACAGGGAGCATAAGAAGGAATCATCTGAGCCAAGCACTCAGCGCTGCTGGGGTGGGGGTACTTTACTGCCCGGCATGAGAAGGCTGCATCTAAGCTGAGTGCTCAGTGCTGCCTGGGGGAGAGAGGCGGGGGACTTTACTCATACATCCCAACATGACCCACTCCAGGAGGGACAATATGTTCTGCTCCTGGACTTCCCTCTTTGTTATTGCTATCACCTGTTTTGAGCAAGTTAATGTATAAGAAACGTGTTTCATCACTGACGGCAATCATACATTAAGAGGGAAGTCCTAGAGCAGAGTATTCTGTCCCTCCTGGAGAGGGTCATGTTGGGAGGTATGCTTTACTGGCCAGCATTAGAAGGCAGCATCCAAGCTGAGTGCTCAGTTCTGCCGCAGGGAGAGAGGTGGGGAAAAGTGCGTGCACAATGTGATCCTGTGATTGGAAGCGCCAATACTAGGATTCAAATCCCGGTGTTTCGGGACCCGTCGATCTAACTGCAACTGTATCTGTCCTATAATAGTTTTGGTAGAAAATTCCTGTGAATTCTACAGTAGAGAAGTTACTAAAACTAAGCTACAATTGTTTCTATGCCTAAAGACTTGAGGCTATAGATATTAATTGGCATTAATTGAATATAGTCAAATGGATTATATTTTTACCAGGTAGACATTGATACTTTATGTCGACCATACCTCCACTATGTAACAACATGTGAGAGGCTGGCATATTCTACATGATTTTGGCTCCTTTGAGTATAACAGTATAATCTGTCATTTTGCACTGATTACTTATTCCCCTTGCACATTGCAATAGCGGATCGCACCCAGGACTTGTGCATGGCTCCTTCACGGGTGCAACACGCTTGAGACCCCTTTCTGACTGGCAGCACCAACCCAGCATATTGCCGGGTTTTTGACATCGGCAGTGACATGTGATGAGGCGGCGCCTGGAGGTCTCCAAGTTCCGCTTCTCCCTATAGAGTGAACCGGTCCCAGGTCGCATCAACCCTGCAACCCATTCACACTGCACTTCTACCCTGGAATAACCCTGCTTTTTTCCCAAGTTGAAATACCGGGTCAGTCGATGCGGGAAATTGTAACATACCCCTTTCACACCGCACCTCAACCTAGGTCAACCTGGGTTATTTTGGTGATGTGAAAGGGGTATAAGACACTAAAGGGCGACATTAGACACCATTTTATTTTAATGCATATTTCTCTGACGTCCTAAGTGGATGCTGGGGACTTCGTCAGGACCATGGGGAATAGCGGCTCCGCAGGAGACAGGGCACAAAATTAAAAGTTTGACCACTAGGTGGTGTGCACTGGCTCCTCCCCCTATGACCCTCCTCCAAGCCTCAGTTAGGTTTTTGTGCCCGGCCGAGAAGGGTGCAATCTAGGTGGCTCTCCTAAAGAGCTGCTTAGAATAAAAGTTTGTTAGGTTTTTTATTTTCAGTGAGTCCTGCTGGCAACAGGCTCGCTGCAACGCGGGACTAAGGGGAGAAGAAGCGAACTCACCTGCGTGCAGGATGGATTGGCTTCTTAGGCTACTGGACACTAGCTCCAGAGGGACGATCACAGGTACAGCCTGGATGGGTCACCGGAGCCGCGCCGCCGGCCCCCTTACAGATGCTGAAGAGAGAAGAGGTCCAGAAATCGGCGGCTGAAGACGTCCCAGTCTTCTTAAGGTAGCGCACAGCACTGCAGCTGTGCGCCATTGCTCTCAGCACACTTCACACCGCGGTCACTGAGGGTGCAGGGCGCTGGGGGGGGGCGCCCTGGGCAGCAATGTAATTACCTTTACTGGCTAAAAATACATCACATATATAGCCCCTGGGCTATATGGATGTATTTAACCCCTGCCAGGATTACAGAAAAAACCGGGAGAAGAGCCCGCCGTGAAGGGGGCGGGGCCTATCTCCTCAGCACACAGCGCCATTTTTCCCACACAGATCCGCTGGTGGGAAGGCTCCCAGGCTCTCCCCTGCACTGCACTACAGAAACAGGGTTAAAACAGAGAGGGGGGCATATTTTGGCGATATTAATATATATTAAGCTGCTATAAGGGAAAACACTTACTATAAGGTTGTCCCTGTATAATTATAGCGCCTTGGTGTGTGCTGGCAAACTCTCCCTCTGTCTCCCCAAAGGGCTAGTGGGGTCCTGTCCTCTATCAGAGCATTCCCTGTGTGTGTGCTGTGTGTCGGTACGTGTGTGTCGATAGGTATGAGGACGATGTTAGTGGAGGCGGAGCAATTGCCTGTAATGGGATGTCACCCCCTAGGGAGTCGACACCGGAATGGATGGCTTTATTTATGGAATTACGTGATAGTGTCAACACGCTACAAGGTCGGTTGACGATATGAGACGGCCGGCAAACCAAATAGTACCTGTCCAGGCGTCTCAAACACCGTCAGGGGCTTTAAAACGCCCATTACCTCAGTCGGTCGACATAGACACAGACACGGACACTGACTCCATTGTCGACGGTGAAGAAACAAACGTATTTTCCAGTAGGGCCACACGTTACATAATCACGGCAATGAAGGAGGCGTTACATATTTCTGATACTACAAGTACCACAAAAATGGGTATTATGTGGGGTGTGAAAAAAAAAACTACCTGTAGTTTTTCCTGAATCAGATAAATTGATTGAAGTGTGTGATGAAGCGTGGGTTACCCCCGATAGGAAGTTGCTAATTTCAAAGAAGTTATTGGCATTTTACCCTTTCCCGCCAGAGGTTAGGGCGCGCTGGGAAACACCCCCTAGGGTAGATAAGGCGCTCACACGCTTATCAAAACAAGTGGCGTTACCGTCTCCTGATACGGCCGCCCTCAAAGATCCAGCTGATAGGAGGCTGGAAAATACTCTAAAAAGTATATACACACATACTGATGTTATACTGCGACCAGCAATCGCCCCAGCATGGATGTGCAGTGCTGGGGGGGTTTGGTCGGAATCTCTGACTGGAAATATTGATACCCTGAATAGCGACAATATTTTATTGACTATAGAGCATTTAAAGGATGCATTTTCTTTATATGCGAGATGCACAGAGGGATATTGGCACTCTGGCATCAAGGGTAAGTGCGCTGTCCATTTCTGCCAGAAGAAGTTTATGGACGCGACAGTGGTCAGGTGATGCGGATTCCAAGCGGCATATGGAAGTTTGCCGTATAAAGGGGAGGAATTATTTGGGGTCGGTCTATCGGACTTGGTGGCCACGGCAACAGCCGGAAAATCCACCTTTTTTACCTCAGGTCACCTCCCAACAGAAAAAGACACCGTCTTTTCAGCCTCAGTCCTTTCGTTCTCATAAGAACAAGCGGGCAAAAGGCCATTCATATCTGCCCGAGGCAAAGGAAAGGGTAAGAGACTGCAGCAAGCAGCTCCTTCCCAGGAGCAGAAGCCTTCCCCCGCTTCTGAAAAGTCCTCAGCATGTCGCTGGGGCCCTACAAGCTGACTCAGGTCCGGTGGGGGGGTCGTCTCAAGAATTTCAGCGCGCAGTGAGCTCACTCGCAAGTCGACCCCTGGATCCTGCAGGTAGTATCACAGGGGTACAGATTGGAATTCGAGACGTCTCTTCCTCGCAGATTCCTGAAGTCTGCTTTACCAACATCTCCCTCCGACAGGGAGACGGTGTTGGAAGCTATTCACAAGCTGTATTCCCAGCAAGTAATAGTCAAGGTACCCCTACTACAACAAGGAAAGGGGTATTATTCCACGCTGTTTGTGGTACCGAAGCCGGACGGCTCGGTGAGACCTATTCTAAGTCTGAAATCTTTTGAACACTTACATACAAAGGTTCAAGTTCAAGATGAAATCACTCAGAGCAGTGATAGCGAATCTGGAAGAAGGGGACTTTATGGTGTCCTGGGACATCAAGGATGCTTACCTCCATGTCCCAATTTGCCCTTCACACCAAGGGTACCTCAGGTTCGTGGTACAAAACTGTCACTATCCGTTTCAGACGTTGCCGTTTGGATTGTCCACGGCACCCCGGGTCTTTACCAAGGTAAAGGCTGAAATGATGATTCTACTTCAAAGAAAAGACGTATTAATTATCCCTTACTTGAACGTTCTCCTGATAAGGGCAAGATCCAGAGAACAGTTAGAGGTCGCAGTAGCACTATACCAAGTAGTGCTACAACAGCACGGGTGGATTCTAAATATTCCAAAATCCCAGCTGATCTCGACAACACGTCTGCTGTTCCTAGGGATGATTCTGGACACAGTTCAGAAAAAGGTTTTTCTCCCGGAGGAGAAAGCCAGGGAGTTATCCGAGCTAGTCAGGAACCTCCTAAAACCAAGAAAAGTGTCAGTGCATCAATGCACAAGAGTCCTGGGTAAATGATGGCTTCTTACGAAGCGATTCCATTCGGCAGATTCCACGCAAGAACCTTTCAGTGGGATCTGCTGGACAAATGGTCCGGATCGCATCTTCAGATACATCAGCGGATAGCCCCGTCTCCAAGGACAAGGGGGTCTCTTCTGTGGTGGTTGCAGAGTGCTCACCTTTTTGGAGGGCCGCAGATTCGGCATTCAGGACTGGGTCCTGGTGACCACGAATGCCAGCCTGAGAGGCTGGGGAGCAGTCACACAGGGAAGAAATTTCCAGGGAGTGTGGTCAAGCCTGGAGACTTCACTTCACATAAATATACTGGAGCTAAGGGCAATTTACAATGCTCTAAGCCTGGCAAGACCTCTGCTTCAGGGTCAGCCGGTGTTGATCCAGTAGGACAACACCACGGCAGTCGCCCACGTAAACAGACAGGACGACACAAGAAGCAGGAGGGCAATGGCAGAAGCTGCAAGGATTTTTCGCTGGGCAGAAAATCATGTGATAGCACTGTCAGCAGTGTTCATTCCGGGAGTGGACAACTGGGAAGCAGACTTCCTCAGCAGACACGATCACCACCCGGGAGAGTGGGGACTTCACCCAGAAGTCTTCCACATGATTGTGAACCGTTGGGAAAAACCAAAGGTGGACATGATGGCGTCCCGCCTCAACAAAAAACTGGACAGGTATTGCGCCGGGTCAAGAGACCCTCAGGCAATAGCTGGGGACGCATTGGTAACACCATGGGTGTACCAGTCAATGTATGTGTTCCCCCCTCTGCCTCTCATACCCAAGGTACTGAGAATTATAAGGCGAAGGGGAGTAAGAACGATACTCGTGGCTCCGGATTGGCCAAGAAGGACTTGGTACCCGGAACTTCAAGAGATGCGCACGGAGGATCCGTGCACTCTACCTCTAGACTTACCGCGGCTGCGTTTGACGGCATGGCGGTTGAACGCCGGATCCTGAAGGAGAGGGCTCCGACGGAGGGATTTCAACTGGGTCGATTCCTACATTTCCTGCAAACAGGATTGTCTATGGGCCTCAAATTGGGGTCCATTAAGGTTCAAATTTCGGCCCTGTCGATTTTCTTCCAGAAAAAATTGGCTTCAGTTCCTGAAGTCCAAGGTTTTTTCAAAGGAGTACTACATATACAGCCCGGTTGTGCCTCCAGTGGCACCGTGGGATCTCAATGTAGTTTTGGGATTTCTCAAATCCCATTGGTTTGAGCCACTCAAATCGGTGGATTTGAAATATCTTACATGGAAAGTGACCATGCTACTGCCCCTGGCTTCGGCCAGGAGAGTGTAAGAATTGGCGGCTTTATCGTACAAAAGCCCATATCTGATTTTCCATTGGGACAGGGCAGAACTGCGGACGCGTCCTCAGTTTCTCCCTAAGGTGGTATCAGCGTTTCACCTGAACCAACCTATTGTGGTGCCTGCGGCTTCTAGCGACTTGGAGGACTCCAAGTTGTTCGACGTTGTCAGAGCCTTAAAAATATATATATATATATTTAAAGGACGGCTGGAGTCAGAAAGGCTGACTCGCTGTTTATACTGTATGCACCCAACAAGCTGGGTGTTCCTGCGTCTAAGCAGACGATTGCTCGTTGGATTTGTAGCACAATTCAACTTGCGCATTCTGTGGCAGGCCTGCCACAGCCAAAATCTGTAAATGCCCACTCCACAAGGAAGGTGGGCTCACCTTGGGCGGCTGCCCGAGGGGTCTCGGCATTACAACGCTGCCGAGCAGCTAAGTGGTCAGGGGAGAACACGTTTGTAAAATTTTACAAATTTGATACCCTGGCTAAGGAGGACCTGGAGTTCTCTCATTCGGTGCTGCAGAGTCATCCGCACTCTCCCGCCCGTTTGGGAGCTTTGGTATAATCCCCATGGTCCTGACGGAGTCCCCAGCATCCACTTAGGACGTCAGAGAAAATAAGAATTTACTTACCGATAATTCTATTTCTCGTAGTCCGTAGTGGATGCTGGGCGCCCATCCCAAGTGCGGATTGTCTGCAATACTTGTACATAGTTATTGTTACAAAAATCGGGTTATTATTGTTGGAAGCCATCTTTTCAGAGGCTCCTCTGTTATCATGCTGTTAACTGGGTTCAGATCTCAAGTTGTACAGTGTGATTGGTGTGGCTGGTATGAGTCTTACCCGGGATTCAAAATCCTTCCTTATTGTGTACGCTCGTCCGGGCACAGTATCCTAACTGAGGCTTGGAGGAGGGTCATAGGGGGAGGAGCCAGTGCACACCACCTAGTGGTCAAACTTTTAATTTTGAGCCCTGTCTCCTGCGGAGCCGCTATTCCCCATGGTCCTGACGGAGTCCCCAGCATCCACTACGGACTACGAGAAATAGAATTATCGGTAAGTAAATTCTTATTTTAATAAAGGTTACATTTTAGCCACAAACTACATTTATAAGTGTGTCCCCATAAACAGAGGTTAACCTCATGTGTTTGCTCTCTTGCAAAACAACCCCTTATGATTTACTATCTGTCCCCTCTGTATCCTGTCAGTCTGCTCTTCCCCTTTACACTGTAAGCTCTCACGAGCAGGGCCACCTTCCCTCATGTGCTTTTCCTCTCCTCATTTATACCAGAATCTCCTCTCCACTGCCTAAAATGGCACTTTTCCCTTGGGTTCTGCCACCCTGCTGCCTATTATGTATAATGACCACTGTTGATGGAGCAATGTTTATAAACTATGTCAATGGCCAGTGCCCCCTTGAGGTGCCATATAATTAATAAATAATAGTAATAGTGTATTTATGTGTATGATGCTTGTCTAATATATATGCCTCTATCATCTATCTCAACTGTCCAAAATTTGGCAAGACCGTGCTAGTTGGGATGTACATCTACCTTCACACTGCTGTTTTGGATGCAGAAAAAAATGTTATGTGATGTGTTTCCAGGGAGAATGGAAAGGCAAGGGGTTGGGAGTGCAGTGTAGTTTTAGACAAACCACCTCCAGCAGCACACCAGGCCGCTTGGATGCCTGCCTGCCCCGGTCACAACCATATTGTATGATAATAATAGGATTTTGATAACCTACCGGTAAATCCTTTTTTCCTAGTCCGTAGAGGATGCTGGGGACGACATCAAGACCATGGGGTATAGACGGGATCCGCAGGAGACATGGGCGCTCCAAAGACTTTTCATTGGGTGTGAACTGGCTCCTCCCTCTATGCCCCTCCTCCAGACCTCAGTTGTAGGAACTGTGCCCAGGGAGACTGACATTTCGAGGAAAGGAATTACTTAACTAGTGGTGAGATATCTACCAACTCACACCCTCAACCATGCCGCACACATGACATTCAACATAACACACGCAAACAGGCATGAACTAATTGCAGCAACATGCTGAAACCAAGATAACATAACTTGTGTAACTGTAATAACTAAACTGCAGGTAAAGTACGCACTGGGACGGGCGCCCAGCATCCTCTACGGACTAGGAGAAAAGGATTTACCGGTAGGTTATCAAAATCCTATTTTCTCATACATCCTAGAGGATGCTGAGGATGACATCAAGACCATGGGGTCTATACCAAAGCTCCAGTATGGGTGGGAGAGTGCGGATGACCCTGCAGCACCGATTGACCAAACTTGAGGTCTTCATCGGCCAAGGTGTCAAACTTGTAGAACTTAGCAAATGTGTTTGACCCTGACCAAGTAGCTGCTCGGCAAAATTGTAATGCCGAGACCCCCCGGGCAGCCGCCCAGGATGAGCCCACCTTCCTAGTGGAGTGGGCCTTTACCGACGTCGGTAACGACAATCCAGCCGTAGTATGAGCTTGCTGAATCGTATTTCTAATCCAACGTGCAATAGTCTGCTTGGAAGCAGGACAGCCAATCTTGTTGTGATCATACAGGACAAACAGAGCCTCTGTTTTCCGTATACGAGCTGTTCTAGCAACATAGATTTTCAAAGCTCTAACCACATCTAGAGACTTTGAATCAGTGAGTGTGTCAGTAACTACTGGCACCACAATAGGTTGGTTTATGTGAAAAGCAGAAACCACCTTTGGAAGAAAATGTTGGCGAGTTCGCAACTCTGCCCTATCTTCATGGAAAATCAGGTAAGGGCTCTTGTGAGACAAGGCCCCCAATTCCGACACCGCCTTGCGGATGCCAAAAGCATCACCACTTTCCAAGTGAGAAACTTAAACTCTATCTTTCGTAGAGGCTCAAACCAATCCGATTGAAGGAACTGCAATACCACGTTAAGGTCCCATGGTGCCACTGGAGGCACGAATGGAGGCTGGATGTGCAGAACCCCTTTCACGAAGGTCTGAACCTCTGGAAGAGAGGCCAATTGTTTTTGGAAGAACACTGACAAGGCCGAAATCTGGACCTTGATTGATCCCAATCGTAGGCCCGTCTCCACACCATCCTGCAAAAAATTGAGAAAATGTCCTAAGTGAAACTCTTCCATAGGAGCTTTCTTAGATTCACACCAAGACACATATTTTCTCCAAATACGGTGGTAATGTTTTGACATTACTCCATTTCTGGCCTGAATAAGGGTGGGGATGACCTCCTTATGAATACCCTTCCTGGCTAGGATACGGCGCTCAACAGCCATGCCGTCAAACGTAGCCGCGGTAAGTCTTGGTACACACACGGCCCCTGCTTAAGCAGGTCCTCCCGAGGAGGAAGAGGCCGAGGATCTCCTATGAGTAACTGCTGAAGATCTGGGTACCAAGCCCTTCTTGGCCAGTCTGGGGCAATGAAGATTGCTCGAACCCTTGTCTTTCTTATGATCCTGAGTATTTTTGGGATCAGCGGAAGTGGAGGGAAAACATACACCCACTGGGTCACCAGTGCATCCACTGCTACTGCTTGAGGGTCTCTCGACCTGGAACAGTATCTCTGAAGCTTCTTGTTGAGATGAGACGACATCATGTCTATTTGAGGAACTCCCCAAAGACTTGTCACCTTTGCGAAGACTTCTTGGTGGAGGCCCCACTCTCCTGGATGGAGATCGTGTCTGCTGAGGAAGTCTGCTTCCCAGTTGTCTACTCCCGGAATGAATATTGCCGACAGAGCTTGTAGATGTTTTTCTGCCCAGCGGAGGATTTTTGTCGCCTCTGCTTTTCGTTCCGCCCTGCCTGTTTATGTATGCGACTGCTGTTACATTGTCCGCCTGGATCTGCACGGGACGGTCTTGAAGAAGATGTACCGCTTGTTGAAGGCCGTTGTAAATGGCTCTTAGCTCCAGAACGTTTATGTGAAGGCAGGCTTCCTGTTGTGACCAACGTCCCTGGAAGTTTTTCTCCCTGAGAGACTGCTAGCCAGCCTCGGTGACTTGCATCCGTGGTTACTAGGACCCAGTCCTGAATCCCGAACCTGCGTCCCTCTAGCAGATGAGAGCTGTGCAACCACCACAGGAGTGAAATCCTGGTTTTTGACGACAGGATTATCTTTCTGTGCATGTGTAGGTGTGACCCCGACCACTTGTCCAACAGGTCCCACTGGAATACTCTGGCATGGAACCTGCCAAACTGTATGGCCTCGTAGGCCGCCACCATCTTCCCCAACAACCGAATGCACTGATGGATCGACACACTCAGAGCTGGCCCTAACCAATATGATGCCCTAGGCAAGATTTTGGCTGGTGCCCCCTAGCACCACCGCTGGTTCCGCCTCTGACCTTGCACCTCTTTTCCAGTACCATCACCCCTCACCCATAGCAGTCCTTATTTTGGTGTTTGGACCCCCTATATTTTAAATAGGAACAGTTTGCACATTTGGTGCACAGCCCAAAAATGGGTGTGTTTTTGCTGGCATGGGGCATGGCCACACAATAGTAACCCCAATTCCAAATACTCCACACAGTACTTTACTTACATTTGATCATGCGATAGTGTCCATAATTCATATTACATCCCACAGTAGTATCACTTTACCTTATAAACGTTACTCCTCACAGTAGAGCCCCTTATTTACATTACATCACACTGAATTGCTCCTTATTCACATTACACCACACCCTATTGCTCTTTATTCACATTAGACGACACAGTAGTGCCCTTTCTATACGCAATGCCACATAGTAGAGCACCTTATACACATAATGCCACACATTAAAAATGCATTTATACACATAATTCCACACAGTAATGCCCCTTACACATATGAGACACCTTATTAATGTCCTAAACATAATTAAACATAATGCGCCTTACACATTATGACAACCTTTATTAATGCCCTTTTACACATAATGGGGGTAATTCCAAGTTGATCGCAGCAGGAATGTGCGGCATATGTGTAAGGGACATTGGGGGTAATTCCAAGTTGATCGCAGCAGGAATTTTGTTAGCGTTGGGCAAAACCATGTGCACTGCAGGGGAGGCAGATTTAACATGTGCAGATAGAGTTAGATTTGGGTGGGTTATTTTATTTCTGTGCAGGGTAAATACTGGCTGCTTTATTTTTACACTGCAAATTAGATTGCAGATTGAACACACCACACCCAAATCTAACTCTCTCTGCACATGTTAAATCTGCCTCCCCTGCAGTGCACATGGTTTTGCCCAACTGCTAACAAAATTCCTGCTGCGATCAACTTGGAATTACCCCCAATGTCCCTTACACATATGCCGCACATTATTAATGCCCTTATACACATAATGACACATAGTGCCCTCTACACATTATTAGTGCCCCTATACACATAATGACACAAATACAGTAGTAACCTGTTACACATATGCCGCACATTATTAATGCCCTTATACATATAATGACACACATAGTGCCCCTTAAACATATGTTGCACAGTATTAATGCATTTTTACGTGACACACATAATGCTCCTTACACATATTCTGAACACTACTGCACAACCAAACCACTCACATGCACACAGCACTCACACTGCCACTAACACTGTGACCCGTGCCTCTACTTGGATACAGATGTGTCCTCATAAATCTTGCCTCAATGCTCACGTCGGGCACACCTTTTTTTTAAAAATGAAAATGCATCTTATTTGCATTGCTATGTGTCTAGGATGAACAAGCAGCTTCTGCTGATTAAAATTATATGCAGCATGCCTATATACTGTGTGAGACTGTGGCTGTATCTGCATATGAAATGCTACACACGGAACATAGGCATGCTGCATATCATTTTAATCAGCAGAAGCTGCTGATGCCCCTAGGCATATCAAATGCCCTAGGCAATTGCCTAGTTTGCCTATGCCTATGACCGGCTCTGGACACACTTGATGGTTTCAATATCTGTTTTACCATTTTCTGGATTTCCAGAGCCTTTTCCAGCGGAAGAAATACTCTGAACTTCTGTGTCCAGAATCATCCCGAGGAAAGACAACCTTGTCGTCGGTTCCAACTGTGACTTTGGGTAATTTATGATCCACCCGTGTTGTTGGAGTATTGACAGGGAGAGGGATATGTTTTGTAATAACTGCTCCCTGCATCTCGCCTTTATCAGGAGGTCGTCCAGATAAGGGATTAAATTCACTTCTTTCCGACGAAGGAGGACCATCATCTCCGCCTTGGTGAATACCCTCGGCGCCGTGGAGAGAACGAAAGGTAACATCTGGAATTGGTAATGGCAATCCTGAATCGCGAATCTCAGATAAGCCTGTTGAGAAGGATAAATGGGAACATGCAGGTAAGCATCCTTTATGTCCACCGACACTAAGTAGTCCCCCTCCTCCAGACTGGCAATCACCGCCCGAAGTGATTCCATTTTGAACTTGAACCTTTTCAGGAAGAAATTCAGATCTTTTAGATTTAGGATCGGTCTGACCGAGCCGTCCGGCTTCGGAACAACAAAGAGGCTTGAATAAAAACCCTGCCCTTGTTGTGACAACGGTACCAGGACTATAACCTTGTCTTGACATAATTTTTGGATTGCCGCTGTTACTGCTTCTCTCTCTGGCGGAGAAGCTGGCAAGGTCGATTTGAAAAATCGGCATGGGGGAACGTCTTGAAACTCTAGTTTGTATCCCTGGGATACTATTTGCAACACCCAGGGATCCAGGCCAGACAGAATCCAATCCTGGCTGAAGAATTTGAGACGTGCCCCCACCCGAGCGGCCTCCCGCAAGGGAGTTCCAGCATCATGCTGGGGATTTGGCAGAATTAGGGGTAGACTTCTGCTCTTGGGAACCTGGAGCCGGTGTGGGCTTCTTTCCCCTTCCCCTACCTGCAAAGAAGGGGGAACCTCTCGCCTTTTTGTATTTATTGGGCCGAAAGGACTGCATTTGCGGGTGATAGGTCTTTTTTGCCGGTTCAGGCGCAGAGGGCAAAAATGTTGACTTACCTGCGGTAGCCGCCGAAACTAACGCATCCAGGCCATTGCCAAATAAGGCCTCACCTTTATATGGGAGAGCCTCCATGTTTATTTTGGAATCTGCATCCGCGTTCCACTGGCGAATCCATAACGCCCACCTAGCCGATACTGCCATGGTAGCGGCTTGTGAACTCAAGAGTCCAATAGCCTTCATTGCTTCCAGCATGTAGGCGGCAGCGTCCTTGATATTCCCTAACTTAAGTAGTATCTCATCTTTATCAATCGTGTCAATTTCAGATGACATGCTTTCTGACCATTTTTCAATAGCGCGACTCACCCATGTGCAGGCAATAGTGGGCCTGAGCAGTGTACCATTGGTAACATAAATGGATTTCAATGTCGTTTCCATTTTACGGTCTGCCGGCTCTTTAAGAGAAGCCGTGCCAGGAGCAGGGAGAATTACCTTCTTTGTCAACCTGGAAAGTGCACTGTCTAACACAGGGGGTGACTCCCATTTTTTCCGGTCTTCAACCGGGAAAGGATAAGCTATGTGAATCCTTTTGGGAATACAATTTTTTTTATCAGGATTCACCCACATCCCTTCAAACAGAGCATTTAGTTCGTGTGAAGGAGGGAACGTGACTTTGGATTTCTTTTCCTTACATAAATAAGATTTCTCCTGAGGTACAGGAGTGCTTTCTGTAACCTCCAACACGTCCCTTATAGCCACAATCATATATTGTATACTTTTTGCCAATTTATGACCCATCTCTCTGGATTCACTATTGTCGACACAAGAATCAGAATCCGTGTTGGTATCAGTGTTTACAACATTTGCAAATGGTCTCTTATGTGTCCCAGAGGGGCCGCCCGCATAAGGAATAACAGCATCCTGAAAAATCACATCTTCCACAGATTTTCTCCAGCATGCAGCCTTAGATTCAGACAGAGCCGGCCCTACCCAATATGATGCCCTAGGCAAGATTTTGGCTGGTGCCCCCTAGCACCAACGCTAATTCCACCTCTGACCCTGCACCCCTTTCCCAGCACCATCACCCCTCACCCATAGCAGTCCTTATTTTGGTTTTCCTACCCCCTGTAATTTAAATAAGACCAGTGTGCACTTTCGGCACACAGTCCAAAAGGTATGTGTTCTTGCTAGGAAGGGGCATGGCCACACAATAGTACCCCCAATTCAAATTATGCCACACTGTACTGCAACTTTGTTCATAATTTATCATGCGATAGTGTCCCTTATTCACATTACATGACACAATAGTACCACTTTACATTATATACGTTACTCCTCTCGGTAGTGCCCCTCATTCACATAACATCATACTGAATAGCTCCTTATTCACATTACACCACACCATATTGCTCTTTATTCTCATTACACCATGCCATATTGCTCCTTATTCACATTACGCCACACCATATTGCTCTTTCATCACATTAGACCACACAGTAGTGCCCTTTCTATACGTTACACCACACAGTAGAACACCTTATACACATAATGCCACACATTAGTAATGCATTTATACACATAATACCACACAGTAATGCCCCTTACACATATGACACACATTATTAATGTCTTTATAAACATAATGCGCCTTACACATTATGCCAACCCTTATTAATGCCCTTATACACATAATGTCACTTACACATATGCCGCACATTATTAATGCCCTTATACAAATAATGACACACATAATGTCCCTTATACATATGTCACACATTATTAATGCCCTTATACACATAATGACACACATAGTGCCCTTTACACATTTGCTGCACATTATTAATGCATTTATATACACATTTATATACACATGAAATGCATAATGACCCTTACACATATGCTGAACACTATTGAACAACCAACCCACTCCCACACACACAGCTGCTAACACTGTGACCTCTGCCTCTGCTTGGATACAGATGTGTCCTCATAAATGTTGCCTCCATACACCATGCAGCAGGAGATGCCTGGCGCGAGTCAACTGGTAGCTCTGATAACGCTGGGTGCCTATTTTTGATGAAAATGCATCTTATTTGCATTGCTATGTGGCTAGGATGCACAAGCAGCTTTTCCTGATTAAAATGATATGCGGCATGCCTATATACCGTGTGTGACTGTGGCTATATCTGCATACGAAATGCTAGACACAGAATATAGGCATGCCGCATATCATTTTAATCAGCAGAAGCTGCTTATGCCCCTAGGCATACCAGATGCCCTAGGCAATTGCCTAGTTTGCCTATGCCTAGGGCCGGCTCTGGATTCAGACTTATCTAATCTACGGTTAATCAGATGCATACTGTCATGTAGCTCTTTCTCCCATGCAGGCTCTTGGTGTGCCAGTAGCGCCACCACATTACAACTCTGTGTCCCAGATAAAATGGCTTCCTCCGGGGAGGAAATCCCTGCCTCAGACATGCCTCGCACGTGTATACCACACTCACAGACACACTGGGACTTATTTTGGGGACAGACCCACAGTAAAATCTGTCAGAGGGACACAGGATAGGAGCAGCCAGTTCACAAACCCAGCGCCAGTATTGCCTGTGAACACAGTATGTCCACAGCCCAAAAGCACTTTTAAATAGTAATATACACTATCAAATGCACCACAATCGCTTTTTGCCCCCCCTTTATAGCACCATGTACTTGTCAGAAGTGGAGGAGAGGACCAGCGTGTTCTCAGCAGCCTGAGGAGAGAGAGAAAATGGTGCTGAGTAGTGTGCTGGCTGCCTGAGGAAGAAGCTCCGCCCCTCAGTATCCATGACAATATTTATACTGGCGGGGGTAGGGCTGTGCCAGCGGCATCTTATGCCCCCTTTTAGCCAGTTTGAGGTATTTTTCTTACTGCCCAGGGCGCCCCCGCGCCCTGCACCCTGCAGTGCCTGTGTGTGTGGGCAGCAATGGCGCGCTGCGCTCCCGCCAGCCGCGCCGCACCTCAGCCGTCACTTACTTGATTGAAGATCATTCTTCTCATACTCTTCTGACTTCTGTCTCTGTGAGGGGGGTGATAACGTGCCGTGGGAGTGAGCATCTAGACACGGCTAGCGTTCTGTTCCCTTCAACTAATGGTGTTCTGTCAGCCAGAAACAGAGCCATGAAACTCTGAGGAAGTTGGTTCTGCTTTTGCCCCCTCAGTCCCACGAAGCAGGGAGTCTGATGCCAGCAGATCTCCCTGAAAATAAAAAACCTTACATGAGTCTTTTCAGAGAAACTCAGTAGAGCTCCAGAGTGCATCCAGTCGACCTGGGCACATTTCTAAAACTGAGGTCTGGAGGAGGGGCATACAGGGAGGAGCCAGTTCACACCCAATGAAAATAAGATTTTAAACCTACCGGTAAATCTATTTCTCCTAGTCCTTAGAGGATGCTGGGGACTCCGTAAGCACCATGGGGTATAGACGGGCTCCGCAGGAGATAGGGCACCTAAAAAGAACTTTGACTATGGGTGTGCACTGGCTCCTCCCTCTATGCCCCTCCTCCAGACCTCAGTTAGAGAACTGTGCCCAGAGGAGATGGACAATACAAGGCAGGATTTAGCAATCCAAGGGCAAGATTCTTACCAGCCCACACCAATCATACCATGTAACCTGGAACATACATAACCAGTTAACAGTATGGACAAACGACAGTAAAGGTCCAAGACCTATTCCAACTGTAACATAACCCTTATGTAAGCAACAACTATATACAAGTCTTGCAGAGTTTCCGCACTGGGACGGGCACCCAGCATCCTCTACGGACTAGGAGAAATAGATTTACTGGTAGGTTTAAAATCTTATTTTCTCTTACGTCCTAGAGGATGCTGGGGACTCCGTAAGGACCATGGGGTTTATACCAAAGCATCCAATCGGGCGGGAGAGTGCGTATGACTCTGCAGCACCGACTGAGCAAACGCTAGGTCCTCATCAGCCAGGGTATCAAACTTGTAGAATTTAGCAAAAGTGTTTGACCCCGACCAAGTCGCCGCTCGGCAAAGCTGTAATGCCGAGACGCCTCGGGCAGCCGCCCAAGAAGAGCCCACCTTCCTAGTGGAATGGGCTTTAACCGAATTTGGTACCGGCAATCCAGCCGTAGAATGAGCCTGCTGAATCGTATTACAGATCCAGCGAGCAATAGTCTGCTTCGAAGCAGGTGCGCCAATCTTATTAGCAGCATACAGGACAAACAGAGCCTCTGTTTTCCTAATTTTAGCCGTTCTGGCTACATAAATCTTTAAGGCCCTGACTACATCCAGGTATCTGGAATCCTCCAGGTCACTTGTAGCCACAGGCACCACAATAGGTTGATTCATATGGAACGAAGAAACCACTTTAGGCAAAAATTGTGGACGTGTCCTCAATTCAGCTCGATCCACATGAAAAATCAAGTAGGGGCTTTTGTGTGACAAAGCCGCCAATTCAGACACTCGCCTTGCTGATGCCAAGGCCAACAGCATGACCACCTTCCAGGTAAGAAATTTCAACTCAACCTTGGTAAGCGGTTCAAACCAGTGTGATTTTAAGAACTGCAACACCACGTTCAGGTCCCATGGTGCCACTGGAGGCACAAAAGGGGGCTGGATGTGCAGCACTCCCTTTACAAACGTCTGGACTTCTGGAAGAGAAGCCAATTCCTTCTGAAAGAAAATTGAGAGGGCCGAAATCTGTACCTTAATAGAGCCTAATTTCAGGCCCATATCCACTCCTGTCTGTAGGAAGTGGAGAAAACGACCCAGATGAAAATCTTCCGTAGGCGCATTCTTGGACTCACACCAAGACACATACTTTCGCCAGATACGGTGATAATGTTTTACCGTCACCTCCTACCTAGCCTTTATTAGAGTAGGGACTACCTCTTCCGGAATCCCCTTTTTCGCTAGGATTCGGCGTTCAACCGCCATGCCGTCAAACGTAACCGCGGTAAGTCTTGAAATACACAGGGCCCCTGTTGCAACAGGTCTTCCCTGAGAGGAAGAGGCAGGGATCTCCTGTGAGCATCTCTTGTAGATCCGAGTACCAGGCCCTTCGAGGCCAATCTGGGACAACGAGTATCGTTTGTACTCTTCTTCGTCTTATGATCCTCAACACTTTTGTGATGAGAGGAAGAGGAGGAAACACGTAGACCGATTTGAACACCCACGGTGTTACCAGCGCGTCTACTGCTACTGCCTGAGGGTCCTGAGACCTGGCACAATACCTCTGAAGCTTTTTGTTGAGGCGTGACGCCATCATGTCTATTTGAGGAGTTCCCAAAAGACGCGTTACGTCTGCAAAGACTTCTTGATGAAGTCCCCACTCTCCTGGATGGAGATCGTGTCTGCTGAGGAAGTCTGCTTCCCAGTTGTCCACTCCCGGAATGAAGACAGCCGACAGAGCACTTACATGATTTTCAGCCCAGCGAAGGATCCTTGTGGCTTCCGCCATCGCGACTCTGCTTCTTGTCCCGCCTTGGCGGTTCACATGAGCCACTGCTGTGACATTGTCTGATTGAATCAGAACCGGTAGGTTTTGAAGAAGACTCTCCGTTGTAAATGGCCCTGAGTTCCAACACATTGATGTGTAGACAGGACTCCTGGTCTGACCAAAGACCCTGAAATTTTTTTCCCTGTGTGATTGCTCCCCATCTTCGGAGGCTCGCGTCTGTGATAACCAGGATCCAATCCTGAATTCCGAACCTGCGACCCTTCAGGAGGTGAGCACTTTGCAACCACCACAGGAGGGACACTCTGGCCCCTGGGGACAGAGTTATTTTCCGATGTAAGTGCAGATGGGACCCAGACCACTTGTCCAGAAGATACATCCCCATCCCGCACAGTGTGCTGACTCTTAGTGGAAACATCAGGACAGGTTACTACTGTAATGCTGCAGGTGTACCCAAGGTGTGCAAGAACCGCTAGACCGCTAGGCCTGGATTAGGCCTTGGGGAGGCCCAGGGCACTTAAGACAGGAGGGGTTTCTCTGTCATATCAGCACCACATCCTTGGCTGTGCCTATCAGTCACCTTTCCAGAGTTTTGAGCATTTGGGAAATACAGTCAAACCTCAGAGACTGCAGTTTGCAAAATTTTTATTGCATTTTAGTGTTAGACCCCCTCCTCATGTACAGACACATACAGGAAGTTCCCCATGCTCAATGCCCAGGATCAACAACACCAGACCCTGCTCAAAGTAGTCAAAGGATGGTGCCAATAGCCACGTGCCTACCATGGCTAAGTGCCCATATTTGCAGCCACTTACCTGCGTGAAGCAGGGCAGGGAGTACATACTGCTTGATGTGCAGATTACATACCTCCCAACATGACCCTCTCCAGGAGGGACAGAATACTCTGCTCCTGGATTTCCCTGTCAATTTCTGATTGCCAGCACCTGTGGTAAAACACCTTTCTTATCCATTAACCTGTTCAAAACAGGGGATGACAATCATACATTAAGAGAAAAGTCCAGAAGCAGAACATTGTGTCCCTCCTGGAGAGGGTCATGTTGGGAGGTATGAGATTACAGTGGGTATAATGTGGCCAGGGAGAGAGAGGGGCAGGATCACACCTGCTGTTGCTGCTGGCTGCTATTACATGTCCCTCAGCAAACTGCTGCTCAGCCTATTCGGGTTCATGAGCTGAATGTTCAGCATCCCTCACCCCTGGTTTGGTCTGGCTTATGCCTCCTTGTGCTTAGCCCAGTCCCATGCTGGGAGCTGGCTGCACACAGTAATAACTTTATGGTCACTGCAGCCCTTCCCCACCACCTCCGAGCTCCGTTCACAGCACAACCTAATATATCATGCAGAGAGGCTGCCCGCTGATCTCCGTACATCACAGGGGAGGGAGGGGGGGGTCTGTACAATGAGATCTTAACTTGCTTAGTACTGGACTGCACAGAGAGAGGATCAAGTACGGACCTTGTCGCCCTCCCCACTCCGCTACAGCTTTAATTACCCATTCATGATCGTAGCATGCATATCCTCACTGCAATCACAGGTGTTGTCACGGAGAGGGAAGGGGGGGGGGGGGGGGGGGGGGCGAGGACTGCAGAGAGAGGAGCAGACAGTGCACATAAGGAGATGCGGCTGACAGGTTATATACACTTACAATGTTAGTGCTGCTGCTGTGCCGGCTGATAACAGGTGGGCGGCCACGGCATCCCTGCTCCTCATCTCTTAAGGAAGAGGAGGAGCTGAGTAATATAGGAAGCACTCATCTGCAGCGTACGGCACCGCCCTCCAGTGGTTGGCGCCCATAGGCAGCTGCCTAAAGCTGCCTAGTGGTGGCGCCGGCCCTGTGTGTTATCAGTAATTTTAGTGACGATATACGCTGCTGCTATATATATCTACTGCTGCAGTATAACAATTATAACAACCTGTTGGGCTGCATCAGAGCAGTGGTAGTGTCCCGTGTTATCAGTAATTCCAGTGATGATATATGCTGCTGCTATATATATCTACTGCTGCAGTATAATAATTATAACAACCTGTTGGGCTGCATCAGAGCAGTGGTAGTGTCCTGTGTGATCAGTAATTCCAGTGACGATATACGCTGCTGCTATATATATCCACTGCTGCAGTATAACAATTTATAATAACCTGTTGGGCTGCATCAGAGCACTGGTAGTGTCCTGTGTTATCAGTAATTCCAGTGACGATATACACTGCTGCTATATATATCCACTGCTGCAGTATAACAATTATAATAACCTGTTGGGCTGCATCAGAGCAGTGGTAGTGTCCTGTGTTATCAGTAATTCCAGTGACGATATACACTGCTGCTATATATCCACTGCTGCAGTATAACAATTATAACAACCTGTTGGGCTGTATTAGAGCAGTGGTAGTGTCCTGTGTTATCAGTAATTCCAGTGACGATACACGCTGCTGCTATTAAACCTCCTAATGATAATTATTATTCAAAAAGTAAAGCATTCAATACCTTTAATACCAAGAAATAATGACACGGAGACTTGAATTTGGCATAAAATTGTTAGCTATTTATTGTACCCTAACCATTAGAAAAAACCTGTAAAGTAAAATTTTAGTTAACATGCCGATTCAGCCGGCATATGGTGGCAGAAAAAAGAACGGCTATACTCCACTGACGATAACCTCAAAAAACATTAAAACCCAAACGATCCTAATTTACCACAAACCATACATAGGTAATAGGTGCCCGACTCAGACCTCCACGCTGACTGCCCACCCTGATGGGTGATGACGCTGCCCCCTGATGGGTGATCTAGCGGCCTTAAAAGTCAATGGAGGTGAGTGCACCTAAACCACACCAATACTGTAAACAACTGTAACTAACAAGTCAAACTACAACCTGCCGTTCTTTTCCGCCAACAAATAGCCAACGATAAACCACACTAACAGTTTAGCCAAGGCACTCCATGCCAAAACCTCTACCAAATGGGGTGGGAGGGCGGGAAGGCAAACCAGCAGCACGAGAGACTTAGCTAGCCTATACATCCCTATATATACTGATCCCTCCCTTCTCTACCATTGGCTGTACTTTTCATAACAGTTAGGTCCACCCCTCACAGGAGGTTTAACTCTCTCCATTCCTATGCCTGTCATTTCGCTCTCCATATATCCACTGCTGCAGTATAACAATTAGAACAACCTGTTGGACTGCATCAGACCAGTGGTAGTGTCCTGTGTCATAAGTAATTCCAGTCATATTGTCTCATATAACTCCCAAAAAATAATGGAGAACAAAAATTTTGAGGAGAAAATAGGGAAAGATCAAGAAGAACCACTTCCTCCTAGTGCTGAAGCTGCTGCCACTAGCCATGACATAGACGATGAAATGCCATCAACGTCGTCTGCCAAGGCCGATGCCCAATGTGATAGTAGAGGGCATGTAAAATCCAAAAAGCCAAAATTCAGTAAAAAGAACCAAAAAAAGAAATTTAAATCGTCTGAGGAGAAACGTAAACTTGCCAATATGCCATTTATGACATGGAGTGGCAAGGAACGGCTGAGGCCCTGGCCTATGTTCATGGCTAGATGGAAGCCCTCATCCTCCCGCTAGAATAATTAAAAGAGTTAAGCTGGAAAGAACACAGAAAAGAACTGTGCGGTCTGAGATGGTATCACAAATCCCCAAGGAGAGTCCAAGTGTGTCGCGGTTGCGATGCCTGACCTTCCCAACACTGGATGGGAAGAGGTAGCTCCTTCCACCATTTGCACGCCCCCTGAAAGTGCTGGAAGGAGCACCCAGAGTCAAGTTCCTGATATTCAAATTGAAGATGTCACTGTTGAAGTACACCAGGATGAGTATATGGGTGTTGCTGGCACTGAGGAGGAAGTTGACGATGAGAATTCTGATGGTGATGTGGTTTGTTTAAGTCAGGCACCGGGAGAGACACCTGTTGTCCTTGGGACGAAGAAGCCCATTGTGATGCCTGGGCAATCTACCAAAAAGCCACCTCTTCGGTGTGGAATTATTTCTTCACAAATCCGGACAACAGGTGTCAAGCCGTGTGTTGCCTCTGTCAATCTGTAATAAGTAAGGGTAAGGATGTTAACCACCTAGGAACATCCTCCCATATACGTCACCTGCTGCGCATTCATCAGAAGTCAGTGTCAAGTTCAGAAACTTTGGGTAAGAGCATAAGCAGTCCACTGACACCTAAATCCCTTCTTCCTCCTGTACCCAAGCTCCTGCAAGCCACACCACCAACTCCCTCAACGTCAACTTCCTCCTCAGTCAAGAACGTTCGTAGTCCTGTAGGCCATGTCACTGTCGAGACTGAGGAGTCCTCTCCTAACCGGGATTCCTCTGTAGGATCCTTGAGTGTTACTCCTGCTGTTGCTGCCGCTGCTGTTGTTGCTGCTGGGAGTCGATCGTCATCCCAGAGGGGAAGTCGGAAGACCACTTGTACTACTTCCAGTAAGCAATTGACTGTCCAACAGTCTTTTGTGAGGAAGATGAAATATGACAGCAGTCATCCTTTTGCAAAGCGGATAACTGAGGCCTTGACAGCTATGTTGGTGTGTTAGGTGTGTCCGGTATCCACCATTGGTTCAGAATAACTTAAAGATTTGATGGAGATAGTGTGTCCCCGGTATCAAATCCCATCTAGGTTCCACTTCTGTAGGCAGGCGATACCGAGAATGTACACAGACATCAGAAAAAGAGTCACCAGTGTCCTAAACAGTGCGGTTGTATCCAGTGTCCACTTAACCACGGACATGTGGACAAGTGGAACAGGGCAAACTAAGGACTACATGACTGTAACAGCCCACTGGGTAGATGTATGGCCTCACGCAGCGGCCCCAGTAGCAGCATCTTGCAAACGCCAACTCGTTCCTAGGCAGGCTACGCTATGTATCACTGCTTTCCATAAGAGGCACACAGCTAACAACCTCTTACGGAAACTGAGGAACATCATCGCAGAATGGCTTACCCCAATTGGACTCTCCTGGGGATTTGTGATATCGGACAACGCCACCAATATTGTGCGTGCATTACATCTGGGCAAATTCCAGCATGTCCCATGTTTTGCACATACAATTAATTTGGTGGTGCAGAACTTTTTTAAAAATGAGAGGGGTGTGCAGGAGATGCTGTCAGTGGCCTGAAAAATTTCGGGCCACTGAGTGCCGAAGACTGGAGCACCAGCAAACACTCCTGAACCTGCCCCGCCATCAACTGAAGCAAGAGGTGGTAACGAGGTGGAATCCAACACTCTCTATGCTTCAGAGGATGGAGGAGCAGCAAAAGGCCATTCAAGCCTATACATCCACCTACGATATAGGCAAAGGAGGGGGAATGCACCTGACTCAAGCGCAGTGGAGAATGATTTCCGTCTTGTGCAAGGTTCTCCAACCCTTCGAACTTGCCACACGTGAAGTCAGTTCAGATACTGCCAGCTTGAGTCAGGTCATTCCCCTCATCAGGATTTTGCAGAAGCAGCTGGAGAAATTGAAGGAGGAGCTAAGACGGAGCGATTCCGCAAAGTATGTGGGACTTGTGGATGGAGCCCTTCATTCACTTTGCCACGATTCAAGGGTGGTCAATCTGTTGAAATCAAAGCACTACATTTTGGCCACCGTGCTCGATCCTAGGTTTAAAGCCCTCGTTGTATCTTTCTTTCTGGCAGACACAAGTCTGCAGAGGTTCAAAGACCTGCTGGTGAGAAAATTGTCAACTCAAGTGGAACGTGACCTGTCAACAGCTCCTCCTTAATTTTCTCCCTCAACTGGGACTGCGAGGAAAAGGATAAGATTTCCTAGCCTACCTGCTGGTGGTGATGCAGGGCAGTCTGGAGCGAGTGCTGACATCTGGTCCAGACTGAAGGACCTGCCAACGATTACTGACATGTCCACTGTCACTGCATATCATTCTGCCACCATTGAAAGAATGGTGGACGATTATATGAGTGACAGCATCCAAGTAGGCATGTCAGACAGTCCGTACGTATACTGGCAAGAAAAAGAGGCAATTTGGAGGCCCTTGCACAAACTGGCTTTATTTTACCTAAGTTTCCCCCCCCCCCCCCCCCTCTAGTGTGTACTCCGAAAGAGTGTTTAGTGCAGCCGGTAACCTTGTCAGCGATCGGCATAGGAGGTTACTTCCACTAAATGTGGAGAAGATGATATTCATCAAAATGAATTATTATTACCTCTGGGAAGACCTTTACCAGCAATTGCCTCCAGAAAGTCCACAGGGACCTGTGATGGTGGATTCCAGTGGGGACGTATTAATACTCGGTGAGGAGGATGTAGACGGTGAAAGGGGTGAGGAATCGGAGGATGATGGTGAGGTGGACATCTTGCCTCTGTAGAGTCAGTTTGTGCAAGGAGAGATTGATTGCTTCTTTTTAGGTGGTGGAACAAACAAATCGGTCATTTCAGCCACAGTTGTGTGGCAGACGCTGTCGCTGAAATGATTGGTTTGTTAAAGTGTGCATGTCCTGTTTATACAACATAAGGGTGGGTGGGAAGGCCCAAGGACAATTCCATCCTGCACCTCTTTTTCTTCTTTGCATCATGTGCTGTTTGGGGACTAGTTTTTTTTTGTGCCATCCTGTGTGTAACTGCAGTGCCACTCCTAGATGGGCCAGGTGTTTGTGCCACACACTTGTGTCGCTTAGCTTAGTCATACAGCTACCTCATTGTGCCTCTTTTTCTTCTTTGCATCATGTGCTGTTTGGGGCCTATTTTTTAAATATGCCATCCTGTGTGTAAATGCAGTGCCACTCCTAGATGGGCCAGGTGTTTGTGTCGCTTAGCTTAGTCCTACAGCTACCTTATTGTGCCTCTTTTTCTTCTTTGCATCATGTGTTTTTTGGGGACTATTTTTTGAATAGTGACATTTTGTCTGCAACTGCTGTGCCACTCCTAGATGGGCCAGGTGTTTGTGCCGCACACTTGAGTCGCTTAGCTTAGTCATACAGCCACCTCAGGGCAACTTTTAGACCTAAAAACAATATTGTGTGGTGTTCAGAATACAAAAAAAGGGGGTAAAAGAATTTTGTCATGCGCAAGAAGCGGCCTGTCACAGGTTAACTCTTAGAGGTGTCCTTAAACCCCTCACCAACAGTGCAAACATCAACAAAGAATTGAGACAACCACTTAACTAGCGCTTCTGTATGTTCACAGGTTCACTTATTCTTCCCAATCCATCTCCATCATTTTGCATATAAAACAAAGAGGTAGGGAAAAACCTCTGGTGAAGGAGGCATCTCAGCTCTAGTACACTGAAGGGGAACCTGTATCTAAATTACAGCTGGGACAACTATGAGTGACGCTTTTTGGGATCCCCACCATACCCACATGCTGTTTTGAACTGTCTAAACCGCAGTTCCATCAAATCTGGTAAAACCTCCACTGTATCTATTTTTGACTGAGAAGCCTGCCTGTTAATTATGCCTTTCACACAGACCGCTGAATTTTAATGAATTTTAATGTTTTGTATATTGTTTATTATTAAAAATTGTATTACACTATATTCTTTTCCCTACCTCTTTGTTTTATATGCAAAATGATGGAGATGGATTGGGAAGAATAAGTGAACCTGTGAACATACAGAAGCGCTAGTTAAGAGGTGTTCAGAAAAGACTGGAAATGAGTGGAAATGATTGTTATTCCGGTTAATAATATCGTAGGAGCAAAATTACCCCCAAATTCTGTGATTTTAGCTGTTTTTTTTTTTTTTTAGTCATCCAGATCCAAAACCAAAGCACAAAAGGGTGGTTTTGGCAAAACCAAGCCAAAACCAAAACAAGAAAATGGAATTAGAACCAAAACACAAAACACGAAAAGTGCCCGCCGCACATCTCTAATTGTAAACTAGTGGTGACATAATACCACCTGTATTTGAGTTTTAACGCAAATTAATTTACTGACCATATTGTCTCTACTTGCCACTCACTTCTACTTGTCCGGTGTCTCTATCAGTTTGGCATCCCATTTTAATTTGTGAGGGTCTTTTGTTACTGTGTTCAGTACAATTCACTTTCAGTATGAGGTTGATATGAAACCTTTTGAAGATGCCTGATGGAGGAGATGTTTAACTTTTCCTATGTCTTGAAAAAGATGGAAAAGTTTCATATATGTTGAAGTCATTGCAGAATATAATAACACCTGCTGGTCGGGGACCAAATCATGAGGCACCCCTTATTAAAGGAAAGTCTGTAATATTCCAAAATAGGACCAACATACTGTGGTGGAGTCTGCTGTCCAAGGTTATTGTTTGCATTTTTAATCCCAAATTGGTAAAGAATAAAGACACAACAGGATGACATTTTGGACACCTAGGTCATCAATGCCTAGGGTGCCTGTACTTGATTTGAATGTACAAGTAAGAGGAAGATGTATTTAGGATGGGTGGCTAGAATCTCCAGGGCTATATTTAACATATGAAGTCGTTTATAGTTACTGTTGTAGTAACTATAAATTGTTGTAGTAATCTACAAATTGTTGTAGATTGTCTCAAATAGTGTTGCGACAGTCTACAACATTTTAATAGCCATATGCTCACAGTTTAATGGTGTCAGAAAGTGCTTTTTCCCTCATAGAGGTTCCAGTACCATGCTGACAGTGCTGTAGTGACATGGGGTGAAGTCAATGGCTGGGGAGGCTAATATCAGAACCAGATTTACACACACACACACACACACACACACACACACACACACACACACACACACACACACACACACACACACACACACACACACACACACACACACACACACACACACACACACACACACACACACGAACCCGATGGTTCATGTGGTCATTATACAGAGGTGTATACATAATATAATCACAATGTTTTTCTTCTTACCAACTAATGACACGAAAACAGTTTGTTTTATGAGAGAAGGACAGAAAACTATATTGGCTGGGGCACTACTTATTTCAAATTAAATGTAACTTTTAGTGTAATTGGGACACACATAAAATAATTCAGTGGTGGTTCATATGTGCATTACATTGGAACCACTCTCAGTGGTGCAAAGATCTTCTACTCAAAACAATGTTAGAAAATGTATCAATTGTCAATAATATATCACCATGAACATATATATAATATTCTAAAAGGAAGGTGACATTTTGCTCTGCAGTTCTGCATACAGTTTGTGAAGTCTGCTGCAAGAGAATGTTCTCTAATACCTCTTTCACATCGCTAACCCGGTAAGGAACCGGATATTGAACACGCTTCCGACCCGGGTCTGAACACGCTAAACCCCTTTCACATCGCATTTAGAGGCCGTGTTATTACCGGGTTATTCCCGGGTTGGTGCCTTTCACACTGAACCTGGTTCACCCATTTAAAACAGTGTGTTTTAAATGGACTTTTCTGTCTCACATTGATGAGCTTTCAAAGGTATTAAAAGGAGGGGCTGGGGAGTGCTCAGTAGTGCAGCAATCATGGCCGACAAAGCACATGTCTCTATAGACTTTGTGATCGTCTCAGCTGTACTGCTCTTGAATTCAGCCTGTGAGAGGATATTTGAGCTTCTCACATTCTGTAGCTTGTTTAGCAGCTATGTTATGAGGAGGAGGAGGCTGCAGTATTTCAGAGAGACCGCCATTCGTTGCCGACAATACCTGCGCAGGAGGAGATCGTTTATATCAGCTTCTGTGACCACCATACTCAACCTTAACCTCTCTACACAACGAAGATTGTGGGCTAGAGAACGGCAGCATGGGCAAGTTTTTATGCAAAGTGTGCTGAACTTTCAGGATGTTCAGTGGAAGTGTCACTTCAGAATGTCGCGTCACACATTCCACTACCTTTTGGATTTAATGTCCCCAGCACTCTCTAGACAGTCCATAAACTTCAGGTCACCAATAGAGCCAAACAAGGGACTAGCTATAGCATTGTGGTGGTATGCCACTCCAGCTGAATATCGCACAATTGCTTGCCTCTTTGGTGTGGGGATATCTACTGTTTGCACCATTGTACATGAGGTGACCAGAGCATTGGTGGACAACCTATACCACAGATTTATTTCTCTGCCACATGGCCAGCGTTTGGCTGAAACAATTACGGGATTTGTGGAGTCTGGATATCCGCAGTGCGCAGGTGCAATCAATGGAACCCACATCCCTATAATTGCACCTCATGATAATCCTGCCGACTACTACAACAGAAAGGGATGGCATTCCATTGTTTTGCAAGCTGTGGTGGATCATTAGTATTGGTAAGAATGTTCTGGCCAGTGTGTTTTCTTAATGCTTATTGTTTAAAACCCCTTTTAAAACGTAATATATATTTTTATATTAGCTTCACAGATGTATTTATCGGTTGGCCGGGACAGTCACATGACGCTCGAGTGCTTGCTAACTCGTATCTGTACCGCCTAGCAGAGGACAAGCAAGGGGGCTACCTTTTTCCAGGAGAGGTAATTTTATTTAATACATTTTTAAAATATTTTTGAAAACAAGCCCAGGAAAAGATGTGTTATTAATTCTAAACTGACGCAATGTTCATGAATCAAGCAGGTAATAGATTAATGCAATTTAATTTACATTGAGACAAACTAGTTGTCCTTACCTTCAAACATGCTTCCTATGTGCCCACCAGCCTGCCCATCACGGAGGAGTCTGCTCATATGTGTATACATATTTCTTGTTGCTAATGTACATTTTTTTCTCTATATTCCTACTAGAAATATAAATTTGTGGACGGAGTGGAAATGCCGGTACACATAATTGGTGATGCAGCCTACCCGTTATGACGAGGTTCACTCAACATGTCTAGCTGAGCCCCAATCAAATTACATATATGCACACCCTGAGCTCGGCAAGAATGGTGGTAGAAAATGCATTTGGACGATTAAAAGGACATTGGCGCTGTCTTATGAAGCTCAATGATATAGACATTACTAGCATGCCTAACATTGTTGCAGCATGTTGTATTCTGCATAACCTATGTGAATTTCAGAGGGAGGAATTCCTACCAGAGTGGACGGGTTCACTACGGCTGGCCGGCGGTCGGGCTCCCGGCGACCAGCATCCCGGCGCCGGGAGCCCGACCACCGGCTTACCGACAGCGTGGCGAGCGCAAATGAGCCGCTTGCGGGCTCGCTGTGCTCGCCACGCTACGGGCACGGTGGCGCGCTATACGCGCCACACTATTTTATTCTCCCTCTATGGGGGTCGTGGACCCCCACGAGGGAAAATAAGTGTCGGTATGCCGGCTGTCGGGCTCCCGGCGCCAGTATACTGAGCGCCGGGAGCCCGACCGCCGGCATACAGAAGACCACCTGAGTGGACAGTGCAGGACTCAGTTGCATACCCAGAACTTGATTGTGAGTCCTATTTGGACGACCATTCTGGAAGTGCAGAACAGATGAGGTCTGCTATAATGACCAACCTTCCTTCGTTACTCCGTTAAGTTTTCTCAGTTTGTATATTCTGTCAATTGTCGTTGCTGCAAAAAATAAAACTGTTTAGTTGACATTCTGCTACTGTGCCAATAACAAATGTACAATATCAATACACAATTTGTAAAGGATGTATCAATCATTTTGGTTTTAAGTAAAAATAGGACAATTCTAAAGATTAACAAAAGGTCAGAGACCATATAATTTTAATTTGTATAAAACTTTGGTAAATAAAGCATTGAAATCTTTACAGTAATAAAAGACAAACCAGTAATAGTGTATGAAATACACTCCCATTAATTAATAAAACAACTTTTTTAAAAACAATAACCATTTAAGATAAATTACGGTAAACAGGAAACTCTGTAGTTGTCTCCCTTTCAGGAGGTGATTGGGTGTGTTGAGGTTGGGTATGTCGAGGATGGGTATAGTGAGTTTGGGTTTGTGGAGGTTGGGTTTGTTGAGGTTGCTTATGTCGAGGATGGGTATATTGGGGTTGCGTTTGTTGAGGTGGGGTATGTTCGTAGTAGGGAGGGTAGGGTTATACTGGGGATACGGTTGAGGGTAGTGTGGAGGCGGGTGCTGAGGTGGCACTTTGTGCAGCCCTTCAATACAGTGGAACATTCTGTCAAATATTGACATTTGAAATTCCTGCATTTCTCTCTGACGTTCTCTTGCATCCCTATTATAGGTTTCCTGCATAGAGTTCAGCTGGGCCATAAATGTGTTGTTCATGTCTTGCTCTGCCTGCAAAAATCGCTCGAGTCGTGCATCTTCTCGATCACCCATGGGAGCGTCCATCTGCTCTAGTTTCTCAACCAGGACAGGGGTCATAATTCTTGCAGCTTGCTCCATTTTGTTTGGGCGGCGCCTCCTTAGCGGAACAGTATATACTGTGGACACAAGTCAAATAATTTTGTTATTGGAATTTACAATGTGCAGTGTTGTTCGCAAACGTGTTTGTGGCTTCCTCCCACCTACACACTGTGTATACTCTACAACATTTATAATTTTAATTGTATGCACTTAATTAGTAATGTATGAGTCATTTTTTTAAATAATTTATTAAGTTAATGTTATTGTTAATATTTAATGACGTTAATGTTTATAGTTGTTAGTTTGTGTTTCGTTTACCTTAATTGTTAATTTTAGTTATTATGTTCTTTGGATTGTTGTACTTACTGTTTCCACGTAAAGGCTGCCTTTGTGCAATTGGTTCCATTTGACTTGTCCCAGCCTGTGTGCATCAGTGGTTGCAGTTCTGCTGGGTTCGTGTCCAATTGGGTCAGGCATAGTGGTTTGCATTGGTTGTGTATCATCATCCAGTACGAGTGGTGGGGATGGTGGCGGTGGTGATAGGGTCTCTGGGTCCTGTACACTGCAGGTGGAATTAGCAGCACAGGCCTGGCTTGTTTCTGCTGCTGTTAGCCTGGAAGATAAGCTAACAGGTGTTGTAAGCACTGTGTGGACCAATATGGTGGCACACTGCTCGTAATATTGCCACTCCATACGAGCAGCACCACTTCTATTTCGGTTGTGGTCATGGACCTTATTGAAAATCCTTTTAAGGGCCTTTAATTTATTTTTTGCCTGCTGTGAGGTACGTTGGAAACCAGAGGCTGCAAGCATCCTTGTGATGTTTTTATAGGTTATTGCATCCTTTACGGTGCCTGTAATTTGGTTGGTGATTTCAGCCTCCCCTCTAATCTGCAACAACTCCCTAACTTCATCCTCACTCCAGGTTGCCATATTGTACAAGCACTGTAGCACTGTGAATGCACTATAATAAAGGCTAATCCACTGTTTACAGAGTGCTGCCTGTTATTTCCGAGTTCAGACTGGTGACATCATGCAGGGAGACAGCCTATCACCTCCTTTTTAAGATTCCTGGGTTGAATATACCAGGTCTGAGTCTTTCACACTGCCAAATGAACCGATTCCGAACCGTGTAGGATCCTTCTCTTTACACGGGTTGAAATACCGGGTTGTTCGACCCAGTAAATCCATAATGGCGCTTTCACACTGCCGCTCAAACCGGGTTGACACGGCTAAAACTCTGCAATATACCTGGTTATTTTTGCGATGTGAAAGGGGTATTAGTGGGCAGTCTGCAATACCCAAACTGTTGCCACACATATAAGATGTGAGTACACAGATAAGATGATATCAGAATGATACAAAAACAAGGTAGTTTGTGTAAAATGTAGGAAGGAGAGTACACATGCAGTATATCAGATATTGGGCTTCTGCTATGGTCCTAAGTGTCTGGAAGGGTGGTATTCAGTTTGCCATCTGTCGGGATCCCGGCGCACAGTATACCGGCGCTGGAATCCCGACAGCTGGCATATGGACACTTTTTCTCCCTCTTGGGGGTCCATGACCCCCCTGGAGGGAGAATAGATAGTGTGGCACGCGTAGCACGCCACCGTGCCCGCAGCGTGGCGAGTGCTCACCCAGCTGTCGGTATTTCGGCGGCCGGATTCCGGTGCCGGTATGCTTTGCGCCGGGAGCCCGGCCGCCGGCATACCCTACTACACCCGTCTGGAAGGACATTGGACGGAGTCAATGAGAGCACCTTTAATGTATACAAGTATATGTGTAAAGTTGCTCCAAATCTGCTATTAGCCCCTGATGATTCACAGAGGGGAACCACCCTGAGTTAATGAGAGTACAGATGAACTCTATCAGGGTTCGCTTGTCTACCAAAACGGAGCAGTGAGAACATATATAAATTCATAAAATCAGTAAAGGTCAGCGGTGCAAGTGTGCAGGTATGGGTGGGTACGGCGTACCCTTAAGAATTTAGCCGTGGGTAAGCCATACCCACGCCGACGGTCCGCCGCTCCTCCCCGCTCTGTCCCTCCCTCCCTCTGTCCCTCCCTCCGCTGCTGACCGCCGCTGACCGCCGCTGATGAGAGGGGAGGAGAGCACAGCCTGCACCTCTCCTGCCCCTCAGTGTCTTTGTTCAATTCAGCGCCGCTCGTGAGCCAATCAGAGCTCGCAGACCGGCAGCCAAGGCTGCCAGACTGCGAGCTTTAATTGGCTCACGGATCGGCGCTGAATTGAACTAAGACACTCGCACCTGCCGAAGACTGAGGATAAGTAGCCTCTCCTCCCCTCACACACATGCACACACACATGCACACACACACACACACACACACACACACACACACACACACACACACACACACACACACGACAGCAGCAGCGGTGAGCAGCAGGGGAAGGGGGGCATGTATACCTGGCACTGGGGTCATATCTGGCACTGGGGGGGCATGTATACCTGGCACTGGGAACATATCTGGCACTGGGGGCATATCTGGCATTGGGGGGACATGTGTATCTGGCACTGGGGGGACATGTGTATCTGGCACTGGAGGCATATCTGGCACTGCGGGGGACATGTGTATCTGGCACTGGGGGCATATCTGACACTGTGTGCATATCTGGCACTGGGGGACGTGTATCTGGCACTGGGGGCATGTGTATCTGGCACTGGGGGCATATCTGGCACTGGGGGGATGTGTATCTGGCACTAGGGGCATATCTGGCACTGGGGGGGACATGTGTATCTGGCACTGGGGGCATATCTGGCACTGTGGGGACATGTGTATCTGGCACTGGGGGTGTATCTGGCACTGGGGGTATATCTGGCACTGGGGGCATATCTGGCACTGCGGGGACATGTGTATCTGGCACTGTGGCCATATCTGGCACTGCGGAGACATGTGTATCTGGCACTGGGGGCATATCTGACACTAAGGGCATATCTGGCACTGGGGGGACATGTGTATCTGGCACTGGGGCATTTCTGTATCTGGCACTGGGGGCATATCTGGAACTGTGGGGGCATTTCTGTATCTGGCACTGGGGGGCAATGTATATCTGACACAGTGGGGGCATTTTTGTATCTGGCACTGTGAGGCAATGTATATCTGGCACTCTGGGGGCATTTGTGTATCTGGCACTGTGGGGCAATGTGTATCTGGCACTGTGAGGTAATGTGTATCTGGCACTCTGGGGGCATTTGTGTATCTGGCACTGTGAGGCAATATATACCTGGCACTGTGAGGCAATGTATATCTGGCACTCTGGGGGCATTTGTGTATCTGACACTGTGGGGCAATGTGTATCTGGCACTGTGAGGCAATGTATATCTGGCACTCTGGGGACATTTGTGTATCTGGCACTGTGGGGCAATGTGTATCTAGCACTGTGAGGCAATGTATATCTGGCACTCTGGGGGCATTTGTGTATCTGATACTGTGAGGCAATGTGTATCTGGCACTGTGGGGCAATGTATATCTGGCCCTGTGGGGCAACGTGTATCTGGCACTATTGGGGTCATATGTGTATCTGCCCCTCCCCCATATGTGTATCACGCCCCCCATTTTCATTGGCCACACCCCATGTGGCATTTGGCCTTCGGCGCGTGCACACAGTACCTGTAAGACATTTTTTCTACTTGCACCACTGGTAAAGGTGAAATATTACAAAGCATCTATACGTATAACAGTAAATTACTGCTATAGGAAAACCCAACGCCTATTTATAGTAGAGATGAGCGCCTGAAATTTTTCGGGTTTTGTGTTTTGGTTTTGGGTTCGGTTCCGCGGCCGTGTTTTGGGTTCGAACGCGTTTTGGCAAAACCTCACCGAATTTTTTTTGTCGGATTCGGGTGTTTTTTTCAAAAAACACTAAAAAACAGCTTAAATCATAGAATTTGGGGGTCATTTTGATCCCAAAGTATTATTAACCTCAAAAACCATAATTTACACTCATTTTCAGTCTATTCTGAATACCTCACACCTCACAATATTATTTTTAGTCCTAAAATTTGCACCGAGGTCGCTGTGTGAGTAAGATAAGCGACCCTAGTGGCCGACACAAACACCGGGCCCATCTAGGAGTGGCACTGCAGTGTCACGCAGGATGTCCCTTCCAAAAAACCCTCCCCAAACAGCACATGACGCAAAGAAAAAAAGAGGCGCAATGAGGTAGCTGTGTGAGTAAGATTAGCGACCCTAGTGGCCGACACAAACACCGGGCCCATCTAGGAGTGGCACTGCAGTGTCACGCAGGATGGCCCTTCCAAAAAACCCTCCCCAAACAGCACATGACGCAAAGAAAAAAAGAGGCGCAATGAGGTAGCTGTGTGAGTAAGATTAGCGACCCTAGTGGCCGACACAAACACCGGGCCCATCTAGGAGTGGCACTGCAGTGTCACGCAGGATGTCCCTTCCAAAAAACCCTCCCCAAACAGCACATGACGCAAAGAAAAAAAGAGGCGCAATGAGGTAGCTGACTGTGTGAGTAAGATTAGCGACCCTAGTGGCCGACACAAACACCGGGCCCATTTAGGAGTGGCACTGCAGTGTCACGCAGGATGTCCCTTCCAAAAAACCCTCCCCAATCAGCACATGATGCAAAGAAAAAGGTTAGGTGGTATACAATTATGGACGGACTGCCTGCCGAGTGCAGACACAGAGGAGGTAGCCACAGCCGTGAACTACCGTACTGTACTGTGTCTGCTGCTAATATAGACTGGTTGATAAAGAGATGTCGTAGTAGTATGTATGTATAAAGAAGAAAAAAAAACCACGGTTAGGTGGTATACAATTATGGACGGACTGCCTGCCGAGTGCAGACACAGAGGTAGCCACAGCCGTGAACTATCGTACTGTGTCTGCTGCGACTGGATGATAAATGATATAAAAAAAATATATATATCACTACTGCAGCCGGACAGGTATATATTATATATTATATAATGACGGACCTGCTGGACACTGTCTGTCAGCAGAATGAGTTTTATTTTTATAGAATAAAAAAAAAAACAACACACAAGTGAAGTCACACGACGAGTGTTTAACTTTTTCAGGCAATCACAATATAAGTATACTACTAACTATACTGGTGGTCAGTGTGGTCAGGTCACTGGTCAGTCACACTGGCAGTGGCACTCCTGCAGCAAAAGTGTGCACTGTTTAATTTTAATATAATATTATGTACTCCTGGCTCCTGCTATAACCTATAACTGGCACTGCAGTAGTGCTCCCCAGTCTCCCCCACAATTATAAGCTGTGTGAGCTGAGCAGTCAGACAGATATATAATATATATAGATGATGCAGCACACTGGGCTGAGCCTGAGCAGTGCACACAGATATGGTATGTGACTGAGTCACTGTGTGTATCGCTTTTTTCAGGCAGAGAACGGATATATTAAATAAACTGCACTGTCTGGTGGTCACTCACTAGTAAACTCTCTGCACTCTCTACACTTCTACAGTACTCCTCCTAGTCCTAAGCTCCAGTAAATCTCTCTCTCTTATAATCTAAATGGAGAGGACGCCAGCCACGTCCTCTCACTATCAATCTCAATGCACGTGTGAAAATGGCGGCGACGCGCGGCTCCTTATATAGAATCCGAGTCTCGCGAGAATCCGACAGCGTCATGATGACGTTCGGGCGCGCTCGGGTTAACCGAGCAAGGCGGGAGGATCCGAGTCTGCTCGGACCCGTGAAAAAAACCATGAAGTTCGGGCGGGTTCGGATTCAGAGAAACCGAACCCGCTCATCTCTAATTTATAGTACACACCATTTCTGCCTCAAAACAATTATTTTCTAGCTAGAGATGTGCTAAAAGTGTGAGGAAAAACTGTTTATTATGCATGTGCTCAACTTCTACTTTTGGCCATTATATCACCTGATAGTGAATGGTCAATGACAGCATCAGGAACACATGCTCTGGTACACAAGTCTGCTTCTGCTGGCAATCCCCAATGAAGAGGACTGATGAGAGAAAAAGAAAAAATGTGTATTAGTCCAACTGAGGCTGCTGGTGTGAGAGAGAGAGAGAGAAGTTGGATACACAGCATACCCACTAAAAAAAACTGTAAGATCTGTTCACACAATGGACTTGCATTAAACTCTATATATTAGCACATTTTATATGGATTTTGACATGCAGCTTCCAGTTACATTTGTTAATGTAATGCAATGCCAGTGGGTAATTGGTCTTACAGAGCTGTGATTTAAATGTTTTTTTATTAACTTTACATTTACTTTCTTTTAAGTTCCCATTGTAGAGGGTGTTACAGTGGATCACTTAAAAAAGTTAATGCAGCCTGTCTTACTTTTGCACTGCTGTGCTGATGGGCAGTAGCGGCTCTTGCCACGGGCAAGCAGGCGTTTTGCCCATGGCGCCGCCGCCGTGGCAAGAGCTGCTACTCCTGATCACGGTGACCCCCTGCAACCCCCCCGCTCCGTGGGCTGTGTGGGCGCACGCTGCAGCCGTCTCCAGTGACAAACACTAGAGGTCTTAATTGACCCCTAGTGTCTGTGCAGCGTTACTATGGGAGAGACGTCATGACATCTCTCCCATAGTAGAGAGGAGCTGGCGGCCGGAGACGGAGGGCAGCGCAGCAGGAGCGGTAAGTATTGTGTGTGTGGTTTTTTTTTAAATGTGTGTGTGTGTGCGGCGACACTGGGGCATAACTACTGGGGGCACTGGCACAGCTACAGGGGGTGCAATTACTGGGGGCACTGGCACAGCTACAAGGGGCATAACTACTGGGGGCACTGGCACAGCTACAAGGGGCACAGCTACAGGGGGCACAACTACTGGGGGCACTGGCACAGCTACAGGGGGTGCAATTAGTGGGGGCACTGGCACAGCTACAAGGGGCATAACTACTGGGGGCACTAGCACAGCTACAAGGGGCACAGCTACGGGGGTCACAACTACTGGGGACATTGGCACAGCTACAGGGGGCACAACTACTGGGGTCACTGGCACAGCTACAAGGGGCACAGCTACGGGGGTCACAACTACTGGGGGCACTGGCACAGCTACAGGGGGCACAACTACTGGGGGCACTGGCACAGCTACAAGGGGCACAGCTATGGGGGGTCACAACTACTGGGGGCACTGGCACAGCTACAGGGGGCACAACTACTGGGGGTACTGGCACAGCTACAAGGAGCACAGCTACGTGGGTCACAACTACTGGGGGCACTGGCAAAGCTACAGAAGGCACAACTACAGGGGGCACAACTACAGGAGGCACAATTACTGGAGGCACAGCTACAAAGGGCACAGCTGCAAGGGGCACAGCTACAGTGGGCACATCTACAGGGGGCACTGCTGCAGGGGTTACAGCTACTGGGCTCACAACTAGTGGGGGCACTGCTACAGGGGGCACAGCTGCTGGGGGCACAACTACCGGGGGGCAAATCTACTGGGGGTACAGCTACAGGGGGGCACAAGTACAAGGAGATAATTTTGGCCATGCCCCTTCCCTATGAAGAAGCCACGCCCCTATTTTTGGACGAGTGCCTCTGTTTTACCTGGGGGGGAGGTACTCCACAGGAAACTTTCGCCCTGGGCGCCACAAGGTCTACAATCGGCCCTGCTGATGGGAAAGACAGGCTGTGATGAGGGACACACACACAGAACAGGAGAGCACGTTCCTCTCTCTCCTCTGCCGGGTACAACAACCTCTACCCGTGTGCATGCCCGAGATCCCAACTTCTTCTTCCCCTGCAGCCTGCTCTCCAACCAGTCACGGAGCTGCAGGCTGCAAATTTACTTATCATTGGACAGCGGAGCCGTCGTTCAGCTCGGCTGCCCAGTAAAAGTCTGCAGCACTGGTGGCGGCTGCTTGACGGCTACCAGTGGGGTGAGCAGGGAGCGCAGCGTCGGACATTGGATTGGTAGTAGAGATCCGATCTGCGGTGGGTGGCGGGTTCCCTCTCAGAGCGTGGGGCCCAGAGGTACTTACCCCCAGAGCCCCCCCTCCTTAATCCGGCTTTGCCAAAATGGATAACCAGCTTGTCAAGATGGTTGAGAAGTACAGAGGAGATATCTTGCCACAGTTCCTCCGCAGAACCAGTGGATTAGGTAAAATGTCCAAGCCTGGTAAGCTGGTATTGCTGTAAGCCTAAATAACAAATGAGTGTGATTACATGTAGAGGAAAATAGTAACTTCTAGATAAATGTTTCCAGGTCTTCATGGTAAAAGGTTGTTACAGTACCTCTTTCATGAGAGCACACAGGGTTTATCCAGTGCTTATTTCAAGATAGATACTCCCTTTCTGACCTGTATACAAGTGAAGGATAGTCAGAGAAGAAAGTCAACCTTCATTTCCAGTGGTGTGTAGGAAGGAAGCCCCACACTGCACGCCCTGCATGTAGGAGAGACTTACCAGTGTCCGTGGAGCTGCAACATCTATCCATCACATCTCCACCTGCAGATACCGGCAATGTAGAGTCGTACTCAGCTCAGTCACATTTCCACCTGCAGATACCGGCAATGTAGAGTCGTACTCAGCTCAGTCACATTTCCACCTGCAGATACCGGCAATGTAGAGTCGTACTCAGCTCAGTCACATTTCCACCTGCAGATACCGACAGTGTGGAGTCGTACTCAACGGTTTCTCATCTCCACGTGAAGATACCAGCAGTGCAGAGTCGTACAGAGTAGAGTTGTACTCAACTTGGTCACATCTCCACTTGCAGATACCAGCAGTGCAGAGTCGTACTCAACTCGGTCACATCTCAGCCTGCAGATACCGGCAATGCAGTGTTGTACAGAGTAAAGTCATACTCAACTCAGTCACATCACGACCTGCAAATGGAGTATAACTGGCTGGTAATGGGGCATTTGCTAATAGGCTAAGTTTGTAAAGAGCGTGTTGATGGAATTGTTGGATATGGCGCATTTGGTGCATACGTACTTACATCATTTTTAGCCTTCACCAGGGATTGAAACCAAGAGTAAAAGTTTATTTTGCTGTTAAAAGGGTGGTTTTTGGTTCTGCACTATTATCTTAAACCAGATTTACTCTGAATTATGTCCAGGTTTTTTTTTAATTAATATAATGTCCATTGCTTTCTAGTTTATTGTAGTCAGGCTAATGTCTGCTTAAAAATAGTTGAATAGCCGGCTGGAAGTGCTTCCATAGAAGTGCTGTCATAAAAGTGTTATTATAATATTAACGTTATACCTGCGGTAAGTTATATCATCAGCTATTATCGATTGTGAACTGACTTCTCATCACTCCTTCTCCTTCTCAAGAGGTACATTGAACTATCATTACTACCATCGAATGCAAATGAAATAGGATTGTGTGGCATAGCTGTGTTGTATTACATAGGTACATTGAACTATCATTACTACCATCGAATGCAAATGAAATAGGATTGTGTAGCATAGCTGTGTTGTATTACATAGGTACATTCAGGGCTTAAAGTGGTCCTGGAGAGGTGGGGGAACTCATCTCCACTATCACCTGCGCGCCGTAGGCGCGCGCCGCAGAAAGGGGTGTGGCCTCACTAAGAAGGGGCGTGGTCACACAATAGTACCCCCAATTAAAAATCAGCTCCATTACACCTAATTACATCACTGTTACTTTAACATTAATGAAAAAACTGAGCCAGCCTAAAACTACACCTGCAACCTGGGAAGCATATAAGTTAACCCAATGCACAGCCAAGATGGGGGTAGGGGACCCCAGCTGGATACATACAGAGCAGTATCACTATATAAACACAGCGAGGGGGTCTCAGCCCCGGTACTCACAGAAAGATCCCGAACAGCAGTGCAACAACTCCGAGCTCCTGTAGCTGCACCCTCATCGTCCACTGCAGGGGCAAACACAGGATTTGGTAGGGTGGGGGGCGTGTGTGTGTGTCATATATAAATAAAATGCCCCCGCACACACACTGGGACTGCAGACTGTACATACACACACACACTGGGACTGCAGTCTGCCCCACCACACCATGACTGCAAATTACAAACACACACTGGGACCGCAGACTGTCCCCCCCACACACTCACAGACACTTAAACTGCAGAATACATTACACACATGCTCATTCCCCCCCCCCTCCCACACACACACACACACACACACACACATACACAATAGGACTGCAAATTACACACACACACATATGCTGGGACTGCAGATAGTACACACACACTCCCCCTTCTCCCTCCTTCCCCAGGGACAGCAGCAGCTCACATCTGACCTGTGTAAGTGTAATTATGGGAGGCACTGGCAGCTGTGGACTGGAGCCGAGGAAGACGGGAGTTCCTGCCGATGAGTAGTGCAGTGAGTGTCCCCTGCACTGCTTGGGAAATGAAAGGGCTGCACGGAGCTGTGCCGCGGCAGCACAGATCACAGTTCAAGCTTGAGGCTTCTCTCACAAAAAAATAAACAATAATCGGTGCACTGCGATGGGTCTGCCTGGCAGTCCTCCTGCATCGCAGTGCAATGATTATTGTTTATTTATTTGTGAGAGAAGCCTCAAGCTTGAACTGTGAAATGTGCTGTCCACCGGCATCATAGAGATGGGGACAGCCGGTGGCACTGCACTGGAGGGAGGCAGCTATCCGGGGACTGCTAGACGCGGGAGAGAGGAGGGAGTACACCTCTGTCAGTGGGACGGAGGAGTAGCAGAGTGCGTCAGTGGGTCCCAGCTGTAGTGAGGTTTGACGTTGTCTGCAGCCGTCAGCCATTCCTGCGGACCGGCTGCTGATCAAAAGAAGAGGCCGCTCTTTGAATCTGATTATGGCGCCGATTGTGCACCAATCACGGCTAGCGGACCGCCAGCCAATGAGAAGGTGCCACTAGGCAGCTTCTCATTGGCTGGCGGTGCGCGAGCCATGATTGGCTCACATGCTCACCCACTTTTAAAAAAAAAAAAAAGCCTTGCTTTCTTTTTATTGGCAGCCGGTCCGCCCATGAGCCAGGATTGGCTGGCGGCTGCTGCAAGTTTCCAAGTACACTGATCAGACGCTAGTGGCCGGACGGAGGCGGAACTGGTTCCGCCTTCAATTTGAAGTGACGGAACGCAGTTCCGCCCCGTTCCGGCCCACTTTAAGCACTGGGTACATTGAACTATCATTACTACCATCGAATGCAAATGAAATAGGATTGTGTGGCATAGCTGTGTTGTATTACATAGGTACATTGAACTATCATTACTACCATCGAATGCAAATGAAATAGGATTGTGTGGCATAGCTGTATTGTATTACATAGGTACATTGAAAAAGGTTTTGTTTTTTTTGTTATTTGTAAAGATGTAGTTGGCTGTCTTATTGGTATGTAATGCCTGTTTGTCTAAGCTAATTTATGGCCTTAGCTTTAAAGGGGGATTGTATTGGGTGGAGTTAGCAATCATTGCATTCATATGGCAATTGTTCCTATTTAAAGTCTAGTATACGGCTGGTAGTGCTTCCATAAAAGTGCTGACATAAAAGTGTTATTATAATATTAGCGTTATACCTGCGTTAAACCGAAGGAAAACAGAAGGGAAGCAATAACACACCAAAACTATGACATATGGACTGCCTTAATGCCTCAAAGTATGTAATTCATCTTATGCATATTATGTCTTTTAAACTAAGAAAAGACATCCCCAATCTGCTCACTACAGTTCTCTATTATGCAAACTCATGTATGTTTATGATGTAATGAATTGCTTGTAATTGGCATTGCATGTGTGGGGAAGTTGTTCAGTGAAACAGTTTTATTACTGCATGTTTACCTCCTTTGACCAGTTGGCCATTTGTGGACAGATGTTCTATATCTTTTCATTTAGTGAGGTGTAGTCGTGGTGTAAAGGACAGAGTGTGATTCCTGATTAGGGGGGAAAAAACAAACAAACACTGAACATCACCAAACAGGCAATTTCAACTTTAAACTTGTCATTTTTTTGTACTGTCTGGACATGGCTACTAATAACAGATGCACAGACACAATTCTTAAAGCTATGTGTGCAAATGCTAGGAGCTTAGGAGACAACATTCCAGAGCTAATTGCGATAATGACAAGGGATAAACTGGATATTGTGGCAATTACTGAGTCATGGCACAATGAGACTCATGACTGGGACATAGCTATACCAGGATACAATTTATTTAGGAAGGATAGAATGGGAAGAATAGGAGGAAGTGTAGCAATGTTTGTGAAAAAAAGCATAAACGCTACTTTAATACAAAATATTGAGGACAAAACTGAGGCCCTTTAGGTCACCACAGAAACCGGGGAGAAGGACATTATTCGCATTGGGGTGATCTATAGACCACCAGGGCAGGGGCAGGATTTGGACAGGAACCTATTGTTGGACATCTCTAAAACGGCTTTAAAGGGAGAAGTCATAATCATGGGAGACTTTAATTTACCTGATGTAAATTGGGAGGGGTCCTTTGCAAGTTCAGCTACAAGTAGCAAATTTCTAAATTCCTTACAGGGAGCATCTCTCAAGCAATTTGTGAGGGAGCACACTCAGAAAGACTCAATATTAGATTTAATTCTTACAAATGGTGACAGGCAATCAGACATATATGTGGGTGAGCACCTGGGATCCAGTGATCATCAAGCAGTATGGTTTAGTATAAAGACAGGATCCAACTCCTGCCACACAAAAACAAAGGTGTTGGATTTTAGAAATGCTGACTTTGCAAAAATGGGGAGATGTTTAAGTGATTCATTGGCGGACTGGAGGAGCTTGGAAGGGGTGCAGGAGAGGTGGGAAAAACTGAAAAGTGCAATACTAAGGGCGACAGACCTTTGTATCAAAAGGGTTAGGAAAAGCACCAGGAAAAGGAAGCCAGTGTGGTTCACAAAAGAAGTATCAACTAGTGTGAAAGCAAAAAAGATGGCTTTTAGGAAATACAAACAGACTCAAAATAATAATGACAAAGAGGTGTATCTTGACAGACGCTAGGAAAGTAATCAGACGTGCAAAGGCAGAAGCTGAGGAGAAAATGGCCCAGTCAGTAGATAAAGGGGGCAACACTTTTTTTAAGTATATAAATGAAAGGAGAAAATCAAATGGAGGAATAATAAGACTTAAGACAGAGAGTGAGAATTTGGTGGAGGGAGACAAGGCAATAGCAGATCACCTAAATAATTATTTTTGCTCAGTATTTACTACAGAAGGAGAAGGGAAGGGGCCACAGTTAAATTGCAAGGACATTTATAAAAATAAGATAGATGAAAGTACATTTACAGAGGAGAAGGTCCTAACTGAACTTTCAAAACTAAAAGTGGAAAAATCAATGGGGCCAGATGGGATACACCCAAAGGTATTAAAAGAGCTAAAAGACGTGCTGGTGGCACCATTAACAGAATTATTTAACCAGTCACTAAATACAGGTGCCATTCCAGAGGACTGGAAAAGAGCAAATGTAGTTCCACTGTAAAAAAGTGGAAGCAAGGAAGAAGCAAGTAACTACAGACCAGTAAGCCTTACGTCAGTAGTAGGGAAAGTAATGGAAAAACTACTAAAATAAAGAGTTGTGGAATATCTTAAACAACTTACAGGATCCAAAACAGCATGGATTTACTGGTGGGAGATCATGGCAAACAAATCTTATTGTTTTTTTTGACTCTGTGATGAAAATAATAGATCAAGGGGGAGCTGTAGATGTAGCATTTCTAGACTTTAGTAAGGCATTTAGAAACATAGAAACATAGGATTTGACGGCAGATAAGAACCACTTGGCCCATCTAGTCTGCCCCTTTTTTATTTTATCCTTTAGGCAATCTCAACCCTTTTTTAACCTTAATTCTTTGTAAGGATATTCATATGCCTGTCCCAAGCATGTTTAAATTGCCCTACAGTCTTAGCCTCTACCACCTCTGATGGGAGGCTATTCCACACCTCCACTACCCTTTCTGTGAAGTAATTTTTCCTTAAATTTCACCTGAACCTCCCCCCCTCGAGTTCTAATACTTCTTTTCCTTTGAAGAATGTTTCCCTCCTGAACTTTGTTAAGACCCTTGATATATTTGAAAGTTTCTATCATGTCCCCCCTTTCCCTTCTCTCCTCCAAACTATACATGTTAAGAACTTTTAGCCTTTCCGGGTAAGTTTTGTGATGTAGGCCATGCACCATTTTAGTTGCCCTTCTTTGTACACTCTCACTGTCCCACATCGCAGACTGCTAAATAAACTTGAAAGTGTGGGGGTGGATTATAAAATAGTTAAGTGGATAGGAACCTGGTTGCAGGATAGGAAACAGACAGTTGTAGTAAATGGAGTGCAATCTATGGAGGGAAATGTTACCAGTGGAGTACCCCAGGGATCTGTACTCGGACTAGTTCTCTTTAATATCTTTGTTGGTGACATTGCAAACGGTATTGAAGGGAAAGTATGCCTTTTTGCAGATGATACAAAGAGATGCAACAGGGTAGACACACCAGGAGGGGTAAAACAAATGATTGATGACCTAGTTAGGCTTGAAAAATGGTCAAGAACATGGCTACTACAGTTTAATGCTAAAAAATGCAAAATCATGCACTTGGGTCTCAAAAACCCACAGGCTAAATATAGTATCAAGGGTACTATAATGGAAACTACTGAGGGGGAAGGGGATTTAGGAGTCACTATCTCAAGTGACTTAAAGGTAGGAAAGCAATGCAACAAAGCAATGAGAAAGGCAAGTCTGATGCTTGGTTGCATAGGGAGAGGAATCAGTAGCAGGAAAAGAGAAGTAATAATGCCACTGTATAGGTCATTGGTGCGGCCTCATCTGGAATACTGTGTCCAGTTCTGGAGACCATACTGTATCTCCAGAAGGATATAAATACATTAGAGAGTGTACAAAGAAGGGCAACTAAAATGGTGCATGGCCTACATCACAAAACTTACCCAGAAAGGCTAAAAGATCTTAACATGTATAGTATGGAGGAGAGAAGGGAAAGGGGAGACATGATAGAAACTTTCAAATATACCAAAGGTTTTAACAAAGTTCAGGAGGGAAACATTCTTCAAAGGAAGAGAAGTATTAGAACTCGAGGACATACACTGAAACTGGAGGGAGGTAGGTTCAGGGGAAATTTAAGGAAAAATTACTTCACAGAAAGGGTAGTGGATAAGTGGAATAGCCTCCCATCAGAGGTGGTAGAGGCTAAAGGGCCCTACACACTGGCTGACATGACTGCACGATATGAACGATCTCGTTCATTAATGAACGAGATAACGTTCATATCGTGCAGTGTGGAGGCTCCAGCGATGAACGATGCGCGGCCCCGCGCTCGTTCATCGCTGGTCCCCCGTCGGCTGTATATGCAGGCCAATATGGACGATCTCGTCCATATTTGCCTGCACTTCAATGCAGCCGGGTGACAGGGGGAGTGAAGAAACTTCACTCCCCCCGTCACTGCCCCCCCGCCGCCGGGTCGCCCATCGGCCGTATCCGCCATCGGGCAGCTCGGCGGCGGATCAGCCAGTGTGTAGGGCCTATAAGACTGTAGAGCAATTTAAACATGCTTGGGATAGGCATATGAATATCCTTACAAAGAATTAAGGTTCAAAAAGGGTTGAGATTACCTAAAGGATAAAAAAAAAGGGGCAGACTAGATGGACCAAGTGGTTCTTATCTGCCGTCAAATTCTATGTTTCTATGTTTAACACTATAGATCAAATCAAATCATGGCATTTCTCAGAGCACTTGGTGCAGCTTTCTTTTCATTCAGAATTGGCCCAGAATGGAACACATTAAGTAATGTCCTATATATTAAAAGTAGGGGGGGTGCCCTAGTATATTACAATTTCAGCTGAACAAGTACTAAACCCCAGATTTATCAAGCTTTGGAGAGTGATAAATAGCACGGTGATAAAGTATCATCCAATCAGCTCCTGTCATTTTTCAAACCCAGCCTGTAACATGGCAGTTAGGAGGCGATTGGTTGGTACTTTATCACTGTGCTATTTATTACTTTCCAAGGCTTGATAAATGGGGGCCTAAGATACAAACCATTGATATAGCTATATAGCATTATTAGAAAACAGCCATACATATTGGCACTGTACCTATATTTAAGAATACGTAGAAGGAAAAAAGTTGTGCTTTGATGGTACCTCAAACAGATCTGACTCTATACAAGTTCTTGCTGCTCAGAGCTTTATTATAACAATCACGATTGTACATATTAGTTGGGAAAGGATTTAAAGAGAAGTCTCACTGCCTACTTCAATTCAGTTAAGTCCATTATTTTTTTTCTGCCCTAAATACAGTCCAGAACCAAAGAGGCCCCATAAAGTCCCAGTTTCTCTGTATCAGACGGATGTGAAGAGAGGAATACTGTCTTACAAATTATTGTTTACATTTTCCAGTAGTTTTGAAGGTGTGCCTCCTACATAAACTACAGTGAGTCTGTCTGCTCTCCTATCTTACTCATAGGATCAGCAGAATTAGTCTTGTGGTCCTGAGGTTGAGGAGTCCATGAAGTGTGCTGAAAGGTCAAGAGGAGATAACCACACAGCAACAGAGTCACAGCATTGTGTAGCATATACATAATTATACACCTTTTGTATTGTGTAATTAAACATGACTATGTCTTTCTGTAGTCTGTACAAATGGAAGGTGTGTAAGACTGATGTCTGTGTGTACTGAGTGTATTCATGCTTGTAGTAGTGTGATTAGGGTTTTTCTTTACATGTTTTTATTCTTTGCAGGTTTACAGCAGGGTAGGTTTCTTGTTAGGTGCAACTACACATCTGTGTGAGTATACACTATGTTTGTATGCTTCCTGGTACTTAAATGTTCACTTGTATTAGTTTGAACTTGTGTCTGTACAAGTTACCGTGCCCAAATGGCTCTGCCTTTTTGCCTATGTAGTTTAAAGGCTTTCTTTTTGGATCCCTCCCAAGGCACTACTCTCCACAGTTTCTTCTCTGGGAAAGTCTCTGAGATAACTCAGGCAAAGATTCATTAGCACAAAGGGGTAGCTGGGACATTGATGCCTGACAGATGCTTTTCCTTTTTGATTTCGTCCCACTGATGTATAACTGGCGGGTAAATAACTCTGCCAGACAGAGACCAAGGTGATGAGTGATCTGGCCTGCCACCTGGACGATAACGGGCAAGTAACCCAATCACAACAAGCAGAGAGCAGAAGGCTAGTGCAGTTAGTGCTTTTTGTCCTCTATGCCTGTAACTTGTCCCAGTCTCCCTAGTCCTGGCACTAGCACAAGCCGTTCGCACTTTGCCTCCAAGAATGGAGACACGTAGGCATACCCTACATTCCTCTCCTGGAAGTAGTCTTGTGACATTGTATGAGTTTAGACCCACAGGGAGCCTTGCACGCTCAACGCTGGCACCAGGTGTCAAGCAGCTCCAACGCAGACTACATCCAAGTGCATTAAGAGGTGGTATCCAGGAGAGCAACAAATGACGCTCACCCACTTCTCCCACCCGCAGTTGGACAGGATTGTCTCTAGCTGGGTACAGCTGGTTGACCATTAGGTGCACACTCTTATAATCTACTCCCACAAGATTCTGTGCTACACAGGTATATACCCCAGCATGGGCTGATGACACCACTTGTATCTCCAGTGTGCCTTCTTCTTGTACTTTGTAACCACCCCAGTCTGCAGACACTCCTAGACGCTCTCCTGAGGGTGTTACCCAATAAATTTGTGGTTCTGGTTCAGCAAGTGCTCGGCAATGTAGCGTGATACTTTGTCCACTGGATGCCCGTACACGAGGTGAAAAACTTGGTACAGGAATAAGGGGCAGGCAGCGATCACTCATCTCACGAAATGGGACTAATCGTAACTGTGTGCGCCTTAATTCTGGGGGTTCAGCACACAATGTAGATTGAGGCTCCATAAAACGGACATGAGGGGCAGTGGCATTGACCCAGCGGATAACACAGTCACATCTCAATGGATTTCCATGCATGGCAATCTCCTGTAGGTTTGGTAGTGATTCAACAGTCTCCCTATGCAAAGAACTCAGAGCATTGTTATTAAGCATTAGTGTTTCCATGCGTGGTAGTTTCTGGAATGCCCTAGGATGAATGAAAGAAAGTTTAGGATTGTTGGTTACTTCTAACTTGGTGAGTTCTGGTAGGTTCACTAATGCCAGTTCATCAATAGATACTAACTCTTCCATACTGTTCAAACCTAGTTCCTTTAGCTGAGACATGTTTGCAAAGTCTTTTTGCTGGATTCTACTTAAAGGGTTCTTGTTGAGATCCAAAAACTTCAGGCTAGGAATCCTTTGTAGGGCACCCTTTGGCACCTTAATCAATTTATTGTCATACAAAGACAGACTTTCTAAGGTCAGCAATCCTTCAAGGGCAAAGTCTGATATTTCCTTCAGCCCCATACCTGCTAGAACAAGACTTCTTAAATTGGAGAGTGGCTTAAAGTTCATGTCCAAGATTGAACTCACCTTGTTGCCACCAACCATCAACACTTCTAGGGCTGGCATTTCCTTAAACCACTGGTTATCCAGGGTTGTCAGTAAATTTGAATTCAAATGCAGTCGGAGTAGACAATGTAGTCCAGAGAAAGCTTGTGGAGATATGTCAGACAGCTGATTGTGATTAAGATACAACTCTTCTAGGCTCTCAAGCCCAGAAAAACTATTGTTAGGCAAGTTTTCCAGCTGGTTTTCTTCAAGGTGTAGGCTTACAAGGTT